>NW_027362770.1:195747948-196373368 GCF_046119375.1 Phyllobates terribilis | reverse complement strand
GGAGGAGGACGAGCCTCCGCTGGCTGGGGGGGGAGGAGGACGAGCCTCCGCTGGCTGAGGGGGGAGGAGGACGAGCCTCCGCTGGCTGGGGGGGGGGGGGACGAGCCTCCGCTGGCTGGGGGGGGGGGGACGAGCCTCCGCTGGCTGGGGGGGGGGGACGAGCCTCCGCTGGTTGGGGGGGGAGGAGGACGAGCCTCCGCTGGCTGGGGGGGAGGAGGACGAGCCTCCGCTGGCTGGGGGGGGGGGGAGGAGGATGAGCCTCCGCTGGTTGTGGGGGAGGAGGACGAGCCTCCGCTGGCTGGGGTGGAGGAGGACGAGCCTCCGCAGGCTGGGGGGGAGGAAGACGAGCCTCCGCTGGCTGGGGGGGAGGAGGACGAGCCTCAGCTGGGGGGGGAGGAGGACGAGCCTCCGCTGGCTGGGTGGGGAGGAGGACGAGCCTCCGCTGGCTGGGTGGGGAGGAGGACGAGCCTCCGCTGGTTGGGGGGACGAGCCTCCGCTGGGTGTGGGGGGGAGGAGAACGAGCCTCCGCTGGGTGGTGGGGGGGAAGGACGGGCCTCCGCTGGGTGGGGGGAGGAGGACGAGCCTCCGCTGGCTGGGGGGGGAGGAGGACGAGCCTCCGCTGGTTGGGGGGGGAGGAGGACGAGCCTCCGCTGGGGGGGGGGGAGGAGGACGAGCCTCCGCTGGCTGGGGGGGGGGAGGAGGACGAGCCTCCGCTGGGGGGGGGGGGGGACGAGCCTCCGCTGGGGGGGGGGGGGGACGAACCTCCGGTGGGGGGGGGGGGGCGACGAGCCTCCGCTGGGTGGGGGGGAGGAGGACGAGCCTCCGCCGGCTGGGGGGGGGGGGGGGGGAGGACGAGCCTCCGCTGGCTGGGGGGGGGGGGAGGAGGACGAGCCTCCGCTGGTTGGGGGGGGGGGAGGAGGACGAGCCTCCGGTGGGGGGGGGGGGGGCGACGAGCCTCCGCTGGGTGGGGGGGGGGGACGAGCCTCCGCTGGGTGGTGGGGGGAAGGACGGGCCTCCGCTGGGTGGGGGGAGGAGGACGAGCCTCCGTTGGCTGGGGGGGAGGAGGACGAGCCTCCGCTGGCTGGGGGGGGGGGGAGGGGGGTGGGGAGGACGAGCCTCCGCTGGGTGGGGGGAGGAGGACGAGCCTCCGCTGGGTGGGGGAGGAGGAGGTTGAGCCTCCGCTGGGTGGTGGGGGAGGAGGATGAGCCTCCGCTGGGTGGTGGGGGAGGAGGACGAGCCTCCGCTGGCTGGGGGGGGGGGGGGGGGAGGAGGACGAGCCTCCGCTGGTTGGGGGGGGGAGGGAAGACGAGCCTCCGCTGGGTGGGGGGGGGAAGGACGGGCCTCCGCTGGGTGGGGGGAGGAGGACGAGCCTCCGTTGGCTGGGGGGGGAGGAGGACGAGCCTCCGCTGGCTGGGGGGGGGGGAGGGGGGTGGGGAGGACGAGCCTCCGCTGGGTGGGGGGAGGAGGACGAGCCTCCGCTGGGTGGGGGAGGAGGATGAGCCTCCGCTGGGTGGTGGGGGAGGAGGATGAGCCTCCGCTGGGTGGTGGGGGAGGAGGACGAGCCTCCGCTGGCTGGGGGGGGGGGGGGGGAGGAGGACGAGCCTCCGCTGGTTGGGGGGGGAGGAAGACGAGCCTCCGCTGGGTGGGGGGGGTGGGGGGACGAGCCTCTGCTGGCTGGGGGGGGGGGGAGGAGGACGAGCCTCCGCTGGGTGGGTGGGGGGGGGGGGACGAGCCTCTGCTGTGTGGTGGGGATGGGGGTGAAGGACGGGCCTCAATTGGTTGGGGGGGGGGAGAGGACGAGCCTCCGCTGGCTGGGGGGGGAGGAGGACGAGCCTCCGCTGGCTGGGGGGGGGGAGGAAGACGAGCCTCCGCTGGCTGGGGGGGGAGGAGGACGAGCCTCCGCTGGGTGGGGGGGGGGGGGGAGGACGAGCCTCCGCTGGCTGGGGGGGGGAAGGAGGACGAGCCTCAATTGGTTGGGGGGGGAGGAGGACGAGCCTCCGCTGGTTGGGGGGGGGGGAGGAGGACGAGCCTCCGCTGGTTGGGGGGGGGGGGAGGAGGACGAGCCTCCGCTGGTTGGGGGGGGGGGAGGAGGACGAGCCTCCGCTGGTTGGGGGGGGGGGGGGGAGGAGGACGAGCCTCCGCTGGCTGGGGGGGGGGGAGGAGGACGAGCCTCCGCTGGTTGGGGGGGAGGAGGACGAGCCTCCGCTGGTTGGGGGGGGGGGGAGGAGGACGAGCCTCCGCTGGCTGGGGGGGGACGACGACGAGACTCCGCTGGCTGGGGGGAGGAGGACGAGACTCCGCTGGCTGGGGGGAGGAGGGACGAGCCTCCGCTGGGCTGGGGGGAGGAGGACGAGCCTCCGCTGGGTGGGGCAGCTTTAGATCCCTAGTTTAAGCAGTTCCTGGGGATGACATGGCGTTCCTGAGGTTCTTCTCGGGGTCAGCAGGTGGAGGATACTTTAGGGTCTCACCTCTTGCGCGGCTCTATGAACACGGTGGGCACACCCAGCACGGGATCCAGGATCTTATCGAACTGCATCTGTGCCCTGCGGTACATGCGCTGCCGCTCCCTGGTGTCCGTCATTCCCACCACGTCCACCAGGGGGAACTCGTAGTGCCCCTTCCTCTTGGCTCGCAGTCGGATCTTGTTGCGGTGATGCTCGATCTCCGACTTGTGCCGTAGCGTGGTCTGAATCTGCGCAGGGCGGAGAGAGGAGACGTATCGTGACCTCGGGCGCCGCACAGCCACAGAGCGGCTCGACTCTTGCGTTACTTTCCTCTCTGCGTCCCTGCAGTTGGCCTGCAGAGCATCACTCCCTCCTCAGACATACCTCTCTGTTTACCTTATTAGCCTCCACTTCCCGCTCCGCCGTGTTCAGCCCGTGCATGGGAAGAGCCGCCATCGGCTGCATGGCGATCAGCTGAATCTTGCTGGGCAGCCGCCGGCTGGCCTCGGAGGAACGCGACATGCGATCGACGTGTTCAAAGATGGACGCAGAGGAATGCTGCTCCGCTCCGCCGCCCAATGCCGGGATCTCTGCCGGGAATAACGTACAGGACGTTACCGGCCAATCAGTAACGGCAGAAGACTGGCCAAGCGGTAAACTTACCCCCTTTACCGGTGGGTCGCAGCCTGGTTTCCTGCGGTGGGGCGGAGGGTCTCGGACCCTCCTCTCCGGACTCCTTCCCGCTGGACGGTTCGCTGGCGGTGGATCCGGCGTCAGAGGGGGTGACCCTACTGGAAGAAGCGTACCAATATCAAAAACACGTCTGACAACCTGGCGCCCCCCCGAGCGGCCCGCCGCTCCTCACCTGCTCCGATGGCGCCCGATCTTGCTGGGTTTAGTGGAGCTCTTGGACCTGGGGGTGGGGATGTCGCCGTTTTCAGAGGGGGTGGAGTCTTTGAGAGGCCCGTGCAGCATCGGAGGGGGCGGCTCATGCACCACCAGGACCTCGTCTTTATTGTGCTGCCCCAGATGCTGCTTGGCGAAGTCAAAGCCTTTAACGTTGGGAGCCTGGAGCTGCAGACAATCAGGGTCACGTGATCAGCAAGGACAGGGGTGATCACAGGAGCAGACATTGGGGTAGGAGCCTGGAGCTGCGGACAACCAGGGTCACGTGATAAGCAAGGACAGGGGTGATCAGAGGAGCAGACATTGGGGTGGGAGCCTGGAGCTGCAGACAACCAGGGTCACGTGATCAGCAAGGACAGGGGTGATCACAGAAGCAGACGTTGGGGTGGGAGCCTGGAGCTGCAGACAATCGAGATCACGTGATCAGCAAGGACAGGGGTAATCACTGGAGCAGATATTGGGGTGGGAGCCTGGAGCTGCAGACAATCGAGATCACGTGATCAGCAAGGACAGGGGTGATCACAGGAGCAGACGTTGGGGTGGGAGCCTGGAGCTGCAGACAACCAGGGTCACGTGATCAGCAAGGACAGGGGTGATTACAGGAGCAGACGTTGGGGTGGGAGCAGACATTGGGTGGGAAGCCTGGAGCTGCAGACTGTCGAGGTTACGTGATCAGCAAGGACAGGGGTAATCGTAGGAGCAGATATTGGGGTGGGAGCCTGGAGCTGCAGACAATCGAGATCACGTGATCAGCAAGGACAGGGGTGATCACAGGAGCAGACATTGGGGTGGGAGCCTGGAGCTGCGGACAATCAGGGTCACGTGATCAGCAAGGACAGGGGTGATCACAGGAGCAGACGTTGGGGTGGGAGCAGAGACCCCGTTCTCACCTTCTGCCTCTGCTGTAAGTTACTTATGGTGTCGGGCTGGAAGTCCAGTTTGTCCGTCCGGCACAACTTCCAGTAGAGGATGACGATGATGACGGTCACCACCAGCACCGGCACGGCCACACCAACGATGATCCACAGGTTCTGTGCCTGCCGATCCGCCTCCGCCGGCTGGTTAAGAGCTGCAGGGACAGAGGAGATGTGAGTGCTGGGCGGGGCGGCTCAGAGCTGCCGGATGCCCCCGGTACCTATCACTCACGTTGTGCTACCACGCCCTGCAGGCGATACCCCAGGATGATGGCCGCCCGCTGGATGTTCACCTCGTTAATCAGACTGGAGGCCTTGTCTGCAGCCAGGCGCTCCCCGTACTGATCCTCCATAAAGTACAGCAGCTGCACCGGGTCATCCTGACCATCGAGACGAGAGACATTGACCACCTGCGGGGAAATACAGGGTGATGAGGATCAAGCCCCGCCCCCTACTGGTGACATCACTGATTCAACAATGTCACAGCCCCGCCCCCTACTGGTGACATCACTGATCTAACAACGTCACAGCCCCACCCCCTACTGGTGACATCACTGATCTAACAACGTCACAGCCCCGTCCCCTACTGGTGACATCACTGATCCAACAATGTCACAGCCCCACCCCCTACTGGTGACATCACTGATCTAACAATGTCACAGCCCGTCCCCTACTGGTGACATCACTGATCTAACAATGTCACAGCCCCGTCCCTACTGGTGACATCACTGATCCAACAATGTCACAGCCCCACCCCCTACTGGTGACATCACTGATCTAACAATGTCACAGCCCGTCCCCTACTGGTGACATCACTGATCTAACAATGTCACAGCCCGTCCCCTACTGGTGACATCACTGATCTAACAATGTCACAGCCCGTCCCCTACTGGTGACATCACTGATCTAACAATGTCACAGCCCCGTCCCCTACTGGTGACATCACTGATCCAACAATGTCACAGCCCCACCCCCTACTGGTGACATCACTGATCTAACAATGTCACAGCCCCACCCCCTACTGGTGACATCACTGATCTAACAATGTCACAGCCCGTCCCCTACTGGTGACATCACTGATCTAACAATGTCACAGCCCGTCCCCTACTGGTGACATCACTGATCTAACAATGTCACAGCCCCGTCCCCTACTGGTGACATCACTGATCTAACAATGTCACAGCCCCGCCCCCTACTGGTGACATCACTGATCTAACAATGTCACAGCCCCGCCCCCTACTGGTGACATCACTGATCTAACAATGTCACAGCCCGTCCCCTACTGGTGACATCACTGATCTAACAATGTCACAGCCCGTCCCCTACTGGTGACATCACTGATCTAACAATGTCACAGCCCGTCCCCTACTGGTGACATCACTGATCTAACAATGTCACAGCCCCGTCCCCTACTGGTGACATCACTGATCCAACAATGTCACAGCCCCACCCCCTACTGGTGACATCACTGATCTAACAATGTCACAGCCCGTCCCTACTGGTGACATCACTGATCTAACAATGTCACAGCCCCGTCCCCTACTGGTGACATCACTGATCCAACAATGTCACAGCCCCACCCCCTACTGGTGACATCACTGATCTAACAATGTCACAGGCCCCGCCCCCTACTGGTGACATCACTGATACAACGTCACAGCCCCGCCCGCTACTGGTGACATCACTGATACAACGTCTCAGCGCCGCCCTCTACTGGTGATATCACTGATTCAACAATGTCATAGCCCCGTCCCCTACTGGTCACATCACTGATACAACAATGTCACAGCCCCGCCCCCTACTGGTGACATCACTGATTCAACAATGTCACAGCCCCGCCCCCTACTGGTGACATCACTGATCTAACAATGTCACAGCCCCGCCCCCTACTGGTGACATCACTGATCCAACAATGTCACAGCCCCGCCCCCTACTGGTGACATCACTGATCCAACAATGTCACAGCCCCACCCCCTACTGGTGACATCACTGATCTAACAATGTCACAGCCCCGCCCCCTACTGGTGACATCACTGATCCAACAATGTCACAGCCCCGTCCCCTACTGGTGACATCACTGATCTAACAATGTCACAGCCCCGCCCCCTACTGGTGACATCACTGATCTAACAATGTCACAGCCCCGCCCCCTACTGGTGACATCACTGATACAACGTCTCAGCGCCGCCCTCTACTGGTGATATCACTGATTCAACAATGTCACAGCCCCGTCCCCTACTGGTCACATCACTGATACAACAATGTCACAGCCCCGCCCCCTACTGGTGACATCACTGATTCAACAATGTCACAGCCCCGCCCCCTACTGGTGACATCACTGATCTAACAATGTCACAGCCCCGCCCCCTACTGGTGACATCACTGATTCAACAATGTCACAGCCCCGCCCCCTACTGGTGACATCACTGATCTAACAATGTCACAGCCCCACCCCCTACTGGTGACATCACTGATACGTCTCAGCGCCGCCCTCTACTGGTGACATCACTGATCTAACAACGTCACAGCCCCGCCCCGAACTGGTGACATCACTGATCTAACAATGTCACAGCCCCACCCCCTACTGGTGACATCACTGATCTAACAATGTCTCAGCGCCGCCCCCTACTGGTGACATCACTGATCTAACAATGTCACAGCCCCGCCCCCTACTGGTGACATCACTGATCTAACAACGTCACAGCCCCGCCCCGAACTGGTGACATCACTGATCTAACAATGTCACAGCCCCGTCCCCTACTGGTGACATCACTGATCTAACAATGTCTCAGCGCCGCCCCCTACTGGTGACATCACTGATCTAACAATGTCACAGCCCCGTCCCCTACTGGTGACATCACTGATCCAACAATGTCACAGCCCCGTCCCCTACTGGTGACATCACTGATCTAACAACGTCACAGCCCCGTCCCCTACTGGTGACATCACTGATCTAACAACGTCACAGCCCCGTCCCCTACTGGTGACATCACTGATCTAACAATGTCACAGCCCCGTCCCCTACTGGTGACATCACTGATCTAACAATGTCACAGCCCCGCCCCCTACTGGTGACATCACTGATTCAACAATGTCACAGCCCCGTCCCCTACTGGTGACATCACTGATCTAACAATGTCACAGCCCCGTCCCCTACTGGTGACATCACTGATTCAACAATGTCACAGCCCCGCCCCCTACTGGTGACATCACTGATCTAACAATGTCACAGCCCCGCCCCCTACTGGTGACATCACTGATCTAACAATGTCACAGCCCCGTCCCCTACTGGTGACATCACTGATCTAACAATGTCACAGCCCCGTCCCCTACTGGTGACATCACTGATCTAACAATGTCACAGCCCCGCCCCCTACTGGTGACATCACTAATCTAACAATGTCACAGCCCCGCCCCCTACTGGTGACATCACTGATCTAACAACGTCACAGCCCCACCCCCTACTGGTGACATCACTGATCCAACAATGTCACAGCCCCGTCCCCTACTGGTGACATCACTGATCTAACAATGTCACAGCCCCGTCCCCTACTGGTGACATCACTGATCTAACAATGTCTCAGCGCCGCCCCCTACTGGTGACATCACTGATCTAACAACGTCACAGCCCCACCCCCTACTGGTGACATCACTGATTCAACAATGTCACAGCCCCGTCCCCTACTGGTGACATCACTGATACAACAATGTCACAGCCCTGTCCCCTACTGGTGACATCACTGATTCAACAATGTCACAGCCCCGCCCCCTACTGGTGACATCACTGATCTAACAATGTCACAGTCCAGCCCCCTACTGGTGACATCACTGATTCAACAATGTCACAGCCCCGTCCCCTACTGGTGACATCACTGATACAACAATGTCACAGCCCTGTCCCCTACTGGTGACATCACTGATTCAACAATGTCACAGCCCCGCCCCCTACTGGTGACATCACTGATCTAACAATGTCACAGCCCCGCCCCCTACTGGTGACATCACTGATACAACGTCTCAGCGCCGCCCTCTACTGGTGATATCACTGATTCAACAATGTCATAGCCCCGTCCCCTACTGGTGACATCACTGATACAACAATGTCACAGCCCCGCCCCCTACTGGTGACATCACTGATTCAACAATGTCACAGCCCCGCCCCCTACTGGTGACATCACTGATACAACGTCTCAGCGCCGCCCTCTACTGGTGATATCACTGATTCAACAATGTCATAGCCCCGTCCCCTACTGGTCACATCACTGATACAACAATGTCACAGCCCCGCCCCCTACTGGTGACATCACTGATTCAACAATGTCACAGCCCCGCCCCCTACTGGTGACATCACTGATTCAACAATGTCACAGCCCCGCCCCCTACTGGTGACATCACTGATCTAACAATGTCACAGCCCCACCCCCTACTGGTGACATCACTGATACGTCTCAGCGCCGCCTTCTACTGGTGACATCACTGATCTAACAACGTCACAGCCCCGCCCCGAACTGGTGACATCACTGATCTAACAATGTCACAGCCCCGTCCCCTACTGGTGACATCACTGATCTAACAACGTCACAGCCCCGCCCCCTACTGGTGACATCACTGATCTAACAACGTCACAGCCCCGCCCCCTGCTGGTGACATCACTGATCTAACAATGTCACAGCCCCGCCCCCTACTGGTGACATCACTGATCTAACAACGTCACAGCCCCGCCCCCTACTGGTGACATCACTGATCTAACAATGTCACAGCCCCGCCCCCTACTGGTGACATCACTGATCTAACAACGTCACAGCCCCGCCCCCTACTGGTGACATCACTGATCTAACAATGTCACAGCCCCGCCCCCTACTCGTGACATCACTGATCTAACAACGTCACAGCCCCGCCCCGAACTGGTGACATCACTGATCTAACAATGTCACAGCCCCGTCCCCTACTGGTGACATCACTGATCTAACAACGTCACAGCCCCACCCCCTACTGGTGACATCACTGATCCAACAATGTCACAGTCCAGCCCCCTACTGGTGACATCACTGATTCAACAATGTCACAGCCCCGTCCCCTACTGGTGACATCACTGATCTAACAATGTCACAGCCCCGTCCCCTACTGGTGACATCACTGATCTAACAATGTCACAGCCCCGCCCCCTACTGGTGACATCACTGATCTAACAACGTCACAGCCCCGCCCCGAACTGGTGACATCACTGATCTAACAATGTCACAGCCCCGTCCCCTACTGGTGACATCACTGATCTAACAACGTCACAGCCCCACCGCCTACTGGTGACATCACTGATCTAACAATGTCACAGTCCAGCCCCCTACTGGTGACATCACTGATTCAACAATGTCACAGCCCCGTCCCCTACTGGTGACATCACTGATCTAACAATGTCACAGCCCCGTCCCCTACTGGTGACATCACTGATTCAACAATGTCACAGCCCCGCCCCCTACTGGTGACATCACTGATCTAACAATGTCACAGCCCCGTCCCCTACTGGTGACATCACTGATCTAACAATGTCACAGCCCCGTCCCCTACTGGTGACATCACTGATTCAACAATGTCACAGCCCCACCCCCTAGTGGTGACATCACTGATCCAACAATGTCACAGCCCCGTCCCCTACTGGTGACATCACTGATCTAACAATGTCACAGCCCCGTCCCCTACTGGTGACATCACTGATCTAACAATGTCTCAGCGCCGCCCCCTACTGGTGACATCACTGATCTAACAATGTCACAGCCCCGTCCCCTACTGGTGACATCACTGATCTAACAACGTCACAGCCCCGCCCCCTACTGGTGACATCACTGATCTAACAACGTCACAGCCCCGCCCCCTGCTGGTGACATCACTGATCTAACAATGTCACAGCCCCGCCCCCTACTGGTGACATCACTGATCTAACAACGTCACAGCCCCGCCCCCTACTGGTGACATCACTGATCTAACAATGTCACAGCCCCGCCCCCTACTGGTGACATCACTGATCTAACAACGTCACAGCCCCGCCCCCTACTGGTGACATCACTGATCTAACAATGTCACAGCCCCGCCCCCTACTGGTGACATCACTGATCTAACAACGTCACAGCCCCGCCCCGAACTGGTGACATCACTGATCTAACAATGTCACAGCCCCGTCCCCTACTGGTGACATCACTGATCTAACAACGTCACAGCCCCACCCCCTACTGGTGACATCACTGATCCAACAATGTCACAGTCCAGCCCCCTACTGGTGACATCACTGATTCAACAATGTCACAGCCCCGTCCCCTACTGGTGACATCACTGATCTAACAATGTCACAGCCCCGTCCCCTACTGGTGACATCACTGATCTAACAATGTCACAGCCCCGCCCCCTACTGGTGACATCACTGATCTAACAACGTCACAGCCCCGCCCCGAACTGGTGACATCACTGATCTAACAATGTCACAGCCCCGTCCCCTACTGGTGACATCACTGATCTAACAACGTCACAGCCCCGCCCCCTACTGGTGACATCACTGATCTAACAATGTCACAGTCCAGCCCCCTACTGGTGACATCACTGATTCAACAATGTCACAGCCCCGTCCCCTACTGGTGACATCACTGATCTAACAATGTCACAGCCCCGCCCCCTACTGGTGACATCACTGATCTAACAATGTCACAGCCCCGTCCCCTACTGGTGACATCACTGATCTAACAATGTCACAGCCCCACCCCCTACTGGTGACATCACTGATCTAACAATGTCACAGTCCAGCCCCCTACTGGTGACATCACTGATTCAACAATGTCACAGCCCCGTCCCCTACTGGTGACATCACTGATCTAACAATGTCACAGCCCCGCCCCCTACTGGTGACATCACTGATCTAACAATGTCACAGCCCCGCCCCCTACTGGTGACATCACTGATCTAACAACGTCACAGCCCCGCCCCGAACTGGTGACATCACTGATCTAACAATGTCACAGCCCCGTCCCCTACTGGTGACATCACTGATCTAACAACGTCACAGCCCCGCCCCCTACTGGTGACATCACTGATCTAACAACGTCACAGCCCCACCGCCTACTGGTGACATCACTGATCTAACAATGTCACAGTCCAGCCCCCTACTGGTGACATCACTGATTCAACAATGTCACAGCCCCGTCCCCTACTGGTGACATCACTGATCTAACAATGTCACAGCCCCGTCCCCTACTGGTGACATCACTGATTCAACAATGTCACAGCCCCGCCCCCTACTGGTGACATCACTGATCTAACAATGTCACAGCCCCGCCCCCTACTGGTGACATCACTGATCTAACAATGTCACAGCCCCGTCCCCTACTGGTGACATCACTGATCTAACAATGTCACAGCCCCGTCCCCTACTGGTGACATCACTGATCTAACAATGTCACAGCCCCGCCCCCTACTGGTGACATCACTGATCTAACAATGTCACAGCCCCGTCCCCTACTGGTGACATCACTGATTCAACAATGTCACAGCCCCACCCCCTAGTGGTGACATCACTGATCCAACAATGTCACAGCCCCGTCCCCTACTGGTGACATCACTGATCTAACAATGTCACAGCCCCGTCCCCTACTGGTGACATCACTGATCTAACAATGTCTCAGCGCCGCCCCCTACTGGTGACATCACTGATCTAACAATGTCACAGCCCCGTCCCCTACTGGTGACATCACTGATCTAACGTCACAGCCCCACCCCCTACTGGTGACATCACTGATCTAACAATGTCACAGTCCAGCCCCCTACTGGTGACATCACTGATTCAACAATGTCACAGCCCCGTCCCCTACTGGTGACATCACTGATCTAACAATGTCACAGTCCAGCCCCCTACTGGTGACATCACTGATCTAACAATGTCACAGCCCCGTCCCCTACTGGTGACATCACTGATCTAACAATGTCACAGCCCCGTCCCCTACTGGTGACATCACTGATCTAACAATGTCACAGCCCCGTCCCCTACTGGTGACATCACTGATCTAACAACGTCACAGCCCAGTCCCCTACTGGTGACATCACTGATCTAACAACGTCACAGCCCCGCCCCCTACTGGTGACATCACTGATCTAACAATGTCACAGCCCCGTCCCCTACTGGTGACATCACTGATCTAACAATGTCACAGCCCCGTCCCCTACTGGTGACATCACTGATCTAACAATGTCACAGCCCCGCCCCCTACTGGTGACATCACTGATCTAACAATGTCACAGCCCCGCCCCCTACTGGTGACATCACTGATCTAACAATGTCACAGCCCCGTCCCCTACTGGTGACATCACTGATCTAACAATGTCACAGCCCCGTCCCCTACTGGTGACATCATTGATCTAACAATGTCACAGCCCCACCCCCTACTGGTGACATCACTGATCTAACAATGTCACAGCCCCGCCCCCTACTGGTGACATCACTGATACAACAATGTCACAGCCCAGTCCCCTACTGGTGACATCACTGATCTAACAATGTCACAGCCCAGTCCCCTACTGGTGACATCACTGATCTAACAATGTCACAGCCCCGTCCCCTACTGGTGACATCACTGATCTAACAATGTCACAGCCCCGTCCCCTACTGGTGACATCACTGATCCAACAATGTAACAGCCCCGCCCCCTACTGGTGACATCACTGATCTAACAATGTCACAGCCCAGTCCCCTACTGGTGACATCACTGATCTAACAATGTCACAGCCCCGTCCCCTACTGGTGACATCACTGATCCAACAATGTCACAGCCCCGTCCCCTACTGGTGACATCACTGATCTAACAATGTCACAGCCCCGTCCCCTACTGGTGACATCACTGATCTAACAATGTCACAGCCCCGTCCCCTACTGGTGACATCACTGATCCAACAATGTAACAGCCCTGCCCCCTACTGGTGACATCACTGATCTAACAATGTCACAGCCCAGTCCCCTACTGGTGACATCACTGATCTAACAATGTCACAGCCCCGTCCCCTACTGGTGACATCACTGATCTAACAATGTCACAGCCCGTCCCCTACTGGTGACATCACTGATCTAACAATGTCACAGCCCCGCCCCCTACTGGTGACATCACTGATCTAACAATGTCACAGCCCCGTCCCCTACTGGTGACATCACTGATAATGTCACAGCCCCGCCTCTGCTGATGACATCACTGGCTTCCCGCTCACCTGCACGGCGGTGCTACCGGCGTAGCTCGCCCTCTTCCACCGGCGTTTCTGTGACGAGGCCTCGCTGATGATCTGCGCCAGTTTCCGCTCCATCTCTGTCTGGAACGTCTCGTCCTGCAGCCGCTGCTCCTGCACCCCGAGCAGAACTGACGGGAGAGACGGGGTCAGGACACGCGCCCAGCAGCACAGAGCGTTACAGGAGCGGCGGGTGTGACCGGTGCAGAGGGGGTGCCCAGCAGCACAGAGCGTTACAGGAGCGGCGGGTGTGACCGCTGCAGAGGGGGCGCCCAGCAGCACAGAGCGTTACAGGAGCGGCGGGTGTGACCGATGCAGAGAGGCGCCCAGCAGCACAGAGCGTTACAGGAGCGGCGGGTGTGACCGGTGCAGAGGGGGCGCCCAGCAGCACAGAGCGTTACAGGAGCGGGGGGTGTGACCGATGCAGAGAGGCGCCCAGCAGCACAGAGCGTTACAGGAGCGGCGGGTGTGACCGGTGCAGAGAGGCGCCCAGCAGCACAGAGCGTTACAGGAGCGGCGGGTGTGACCGGTGCAGAGGGGGCGCCCAGCAGCACAGAGCGTTACAGGAGCGGGGGGTGTGACCGGTGCAGAGGGGGCGCCCAGCAGCACAGAGCGTTACAGGAGCGGCGGGTGTGACCGGTGCAGAGGGAGCGCCCAGCAGCACAGAGCGTTACAGGAGCGGCGGGTGTGACCGATGCAGAGAGGCGCCCAGCAGCACAGAGCGTTACAGGAGCGGCGGGTGTGACCGGTGCAGAGGGGGCGCCCAGCAGCACAGAGCGTTACAGGAGCGGGGGGTTTGACCGGTGCAGAGGGGGCGCCCAGCAGCACAGAGCGTTACAGGAGCGGTGGGTGTGACCGCTGCAGAGGGGGCGCCCAGCAGCACAGAGCGTTACAGGAGAGGCGGGTGTGACCGGTGCAGAGGGGGCGCCCAGCAGCACAGTGTTACAGGAGCGGCGGGTGTGACCGATGCAGAGAGGCGCCCAGCAGCACAGAGCGTTATAGGAGCGGCGGGTGTGACCGCTGCAGAGGGGGCGCCCAGCAGCACAGAGCGTTACAGGAGCGGCGGGTGTGACCGATGCAGAGGGGGCGCCCAGCAGCACAGAGTGTTACAGGAGCGGCGGGTGTGACCGGTGCAGAGGGGGCGCCCAGCAGCACAGAGCGTTACAGGAGCGGCGGGTGTGACCGGTGCAGAGGGGCCGCCCAGCAGCACAGAGCGTTACAGGAGCGGCGGGTGTGACCGGTGCAGAGGGGGCGCCCAGCAGCACAGAGCGTTATAGGAGCGGCGGGTGTGATCGGTGCAGAGGGGGCGCCCAGCAGCACAGAGCGTTACAGGAGCGGCGGGTGTGACCGGTGCAGAGGGGCCGCCCAGCAGCACAGAGCGTTACAGGAGCGGGGGGTGTGACCGGTGCAAAGGGGGCGCCCAGCAGCACAGAGCGTTACAGGAGCGGCGGGTGTGACCGATGCAGAGGGGGCACCCAGCAGCACAGAGCGTTACAGGAGAGGCGGGTGTGACTGGTGCAGAGGGGGCGACCAGCAGCACAGAGCGTTACAGGAGAGGCGGGTGTGATCGGTGCAGAGGGGGCGACCAGCAGCACAGAGCGTTACAGGAGAGGCGGGTGTGATCGGTGCAGAGGGGGCGCCAAGCAGCACAGAGCGCTACAGGATCGGCGGGTGTGACCGGTGCAGAGGGGCCGCCCAGCAGCACAGAGCGTTACAGGAGCGGCGGGTGTGACCGATGCAGAGGGGGCGCCCAGCAGCACAGAGCGTTACAGGAGAGGCGGGTGTGACCGCTGCAGAGGGGGCGTCCAGCAGCACAGAGCGTTACAGGAGCGGCGGGTGTGACCGGTGCAGAGGGGGCGCCCAGCAGCACAGAGCGTTACAGGAGCGGCGGGTGTGACCAGTGCAGAGGGGGCGTCCAGCAGCACAGAGCGTTACAGGAGCGGCGGGTGTGACCGGTGCAGAGGGGGCGTCCAGCAGCACAGAGCGTTACAGGAGCGGGGGGTGTGACCGGTGCAGAGGGGGCGCCCAGCAGCACAGAGTGTTACAGGAGAGGCGGGTGTGATCGGTGCAGAGGGGGCGCCCAGCAGCACAGAGCGTTACAGGAGCGGCGGGTGTGACCGGTTCAGAGGGGGCGCCCAGCAGCACAGAGCGTTACAGGAGCGGCGGGTGTGACCGGTGCAGAGGGGGCGTCCAGCAGCACAGAGCGTTACAGGAGAGGCGGGTGTGATCGGTGCAGAGGGGGCGCCCAGCAGCACAGAGCGTTACAGGAGAGGCGGGTGTGATCGGTGCAGAGGGGGCGCCCAGCAGCACAGAGCGTTACAGGAGCGGGGGGTGTGATCGGTGCAGAGGGTGCGCCCAGCAGCACAGAGCGTTACAGGAGTGGCGGGTGTGACCGGTGCAGAGGGGGCGCCCAGCAGCACAGAGCGTTACAGGAGCGGGGTGTGTGACCGGTGCAGAGGGGGCGCCCAGCAGCACAGAGCGTTACAGGAGTGGCGGGTGTGACCGATGCAGAGGGGGCGCCCAGCAGCACAGAGTGTTACAGGAGCGGGGGGTGTGATCGGTGCAGAGGGTGCGCCCAGCAGCACAGAGCATTACAGGAAAGGTGGGTAAGAATCTCATGCTACAGACTGAGAATTACATAGTAGGAGTAAGGGTCCCAGCAGCACAGAGTATTTCAGGAAGAGAACGTTCTGATCTTGAAAGAAGCTACATACTTATAATTACACAGCAAGACTAAGGTACAGCAGAACAGAGTATTTCTGGAGCAGGCAGCTACACACAATCACATAGTAAGAGTAGGGCCCATAGCAGCACAGAGTATTTCAGGAGAGGAGTGTGCTGCAGTGACCGTTCCACTTACTTGTCCGGAGCCAGGAATCCTTCAGGAGTGGGGAGATGTCGAGCTGTGGATAGGTGGACGCTGCACGGGAAACACAGAAAAAGTCACTGACTACCAGGCAGAAAGCGACCGCTGTGTGTGGTTGTCAGAGCGCTGCCGCCCATCACTAACACCGGTGTCAGTGTCTCACCGGCCCAGGAGCTCCACAGGCTGCCAGGGAATGGGAAGAGATCAGCATCAATGAGAACAGCCACACCGCCGGAGGGGGGTAGTAGTCCTGATGGAGGGGGGTAGTAGTCCTGATGGAGGGGGGGTAGTAGTCCTGATGGAGGGGGGGTAGTAGTCCTGATGGAGGGGGGGTAGTAGTCCTGATGGAGGGGGGGTAGTAGTCCTGATGGAGGGGGGGTAGTAGTCCTGATGGAGGGGGGGTAGTAGTCCTGATGGAGGGGGGGTAGTAGTCCTGATGGAGGGGGGGTAGTAGTCCTGATGGAGGGGGGGTAGTAGTCCTGATGGAGGGGGGGTAGTAGTCCTGATGGAGGGGGGGTAGTAGTCCTGATGGAGGGGGGGTAGTAGTCCTGATGGAGGGGGGGTAGTAGTCCTGATGGAGGGGGGGTAGTAGTCCTGATGGAGGGGGGGTAGTAGTCCTGATGGAGGGGGGTAGTAGTCCTGATGAAGGGGGGGTAGTAGTCCTGATGAAGGGGGGTAGTAGTCCTGATGAAGGGGGGTAGTAGTCCTGATGGAGGGGGGGTAGTAGTCCTGATGGAGGGGGGGTAGTAGTCCTGATGGAGGGGGGGTAGTAGTCCTGATGGAGGGGGGGTAGTAGTCCTGATGGAGGGGGGGTAGTAGTCCTGATGGAGGGGGGGTAGTAGTCCTGATGGAGGGGGGGTAGTAGTCCTGATGGAGGGGGGGTAGTAGTCCTGATGGAGGGGGGGTAGTAGTCCTGATGGAGGGGGGGTAGTAGTCCTGATGGAGGGGGGGTAGTAGTCCTGATGGAGGGGGGGTAGTAGTCCTGATGGAGGGGGGGTAGTAGTCCTGATGGAGGGGGGGTAGTAGTCCTGATGGAGGGGGGGTAGTAGTCCTGATGGAGGGGGGTAGTAGTCCTGATGAAGGGGGGGTAGTAGTCCTGATGAAGGGGGGTAGTAGTCCTGATGAAGGGGGGTAGTAGTCCTGATGAAGGGGGGGATAGTAGTCCTGATGAATGGGGGTAGTAGTCCTGATGGAGGGGGGTAGTAGTCCTGATGGAGGGGGGTAGTAGTCCTGATGGAGGGGGGTAGTAGTCCTGATGGAGGGGGGCAGTAGTCCTGATGGAGGGGGGCAGTAGTCCTGATGGAGGGGGGCAGTACTCCTGATGGAGGGGGGCAGTACTCCTGATGGAGGGGGGCAGTAGTCCTGATGGAGGGGGTTGTACTGTGGAATGTAAAAGTTTGCTGGTTTTGGCAGAAGGTTAGAGAAGGTTTTTATAAAGCTGGAAATCTGCATCACCGGCCTTTCCTAACGATGATGGTGAACAACCATAACCCTAACAGGCTAATTAATGTCTGAAACCTTGGTCAAAGTTATCTGATAACAAATCTCCAAGGGTGCGCAAACTTTTGCATTGGCCCATTTTCCATTTTGCAATTTTTAAAATATAAAAAATTACATCTTTTTTTTTTGCCTAAAATACAAAGGAAATGTTTCATCTATAACTTTAGGCCTTTTAGATCATTTTATCTTCTACTTACTTTACTGCTCTTGATCAGGGGTGCCCAAACTTTTACATGCCACAGTAGACCTGGAGGAGGGAGTGGTGTTGTACCCCATTCTCTATATTATTTCTCCCAGTTTCGGTGTCAGTGAGGGGTAGACGGGGCGGGGGGAGCGTCTGATGATGTCACAGCTGATCCTGTACTCAGCGCGGCCGGGGTCACTGGCGACTCAGCCATCAGCGCACAATGCTGCTACATGTACTACACACCAGTCACCTCCAGAGCTGCACTCACTATTCTACTGTTACATCGGGTCTTATCCTCCAGTCACCTCCAGAGCTGCACTCACTATTCTGCTGTTACATCAGGTCTTATCCTCCAGTCACCTACAGAGCTGCACTCACTATTCTGCTGTTACATCAGGTCTTATCCTCCAGTCACCTCCAGAGCTGCACTCACTATTCTACTGTTACATCGGGTCTTATCCTCCAGTCACCTCCAGAGCTGCACTCACTATTCTGCTGTTACATCAGGTCTTATCCTCCAGTCACCTCCAGAGCTGCACTCACTATTCTGCTGTTACATCAGGTCTTATCCTCCAGTCACCTCCAGAGCTGCACTCACTATTCTGCTGTTACATCAGGTCTTATCCTCCAGTCACCTACAGAGCTGCACTCACTATTCTGCTGTTACATCAGGTCTTATCCTCCAGTCACCTCCAGAGCTGCACTCACTATTCTACTGTTACATCGGGTCTTATCCTCCAGTCACCTCCAGAGCTGCACTCACTATTCTGCTGTTACATCATGTCTTATCCTCCAGTCACCTACAGAGCTGCACTCACTATTCTGCTGTTACATCGGGTCTTATCCTCCAGTCACCTCCAGAGCTGCGGTCGCCCTCCGCCCCGGGTCTGGACACTCACGCTCTGCGATCTGCTTTACAGGGAACCCCAGGAAGAAGCTGAACTCCACCAGGCTCAGGTTGCGGAGCTGGTCGCTGACGTCGGAGCCGTTCAGGAAGCCGTTGCGTTCTCGGACCGCGTAGGACACGGTGACCGGGGCCTTCCAGTTCCCGAGCCGCGACGCACTGGAGCTGATGTTCACGATCTGCAGGACGGCCAATAAGCGTGAAAAACCCCACTCTGTAGCCTAAGCTTCTCCCCCTTATTAAAGCTCCGCCTCTCAGCTGAAGGAGCAGAGCTGCAGTGTAAAGCATGGGTATTATAGCTAGGATAGAACTTTACCTGGACAGTGAAATTCTCGCTCTCCTGGCGCAGTCTCCGGACCTCATAAAAAGCCAGCGTTAACCCTTTCTGTATCTGTTCACTAAACGTACAGAGCCGGATATCCACCGACTGCGGCACAAACTGCAGCACTGCAGGGGGAAAGATGGCGGCACTGTCAGAAATGTGTGATGTAGTATGGGGGGCAAGGCATGCTGGGAGTTGTAGTGCCGGCTTACCTGTCTGGACGTGGAACCTCAGATCTATCCCCATGAACGTGGTCTGCAGGGAAAGGATTGGGGGAAATCTTCCGATCACAAGGCCGCTCCCACTCAGGACGCCACCAACGGCGATGGCGGTGTACACGAGCGGGCCGGACGTCACCATGAATGAGTAACTGTGCGACATGGAAAAGACCTGCAAACGAGAGAACGATACAGGACATCACCAAGGGGGCACAAACTTATGTCACTGCAGTACCAGCAACCACCTGCAGGGGTCACCACCTGTACCTCAGAATAAAATGCAACTAATCAGATTATCAGCAGGTGATAATGATCGAATACGGGATTATAATCCACCACCTCGCTGTAAACCCGTTCTCCTCCGGAGTTACCTCTGTACCCCACCTATCCTCTACACTCGTCCTCCTCCGGAGTTACCTCTGTACCCCACTTATCCTCTACACCCGTCCTCCTCCGGAGTTACCTCTGTACCCCACTTATCCTCTACACCCGTCCTCCTCCAGAGTTACCTCTGTACCTCACTTATCCTCTACACCCGTCCTTCTCCGGAGTTACCCCTGTACCCCACTTATCCTCTACACCCGTCCTCCTCCGGAGTTACCTCTGTACCCCACTTATCCTCTACCCCACTTATCCTCTACACCCGTCCTCCTCCGGAGTTACCCCTGTACCCCACTTATCCTCTACACCCGTCCTCCTCCGGAGTTACCTCTGTACCCCACTTATCCTCTACCCCACTTATCCTCTACACCCGTCCTCCTCCGGAGTTACCTCTGTACCCCACTTATCCTCTACACCCGTCCTCCTCCGGAGTTACCCCTGTACCCCACTTATCCTCTACCCCACTTATCCTCTACACCCGTCCTCCTCCGGAGTTACCTCTGTACCCCACTTATCCTCTACACCCGTCCTCCTCCGGAGTTACCTCTGTACCCCACTTATCCTCTACCCCACTTATCCTCTACACCCGTCCTCCTCCGGAGTTACCTCTGTACCCCACTTATCCTCTACACCCGTCCTCCTCCGGAGTTACCTCTGTACCCCACTTATCCTCTACACCCGTCCTCCTCCGGAGTTACCCCTGTACCCCACTTATCCTCTACACCCGTCCTCCTCCGGAGTTACCTCTGTACCCCACTTATCCTCTACCCCACTTATCCTCTACACCCGTCCTCCTCCGGAGTTACCTCTGTACCCCACTTATCCTCTACACCTGTCCTCCTCCGAAGTTACCTCTGTACCCCACTTATCCTCTACACTCGTCCTCCTCCGAAGTTACCTCTGTACCCCACTTATCCTCTACACTCGTCCTCCTCCGGAGTTACCTCTGTACCCCACTTATCCTCTACACCCGTCCTCCTCCGGAGTTACCTTTGTACCCCACTTATCCTCTACACTCGTCCTCCTCCGGAGTTAACTCTGTACCCCACTTATCCTAAACACCCGTCCTCCTCCGAAGTTACCTCTGTACCCCACTTATCCTCTACACCCGTCCTTCTCCGAAGTTACCTCTGTACCCCACTTATCCTCTACACCCGTCCTCCTCCGAAGTTACCTCTGTACCCCACTTATCCTCTACACCCGTCCTCCTCCGAAGTTACCTCTGTACCCCACTTATCCTCTACACCCGTCCTTCTCCGAAGTTACCTCTGTACCCCACTTATCCTCTACACCCGTCCTTCTCCGAAGTTACCTCTGTACCCCACTTATCCTCTACACCCGTCCTTCTCCGAAGTTACCTCTGTACCTCGCTTATCCTCTACACCGGTCCTTCTCCGGAGTTACCTCTGTACCCCACTTATCCTCTACAGAGGTCCTTCTCCGAAGTTACCTCTGTACCCCACTTATCCTCTACACCGGTCCTTCTCCGGAGTTACCTCTGTACCCCACTTATCCTCTACACCCGTCCTTCTCCGAAGTTACCTCTGTACCCCACTTATCCTCTACACCCGTCCTTCTCCGGAGTTACCTCTGTACCCCACTTATCCTCTACTTCGGTCCTTCTCCGAAGTTACCTCTGTACCCCACTTATCCTCTACACCCGTCCTTCTCCGAAGTTACCTCTGTACCCCACTTATCCTCTACACCCGTCCTTCTCCGAAGTTACCTCTGTACCCCACTTATCCTCTACGCCCGTCCTTCTCCGGAGTTACCTCTGTACCACACTTATCCTCTACACCCGTCCTTCTCCGGAGTTACCTCTGTACCCCACTTATCCTCTACGCCCGTCCTTCTCCGGAGTTACCTCTGTACCCCACTTATCCTCTACGCCCGTCCTTCTACGGAGTTACCTCTGTACCCCACTTATCCTCTACGCCCGTCCTTCTCCGGAGTTACCTCTGTGCCCCACTTATCCTCTACGCCCGTCCTCCTCCGGAGTTACCTCTGTACCCCACTTATCCTCTACACCCGTCCTTCTACGGAGTTACCTCTGTACCCCACTTATTCTCTACACCATTCCTCCTACGGAGTTACCTCTGTACCCTACTTATCCTCTACGCCCGTCCTTCTGCGGTGTTACCTCTGTATCCCACTTATTCTCTATGCTCGTCCTTCTCCGGAGTTACCTCTGTACTCCACTTATCCTCTATGCCCGTCCTCCTCCGGAGTTACCTCTGTACCCCACTTATCCTCTACACACGTCCTTCTCTAGGGTTACCTCTGTACCTCACTTATCCTCTACGCACGTCCTTCTCTGGGGTTACCTCTGTACCTCACTTATCCTCTACACTCATCCTTCTCTGGGGTTACCTCTGTACCTCACTTATCCTCTACGCCCGTCCTTCTCTGGAGTTACCTCTGTACCTCACTTATTCTCTACGCCCATCCTTCTCTGGAGTTACCTCTGTGCCCCACTTATCCTCTACGCCAGTCCTTCTCTGGAGTTACTTCTGTGCCCCACTTATCCTCTACGCCAGTCCTTCTCTTGGTATACCTCTATACCTCACTTATTCTCTACGCCCATCCTTACCTCTGTACCCCACTTATCCTCTACACCCGTCCTTCTCCGGGCTCATCTCTGTACCCAACTTAACCTCTACGCCCGTCCTTCTCTGGAGTTACCTCTGTACCTCACTTATCCTCTACGCCCGTCCTTCACCTAAATTACGTCTGTACCTCACTTATCTTCCACGCCCGTACTTCTCCGGAGTTACCTCTGTACCTCACTTATCCTCTACGCCCGTCCTTCACCTAAGTTACCGATGTGCCTCACTTATCCTCTACGCCCGTCCTTCTCCGATGTTACCTCTGTACCCTACTTACCCTCTACACCCGTCCTTCTCCGAGGTTACCTCTGTACTTCACTTATCCTCTACGCCCGTCCTTCTCCGGAGTTAGCTCTGTACCTCACTTATCCTCTACGCTCGTCCTTCACCTAAGTTACCGATGTGCCTCACTTATCCTCTACGCCCGTCCTTCTCCGGAGTTACCTTTATACCCCACTTATCCTCTACGACCGTCCTTCTCCGGAGTTGCCTCTGTATCCCACTTACCATCTACGCTGGTCCTTCTCCGGTGTTACCTCTGTACCCAACTTATCCTCAACACCCATCCTTCTCCGGTGTTACCTCTGTACCCAACTTATCCTCTACGCACGTCCTTCTCTAGGGTTACCTCTGTACCTCACTTATCCTCTATGCCCGTCCTTCTCTGGAGTTACCTCTGTGCCCCACTTATCCTCTACGCCGGTCCTTCTCTGGAGTTACCTCTGTGCCCCACTTATCCTCTACGCCAGTCCTTCTCTGGAGTTACTTCTGTGCCTCACTTATTCTCTACGCCCATCCTTCTCCGGAGTTACCTCTGTACCTCACTAATTCTCTACGCCCGTTCTTCTCTGGGGTTACCTCTGTACCCGTCCAAACCGGTGTACCTCACTTATCCTCTACGCCCGTCCTTCTCTGGAGTTACCTCTGTACCTCACTTATCCTCTATGCCCATCATTCTCTGGAGTTACCTCTGTACCTCACTTATCCTCTACACCCATCCTTCTCCAGTGTTACCTCTGTACCCCACTTATCCTCTACACCAGTCCTTCTCCGGTGTTACCTCTGTACCCCATTTATCCTCTACGCCCGTCCTTCTTCGGAGTTACCTCTGTACCTCACTTATCCTCTACGGCAGTCCTTCTCTTGGTATACCTCTATACCTCACTTATCCTCTACGCCAGTACTCCTCCGGAGTTACCTTTATACCCCACTTATCCTCTGCGACCGTCCTTCACCTAAGTTACCGATGTGCCTCACTTATCCTCTACACCCATCCTTCTCCGGTGTTACCTCTGTACCCCACTTATCCTTTATGCCCGTCCTTCTCCGATGTTACCTCTGCAACCCACTTATCCTCTACACCGGTCCTTCTCCGGAGTTACCTCTGTACCCCACTTATCCTCTACACCCGTCCTTCTCCGAAGTTACCTCTGTACCCCACTTATCCTCTACACCCGTCCTTCTCCGGAGTTACCTCTGTACCCCACTTATCCTGTACTTCGGTCCTTCTCCGAAGTTACCTCTGTACCCCACTTATCCTCTACACCCGTCCTTCTCCGAAGTTACCTCTGTACCCCACTTATCCTCTACACCCGTCCTTCTCCGGAGTTACCTCTGTACCCCACTTATCCTGTACTTCGGTCCTTCTCCGAAGTTACCTCTGTACCCCACTTATCCTCTACACCCGTCCTTCTCCGAAGTTACCTCTGTACCCCACTTATCCTCTACACCCGTCCTTCTCCGGAGTTACCTCTGTACCCCACTTATCCTCTACGCCCGTCCTTCTCCGGAGTTACCTCTGTACCCCACTTATCCTCTACGCCCGTCCTTCTCCGATGTTACCTCTGTACCCCACTTATCCTCTATGCCCGTCCTTCTCCGGTGTTAGCTCTGTACCCCACTTATCCTCTACACTCGTTCTTCTCCGGGGTTACCTCTGTACCCCACTTATCCTCAACACCCGTCCTTCTCCGGAGTTACCTCTGTACCCCACTTATCCTCTACGCCGTCCTTCTCCGGAGTTACCTCTGTACCCCACTTATCCTCTACGCCCGTCCTTCTCTGGGGTTAACTCTGTACCTCACTTATCTTCTATGCCCGTCCTTCTCCGGTGTTACCTCTGTACCCGACTTATACTCTATGCCCATCCTTCTCCGGGGTTATTTCTGTACCTCACATCCTCTACGGCCGTCTTTTTCTGGGGTTACCCCTGTACCTCATTTATCCTCTACGTCCGACCTTCTCTGGGGTTACCTTTGTACCTCACTTATTCTCTACGTCCGTCCTTTTCCAGGGTTACCTCTGTACCCCGCTTATCCTCTATGCTCGTCCTTCCCCGGAGTTACCTCTGTACCTCACTTATCCTCTACGCCCGTCCTTATCTAGGGTTACCTCTGTACCTCACTTATCCTCTACGCACGTCCTTCTCTGGGGTTACCTCTACCTCACTTATCCTCTACACACGTCCTTATCTAGGGTTACCTCTGTAGCTCACTTATCCTCTACGCACGTCCTTCTCTGGGGTTACCTCTGTACCTCACTTATCCTCTACACTCATCCTTCTCTGGGGTTACCTCTGTACCTCACTTATCCTCTACGCACGTCCTTCTCTGGGGTTACCTCTGTACCTCAATTATCCTCTACACCCGTCCTTCTGTGGAGTTACCTCTGTGCCTCACTAATCCTCTAGGCCCGTCCTCCTCCGGAGTTACCTCTGCACCTCACTTATCCTCTACGCCAGTCCTTCTCTTGGTATACCTCTATACCTCACTTATTCTCTACGCCCATCCTTACCTCTGTACCCCACTTATCCTCTACACCCGTCCTTCTCCGGGCTCATCTCTGTACCCAACTTAACCTCTACGCCCGTCATTCTCTGGAGTTACCTCTGTACCTCACTTATCCTCTACGCCCGTCCTTCACCTAAATTACGTCTGTACCTCACTTATCTTCCACGCCCGTCCTTCTCCGGAGTTACCTCTGTACCTCACTTATCCTCTACGCCCGTCCTTCACCTAAGTTACCGATGTTCCTCACTTATCCTCTACGCCCGTCCTTCTCCGGAGTTACCTCTGTACCTCACTTATCCTCTACGCCCGTCCTTCACCTAAGTTACCGATGTGCCTCACTTATCCTCTACGACAGTAATTCTCCGGAGTTACCTTTATACCCCACTTATCCTCTACGACCGTCCTTCTCCGGAGTTGCCTCTGTATCCCACTTACCATCTACGCTGGTCCTTCTCCGGTGTTACCTCTGTACCCAACTTATCCTCAACACCCATCCTTCTCCGGTGTTACCTCTGTACCCAACTTATCCTCTACGCACGTCCTTCTCTAGGGTTACCTCTGTACCTCACTTATCCTCTATGCCCGTTCAAACCTGTGTACCTCACTTATCCTCAACACCCATCCTTCTCCGATGTTACCTCTGTACCTCACTTATGCTCTATGCCTGTCCTTCTCTTGAGTTACCTCTGTGCCCCACTTATTCTCTACGCCGGTCCTTCTCTGGAGTTACCTCTGTGCCCCACTTATCCTCTACGCCAGTCCTTCTCTGGAGTTACCTCTGTGCCCCACTTATCCTCTATGACCGTCCTTCTCTGGAGTTACTTCTGTGCCTCACTTATCCTCTACGCCCATCCTTCTCCGGAGTTACCTCTGTACCTCACTAATCCTCTACGCCCGTTCTTCTCTGGGATTAACTCTGTACCTCACTTATCCTCTATGCCCGTCCAAACCGGTGTACCTCACTTATCCTCTACGCCCGTCCTTCTCTGGAGTTACTTCTGTGCCTCACTTATCCTCTACGCCCATCCTTCTCCGGAGTTACCTCTGTACCTCACTTATCCTCTATGCCCATCCTTCTCTGGAGTTACCTCTGTACCTCACTTATCCTCTACACCCATCCTTCTCCAGTGTTACCTCTGTACCCCACTTATCCTCTACACCAGTCCTTCTCCGGTGTTACCTCTGTACCCCATTTATCCTCTACGCCCGTCCTTCTTCGGAGTTACCTCTGTACCTCACTTATCCTCTACGCCAGTCCTTCTCTTGGTATACCTCTATACCTCACTTATCCTCTACGCCAGTACTCCTCCGGAGTTACCTTTATACCCCACTTATCCTCTGCGACCGTCCTTCTCCGGAGTTACCTCTGTATCCCACTTATCCTCTACACTCATCCTTCTCCGGTGTTACCTCTGTACCCAACTTATCCTCTACACCCGTCCTTCTCCGGTGTTACCTCTGTACCCCACTTATCCTCTAAGCCTGTCCTTCTCCGATGTTACCTCTGTACCCCACTTATCCTCTACGCCCGTCCTTCTCCGATGTTACCTCTGTACCCTACTTACCCTCTACACCCGTCCTTCTCCGAGGTTACCTCTGTACTTCACTTATCCTCTACGCCCGTCCTTCACCTAAGTTACCGATGTGCCTCACTTATCCTCTACACCCATCCTTCTCCGGTGTTACCTCTGTACCCCACTTATCCTCTATGCCCGTCCTTCTCCGATGTTACCTCTGCAACCCACTTATCCTCTACTCCGGTCCTTCTCCGGAGTTACCTCTGTACCCCACTTATCCTCTACTTCGGTCCTTCTCCGAAGTTACCTCTGTACCCCACTTATCCTCTACACCCGTCCTTCTCCGAAGTTACCTCTGTACCCCACTTATCCTCTACACCCGTACTTCTCCGGAGTTACCTCTACGCCCGTCCTTCTCCGGAGTTACCTCTGTACCCCACTTATCCTCTACACCCGTCCTTCTCCGGAGTTACCTCTGTACCCCACTTATCCTCTACACCCATCCTTCTCCGATGTTACCTCTGTACCCCACTTATCCTCTACGCCCGTCCTTCTCCGGAGTTACCTCTGTACCCCACTTATCCTCTACGCCCGTCCTTCTCCGGAGTTACCTCTGTACCCCACTTATCCTCTACGCCCGTCCTTCTCCGGAGTTACCTCTGTACCCCACTTATACTCTACTCCCGTCCTTCTACGGAGTTACCTCTGTACCCCACTTATCCTCTACGACCGTCCTTCTCCGGAGTTACCTCTGTGCCCCACTTATCCTCTACGCCCGTCCTCCTCCGGAGTTACCTCTGTACCCCACTTATCATCTACACCCGTCCTTCTACGGAGTTACCTCTGTACCCCACTTATTCTCTACGCCATTCCTACTCCGGAGTTACCTCTGTACCCTACTTATCCTCTACGCCCGTCCTTCTCCGGAGTTACCTCTGTACCCCACTTATCCTCTACGCCCGTCCTTCTCCGGAGTTACCTCTGTACCCCACTTATACTCTACTCCCGTCCTTCTACGGAGTTACCTCTGTACCCCACTTATCCTCTACGACCGTCCTTCTCCGGAGTTACCTCTGTGCCCCACTTATCCTCTACGCCCGTCCTCCTCCGGAGTTACCTCTGTACCCCACTTATCATCTACACCCGTCCTTCTACGGAGTTACCTCTGTACCCCACTTATTCTCTACGCCATTCCTACTCCGGAGTTACCTCTGTACCCTACTTATCCTCTACGCCCGTCCTTCTGCGGTGTTACCTCTGTACCCCACTTATTCTCTATGCTCGTCCTTCCCCGGAGTTACCTCTGTACTCCACTTATCCTCTATGCCCGTCCTCCTCCGGAGTTACCTCTGTACCCCACTTATCCTCTACAGCCGTCCTTCTCCGGAGTTACCTCTGTACCCCACTTATCCTCTAAAGCCGTCCTTCTACAGAGTTACCTCTGTACCCTACTTATTCTCTAAGCTCGTCCTTCTCCGGAGTTACCTCTGTACCCCACTTATCCTCTACGCCCGTCCTTCTCCGGAGTTACCTCTGTACCCCACTTATCCTCTACGCCCGTCCTTCTCCGGAGTTACCTCTGTACCCCACTTATCATCTACACCCGTCCTTCTTCAAGGTTACCTCTGTAGCTCACTTATCCTCTACGCCCGTCCCTCTCCGGAGTTACCTCTGTACCCCACTTATCCTCTACGCCCGTCCTTCTCCGGAGTTATCTCTGTGCCTCACTTATCCTCTACGCCCGTCCTTCTCCGGAGTTACCTCTGTACCCCACTTATCCTCTACGCCCGTCCTTCACCTAAGTTACCACTGTACCTCACTTATCCTCTACGTCGGTCCTTCTCTGGAGTTACCTCTGTACCTCACTTATCCTCTACACTCATCCATCTGTGGGGTTACCACTGTACCTCACTTATCCACTACGTCGGTCCTTCTCTGGAGTTACCTCTGTACCCCACATATCCTGTACGCCCGTCCTTCTCCGATGTTACCTCTGTACCCCACTTATCCTCTACACCCATCCTTCTCCGAGGTTACCTCTGTACCCCACTTATCCTCTACGCCCGTCCTTCACCTAAGTTACCGATGTGCCTCACTTATCCTCTACACCCATCCTTCGATTTTACCTCTGTACCCCACTTATCCTCTACGCCCTTCCTTCTCCGATGTTACCTCTGTACCCCACTTATCCTCTACGCCCGTCCTTCTCCGATGTTACCTCTGTACCCCACTTATCCTCTATGCCCGTCCTTCTCCGGTGTTAGCTCTGTACCCCACTTATCCTCTACACTCGTTCTTCTCCGTGGTTACCTCTGTACCCCACTTATCCTCTACACCCGTCCTTCTCCGGAGTTACCTCTGTACCCCACTTATCCTCTACGCCGTCCTTCTCCGGAGTTACCTCTGTACCCCACTTATCCTCTACGCCCGTCCTTCTCTGGGGTTAACTCTGTACCTCACTTATCTTCTACGCCCGTCCTTCTCCAGTGTTACCTCTGTACCCGACTTATACTCTATGCCCATCCTTCTCCGGGGTTATTTCTGTACCTCACATCCTCTACGGCCGTCTTTTTCTGGGGTTACCCCTGTACCTCATTTATCCTCTACGTCCGACCTTCTCTGGGGTTACCTTTGTACCTCACTTATCCTCTACGTCCGTTCTTTTCCAGGGTTACCTCTGTACCCCGCTTATCCTCTATGCTCGTCCTTCCCCGGAGTTAGCTCTGTACCTCACTTATCCTCTACGCCCGTCCTTCTCTAGGGTTACCTCTGTACCTCACTTATCCTCTACGCACGTCCTTCTCTGGGGTTACCTCTGTACCTCACTTATCCTCTACGCACGTCCTTCTCTGGGGTTACCTCTACCTCACTTATCCTCTACACACGTCCTTCTCTAGGGTTACCTCTGTACCTCACTTATCCTCTACGCACGTCCTTCTCTGGGGTTACCTCTGTACCTCACTTATCCTCTACACTCATCCTTCTCTGGGGTTACCTCTGTACCTCACTTATCCTCTACGCACGTCCTTCTCTGGGGTTACCTCTGTACCTCAATTATTCTCTACACCCGTCCTTCTGTGGAGTTACCTCTGTGCCTCACTAATCCTCTACGCCCGTCCTCCTCCGGAGTTACCTCTGCACCTCACTTATCCTCTACGCCAGTCCTTCTCTTGGTATACCTCTATACCTCACTTATTCTTTACGCCCATCCTTAACTCTGTACCCCACTTATCCTCTACACCCGTCCTTCTCCGGGCTCATCTCTGTACCCAACTTAACCTCTACGCCCGTCCTTCTCTGGAGTTACCTCTGTACCTCACTTATCCTCTACGCCCGTCCTTCACCTAAATTACGTCTGTACCTCACTTATCTTCCACGCCCGTACTTCTCCGGAGTTACCTCTGTACCTCACTTATCCTCTACGCCCGTCCTTCACCTAAGTTACCGATGTGCCTCACTTATCCTCTATGACAGTCCTTCTCCGGAGTTACCTTTATACCCCACTTATCCTCTACGACCGTCCTTCTCCGGAGTTACCTTTATACCCCACTTATCCTCTACGACCGTCCTTCTCCGGAGTTGCCTCTGTATCCCACTTACCATCTACGCTGGTACTTCTCCGGTCTTACCTCTGTACCCAACTTATCCTCAACACCCATCCTTCTCCGGTGTTACCTCTGTACCCAACTTATCCTCTACGCACGTCCTTCTCTAGGGTTACCTCTGTACCTCACTTATCCTCTACGCCCGTTCTTCTCTGGGGTTACCTCAGTACCTCACTTATCCTCTACGCCCGTCCAAACCTGTGTACCTCACTTATCCTCTACGCCCATCCTTCTCTGGAGTTACCTCTGTACCTCACTTATCCTCTACGCCCGTCCTTCTCTGGAGTTACCTCTGTGCCCCACTTATCCTCTACGCCCATCCTTCTCTGGAGTTACCTCTGTACTCCACTTATCGTCTACGCCCATCCTTCTCTGGAGTTACTTCTGTGCCCCACTTATCCTCTACGCCAGTCCTTCTCTTGGTATACCTCTATACCTCACTTATTCTCTACGCCCATCCTTACCTCTGTACCCCACTTATCCTCTACACCCGTCCTTCTCCGGGCTCATCTCTGTACCCAACTTAACCTCTACGCCCGTCCTTCTCTGGAGTTACCTCTGTACCTCACTTATCCTCTACGCCCGTCCTTCACCTAAATTACGTCTGTACCTCACTTATCTTCCACGCCCGTACTTCTCCGGAGTTACCTCTGTACCTCACTTATCCTCTACGCCCGTCCTTCACCTAAGTTACCGATGTGCCTCACTTATCCTCTACGCCCGTCCTTCTCCGGAGTTACCTCTGTACCTCACTTATCCTCTATGCCCGTCCAAACCTGTGTACCTCACTTATCCTCAACGCCCATCCTTCTCCGATGTTACCTCTGTACCTCACTTATCCTCTATGCCCGTCCTTCTCTGGAGTTACCTCTGTGCCCCACTTATCCTCTACGCCGGTCCTTCTCTGGAGTTACCTCTGTGCCCCACTTATCCTCTATGACCGTCCTTCTCTGGAGTTACTTCTGTGCCCCACTTATCCTCTACGCCCATCCTTCTCCGGAGTTACCTCTGTATCTCACTAATCCTCTACGCCCGTTCTTCTCTGGGGTTACCTCTGTACCTCACTTATCCTCTATGCCCGTCCAAACCGGTGTACCTCACTTATCCTCTACGCCCGTCCTTCTCTGGAGTTACCTCTGTACCTCACTTATCCTCTATGCCTATCCTTCTCTGGAGTTACCTCTGTACCTCACTTATCCTCTACACCCATCCTTCTCCAGTGTTACCTCTGTACCCCACTTATCCTCTACACCAGTGCTTCTCCGGTGTTACCTCTGTACCTCATTTATCCTCTACGCCCGTCCTTCTTCGGAGTTACCTCTGTACCTCACTTATCCTCTACGCCAGTCCTTCTCTTGGTATACCTCTATACCTCACTTATCCTCTACGCCAGTACTCCTCCGGAGTTACCTTTATACCCCACTTATCCTCTGCGACCGTCCTTCTCCGGAGTTACCTCTGTATCCCACTTACCATCTACACCGGTCCTTCTCTGGTGTTACCTCTGTACCCCACTTATCCTCTACACTCATCCTTCTCCGGTGTTACCTCTGTACCCAACTTATCCTCTACGCCCGTCCTTCTCCGGTGTTACCTCTGTACCCCACTTATCCTCTAAGCCTGTCCTTCTCCGATGTTACCTCTGTACCCCACTTATCCTCTACGCCCGTCCTTCTCCGATGTTACCTCTGTACCCTACTTACCCTCTACACCCGTCCTTCTCCGAGGTTACCTCTGTACTTCACTTATCCTCTACGCCCGTCCTTCACCTAAGTTACTGATGTGCCTCACTTATCCTCTACGCCCGTCCTTCTCCGGTGTTACCTCTGTACCCTACTTACCCTCTACACCCGTCCTTCTCCGATGTTACCTCTGTACCCCACTTATCCTCTATGCCCGTCCTTCTCCGATGTTACCTCTGCAAACCACTTATCCTCTACGCCCGTCCTTCTCTGAGGTTACCACTGTACCTCACTTATCCTCTACACCCGTCCTTCTCCGAGGTCATCTCTGTATCCTACTTACCCTCTACGCCAGTCCTTCTCCGGAGTTACCTCTGTGCCCCACTTATCCTCTACGCCAGTCCTTCTCCGAAGTTACCTTTATACCCCACTTATCCTCTACGCCGTCCTTCTCTGGGGATACCTCTATACCCCACTTACCCTCTACACCCGTCCTTACCTCTGTACTTCCCTTATCCTCTACGCCTGTCCTTACCTCTGTACCCAACTTATCCTCTACGCCCGTCCTTCTCTGGGGTTACATCTCTACCTCACTTATCCTCTACGCCCGTCCTTCTCTGGGGTTACCTCTCTACCTCACTTATCCTCTACGCCCGTCCTTCTCTGGGGTTACCTCTGTACCTCACTTATCCTCTACGCCAGTCCTTCTCCGATGTTACCTCTGTACCCTACTTACCCTCTACACCCGTCCTTCTCCGAAGTTACCTCTATACCCCACTTACCCTCTACACCCGTCCTTACCTCTGTACCCAACTTATCCTCTACGCCCGTCCTTCTCTGGGGTTACCTCTGTACCTCACTTATCCTCTACACCCATCCTTCTCCGGAGTTACCTCTGTACCTCACTTATCCTCTACACCCATCCTTCTCTGGGGTTACCTCTGTACCCCACTTATCCTCTACACCCATCCTTCTCTGGGTTTACCTCTGTACCCCACTTATCCTCTACACCCATCCTTCTCCGGGGATACCTCTGTACCTCACTTATCCTCTACGCCCATCCTTCTCTGGGGCTACCTCTGTACCTCACTTATCCTCTACGCCCGTCCTTCTCTGGGGTTACCTCTCTACCTCACTTATCCTCTACGCCCGTCCTTCTCTGGGGTTAACTCTCTACCTCACTTATCCTCTACACTCATCCTTCTCTGGGGTTACCTCTGTACCTCACTTATCCTCTACGCCAGTCCTTCTCCGATGTTACCTCTGTACCCTACTTACCCTCTACACCCGTCCTTCTCCGAAGTTACCTCTATACCCGTCCTTACCTCTGTACTTCCCTTATCCTCTACGCCTGTCCTTACCTCTGTACCCAACTTATCCTCTACGCCCGTCCTTCTCTGGGGTTACCTCTGTACCTCACTTATCCTCTACACCCATCCTTCTCCGGAGTTACCTCTGTACCTCACTTATCCTCTACACCCATCCTTCTCTGGGGTTACCTCTGTACCCCACTTATCCTCTACACCCATCATTCTCTGGGGTTACCTCTGTACCCCACTTATCCTCTACACCCATCCTTCTCCGGGATTACCTCTGTACCTCACTTATCCTCTACGCCCATCCATCCCCGGTGTTACCTCTGTACCCAACTTATCCTCTACACCCATCCTTCTCTGGGGTTACCTCTGTACCCCACTTATCCTCTACACCCATCCTTCTCTGGGGTTACCTCTGTACCCCACTTATCCTCTACACCCATCCTTCTCCGGGGTTACCTCTGTACCCCACTTATCCTCTACACCCATCCTTCTCCGGAGTTACCTCTGTACCTCACTTATCCTCTACACCCATCCTTCTCCGGAGTTACCTCTGTACCTCACTTATCCTCTACACCCATCCTCCTCCGGAGTTACCTCTGTACCCCACTTATCCTCTACACCCGTCCTTCTCCAGAGTTACCTCTGTACCTCACTTATCCTCTACGCCCGTCCTTCTCCGGAGTTACCTCTGTACCTCACTTATCCTCTACGCCCGTCCTTTTCTGGGGTTACCTCAGTACCCCCCCACTTATTCTCTACGCCCGTCCTTCTCCGGGGTTACCTCTGTACCCCACTTATCCTCTACACCCATCCTTCTCCGGTGTTACCTCAGTACCCCCCCACTTATTCTCTACGCCCGTCCTTCTCCGGTGTTACCTCTGTACCCCACTTATGCTCTACACCCGTCCTTCTCCAGAGTTACCTCTGTACCTCACTTATCCTCTACGCCCGTCCTTCTCCAGAGTTACCTCTGTACCTCACTTATCCTCTACGCCCGTCCTTCTCTGGAGTTACCTCTGTACCCCACTTATCCTCTACACCCATCCTTCTCCGGTGTTACCTCTGTACCTCACTTATCCTCTACGCCCATCCTTTTCTGCGGTTACCTCAGTACCCCCCACTTATTCTCTACTCCCGTCCTTCTCCTGAGTTACCTCTGTACCTCGCTTATCCTCTAAGCCCGTCCTTCTCCGGTGTTACCTCTGTACCTCATTTATCTCTGCCTCTACTTCTCTTCGGGGTTACCTCTGCATCTCCATCAGTCTCTGTGGGAAAAGTTGTTGCTACCAGCAAACACAAAACAGTAACTGCAGAGAAGCCGGGGGACGGGAAGGAAAACAGAGAAGCTGCAGAGTCAGGCAACAGTCAGCAAGAAGGTGGATAAAAGAGATCACTGCCGTGACTGATCCCTGCAATGGCAGCACACCCCTCTCCTGAAATCCTCTGTGCTGATGGGAACACTGCTCCTTCCACTATATAACTCCATATCCACTACCTCTCAGCAGATCCGTCCTCTCTTCTCCTGACATACTCTGTGCTGCTGTGGCCTCTCCGGTGCTGTGCTCCTGGTGAATGGAGCCGGGATCAGCAGAGACTCTGATCTATAATTTATGTGACAATTTCTATATTAGTCCGCTGATGAATTATAGATGGCAGATCTTCTGAGGTTATTCCCAGGCGGAGCGCTGCGGAGCGGCAGCACACAGAGAAAACGGTGTGATCTGCAAGATCGGGGGGTGTCAGGCTGGAGGCGTACATCTGTTCTGAGGGGCCATAGGGGCCGTATGACAGGAGGCATCACCCGCGTCTCCTTCCCCGGCCGCCACCACGGAGGAAACGTCCGTCACTTTCTATCAGTCTGTACTGCGCTCTACCGAGAAGATCTCTGCTTGCCGTCAACGACTGAAAACCTTTACGGAGTTCAGAAGACGCTCTGCAACTGCACAAATCTCTCTTCCTGAGTTACCTCCTGTGTTATACTCCAGAGCTGCACTCACTATTCTGCTGGTGCAGTCACTGTGTACATACATTACATTACTGATCCTGAGTTACTTCCTGTATTATACCCCAGAGCTGCACTCACTATTCTGCTGGTGCAGTCACTGTGTACATACATTACATTACTGATCCTGAGTTACCTCCTGTATTATACTCCAGAGCTGCACTCACTATTCTGCTGGTGCAGTCACTGTGTACATACATCACATTACTGATCCTGAGTTATATCCTGTATTATACTCCAGAGCTGCACTCACTATTCTGCTGGTGCAGTCACTGTGTACATACATCACATGACTGATCCTGAGTTATATCCTGTATTATACTCCAGAGCTGCACTCACTATTCTGCTGGTGCAGTCACTGTGTACATACATTACATTACTGATCCTGAGTTACATCCTGCATTATACTCCAGAGCTGCACTCACTATTCTGCTGGTGCAGTCACTGTGTACATACATTACATTACTGATCCTGAGTTACCTCCTGTATTATACTGCAGAGCTGCACTCACTATTCTGCTGGTGCAGTCACTGTGTACATACATTACATTACTGTTCCTGAGTTACATCCTGTATTATACTCCAGAGCTGCACTCACTATTCTGCTGGTGCAGTCACTGTGTATATACATTACTGATCCTGAGTTACATCCTGTATTATACCCCAGAGCTGCACTCACTATTCTGCTGGTGCAGTCACTGTGTACATACATTACATTACTGATCCTGAGTTACATCCTGTATTATACCCCAGAGCTGCACTCACTATTCTGCTGGTGCAGTCACTGTGTGCATACATTACATTACTGATCCTGAGTTACATCCTGTATTATACTCCAGAGCTGCACTCACTATTCTGCTGGTGCAGTCACTGTGTACATACATTACATTACTGATCCTGAGTTACATCCTGTATTATACTCCAGAGCTGCACTCACTATTCTGCTGGTGCAGTCACTGTGTACATACATTACTGATCCTGAGTTACATCCTGTATTATACCCCAGAGCTGCACTCACTATTCTGCTGGTGCAGTCACTGTGTACATACATTACATTACTGATCCTGAGTTACATCCTGTATTATACCCCAGAGCTGCACTCACTATTCTGCTGGTGCAGTCACTGTGTACATACATTACATTACTGATCCTGAGTTACATCCTGTATTATACTCCAGAGCTGCACTCACTATTCTGCTGGTGCAGTCACTGTGTACATACATTACATTACTGATCCTGAATTACCTCCTGTATTATACTCCAGAGCTGCACTCACTATTCTGCTGGTGCAGTCACTGTGTACATACATTACATTACTGATCCTGAGTTACATCCTGTATTATACTCCAGAGCTGCACTCACTATTCTGCTGGTGCAGTCACTGTGTACATACATTACATTACTGATCCTGAGTTACATCCTGTATTATACTCCAGAGCTGCACTCACTATTCTGCTGGTGCAGTCACTGTGTACATACATTACATTACTGATCCTGAGTTACCTCCTGTATTATACTCCAGAGCTGCACTCACTATTCTGCTGGTGCAGTCACTGTGTACATACATCACATTACTGATCCTGAGTTATATCCTGTATTATACTCCAGAGCTGCACTTACTATTCTGCTGGTGCAGTCACTGTGTACATACATCACATGACTGATCCTGAGTTATATCCTGTATTATACTCCAGAGCTGCACTCACTATTCCGCTGGTGCAGTCACTGTGTACATACATTACATTACTGATCCTGAGTTACCTCCTGTATTATACTCCAGAGCTGCACTCACTATTCTGCTGGTGCAGTCACTGTGTACATATATTACATTACTGATCCAGAGTTACATCCTGTATTATACTCCAGAGCTGCACTCACTATTCTGCTGGTGCAGTCACTGTGTACATACATCACATTACTGATCCTGAGTTATATCCTGTATTATACTCCAGAGCTGCACTCACTATTCTGCTGGTGCAGTCACTGTGTACATACATCACATTAGTGATCCTGAGTTATATCCTGTATTATACTCCAGAGCTGCATTCACTATTCTGCTGGTGCAGTCACTGTGTACATACATTACATGACTGATCCTGAGTTACCTCCTATATTCTACTCCAGAGCTGCACTCACTATTCTGCTGGTGCAGTCACTGTGTACATACATTACTGATCCTGAGTTACATACTGTATTATACTCCAGAGCTGCACTCAATATTCTGCTGGTGCAGTCACTGTGTACATACATTACATTACTGATCCTGAGTTACATCCTGTATTATACTCCAGAGCTGCACTCACTATTCTGCTGGTGCAGTCACTGTGTACATACATTACATTACTGATCCTGAGTTACCTCCTGTATTATACTCCAGAGCTGCATTCACTATTCTGCTGGTGCAGTCACTGTGTACATACATTACATGACTGATCCTGAGTTACCTCCTATATTCTACTCCAGAGCTGCACTCACTATTCTGCTGGTGCAGTCACTGTGTACATACATTACTGATCCTGGGTTACATCCTGTATTATACTCCAGAGCTGCACTCACTATTCTGCTGGTGCAGTCACTGTGTACATACATTACATTACTGATCCTGAGTTACCTCCTATATTCTACTCCAGAGCTGCACTCACTATTCTGCTGGTGCAGTCACTGTGTAGATACATTACATTACTGATCCTGAGTTACATCCTGTATTATACTCCAGAGCTGCACTCACTATTCTGCTGGTGCAGTCACTGTGTACATACATTACATTACTGATCCCGAGTTACCTCCTGTATTATACTCCAGAGCTGCACTCACTATTCTGCTGGTGCAGTCACTGTGTAGATACATTACATTACTGATCCTGTATTCTACTCCAGAGCTGCACTCACTATTCTGCTGGTGCAGTCACTGTGTACATACATTACTGATCCTGAGTTACATCCTGTATTCTACTCCAGAGCTGCACTCACCATTCTGCTGGTGCAGTCACTGTGTACATACATTACATTACTGATCCTGAGTAACCTCCTATATTATACTCCAGAGCTGCACTCACTATTCTGCTGGTGCAGTCACTGTGTACATACATTACATTACTGATCCTGAGTTACCTCCTGTATTATACTCCAGAGCTGCACTCACTATTCTGCTGGTGCAATCACTGTGTACATACATTACTGATCCTGAGTTACATCCTGTATTATACTCCAGAGCTGCACTCATTATTCTGCTGGTGCAGTCACTGTGTACATACATTACATTACTGATCCTGAGTTACCTCCTGTGTTATACTCCAGAGCTGCACTCACTATTCTGCTGGTGGAGTCACTGTGTACATACATTACATTACTGATCCTGAGTTACCTCCTATATTATACTCCAGAGCTGCACTCACTATTCTGCTGGTGCAGTCACTGTGTACATGCATTACATTACTGATCCTGAGTTACATCCTGTATTATACTCCAGAGCTGCACTCACTATTCTGCTGGTGCAGTCACTGTGTACATGCATTACATTACTGATCCTGAGTTACATCCTGTATTATACTCCAGAGCTGCACTCACTATACTGCTGGTGCAGTCACTGTGTACATACATTACTGATCCTGGGTTACATCCTGTATTATACTCCAGAGCTGCACTCACTATTCTGCTGGTGCAGTCACTGTGTACATACATTACATTACTGATCCTGAGTTACATCCTGTATTATACTCCAGAGCTGCACTCACTATTCTGCTGGTGCAGTCACTGTGTACATACATTACTGATCCTGGGTTACATCCTGTATTATACTCCAGAGCTGCACTCACTATTCTGCTGGTGCAGTCACTGTGTACATACATTACATTACTGATCCTGAGTTACCTCCTATATTCTACTCCAGAGCTGCACTCACTATTCTGCTGGTGCAGTCACTGTGTACATACATTACTGATCCTGAGTTACATCCTGTATTATACTCCAGAGCTGCACTCACTATTCTGCTGGTGCAGTCACTGTGTACATACATTACATTACTGATCCTGAGTAACATCCTGTATTATACTCCAGAGCTGCACTCACTATTCTGCTGGTGCAGTCACTGTGTATATACATTACATTACTGATCCTGAGTTACATCCTGTATTATACCCCAGAGCTGCACTCACTATTCTGCTGGTGCAGTCACTGTGTACATACATCACATTAGTGATCCTGAGTTATATCCTGTATTATACTCCAGAGCTGCATTCACTATTCTGCTGGTGCAGTCACTGTGTACATACATTATATGACTGATCCTGAGTTACCTCCTATATTCTACTCCAGAGCTGCACTCACTATTCTGCTGGTGCAGTCACTGTGTACATACATTACTGATCCTGAGTTACATCCTGTATTATACTCCAGAGCTGCACTCATTATTCTGCTGGTGCAGTCACTGTGTACATACATTACATTACTGATCCTGAGTTACATCCTGTATTATACTCCAGAGCTGCACTCACTATTCTGCTGGTGCAGTCACTGTGTACATACATTACATTACTGATCCTGAGTTACCTCCTGTATTATACTCCAGAGCTGCACTCACTATTCTGCTGGTGCAGTCACTGTGTACATACATTACATTACTGATCCTGTATTCTACTCTAGAGCTGCACTCACTATTCTGCTGGTGCAGTCACTGTGTACATACATTACTGATCCTGAGTTACCTCCTGTATTCTACTCCAGAGCTGCACTCACTATTCTGCTGGTGCAGTCACTGTGTACATACATTACATTACTGATCCTGAGTTACATCCTGTATTCTACTCCAGAGCTGCACTCACCATTCTGCTGGTGCAGTCACTGTGTACATACATTACATTACTGATCCTGAGTTACCTCCTATATTATACTCCAGAGCTGCACTCACTATTCTGCTGGTGCAGTCACTGTGTACATACATTACTGATCCTGAGTTACCTCCTGTATTATATTCCAGAGCTGCACTCACTATTCTGCTGGTGCAATCACTGTGTACATACATTACTGATCCTGAGTTACATCCTGTATTATACTCCAGAGCTGCACTCATTATTCTGCTGGTGCAGTCACTGTGTACATACATTACATTACTGATCCTGAGTTACCTCCTGTGTTATACTCCAGAGCTGCACTCACTATTCTGCTGGTGGAGTCACTGTGTACATACATTACATTACTGATCCTGAGTTACCTCCTGTATTATACTCCAGAGCTGCACTCACTATTCTGCTGGTGCAGTCACTGTGTACATACATTACATTACTGATCCTGTATTCTACTCCAGAGCTGCACTCACTATTCTGCTGGTGCAGTCACTGTGTACATACATTACTGATCCTGAGTTACATCCTGTATTCTATTCCAGAGCTGCACTCACCATTCTGCTGGTGCAGTCACTGTGTACAAACATTACATTACTGATCCTGAGTTACCTCCTATATTATACTCCAGAGCTGCACTCACTATTCTGCTGGTGCAGTCACTGTGTACATACATTACATTACTGATCCTGAGTTACCTCCTGTATTATACTCCAGAGCTGCACTCACTATTCTGCTGGTGCAATCACTGTGTACATACATTACTGATCCGGAGTTACATCCTGTATTATACTCCAGAGCTGCACTCATTATTCTGCTGGTGCAGTCACTGTGTACATACATTACATTACTGATCCTGAGTTACCTCCTGTGTTATACTCCAGAGCTGCACTCACTATTCTGCTGGTGGAGTCACTGTGTACATACATTACATTACTGATCCTGAGTTACCTCCTATATTATACTCCAGAGCTGCACTCACTATTCTGCTGGTGCAGTCACTGTGTACATGCATTACATTACTGATCCTGAGTTACATCCTGTATTATACTCCAGAGCTGCACTCACTATTCTGCTGGTGCAGTCACTGTGTACATACATTACATTACTGATCCTGTATTCTACTCCAGAGCTGCACTCACTATTCTGCTGGTGCAGTCACTGTGTACATACATTACATTACTGATCCTGTATTCTACTCCAGAGCTGCACTCACTATTCTGCTGGTGCAGTCACTGTGTACATACATTACTGATCCTGAGTTACATCCTGTATTATACTCCAGAGCTGCACTCACTATTCTGCTGGTGCAGTCACTGTGTACATACATTACATTACTGATCCTGTATTCTACTCCAGAGCTGCACTCACTATTCTGCTGGTGCAGTCACTGTGTACATACCATACATTACTGATCCTGAGTTACATCCTGTATTATACTCCAGAGCTGCACTCACTATTCTGCTGGTGCAGTCACTGTGTACATACATTACATTACTGATCCTGAGTTACATCCTGTATTATACCCCAGAGCTGCACTCACTATTCTGCTGGTGCAGTCACTGTGTACATACATTACATTACTGATCCTGAGTTACATCCTGTATTATGCTCCAGAGCTGCACTCACTATTCTGCTGGTGCAGTCACTGTGTACATACATTACATTACTGATCCTGAGTTACATCCTGTATTATACTCCAGAGCTGCACTCACTATTCTGCTGGTGCAGTCACTGTGTACATGCATTACATTACTGATCCTGAGTTACATCCTGTATTATACTCCAGAGCTGCACTCACTATTCTGCTGGTGCAGTCACTGTGTACATACATTACATTACTGATCCTGAGTTACATCCTGCATTATACTCCAGAGCTGCGCTCACTATTCTGCTGGTGCAGTCACTGTGTACATACATTACATTACTGATCCTGAGTTACATCCTGTATTATACTCCAGAGCTGCACTCACTATTCTGCTGGTGCAGTCACTGTGTACATACATTACATTACTGATCCTGAGTTACCTCCTGTATTATACACCAGAGCTGCACTCACTATTCTGCTGGTGCAGTCACTGTGTACATTCATTACATTAATGATCCTGAGTTACATCCTGTATTATACTCCAGAGCTGCACTCACTATCCTGCTGGTGGAGTCACTGTGTACATACATTACTGATCCTGAGTTACCTCCTGTATTATACTCCAGAGCTGCACTCACTATTCTGCTGGTGCAGTCACTGTGTATATACATTACATTACTGATCCTGAGTTACGTCCTGTATTATACCCCAGAGCTGCACTCACTATTCTGCTGGTGCAGTCACTGTGCACATACATTACATTACTGATCCTGAGTTACCTCCTGTGTTATACTCCAGAGCTGCACTCACTATTCTGCTGTTGGGGTTTCGGGGCTGCACCGCTCCTTCACATTTGATTACTCACCTCCAGTTCCACCGATCGGTTGAAATTTGCGGTTAGTGTTTCCTTGATGGATTCGATGACGTTCTCGATATTTGTTCCTCGCGATAAAACTGCAATACAGATATACAGGAAGGTTAATGCTACAGCAGACAAAAAAAATGCACAGCAGGGAAGTGTGGCAGAATTGAGAATGCAGCTCTGGAGGATTAGTATAATTCTGGCACAACCTTACTTACCGACTGTCACAAGATAAGGTTCCGGATTGGACACATCACACACGAAGCTCGGCCTTGTGGTGGCCACAGTGGTTGTAGCTGTGAGTCCAGAAGGAGGAGTCACCGATGCGGGCAGGGTGGAGGTTACTGTCGTAGCTCCAGGAGGGATGATGGCGGTTGTAATTATCTGTGGAGTGGTTGTGCCTAGGGTGTTATGGGTGACAGCTGCCGGTCTGGAAGAACTTGACGGGGTGGTGGTGGAGGGTTGGGCACTTGGCGAGGCAGTGGCGCCTCTAGTGGTGGCATGTGGGGATGGGGAAGGATGGGCACTTGGCGAGGCAGTGGTGCCTGTAGTGGTGGCAGGTGGGGATGGGGAAGGATGGGCACTTGGCGAGGCAGTGGCGCCTCTAGTGGTGGCAGGTGGGGATGGGGAAGGGTGGGCACCTGGCGAGGCAGTGGTGCCTGTAGTGGTGGCAGGTGGGGATGGGGAAGGGTGGGCACCTGGCGAGGCAGTGGTGCCTGTAGTGGTGGCAGGTGGGGATGGGGAAGGATGGGCACTTGGCGAGGCATTGGTGCCTGTAGTGGTGACAGGTTGGGATGGAGAAGGGTGGGCACTTGGCGAGCTAGTGGTGCCTGTTGTGGTGACAGGAAGAGTTGGCGAAAGGTGGGCATTTGGTGTGGTGGTGGTGGCATCGATAGTGGTGACAGGTTGGGTTGGTGATGGAGCAGGCCAGATGTCTGGAGTTTGTGGATTAGTCGTAAAGAACACCGGACTCGAGGACGGCTGTGAGCTCCACAGCATGCTTACTGTAGATGTTGGATATGTGGACAGTTGGCCGACTGTGGCCGCATAGTCAACGGTAGATTCCAAACTGATGGCGGAGGTGGGTGGCATGCTTGGGGCAGGGGTAAAACTGGGTGGCATCAAAGTAGTAACTGAAAAGAGTGAAGTAAAGAATCCAGAGGAATCCGACTCCAGAGGTAAAGTCATGCTAGGAACCAAGGTGAGTAAAGAGGTTGGAAGAACTTCCTCAACCAAAGCACTACTGGTGTCATCAAAACCAAAGGAAGAGGTGGGCAAGGCAGATGTGGTGGCATTCAGTGCAGATGACGACGATAAAGGCAGCTGAGAGGTAGCATCGGTACTTGAGGTATAGAAGACGCTCGACGCCATGATGGTGGACTCCCAGAACTCCGTGAACTCAGACGAAAAGTTCTCAGTCCAGTCAACGCTCGATGGTGATGGGAAGGAAGTGGAATTCACCGGCATGACATCCATGCTTATCGTTTCACGTATGGTTGTAGAGTAAAACTCAGACAAAGGAGTATTGAACATGGATTCTGACATTGCAAGGAGAGACGATGAATCCTGAGGTTCATGTGTAGACGCCAACGATGGGGAGGACATTGCCACTTCTTCCACTGTTGAAGAGAAGAAGCCATCGGGCTCCAGGGTGGATACTAAGGTAAAGTAACTGGACTCCACAGAAAGGGATACGGTCGGAGGGAAGTACATGCCAGACTCTGTCGGCACAAACGCGGGAGCTTCAGCTGTGTTCACAGGTTCATACATGGAACTTTCTAGAAGGTACGGGGCAGATATTGCTGTAGTAGAAAAAGTCTCCAGATCGACAGAGGTCATGGATAAGATGAGCAGTGAAGGCATTAGAGTAGAAGTAGACTCTACTGAAGAAACCCAACGGGTCTCCATCTCCGAGCTCGGGGCCAACGACAACAAGGTTACAAGGACCTCAGTAGAGTCAACAATGTTGGTGAGATCCACAGAAAAGTCCATAAGATCTGTATACAGTGAAGACATGAGGGGGGTCGGGGAAGAAGATAAAACAGAGTCAGGAACTTCAACCGAAGAGGTCTCCTGGCTGGTGTTGAGGCTGGTCGGAGGAAGATCTCCAGGAAACCCTGAGGTTTGAATGCTGTTGGTTTCCACATAATCCTCGGACCACCAATGAGTGTAGGTAAAGTCGTTGCCAGTGGTGGACCACGTCTCAGAAATGGCAGTAGGCACTAAACTTTGGAGAAAACTAGACGAGATTTCTGGGTCATGAACGTAGGAGGTTTCATACGATGGAGATGTGACGGATAAAGCCTCAGTGGGGCCAGTGGTGGAATCCCGCACGGTAACCAACCCTAAACCAGAGAATATACTAGACAAAGGATATTTGGTAGCAGTGCTGGTAACCTCTTGAGTATCGGTCATACTTGGCATTATACTCTCCACAGGGGTAGTCGGCCAAAACGTGGGAGAGGCGGCAGGTGTAGTGCGTGCAACCATTGACCCTTCTATCGAGGAACTAAAGTAGGAATCTGGAAGGAGTTGCCCAGATTTGGTGCTTTCCACAGCGAAGCTCGAGGTGACGACTCCTCCATCTTCACTGAATATTGGAAATATTTCTGTGGCCCATGGAGTTTGGTAGAAAGTTTCTGGCGGTGGAACCGTCACATTGTCTTCTATAGTACCGTGGGATGCCATATTTACACTCTTTTCCAGGGCAACAGAAGACATTGTGATGTAGACACCAGAAGACGACTCCGTTGTGTAAGAGCGGGCTTCGTACATCTCAGCAAGCCGGGTTGTTGAGGGTTCTCCCATAACCGAAGCCATGGAGAACAACGGGGACGTGGAAAGGCTTGGACTTAAGAAGACGTCATCGGGCAAAGGCCACGGGGTCCGGCTGGGTTCAACGGCGGATTGTGAATCTGGGAGCGGATGGGCGATGGTTTCCGAAGGTGCCAGTTCATTTGAGGAAATGGTTATGGGAAGAACGTCCTGGATTATTTCTTCCGGGACTGAAGCATTTTTGGTTATGATGGAGTCTTCATCCACTTTCAGGAGCAGGGGACCGAAGTGGACGACTGCAAGAAAAGCGAACACACAATGAGGAAAATCGGAATAAGAGAAAAAAAAATCATAAAAACAAAGTTACACCGATCCCCCGCCACTACTCGTGTTCAGCCTCTGGGGTCCCCACTGGCCTCCAAGCTTCCTTTCTCTTTTAACCTAGACTGGTGCGTAAAAGCTGCAGCCAATGATTGGGCGGAATGGTCATGGGTCTGTGCCACCACTTCATGTATAGAGATCTATTCTAGTGTGAACGCTGCAGCCAATCACTGGCCGCAGAGATGAAGGCTGTAGGAAGTGATTGGCTGCAGCAGTCACATACCTGTTCCGCTGAAAGAAGCTCGGAGACCAGTGAGCAACCCAGGCGGTGGTAGGAAAGGAGCCGCGAAGGACCGGTTGTTGAGTATACAGGTCATGCTGAGGTGGACCGCCCCTTTAAATCCCAATCATTAGAATAGTACAAATACTGAGAAAAGAAATAAAAATAAGAAATGTAATAATACATTACAAAATAAAAATGCTTCCCCATCATAAAGAAAATTCTGATGTCCTGTTCGATGCATTTACCAATGTTTTACACACCATAGCCTCATCCTGCCAGATTCATACTCCAGCGCGTTTCACACACCGCAGCTTCATCCTGCCAGATTCATACTCCAGCGCGTTTCACACACCGCAGCTTCATCCTGCCAGATTCATACTCCAGCGCGTTTCACACACCGCAGCTTCATCCTGCCAGATTCATACTCCAGCGCGTTTCACACACCGCAGCCTCATCCTGCCAGATTCATACTCCAGTGCGTTTCACACACCGCAGCTTCATCCTGCCAGATTCATACTCCAGCGCGTTTCACACACCGCAGCTTCATCCTGCCAGATTCATACTCCAGAGCGTTTCACACACCGCAGCTTCATCCTGCCAGATTCATACTCCAGCGCGTTTCACACACCGCAGCCTCATCCTGCCAGATTCATACTCCAGCGCGTTTCACACACCGCAGCTTCATCCTGCCAGATTCATACTCCAGCGCGTTTCACACACCGCAGCCTCATCCTGCCAGATTCATACTCCAGCGCGTTTCACACACCACAGCCTCATCCTGCCAGATTCATACTCCAGCGCGTTTCACACACCGCTGCTTCATCCTGCCAGATTCATACTCCAGCGCGTTTCACACACCGCTGCTTCATCCTGCTAGATTCATACTCCAGCGCGTTTCACACAACCACCGCTCTATCCTGTCAGCTGTACTCCTGCGCCTTTTTACACAACCACCGCTCTATCCTGTCGGTTGTACTCCAGTGCGTTTCACACAACCACCGCTCTATCCTGTTAGATTCACAATCCAGCGCGTTTCACACAACCACCGCTCTATCCTGTCAGATTCGCAATCCAGCGCGTTTCACACAACCACCGCTCTATCCTGTCGGTCATACTCCAGCGCGTTTCACAAACCCCTCATTCCCTCCCATTGACGCTTTCTGCAGTTGGACTCCACACATCCATAGCTTTGTCCTGTCCGACTCATAGGTCACCGTGTTTCTCACATTCCGCAGGGTCTTTTAGTAATTTCTGACTCATATTCCAGCGCGTTTCATATATATAATTTTTTTTGTGAGATTTATACTCTTTAGACTTTCCTCATATTCAGCTTCACCTTGTCAGTTTAATTTCCAGCGCATTTCACACAGCTATAGCTTCGTCCAGTCCAATTCATACTCCAGCAAGATTAAAATATCCATTGCTTCGTCCTGGCTGATTCACACACCATCACTTGGCCCTGCTCGAGTCATGAACGGCCACGTTTCATACAGCCGTCACTTTGCCTGAAAAATATGTCAGCACATTTCACACATCCATCGTTTCACCCTGACCAACTCATACTCCGGCGCTTTTTACACACCCATCAACTCGTCTTGTCACACCCACTGCCACGTCCTGTCCTATCCACACTCCGGTGCGTTTCTCACACCCATTGCTGCGTCCTGTCCTATCCACACTTCAGCGCGTTTCTCACACCCATTGCTGTGTCCTGTCCTATCCACACTTCAGCGCGTTTCTCACACCCATTGCTGCGTCCTGTCCTATCCACACTTCAGCACGTTTCTCACACCCATTGCTGCGTCCTGTCCTATCCACACTTCAGCGCGTTTCTCACACCCATTGCTGTGTCCTGTCCTATCCACACTCCGGTGCGTTTCTCACACCCATTGCTGCGTCCTGTCCTATCCACACTTCAGCGCGTTTCTCCCACCCATTGCTGCGTCCTGTCCTATCCACACTTCAGCGCGTTTCTCCCACCCATTGCTGTGTTCTGTCCTATCCACACTTCAGCGCGTTTCTCCCACCCATTGCTGCGTCCTGTCCTATCCACACTTCAGCGCGTTTCTCCCACCCATTGCTGTGTTCTGTCTGATTCACACTTTGGTACGGTTTTTCACACCCATCGCTGCATCATAGAGTTCCTCACACCCATCACTGTGTCCTATCCGGTTAATCCCCAAAAAACGCTTGTCACGCCCATCGCTGTGTCCTGTCCGGATAATCCACCAGCATGTTCCTCACCCATCACTGTGTCCTGTCAGGTTAATACACCAGCGCGTTCCTCACACCCATCGTTGTGTCCTGTCCGGTTAATCACCCAGCACGTTTCTCACGCTGCGTCCTGTCTGGATAATCCACCAACACGTTTCTCACACCCATCGCTGCGTCCTGTCCACCAACACTTTTCTCACACCTATTGCTGCGTCCTGTCCGGATATTCCACCAGCGCGTTTCTTACACCCATCGCTGTGCCCTGTCCGGATAATCCATCAGCGCGTTTCTTACACCCATCGCTGCGTCCTGTCCGGTTAACCGACCAGCACGTTTCTCACACCCAAAGCTGTGTCCTGTCCGGTTAACCGACCAGCGCGTTCCTCACACCCATCGCTGTGTGCTGTCCGGTTAATCCCCCAGCACGTTTCTCACGCCCACGCTGCGTCCTGTCTGGATAATCCACCAACACGTTTCTCACACCCATCGCTGCGTCCTGTCCACCAACACTTTTCTCACACCCATCGCTGTGCCCTGTCCGGATAATCCACCAGCGCGTTTCTTACACCCATCGCTGCGTCCTGTCCGGTTAACCCACCAGCACGTTTCTCACACCCATCGCTGCGTCCTGTCCGGTTAACCGACCAGCACGTTTCTCACACCCATCGCTGCGTCCTGTCCGGATAATCCATCAGCGCGTTTCTTACACCCATCGCTGCGTCCTGTCCGGTTAACCGACCAGCACGTTTCTCACACCCATCGCTGCGTCCTGTCCGGATAATCCACCAGCACGTTTCTCACACCCATCGCTGCGTCCTGTCCGGATAATCCACCAGCGCTTTTCTCACACCTATTGCTGCGTCCTGTCCGGATAATCCACCAGCGCGTTTCTTACACCCATCGCTGCGTCCTGTCCGGATAATCCATCAGCGCGTTTCTTACACCCATCGCTGCGTCCTGTCCGGTTAACCCACCAGCACGTTTCTCACACCCATCGCTGCGTCCTGTCCACCAGCGCGTTTCTTACACCCATCGCTGCGTCCTGTCCGGATAATCCACCAGCGCGTTTCTCACACCCATCGCTGCGTCCTGTCCGGATAATCCACCAGCGCTTTTCTCACACCCATTGCTGCGTCCTGTCCGGATAATCCACCAGCGCTTTTCTCACACCCATTGCTGCATCCTGTCCGGATAATCCACCAGCGCGTTTCTCACACCCATCGCTGCGTCCTGTCCGGATAATCCACCAGCGCTTTTCTCACACCCATTGCTGCGTCCTGTCCGGATAATCCACCAGCGCTTTTCTCACACCCATTGCTGCGTCCTGTCCGGATAACCCACCAGCGCGTTTCTTACACCCATCGCTGCGTCCTGTCCGGATAACCCACCAGCGCGTTTCTTACACCCATCGCTGCATCCTGTCCGGATAATCCACCAGCGCTTTTCTCACACCTATTGCTGCGTCCTGTCTGGATAATCCACCAGCGCGTTTCTTACACCCATCGCTGCGTCCTGTCCGGATAATCCACCAGCGCGTTTCTCACACCTATTGCTGCGTCCTTTCTGGTCTATTTCGGGCCATGCAGTCATTTTTAGCCGGGTGAATTCGGGTTTTTTTGTGGCTACAGACGCGAGCTTTGTCTCTAATCCCGGATTTACGATGACATTCCTGGAGTTTCTGGCGACAGCTGTGCCACAGCCGCCATTTTTCGCCATTTGCTCTACAACGTGTGAACATTTGGGATTTTCAGTGGACGACATTTTAATTTTGGAAATCGATCTGCTCTAAGTGATGAGGGAGAAAAATGGCAGCAAAAGACGGAGAACTGATTAATATTCATCCGATCGTCTCCTGGAAACCGCGCTCCCCAGAGGCCTGTGCCCGGGGCGAGAAACAGCGACGCCTCGAAGTGAAAGATCCTGAGAAGGAAACGCCAAGAAGCAGAGGACGTCAGGAGACGGGCGGGGCGAGACGAGACGGGGGGGTGGGGGCGGCGAGACGGGGGGGGCGAGACGGGGGGGGGGGGGCGAGACGGGGGGGGGGCGAGACGGGGGGGGCGAGACGGGGGGGGCGAGACGGGGGGGGGGGCGAGACGGGGGGGGGGCGAGACGGGGGGGGGCGAGACGGGGGGGGGCGAGACGGGGGGGGGCGAGACGGGGGGGGCGAGACGGGGGACGAAAAGGGGGACGAAAAGGGGGACGAAAAGGGGGACGAAAAGGGGGACGAAAAGGGGGGGCACGAAGGGGGGCACGAAGGGGGGGGCGCGGCGCGACGGGAGAGAAGGGGGGCGCGACGGGAGAGAAGGGGGGCGCGACGGGAGAGAAGGGGGGGCGCGACGGGAGAGAAGGGGGGGCGCGACGGGAGAGAAGGGGGGGCGCGACGGGAGAGAAGGGGGGGCGCGACGGGAGAGAAGGGGGGGCGCGACGGGAGAGAAGGGGGGGCGCGACGGGAGAGAAGGGGGGGCGCGACGGGAGAGAAGGGGGGGCGCGACGGGAGAGAAGGGGGGGCGCGACGGGAGAGAAGGGGGACGAGACGGGAGAAGAAGGGGGACGAGACGGGAGAAGAAGGGGGACGAGACGGGGAGAAGAAGGGGGACGAGACGGGGAGAAGAAGGGGGACGAGACGGGGAGAAGAAGGGGGACGAGACGGGGAGAAGAAGGGGGACGAGACGGGGAGAAGAAGGGGGACGAGACGGGGAGAAGAAGGGGGACGAGACGGGGAGAAGAAGGGGGACGAGACGGGGAGAAGAAGGGGGACGAGACGGGGAGAAGAAGGGGGACGAGACGGGGAGAAGAAGGGGGACGAGACGGGGAGAAGAAGGGGGACGAGACGGGGAGAAGAAGGGGGACGAGACGGGGAGAAGAAGGGGGACGAGACGGGGAGAAGAAGGGGGACGAGACGGGGAGAAGAAGGGGGACGAGACGGGGAGAAGAAGGGGGACGAGACGGGGAGAAGAAGGGGGACGAGACGGGGAGAAGAAGGGGGACGAGACGGGGAGAAGAAGGGGGACGAGACGGGGAGAAGAAGGGGGACGAGACGGGGAGAAGAAGGGGGACGAGACGGGGAGAAGAAGGGGGACGAGACGGGGAGAAGAAGGGGGACGAGACGGGGAGAAGAAGGGGGACGAGACGGGGAGAAGAAGGGGGACGAGACGGGGAGAAGAAGGGGGACGAGACGGGGAGAAGAAGGGGGACGAGACGGGGAGAAGAAGGGGGACGAGACGGGGAGAAGAAGGGGGACGAGACGGGGAGAAGAAGGGGGACGAGACGGGGGGCGCGACGGGAGAGAAGGGGAGGCGCGAAGGGGGTGAGACGGGCAGAGAAGGGGAGAAGAAGGGGGGCGAGACGGGGAGAAGAAGGGGGGGCGAGACGGGAGAGAGGGGGGGCGAAACGGGAGAGAGGGGGGGCGAAACGGGAGAGAGGGGGGGCGAGACAGGGAGAAGAAGGGGGGGCGAGACAGGAGAAGAAGGGGGGCGAGACAGGAGAAGAAGGGGGGCGAGACAGGAGAAGAAGGGGGGCGAGACAGGAGAAGAAGGGGGGCGAGACAGGAGAAGAGGGGGGGCGAGACAGGGAGAAGAGGGGGGGCGAGACAGGGAGAAGAAGGGGGGGCGAGACAGGGAGAAGAAGGGGGGGCGAGACAGGAGAAGAAGGGGGGCGAGACAGGAGAAGAAGGGGGGGCGAGACAGGAGAAGAAGGGGGGGCGAGACAGGGAGAAGAAGGGGGACGAGACGGGAGAAGAAGGGGGGGTGAGACGGGAGAAGAAGGGGGGGCGAGACGGGAGGCGATACGGGAGAGTGAGGTGGGCAGAGAAGGGGGGCGAGACGGGGACAAGAAGGGGGCAAGATGGACGGCGAGAAGTGGGGGCAAAAAAAAACCTATAATGATCTGTTTCTCTTCCCGGCGGCCGGGATCATACACAAAGTCTGAACATGGCCTCTAAACCCAGAACTAAAGTAAATGAAAGCTACATTTTGATTGGCTGCTATGGAGAACTAGCACCCAATGAGAAATCAGCTTTCATTTATTGAGCTTCCCTGAAAAAAAGAAACCTTTGTTCTGATTGGTTATCTTCTCGTAATTGAAGGTTACCGTGGACACAAGGCTAAGATGCAAAATAACAGCAGTAATGGCGGCCACAGCGTAAACACTTAACCCTTGCGCTGCTGGTGGCGAGCGGCGACGTCTGATTCCAGCGTTTGGCGGGGGCCGCGCAGTGAATATCAGTTTCCTCGCAGTGACAGGTGGCCGGTGACAGGACTCGCATTCTCCGGAGCGGCGACCATTGTGCCTGCAACAAAGACCCCGAGGAGAGGGGGCACGCGGCGTAATGTTATCCGCCCGCCATGACTGGCGTAATACAGGTGTTAAAGGGCCACACTCGGCACCCAGAGCCCCCTGACACTGAGGGCTACTGGCCCTTTAAATCAGCTTCTGTTTTATGTAAACCATGTCGGACATCTCCGGCGGTTGAGATTCGCTGCGTCGCCATGACAACCTGATTATTTGTGAAGCGACGTCCTTATTTTACGATGTAACGTCGCCGCTGGTTTCCTGATATTAATTTGATGGCGGTCGCGCTTCACAGCGGACAGTGACGGATCACATCTGATGTGACGGCGGCGGCAGCGCTATGTGGGAACGCCACAGCCCGGATTTATGGGATGGTCCGCAGCGACAGCCTTAAAGGCACAGTACACGGGATAATGGGGGCCTACGCCCTAGAAGACAAGACTGGCGACACCATACAAGTGTGATAATGAAAGGTCTGACGTGACTCGATACATCAATCACCTCCAGAGCAGCGCTCAGAATTCTGCACTCACATCAGAGCTTGTACTCCTTTCACCTCCAGACCAGCGCTTATAATTCTGCACTCACATCAGAAATTGACTGCAGTCACCTCCAGAGCAGTGCTCATAATTCTGCACTCACATCAGACCTTTACACCAGTTACTTTCAGAGCAGCGCTCATAATTTTGAACTCTCATAAGAGCTTGTACTCCATTCACCTCCAGAGCAGCACTCATAATTCTGCACTCACATCAGAGCTGCAGGCACAACTGTAAAAGCAGGCACTTGGCTGATGCTTTTCCTCCATCAGATGATCGCCCGGGGTGACGACGATACTTACCACAATGTCCCCACCCCGCTCCCCCCACGACTCCATCAGGCCTGGTGCGGCGCCCCCCGTCACAGCCGCAGGTCGATGCTTTCTGCTGCGGTTTTACCTCTTTGTATCAGAAATAAAAGACTTTTCATCAGAATTTGCGCATGAATTCATCAGAACAAGCGGAGGCGCCCCCCGTACTGTGCGGAGCGAGAGCCGAGACCCCGCAGCTCATCACAATGTCTCATCCGGTTTGTAAGAAAAGTCACAGAGCGAAGAAAACAGCGAAGCCGGAACGAGGACGAGAGAAACCCCCCGAGCCACCGAGAGACCGGAGGACAAGGAGACAGGAAAGTGCTCCGAGAAGATATACCGTATACACACCGCACAGTACCACTGCCCAATATACACACCGCAGAGTACCACTGCCCTATATACACACACCGCACAGTACCACTGCCCTATATACACACACCGCACAGTACCACTGCCCTATATACACACACCGCACAGTACCACTGCCCTATATACACCGCACAGCACCACTGCCCAATATACACACCGCACAGCACCACTGCCCTATATACACACCACACAGTACCACTGCCCAATATACACACACCGCACAGTACCACTGCCCTATATACACACACCGCACAGTACCACTGCCCTATATACACACCGCGCAGTACCACTGCCCAATATACACACCGCACAGTACCACTGCCCAATATACACACCGCACAGTACCACTGCCCAATATACACACCGCACAGTACCACTGCCCAATATACACACCGCACAGCACCACTGCCCAATATACACACCGCACAGTACCACTGCCCAATATACACACCGCACAGCACCACTGCCCAATATACACACCGCACAGTACCACTGCCCAATATACACACCGCACAGTACCACTGCCCAATATACACACCGCACAGCACCACTGCCCAATATACACACCGCACAGTACCACTGCCCAATATACACACCGCACAGTACCACTGCCCAATATACACACCGCACAGCACCACTGCCCAATATACACACCGCACAGCACCACTGCCCAATATACACACCGCACAGTACCACTGCCCAATATACACACCACACAGTACCACTGCCCAATATACACACCGCACAGCACCACTGCCCAATATACACACCGCACAGTACCACTGCCCAATATACACATCGCACAGTACCACTGCCCAATATACACACCGCGCAGCACCACTGCCCAATATACACACCGCGCAGTACCACTGCCCAATATACACACCGCACAGTACCACTGCCCAATATACACACCGCACAGTACCACTGCCCAATATACACACCGCGCAGCACCACTGCCCTATATACACACCGCGCAGTACCACTGACCAATATACACACCGCACAGTACCACTGCCCAATATACACACCGCACAGTACCACTGCCCAATATACACACCGCACAGTACCACCGCCCTATATAAACACCGCACAGTACCACTGCCCAATATACACACCGCACAGTACCACTGCCCAATATACACACCGCACAGTATCACTGCCCAATATACACACCGCACAGTACCACTGCCCAATATACACACCGCACAGTACCACTGCCCAATAAACACACCGCACAGTACCACTGCCCAATATACACACCGCACAGTACCACTGCCCTATATACACACCGCGCAGTACCACTGCCCTATATACACACCGCACAGCACCACTGCCCTATATACACACCGCACAGCACCACTGCCCTATATACACACCGCACAGCACCACTGCCCTATATACACACCGCACAGTACCACTGCCCAATATACACACCGCACAGCACCACTGCCCAATATACACACCGCACAGCACCACCGCCCTATATACACACCGCACAGTACCACCGCCCTATATACACACCGCACAGTACCACCGCCCTGTATACACACCGCGCAGTACCACCGCCCTGTATACACACCGCGCAGTACCACCGCCCTGTATACACACCGCGCAGTACCACTGCCCTATATATACACACTGCACAGTACCAATGCCCTATATACACACCGCACAGTACCATTGCCCTATATACACACACCGCACAGTACCACTGCCCTATATACACACCGGACAGTACCACTACCACTGCCCTATATACACACCGCACAGTACCACTGCCCTATATACACACCGCACAGAACCACTGCCCTATATATACACACTGCACAGTACCACACCTCAGGTCCTGTATATATACACTGCACAGTACCACTCCTCCTGTCCTGTATATATACACTGCACAGTACCACTCCTCCTGTCCTGTATATATACACTGCACAGTACCACTCCTCCTGTCCTGTATATATACACTGCACAGTACCACTCCTCCTGTCCTGTATATATACACTGCACGGTACCACACCTCCTGTCCTGTATATATACACTGCACAGTACCATTCCTCCTGTTATGTATATACACTGCACAGTACCACTCCTCCTGTCCTGTATATATACACTGCACAGTACCACTCCTCCTGTATATATACACTGCACAGTACCACTCCTCCTGTCCTGTATATATACACTGCACAGTACCACTCCTCCTGTCCTGTATATATACACTGCACAGTACCATTCCTCCTGTTATGTATATACACTGCACAGTACCACTCCTCCTGTCCTGTATATATACACTGCACAGTACCACTCCTCCTGTATATATACACTGCACAGTACCACTCCTCCTGTCCTGTATATATACACTGCACAGTACCACTCCTCCTGTCCTGTATATATACACTGCACAGTACCACTCCTCCTGTCCTGTATATATACACTGCACAGTACCACTCCTCCTGTCCTGTATATATACACTGCACAGCACCACTCCTCCTGTCCTGTATATATATATATATATACACACTGCACAGTACCACTCCTCCTGTCCTGTATATATACACTGCACAGTACCACTCCTCCTGTCCTGTATATATAGACTGCACAGTACCACTCCTCCTGTCCTGTATATATACACTGCACGGTACCACACCTCCTGTCCTGTATATATACACTGCACGGCACCACTCCTCCTGTCCTGTATATATACACTGCACAGTACCACTCCTCCTGTCCTGTATATATACACTGCACAGTACCACTCCTCCTGTCCTGTATATATACACTGCACAGTACCACTCCTCCTGTCCTGTATATATACACTGCACAGGACCACTCCTCCTGTCCTGTATATATACACTGCACAGTACCACTCCTCCTGTCCTGTATATATACACTGCACAGTACCACTCCTCCTGTCCTGTATATATACACTGCACAGTACCACTCCTCCTGTCCTGTATATATACACTGCACAGTACCACTCCTCCTGTCCTGTATATATACACTGCACAGTACCACTCCTCCTGTCCTGTATATATACACTGCACAGTACCGCTCCTCCTGTCCTGTATATATACACTGCACGGTATCACTCCTCCTGTCCTGTATATATACACTGCACAGTACCACTCCTCCTGTCCTGTATATATACACTGCACAGTACCACTCCTCCTGTCCTGTATATATACACTGCACAGTACCACTCCTCCTGTCCTGTACATATACACTGCACAGTACCACTCCTCCTGTCCTGTATATATACACTGCACGGTACCACTCCTCCTGTCCTGTATATATACACTGCACGGTACCACTCCTCCTGTCCTGTATATATACACTGCACGGTACCACTCCTCCTGTCCTGTATATATACACTGCACGGTACCACTCCTCCTGTCCTGTATATATACACTGCACAGTACCACTCCTCCTGTCCTGTATATATACACTGCACAGTACCACTCCTCCTGTCCTGTATATATACACTGCACAGTACCACTCCTCCTGTCCTGTACATATACACTGCACAGTACCACTCCTCCTGTCCTGTATATATACACTGCACGGTACCACACCTCCTGTCCTGTATATATACACTGCACGGTACCACTCCTCCTGTCCTGTATATATACACTGCACAGTACCACTCCTCCTGTCCTGTATATATACACTGCACAGTACCACTCCTCCTGTCCTGTATATATACACTGCACGGTACCACTCCTCCTGTCCTGTATATATACACTGCACAGTACCACTCCTCCTGTCCTGTATATATACACTGCACAGTACCACTCCTCCTGTCCTGTATATATACACTGCACGGTACCACTCCTCCTGTCCTGTATATATACACTGCACGGTACCACACCTCCTGTCCTGTATATATACACTGCACAGTACAGCTCCTCCTGTCCTGTATATATACACTGCACAGTACCACTCCTCCTGTCCTGTATATATACACTGCACAGTACCACTCCTCCTGTCCTGTATATATACACTGCACGGTACCACTCCTCCTGTCCTGTATATATACACTGCACGGTACCACACCTCCTGTCCTGTATATATACACTGCACGGTACCACTCCTCCTGTCCTGTATATATACACTGCACGGTACCACTCCTCCTGTCCTGTATATATACACTGCACGGTACCACTCCTCCTGTATATATACACTGCACAGTACCACTCCTCCTGTCCTGTATATATACACTGCACAGTACCACTCCTCCTGTCCTTTATATATACACTGCACAGTACCACTCCTCCTGTCCTGTATATATACACTGCACAGTACCACTCCTCCTGTATATATACACTGCACAGTACCACTCCTCCTGTCCTGTATATATACACTGCACGGTACCACACCTCCTGTCCTGTATATATACACTGCACAGTACCACTCCTCCTGTCCTGTATATATACACTGCACAGTACCACTCCTCCTGTCCTGTATATATACACTGCACGGTACCACTCCTCCTGTCCTGTATATATACACTGCACAGCACCACTCCTCCTGTCCTGTATATATACACTGCACAGTACCACTCCTCCTGTCCTGTATATATACACTGCACAGTACCACTCCTCCTGTCCTGTATATATACACTGCACAGTACCACTCCTCCTGTCCTGTATATATACACTGCACAGTACCACTCCTCCTGTCCTGTATATATACACTGCACAGTACCACTCCTCCTGTATATATACACTGCACAGTACCACTCCTCCTGTCCTGTATATATACACTGCACAGTACCACTCCTCCTGTCCTGTATATATACACTGCACAGTACCACTCCTCCTGTCCTGTATATATACACTGCACAGTACCACTCCTCCTGTCCTGTATATATACACTGCACAGTACCACTCCTCCTGTCCTGTATATATACACTGCACAGTACCATTCATCCTGTATATATACACTGCACAGTACCACTCCTCCTGTATATATACACTGCACAGCACCACTCCTCCTGTCCTGTATATATACACTGCACAGTACCACTCCTCCTGTCCTATATATATATATATATACACTGCACAGTGCCACTCCTCCTGTCCTGTATATATACACTGCACAGTACCACTCCTCCTGTCCTGTATATATACACTGCACAGTACCAATACTCCTGTCCTGTATATATACACTGCACAGTACCACTCCTCCTGTCCTGTATGTATACACTGCACAGTACCACTCCTCCTGTCCTGTATATATACACTGCACAGTACCACTCCTTCTGTCCTGTATATATACACTGCACAGTACCACTCCTCCTGTCCTGTATATATACACTGCACAGCACCACTTCTCCTGTATATATACACTGCACAGCACCACTTCTCCTGTATATATACACTGCACAGTACCACTCCTCCTGTCCTGTATATATACACTGCACAGTACCACTCCTCCTGTCCTGTATATATACACTGCACAGTATCACTCCTCCTGTCCTGTATATATACACTGCACAGTACCACTCCTCCTGTCCTGTATATATACACTGCACAGCACCACTTCTCCTGTATATATACACTGCACAGCACCACTTCTCCTGTATATATACACTGCACAGTACCACTCCTCCTGTCCTGTATATATACACTGCACAGTACCACTCCTCCTGTCCTGTATATATACACTGCACAGTACCCCTCCTCCTGTCCTGTATATATACACTGCACAGTACCACTCCTCCTGTCCTGTATATATACACTGCACAGTACCACTCCTCCTGTCCTGTATATATACACTGCACAGTACCACTCCTCCTGTCCTGTATATATACACTGCACAGTACCACTCCTCCTGTCCTGTATATATACACTGCACAGTACCCCTCCTCCTGTCCTGTATATATACACTGCACAGTACCCCTCCTCCTGTCCTGTATATATACACTGCACAGTACCCCTCCTCCTGTCCTGTATATATACACTGCACAGTACCACTCCTCCTGTCCTGTATATATACACTGCACAGTACCACTCCTCCTGTCCTGTATATATACACTGCACAGTACCACTCCTCCTGTCCTGTATATATACACTGCACAGTACCACTCCTCCTGTCCTGTATATATACACTGCACAGTACCACTCCTCCTGTCCTGTATATATACACTGCACAGTACCACTCCTCCTGTCCTGTATATATACACTGCACGGTACCACTCCTCCTGTCCTGTATATATACACTGCACAGTGCCACTCCTCCTGTATATATACACTGCACAGAACTACTCCTCCTGTCCTGTATATATACACTGCACAGTACCACTCCTCCTGTATATATACACTGCACAGCACCACTCCTCCTGTATATATACACTGCACAGTAAATAATCTCTTATATTATATAGAGTCATTACACACAGAGGGATCTATTATATAGAGTCATTACACGCAGAGGGATCTATTATATAGAGTCATTACACACAGAGGGATCTATTATATAGAGTCATTACACGCAGAGGGATCTATTATATAGAGTCATTACACGCAGAGGGATCTATTATATAGAGTCATTACACACAGAGGGATCTATTATATAGAGTCATTACACACAGAGGGATCTATTATATAGAGTCATTACACACAGAGGGATCTATTATATAGAGTCATTACACGCAGAGGGATCTATTATATAGAGTCATTACACGCAGAGGGATCTATTATATAGAGTCATTACACGCAGAGGGATCTATTATATAGAGTCATTACACACAGAGGGATCTATTATATAGAGTCATTACACACAGAGTGATCTATTATATAGAGTCATTACACACAGAGGGATCTAATATATAGAGTCATTACACACAGAGGGATCTATTATATAGAGTCATTACACACAGAGGGATCTATTATATAGAGTCATTACACACAGAGGAATCTATTATATAGAGTCATTACACACAGAGGGATCTATTATATAATCATTACACACAGAGGGATCTATTATATAGAGTCATTACACACAGAGGGATCTAATATATAGAGTCATTACACACAGAGGAATCTATTATATAGAGTCATTACACACAGAGGGATCTATTATATAGAGTCATTACACACAGAGGGATCTAATATATAGAGTCATTACACACAGAGGAATCTATTATATAGAGTCATTACACACAGAGGGATCTATTATATAGAGTCATTACACACAGAGGAATCTATTATATAGTGTCATTACACACAGAGGAATCTATTATATAGTGTGTACATACATTACATTAGTGTGGTGCTGTGCAGTGTATATACAGTCATGGTGGATATTGTTTCCCCCCCTGGAGAATTCTCACAATGTTTTATTTACAGGTTTTTTCCTTTGTGTTTTTTGGAACAACAAAAAAAAAAGGATCAGTAATGTAATGTATGTGCACAGTGACTGCACCAGCAGAATAGTGAGTGCAGCTCTGGAGTATAATACAGGAGGTAACTCAGGATCAGTAATGTAATGTATGTGCACAGTGACTGCACCAGCAGAATAGTGAGTGCAGCTCTGGAGTATAATACAGGAGGTAACTCAGGATCAGTAATGTAATGTATGTACACAGTGACTGCACCAGCAGAAAAGTGAGTGCAGCTCTGGAGTATAATACAGGAGGTAACTCAGGATCAGTAATGTATGTGCACAGTGACTGCACCAGCAGAATAGTGAGTGCAGCTCTGGAGTATAATACAGGATGTAACTCAGGATCAGTAATGTAATGTATGTACAGAGTGACTGCACCAGCAGAACAGTGAGTGCAGCTCTGGAGTATAATACAGGATGTAACTCAGGATCAGTAATGTAATGTATGTACAGAGTGACTGCACCAGCAGAATAGTGAGTACAGCTCTGGAGTATAATACAGGATGTAACTCAGGATCAGTCATGTAATGTATGTACACAGTGACTGCACCAGCAGAATAGTGAGTGCAGCTCTGGAGTATAATACAGGATGTAACTCAGGATCAGTAATGTAATGTATGTACAGAGTGACTGCACCAGCAGAACAGTGAGTGCAGCTCTGGAGTATAATACAGGATGTAACTCAGGATCAGTAATGTAATGTATGTACACAGTGACTGCACCAGCAGAATAGTGAGTGCAGCTCTGGAGTATAATACAGGAGGTAACTCAGGATCAGTCATGTAATGTATGTACACAGTGACTGCACCAGCAGAATAGTGAGTACAGCTCTGGAGTATAATACAGGATGTAACTCAGGATCAGTCATGTAATGTATGTACACAGTGACTGCACCAGCAGAATAGTGAGTGCAGCTCTGGAGTATAATACAGGATGTAACTCAGGATCAGTAATGTAATGTATGTACACAGTGACTGCACCAGCAGAATAGTGAGTGCAGATCTGGAGGATAATACAGGATGTAACTCAGGATCAGTAATGTAATGTATGTACACAGTGACTGCACCAGCAGAATAGGGAGTACAGCTCTGGAGTATAATACAGGAGGTAACTCAGGATCAGTAATGTAATGTATGTACACAGTGACTGCACCAGCAGAATAGTGAGTGCAGCTCTGGAGTATAATACAGGATGCAACTCAGGATCAGTAATGTAATGTATGTACAGAGTGACTGCACCAGCAGAATAGTGAGTGCAGCTCTGGAGTATAATACAGGATGTAACTCAGGATCAGTAATGTAATATATGTACACAGTGACTGCACCAGCAGAATAGTGAGTGCAGCTCTGGAGTATAATACAGGATGTAACTCAGGATCAGTAATGTAATGTATGTACACAGTGACTGCACCAGCAGAATAGTGAGTACAGCTCTGGAGTATAATACAGGATGTAACTCAGGATCAGTAATGTAATGTATGTACACAGTGACTGCACCAGCAGAATAGTGAGTGCAGCTCTGGAGTATAATACAGGATGTAACTCAGGATCAGTAATGTAATGTATGTACACAGTGACTGCACCAGCAGAATAGTGAGTACAGCTCTGGAGTATAATACAGGATGTAACTCAGGATCAGTAATGCAATGTATGTACACAGTGACTGCACCAGCAGAATAGTGAGTGCAGCTCTGGAGTATAATACAGGATGTAACTCAGGATCAGTAATGTATGTACACAGTGACTGCACCAGCAGAATAGTGAGTGCAGCTCTGGAGTATAATACAGGATGTAACTCAGGATCAGTAATGTAATGTATGTACACAGTGACTGCACCAGCAGAATAGTGAGTACAGCTCTGGAGTATAATACAGGAGGTAACTCAGGATCAGTAATGTAATGTATGTACACAGTGACTGCACCAGCAGAATAGTGAGTACAGCTCTGGAGTATAATACAGGATGTAACTCAGGATCAGTAATGTAATGTATGTACACAGTGACTGCACCAGCATAATAGTGAGTACAGCTCTGGAGTATAATACAGGATGTAACTCAGGATCAGTAATGTAATGTATGTACACAGTGACTGCACCAGCAGAATAGTGAGTGCAGCTCTGGAGTATAATACAGGATGTATCTCAGGATCAGTAATGTAATGTATGTACACAGTGACTGCACCAGCAGAATAGTGAGTACAGCTCTGGAGTATAATACAGGATGTAACTCAGGATCAGTAATGTAATGTATGTACACAGTGACTGCACCAGCAGAATAGTGAGTGCAGCTCTGGAGTATAATACAGGATGTAACTCAGGATCAGTAATGTTTGTACACAGTGACTGCACCAGCAGAATAGTGAGTGCAGCTCTGGGGTATAATACAGGATGTAACTCAGGATCAGTAATGTAATGTATGTACACAGTGACTGCACCAGCAGAATAGTGAGTGCAGCTCTGGAGTATAATACAGGATGTAACTCAGGATCAGTAATGTAATGTATGTACACAGTGACTGCACCAGCAGAATAGTGAGTGCAGCTCTGGAGTATAATACAGGATGTAACTCAGGATCAGTAATGTAATGTATGTACACAGTGACTGCAACAGCAGAACAGTGAGTGCAGCTCTGGAGTATAATACAGGATGTAACTCAGGATCAGTAATATAATGTATGTACACAGTGACTGCACCAGCAGAATAGTGAGTGCAGCTCTGGAGTATAATACAGGAGGTAACTCAGGATCAGTCATGTAATGTATGTACACAGTGACTGCACCAGCAGAATAGTGAGTACAGCTCTGGAGTATAATACAGGATGTAACTCAGGATCAGTAATGTAATGTATGTACACAGTGACTGCACCAGCAGAATAGTGAGTGCAGCTCTGGAGTATAATACAGGATGTAACTCAGGATCAGTAATGTAATGTATGTACACAGTGACTGCACCAGCAGAATAGTGAGTGCAGCTCTGGGGTATAATACAGGATGTAACTCAGGATCAGTAATGTAATGTATGAACACAGTGACTGCACCAGCAGAATAGTGAGTGCAGCTCTGGAGTATAATACAGGATGTAACTCAGGATCAGTAATGTAATGTATGTACACAGTGACTGCACCAGCAGAATAGTGAGTGCAGATCTGGAGGATAATACAGGATGTAACTCAGGATCAGTAATGTAATGTATGTACACAGTGACTGCACCAGCAGAATAGTGAGTGCAGCTCTGGAGTATAATACAGGAGGTAACTCAGGATCAGTAATGTAATGTATGTACACAGTGACTGCACCAGCAGAATAGTGAGTGCAGCTCTGGAGTATAATACAGGATGTAACTCAGGATCAGTAATGTAATGTATGTACACAGTGACTGCAGCAGCAGAATAGTGAGTGCAGCTCTGGAGTATAATACAGGATGTAAATCAGGATCAGTAATGTAATGTATGTGCACAGTGACTCCACCAGCAGAATAGTGAGTGCAGCTCTGGAGTATAATACAGGAGGTAACTCAGGATCAGTAATGTAATGTATGTACAGAGTGACTGCACCAGCAGAATAGTGAGTGCAGCTCTGGAGTATAATACAGGATGTAACTCAGGATCAGTCATGTAATGTATGTACACAGTGACTGCACCAGCAGAATAGTGAGTACAGCTCTGGAGTATAATACAGGATGTAACTCAGGATCAGTAATGTAATGTATGTACACAGTGACTGCACCAGCAGAATAGTGAGTGCAGCTCTGGAGTATAATACAGGATGTAACTCAGGATCAGTAATGTAATGTATGTACACAGTGACTGCACCAGCAGAATAGTGAGTACAGCTCTGGAGTATAATACAGGATGTAACTCAGGATCAGTAATGCAATGTATGTACACAGTGACTGCACCAGCAGAATAGTGAGTGCAGCTCTGGAGTATAATACAGGATGTAACTCAGGATCAGTAATGTATGTACACAGTGACTGCACCAGCAGAATAGTGAGTGCAGATCTGGAGGATAATACAGGATGTAACTCAGGATCAGTAATGTAATGTATGTACACAGTGACTGCACCAGCAGAATAGTGAGTACAGCTCTGGAGTATAATACAGGAGGTAACTCAGGATCAGTAATGTAATGTATGTACACAGTGACTGCACCAGCAGAATAGTGAGTACAGCTCTGGAGTATAATACAGGATGTAACTCAGGATCAGTAATGTAATGTATGTACACAGTGACTGCACCAGCATAATAGTGAGTACAGCTCTGGAGTATAATACAGGATGTAACTCAGGATCAGTAATGTAATGTATGTACACAGTGACTGCACCAGCAGAATAGTGAGTACAGCTCTGGAGTATAATACAGGATGTAACTCAGGATCAGTAATGTAATGTATGTACACAGTGACTGCACCAGCAGAATAGTGAGTGCAGCTCTGGAGTATAATACAGGATGTAACTCAGGATCAGTAATGTTTGTACACAGTGACTGCACCAGCAGAATAGTGAGTGCAGATCTGGAGGATAATACAGGATGTAACTCAGGATCAGTAATGTAATGTATGTACAAAGTGACTGCACCAGCAGAATAGTGAGTACAGCTCTGGAGTATAATACAGGAGGTAACTCAGGATCAGTAATGTAATGTATGTACACAGTGACTGCACCAGCAGAATAGTGAGTGCACCTCTGGAGTATAATACAGGAGGTAACTCAGGATCAGTAATGTAATGTATGTACACAGTGACTGCACCAGCAGAATAGTGAGTGCAGATCTGGAGGATAATACAGGATGTAACTCAGGATCAGTAATGTAATGTATGTACAAAGTGACTGCACCAGCAGAATAGTGAGTACAGCTCTGGAGTATAATACAGGAGGTAACTCAGGATCAGTAATGTAATGTATGTACACAGTGACTGCACCAGCAGAATAGTGAGTGCAGCTCTGGGGTATAATACAGGATGTAACTCAGGATCAGTTATGTAATGTATGTACACAGTGACTGCACCAGCAGAATAGTGAGTGCAGCTCTGGAGTATAATACAGGATGTAACTCAGGATCAGTAATGTAATGTATGAACACAGTGACTGCACCAGCAGAATAGTGAGTGCAGCTCTGGAGTATAATACAGGATGTAACTCAGGATCAGTAATGTAATGTATGTACACAGTGACTGCACCAGCAGAATAGTGAGTGCAGCTCTGGAGTATAATACAGGATGTAACTCAGGATCAGTAATGTAATGTATGTACACAGTGACTGCACCAGCAGAATAGTGAGTGCAGCTCTGGAGTATAATACAGGATGTAACTCAGGATCAGTAATGTAATGTATGTACACAGTGACTGCACCAGCAGAATAGTGAGTGCAGCTCTGGAGTATAATACAGGATGTAACTCAGGATCAGTAATGTAATGTATGAACACAGTGACTGCACCAGCAGAATAGTGAGTGCAGCTCTGGAGTATAATACAGGATGTAACTCAGGATCAGTAATGTATGTACACAGTGACTGCACCAGCAGAATAGTGAGTGCAGCTCTGGGGTATAATACAGGATGTAACTCAGGATCAGTTATGTAATGTATGTACACAGTGACTGCACCAGCAGAATAGTGAGTGCACCTCTGGAGTATAATACAGGATGTAACTCAGGATCAGTAATGTAATGTATGTACACAGTGACTGCACCAGCAGAATAGTGAGTGCAGCTCTGGAGTATAATACAGGATGTAACTCAGGATCAGTAATGTAATGTATGTACACAGTGACTGCACCAGCAGAATAGTGAGTGCAGCTCTGGAGTATAATACAGGATGTAACTCAGGATCAGTAATGTAATGTATGTACACAGTGACTGCACCAGCAGAATAGTGAGTGCAGCTCTGGGGTATAATACAGGATGTAACTCAGGATCAGTAATGTAATGTATGAACACAGTGACTGCACCAGCAGAATAGTGAGTGCAGCTCTGGAGTATAATACAGGATGTAACTCAGGATCAGTAATGTATGTACACAGTGACTGCACCAGCAGAATAGTGAGTGCAGCTCTGGGGTATAATACAGGATGTAACTCAGGATCAGTAATGTAATGTATGTACACAGTGACTGCACCAGCAGAATAGTGAGTGCAGCTCTGGAGTATAATACAGGAGGTAACTCAGGATCAGTAATGTAATGTATGTACACAGTGACTGCACCAGCAGAATAGTGAGTGCAGCTCTGGAGTATAATACAGGATGTAACTCAGGATCAGTAATGTAATGTATGTACACAGTGACTGCAGCAGCAGAATAGTGAGTGCAGCTCTGGAGTATAATACAGGATGTAAATCAGGATCAGTAATGTAATGTATGTGCACAGTGACTCCACCAGCAGAATAGTGAGTGCAGCTCTGGAGTATAATACAGGAGGTAACTCAGGATCAGTAATGTAATGTATGTACACAGTAACGGCACCAGCAGAATAGTGAGTGCAGCTCTGGAGTATAATACAGGAGGTAACTCAGGATCAGTAATGTAATGTATGTACACAGTGACTGCACCAGCAGAATAGTGAGTGCAGCACTGGAGTATAATACAGGATGTAACTCAGGATCAGTAATGTATGTACACAGTGACTGCACCAGCAGAATAGTGAGTGCAGCTCTGGAGTATAATACAGGAGGTAACTCAGGATCAGTAATGTAATGTAGGTACACAGAGACTGCACCAGCAGAATAGTGAGTGCAGCTCTGGAGTATAATACAGGATGTAACTCAGGATCAGTAATGTAATGTATGTACACAGTGACTGCACCAGCAGAATAGTGAGCGCAGCTCTGGAGTATAATACAGGATGTAACTCAGGATCAGTAATGTAATGTATGTACACAGTGACTGCACCAGCAGAATAGTGAGTGCAGCTCTGGAGTATAATACAGGAGGTAACTCAGGATCAGTAATGTAATGTATGTATACAGTGACGGCGCCAGCAGAATAGTGAGTGCAGCTCTGGAGTATAATACAGGAGGTAACTCAGGATCAGTAATGTAATGTATGTACACAGTGACTGCACCAGCAGAATAGTGAGTGCAGCTCTGGGGTATAATACAGGATGTAACTCAGGATCAGTAATGTAATGTATGTACACAGTGACTGCAGCAGCAGAATAATGAGTGCAGCTCTGGAGTATAATACAGGATGTAACTCAGGATCAGTAATGTAATGTATGTACACAGTGACTGCACCAGCAGAATAGTGAGTGCAGCTCTAGAGTATAATACAGGAGGTAACTCAGGATCAGTAATGTAATGTATGTACACAGTGACTGCACCAGCAGAATAGTGAGTGCAGCTCTAGAGTATAATACAGGAGGTAACTCAGGATCAGTAATGTAATGTATGTACACAGTGACTGCACCAGCAGAATAGTGAGTGCAGCTCTGGGGTATAATACAGGATGTAACTCAGGATCAGTAATGTAATGTATGTACACAGTGACTGCACCAGCAGAATAGTGAGTGCAGCTCTGGGGTATAATACAGGATGTAACTCAGGATCAGTAATGTAATGTATGTACACAGTGACTGCACCAGCAGAATAGTGAGTGCAGCTCTGGAGTATAATACAGGATGTAACTCAGGATCAGTAATGTAATGTATGTACACAGTGACTGCACCAGCAGAATAGTGAGTGCAGCTCTAGAGTATAATACAGGAGGTAACTCAGGATCAGTAATGTAATGTATGTACACAGTGACTGCACCAGCAGAATAGTGAGTGCAGCTCTGGAGTATAATACAGGAGGTAACTCAGGATCAGTAATGTAATGTATGTACACAGTGACTGCACCAGCAGAATAGTGAGTGCAGCTCTGGGGTATAATACAGGATGTAACACAGGATCAGTAATGTAATGTATGTACACAGTGACTGCAGCAGCAGAATAGTGAGTGCAGTTCTGGAGTATAATACAGGAGGTAACTCAGGATCAGTAATGTAATGTATGTACACAGTGACTGCACCAGCAGAATAGTGAGTGCAGCTCTGGAGTATAATACAGGAGGTAACTCAGGATCAGTAATGTAATGTATGTACACAGTGACTGCACCAGCAGAATAGTGAGTGCAGCTCTGGGGTATAATAGAGGATGTAACACAGGATCAGTAATGTAATGTATGTACACAGTGACTGCAGCAGCAGAATAGTGAGTGCAGTTCTGGAGTATAATACAGGATGTAACTCAGGATCAGTAATGTAATGTATGTACACAGTGACTGCACCAGTAGAATAGTGAGTGCAGCTCTGGAGTATAATACAGGAGGTGACTCAGGATCAGTAATGTAATGTATGTACACAGTGACTGCACCAGCAGAATAGTGAGTGCAGCTCTGGGGTATAATACAGGATGTAACTCAGGATCAGTTATGTAATGTATGTACACAGTGACTGCACCAGCAGAATAGTGAGTGCAGCTCTGGGGTATAATACAGGATGTAACTCAGGATCAGTTATGTAATGTATGTACACAGTGACTGCACCAGCAGAATAGTGAGTGCAGCTCTGGAGTATAATACAGGATGTAACTCAGGATCAGTAATGTAATGTATGTACACAGTGACGGCACCAGCAGAATAGTGAGTGCAGCTCTGGAGTATAATACAGGATGTAACTCAGGATCAGTAATGTAATGTATGTAAACAGTGACTGCACCAGCAGAATAGTGAGTGCAGCTCTGGAGTATAATACAGGAGGAAACTCAGGATCAGTAATGTAATGTATGTAAACAGTGACTGCACCAGCAGAATAATGAGTGCAGCTCTGGAGTATAATACAGGATGTAACTCAGGATCAGTAATGTAATGTATGTACACAGTGACTGCACCAGCAGAATAGTGAGTGCAGCTCTGGAGTATAATACAGGATGTAACTCAGGATCAGTAATGTAATGTATGTACACAGTGACTGCACCAGCAGAATAGTGAGTGCAGCTCTGGAGTATAATACAGGATGTAACTCAGGATCAGTAATGTAATGTATGTACACAGTGACTGCAGCAGCAGAATAGTGAGTGCAGCTCTGGAGAATAATACAGGATGTAACTCAGGATCAGTAATGTAATGTATGTACACAGTGACTGCACCAGCAGAATAGTGAGTGCAGCTCTGGAGTATAATACAGGAGGTAACTCAGGAACAGTAATGTAATGTATGTACACAGTGACTGCACCAGCAGAATAGTGAGTGCAGCTCTGGGGTATAATACAGGATGTAACTCAGGATCAGTAATGTAATGTATGTACACAGTGACTGCAGCAACAGAATAGTGAGTGCAGCTCTGGAGTATAATACAGGATGTAACTCAGGATCAGTAATGTAATGTATATACACAGTGACTGCACCGGTAGAATAGTGAGTGCAGCTCTGGAGTATAATACAGGAGGTAACTCAGGATCAGTATTGTAATGTATGTACACAGTGACTGCACCAGCAGAATAGTGAGTGCAGCTCTGGGGTATAATACAGGATGTAACTCAGGATCAGTAATGTAATGTATGTACACAGTGACTGCAGCAGCAGAATAGTGAGTGCAGCTCTGGAGTATAATACAGGATGTAACTCAGGATCAGTAATGTAATGTATGTACACAGTGACTGCACCAGCAGAATAGTGAGTGCAGCTCTGGGGTATAATACAGGATGTAACTCAGGATCAGTTATGTAATGTATGTACACAGTGACTGCACCAGCAGAATAGAGAGTGCAGCTCTGGAGTATAATACAGGATGTAACTCAGGATCAGTTATGTAATGTATGTACACAGTGACTGCACCAGCAGAATAGCGAGTGCAGCTCTGGAGTATAATACAGGAGGTAACTCAGGATCAGTAATGTAATGTATGTACACAGTGACTGCACCAGCAGAATAGTGAGTGCAGCTCTGGAGTATAATACAGGATGTAACTCAGGATCAGTAATGTAATGTATGTACACAGTGACTGCACCAGCAGAATAGTGAGTGCAGCTCTGGAGTATAATACAGGATGTAACTCAGGATCAGTAATGTAATGTATGTACAGAGTGACTGCACCAGCAGAATAGTGAGTGCAGCTCTGGAGTATAATACAGGATGTAACTCAGGATCAGTAATGTAATGTATGTACACAGTGACTGTACCAGCAGAATAGAGAGTGCAGCTCTGGAGTATAATAAAGGAGGTAACTCAGGATCAGTAATGTAATGTATGTACACAGTGACTGCACGAGCAGAATAGCGAGTGCAGCTCTGGAGTATAATACAGGATGTAACTCAGGATCAGTAATGTAATGTATGTACACAGTGACTGCACCAGCAGAATAGCGAGTGCAGCTCTGGAGTATAATACAGGATGTAACTCAGGATCACTAATGTAATGTATGTACACAGTGACTGCACCAGCAGAATAGAGAGTGCAGCTCTGGAGTATAATACAGGATGTAACTCAGGATCAGTAATGTAATGTATGTACACAGTGACTGCAGCAGCAGAATAGTGAGTGCAGCTCTGGAGTATAATACAGGATGTAACTCAGGATCAGTAATGTAATGTATGTACACAGTGACTGTACCAGCAGAATAGTGAGCGCAGCTCTGGAGTATAATACAGGATGTAACTCGGGATCAGTAATGTAATGTATGTACACAGTGACTGCACCAGCAGAATATTGAGCGCAGCTCTGGAGTATAATACAGGATGTAACTCAGGATCAGTTATGTAATGTATGTACACAGTGACTGCACCAGCAGAATAGTGAGTGCAGCTCTGGAGTATAATACAGGATGTAACTCAGGATCAGTTATGTAATGTATGTACACAGTGACTGCACCAGCAGAATAGTGAGTGCAGCTCTGGAGTATAATACAGGATGTAACTCAGGATCAGTTATGTAATGAATGTACACAGTGACTGCACCAGCAGAATAGTGAGTGCAGCTCTGGAGTATAATACAGGGTGTAACTCAGGATCTGTAATGTAATGTATGTACACAGTGACTGCACCAGCAGAATAGTGAGTGCAGCTCTGGAGTATAATACAGGATGTAACTCGGGATCAGTAATGTAATGTATGTACACAGTGACTGCACCAGCAGAATAGTGAGCGCAGCTCTGGAGTATAATACAGGATGTAACTAAGGATCAGTAATGTAATGTATGTACACAGTGACTGCACCAGCAGAATAGTGAGTGCAGCTCTGGAGTATAATACAGGATGTAACTCAGGATCAGTTATGTAATGTATGTACACAGTGACTGTACCAGCAGAATAGTGAGTGCAGCTCTGGAGTATAATACAGGGTGTAACTCAGGATCAGTAATGTAATGTATGTACACAGTGACTGCACCAGCAGAATAGTGAGTGCAGCCCTGGAGTATAATACAGTATGTAACTCAGGATCAGTAATGTAATGTATGTACACAGTGACTGCACCAGCAGAATAGTGAGTGCAGCTCTGGAGTATAATACAGGGTGTAACTCAGGATCAGTAATGTAATGTATGTACACAGTGACTGCACCAGCAGAATAGTGTGCGCAGCTCTGGAGTATAATACAGGATGTAACTCGGGATCAGTAATGTAATGTATGTACACAGTGACTGCACCAGCAGAATATTGAGCGCAGCTCTGGAGTATAATACAGGATGTAACTAAGGATCAGTAATGTAATGTATGTACACAGTGACTGCACCAGCAGAATAGTGAGTGCAGCTCTGGAGTATAATACAGGATGTAACTCAGGATCAGTAATGTAATGTATGTACACAGTGACTGCACCAGCAGAATAGTGAGTGCAGCTCTGGAGTATAATACAGGATGTAACTCAGGATCAGTAATGTAATGTATGTACAGAGTGACTGCACCAGCAGAACAGTGAGTGCAGCTCTGGAGTATAATACAGGATGTAACTCAGGATCAGTAATGTAATGTATGTACACAGTGACTGCTCCAGCAGAATAGTGAGTGCAGCTCTGGAGTATAATACAGGATGTAACTCAGGATCAGTAATGTAATGTATGTACACAGTGACTGCACCAGCAGAATAGTGAGTGCAGCTCTGGAGTATAATACAGGAGGTAACTCAGGATCAGTCATGTAATGTATGTACACAGTGACTGCACCAGCAGAATAGTGAGTACAGCTCTGGAGTATAATACAGGATGTAACTCAGGATCAGTCATGTAATGTATGTACACAGTGACAGCACCAGCAGAATAGTGAGTGCAGCTCTGGAGTATAATACAGGATGTAACTCAGGATCAGTAATGTAATGTATGTACACAGTGACTGCACCAGCAGAATAGTGAGTGCAGCTCTGGAGTATAATACAGGAGGTAACTCAGGATCAGTAATGTAATGTATGTACACAGTGACTGCACCAGCAGAATAGTGAGTACAGCTCTGGAGTATAATACAGGATGTAACTCAGGATCAGTAATGTAATGTATGTACACAGTGACTGCACCAGCAGAATAGTGAGTGCAGCTCTGGATTATAATACAGGATGTAACTCAGGCTCAGTAATGTAATGTATGTACACAGTGACTGCTCCAGCAGAATAGTGAGTGCAGCTCTGGAGTATAATACAGGAGGTAACTCAGGATCAGTATTGTAATGTATGTACACAGTGACTGCAGCAGCAGAATAGCGAGTGCAGCTCTGGAGTATAATACAGGATGTAACTCAGGATCAGTAATGTAATGTATGTACACAGTGACTGCACCAGCAGAATAGTGAGTGCAGCTCTGGGGTATAATACAGGAGGTAACTCAGGATCAGTAATGTAATGTATGTACACAGTGACTGCAGCAGCAGAATAGCGAGTGCAGCTCTGGAGTATAATACAGGAGGTAACTCAGGATCAGTAATGTAATGTATGTACACAGTGACTGCACCAGCAGAATAGTGAGTGCAGCTCTGGAGTATAATACAGGATGTAACTCAGGATCAGTAATGTAATGTATGTACACAGTGACTGCACCAGCAGAATAGTGAGTGCAGCTCTGGGGTATAATACAGGAGGTAACTCAGGATCAGTAATGTAATGTATGTACACAGTGACTGCCCCAGCAGAATAGTGAGTGCAGCTCTGGAGTATAATACAGGATGTAACTCAGGATCAGTAATGTAATGTATGTACACAGTGACTGCACCAGCAGAATAGTGAGTGCAGCTCTGGGGTATAATACAGGATGTAACTCAGGATCAGTAATGTAATGTATGTACACAGTGACTGCACCAGCAGAATAGTGAGTGCAGCTCTGGAGTATAATACAGGATGTAACTCAGGATCAGTAATGTAATGTATGTACACAGTGACTGCACCAGCAGAATAGTGAGTGCAGCTCTGGAGTATAATACAGGATGTAACTCAGGATCAGTAATGTATGTACACAGTGACTCCACCAGCAGAATAGTGAGTGCAGCTCTGAAGTATAATACAGGATGGAACTCAGGCTCAGTAATGTAATGTATGTACACAGTGACTGCACCAGCAGAATAGTGAGTGCAGCTCTGGGGTATAATACAGGAGGTAACTCAGGATCAGTAATGTAATGTATGTACACAGTGACTGCACCAGCAGAATAGTGAGTGCAGCTCTGGAGGATAATACAGGATGTCACTCAGGATCTATAATGTAATGAATGTACACAGTGACTGCACCAGCAGAATAGTGAGTGCAGCTCTGGAGTATAATACAGGATGTAACTCAGGATCAGTAATGTAATGTATGTACACAGTGACTCCACCAGCAGAATAGTGAGTGCAGCTCTGGAGTATAATACAGGATGTAACTCAGGATCAGTAATGTAATATATGTACACAGTGACTGCACCAGCAGAATAGTGAGTGCAGCTCTGGAGTATAATACAGGATGTAACTCAGGATCAGTAATGTAATGTATGTACACAGTGACTGCACCAGCAGAATAGTGAGTGCAGCTCTGGAGTATAATACAGGATGTAACTCAGGATCAGTAATGTAATGTATGTACACAGTGACTGCACCAGCAGAATAGTGAGTGCAGCTCTGGAGTATAATACAGGATGTAACTCAGGATCAGTAATGTAATGTATGTACACAGTGACTGCACCAGCAGAATAGTGAGTGCAGCTCTGGAGTATAATACAGGATGTAACTCAGGATCAGTAATGTAATGTATGTACACAGTGACTGCACCAGCAGAATAGTGAGTGCAGCTCTGGGGTATAATACAGGAGGTAACTCAGGATCAGTAATGTAATGTATGTACACAGTGACTGCACCAGCAGAATAGTGAGTGCAGCTCTGGAGGATAATACAGGATGTCACTCAGGATCTATAATGTAATGAATGTACACAGTGACTGCACCAGCAGAATAGTGAGTGCAGCTCTGGAGTATAATACAGGATGTAACTCAGGATCAGTAATGTAATGTATGTACACAGTGACTCCACCAGCAGAATAGTGAGTGCAGCTCTGGAGTATAATACAGGATGTAACTCAGGATCAGTAATGTAATATATGTACACAGTGACTGCACCAGCAGAATAGTGAGTGCAGCTCTGGAGTATAATACAGGATGTAACTCAGGATCAGTAATGTAATGTATGTACACAGTGACTGCACCAGCAGAATAGTGAGTGCAGCTCTGGAGTATAATACAGGATGTAACTCAGGATCAGTAATGTAATGTATGTACACAGTGACTGCACCAGCAGAATAGTGAGTGCAGCTCTGGAGTATAATACAGGATGTAACTCAGGATCAGTAATGTAATGTATGTACACAGTGACTGCACCAGCAGAATAGTGAGTGCAGCTCTGGACTATAATACAGGATGTAACTCAGGATCAGTAATGTAATGTATGTACACAGTGACTGCGCCAGCAGAATAGGGAGTGCAGCTCTGGAGTATAATACAGGATCAGTACAGGATCAGTAATGTAATGTATGTACACAGTGACTGCACCAGCAGAATATTGAGTGCAGCTCTGGAGTATAATACAGGATGTAACTCGGGATCAGTAATGTAATGTATGTACACAGTGACTGCACCAGCAGAATAGTGAGTGCAGCTCTGGAGTATAATACAGGATGTAACTCAGGATTAGTAATGTAATGTATGTACACAGTGACTGCACCAGCAGAATAGTGAGTGCAGCTCTGGGGTATAATACAGGATATAACTCAGGATCAGTAATGTATGTACACAGTGACTGCACCAGCAGAATAGTGAGTGCAGCTCTGGAGTATAATACAGGAGGTAACTCAGGATCAGTAATGTAATGTATGTACACAGTGACTGCACAAGCAGAATAGTGAGTGCAGCTCTGGAGTATAATACAGGAGGTAACTCAGGATCAGTAATGTAATGTATGTACACAGTGACTGCACCAGCAGAATAGTGAGTGCAGCTCTGGGGAATAATACAGGAGGTAACTCAGGATCAGTAATGTAATGTATGTACACAGTGACTGCACCAGCAGAATAGTGAGTGCAGCTCTGGGGTATAATACAGGAGGTAACTCAGGATCAGTAATGTAATGTATGTACACAGTGACTGCACCAGCAGAATAGTGAGTGCAGCTCTGGAGTATAATACAGGATGTAACTCAGGATCAGTAATGTAATGTATGTACACAGTGACTCCACCAGCAGAATAGTGAGTGCAGCTCTGGAGTATAATACAGGATGTAACTCAGGATCAGTAATGTAATGTATGTACACAGTGACTGCACCAGCAGAATAGTGAGTGCAGCTCTGGAGTATAATACAGGATGTAACTCAGGATCAGTAATGTAATGTATGTACACAGTGACTGCACCAGCAGAATAGTGAGTGCAGCTCTGGGGTATAATACAGGATGTAACTCAGGATCAGTTATGTAATGTATGTACACAGTGACTGCACCAGCAGAATAGTGAGTGCAGCTCTGGAGTATAATACAGGATGTAACTCAGGATCAGTAATGTAATGTATGTACACAGTGACTGCACCAGCAGAAGAGTGAGTGCAGCTCTGGAGTATAGTACAGGAGGTAACTCAGGATCAGTTATGTAATGTATGTACACAGTGACTGTACCAGCAGAATAGTGAGTGCAGCTCTGGAGTATAATACAGGATGTAACTCAGGATCAGTAATGTAATGTATGTACACAGTGACTGCACCAGCAGAATAGTGAGTGCAGCTCTGGGGTATAATACAGGATGTAACTCAGGATCAGTAATGTAATGTATGTACACAGTGACTGCACAAGCAGAATAGTGAGTGCAGCTCTGGGGTATAATACAGGATGTAACTCAGGATCAGTAATGTAATGTATGTACACAGTGACTGCACCAGCAGAATAGTGAGTGCAGCTCTGGGGTATAATACAGGATGTAACTCAGGATCAGTAATGTAATGTATGTACACAGTGACTGTACCAGCAGAATAGTGAGTGCAGCTCTGGAGTAAAATACAGGAGGTAACTCAGGATCAGTAATGTAATGTATGTACACAGTGACTGCACCAGCAGAATAGTGAGTGCAGCTCTGGAGTATAATACAGGAGGTAACTCAGGATCAGTAATGTAATGTATGTACACAGTGACTGCACCAGCAGAATAGTGAGTGCAGCTCTGGAGTATAATACAGGATGTAACTCAGAATCAGTAATGTAATGTATGTACACAGTGACTGCACCAGCAGAATAGTGAGTGCAGCTCTGGAGTATAATACAGGATGTAACTCAGGATCAGTAATGTAATGTATGTACACAGTGACTGTACCAGCAGAATAGTGAGTGCAGCTCTGGGGTATAATACAGGATGTAACTCAGGATCAGTAATGTAATGTATGTACACAGTGACTGCACCAGCAGAAGAGTGAGTGCAGCTCTGGAGTATAGTACAGGAGGTAACTCAGGATCAGTAATGTAATGTATGTACACAGTGACTGCACCAGCAGAATAGTGAGTGCAGCTCTGGAGTATAATACAGGATGTAACTCAGGATCAGTAATGTATGTACACAGTGACTGCAGCAGCAGAATAGTGAGTGCAGCTCTGGAGTATAATACAGGATGTAACTCAGGATCAGTAATGTATGTACACAGTGACTGCAGCAGCAGAATAGTGAGTGCAGCTCTGGAGTATAATACAGGATGTAACTCAGGATCAGTAATGTAATGTATGTACACAGTGACTCCACCAGCAGAATAGTGAGTGCAGCTCTGGAGTATAATACAGGATGTAACTCAGGATCAGTAATGTAATGTATGTACACAGTGACTGTACCAGCAGAATAGTGAGTGCAGCTCTGGAGTATAATACAGGAGGTAACTCAGGATCAGTAATGTAATGTATGTACACAGTGACTGCACCAGCAGAATAGTGAGTGCAGCTCTGGAGTATAATACAGGATGTAACTCAGGATCAGTAATGTAATGTATGTACACAGTGACTGCACCAGCAGAATAGTGAGTGCAGCTCTGGAGTATAATACAGGATGTAACTCAGGATCAGTAATGTAATGTATGTACACAGTGACTGCACCAGCAGAATAGTGAGTGCAGCTCTGGGGTATAATACAGGATGTAACTCAGGATCAGTTATGTAATGTATGTACACAGTGACTGCACCAACAGAATAGTGAGTGCAGCTCTGGAGTATAATACAGGAGGTAACTCAGGATCAGTAATGTAATGTATGTACACAGTGACTGCACCAGCAGAATAGTGAGTGCAGCTCTGGAGTATAATACAGGATGTAACTCAGGATCAGTAATGTAATGTATGTACACAGTGACTGCACCAGCAGAATAGTGAGTGCAGCTCTGGAGTATAATACAGGATGTAACTCAGGATCAGTAATGTAATGTATGTACACAGTGACTGCACCAGCAGAATAGTGAGTGCAGCTCTGGAGTATAATACAGGAGGTAACTCAGGATCAGTCATGTAATGTATGTACACAGTGACTGCACCAGCAGAATAGTGAGTGCAGCTCTGGAGTATAATACAGGAGGTAACTCAGGATCAGTCATGTAATGTATGTACACAGTGACTGCACCAGCAGAATAGTGAGTGCAGCTCTGGAGTATAATACAGGATGTAACTCAGGATCAGTAATGTAATGTATGTACACAGTGACTGCACCAGCAGAATAGTGAGTGCAGCTCTGGAGTATAATACAGGATGTAACTCAGGATCAGTAATGTAATGTATGTACACAGTGACTCCACCAGCAGAATAGTGAGTGCAGCTCTGGAGTATAATACAGGATGTAACTCAGGATCAGTAATGTATGTACACAGTGACTCCACCAGCAGAATAGTGAGTGCAGCTCTGAAGTATAATACAGGATGTAACTCAGGATCAGTAATGTAATATATGTACACAGTGACTGCACCAGCATAATAGTGAGTGCAGCTCTGGAGAATAATACAGGATGTAACTCAGGATCAGTAATGTAATGTATGTACACAGTGACTCCACCAGCAGAATACTGAGTGCAGCTCTGGAGTATAATACAGGAGGTAACTCAGGATCAGTAATGTAATGTATGTACACAGTGACTGCACCAGCAGAATAGTGAGTGCAGCTCTGGAGTATAATACAGGATGTAACTCAGGATCAGTAATGTAATGTATGTACACAGTGACTGCACCAGCAGAATAGTGAGTGCAGCTCTGGAGTATAATACAGGAGGTAACTCAGGATCAGTAATGTAATGTATGTACACAGTGACTGCACCAGCAGAATAGTGAGTGCAGCTCTGGGGTATAATACAGGATGTAACTCAGGATCAGTAATGTAATGTATGTACACAGTGACTGCACCAGCAGAATAGTGAGTGCAGCTCTGGAGTATAATACAGGATGTAACTCAGGATCAGTAATGTAATGTATGTACACAGTGACTCCACCAGCAGAATAGTGAGTGCAGCTCTGGAGTATAATACAGGATGTAACTCAGGATCAGTAATGTATGTACACAGTGACTCCACCAGCAGAATAGTGAGTGCAGCTCTGGGGTATAATACAGGATGTAACTCAGGATCAGTAATGTAATATATGTACACAGTGACTGCACCAGCATAATAGTGAGTGCAGCTCTGGAGAATAATACAGGATGTAACTCAGGATCAGTAATGTAATGTATGTACACAGTGACTGCACCAGCAGAATAGTGAGTGCAGCTCTGGAGTATAATACAGGATGTAACTCAGGATCAGTAATGTAATGTATGTACACAGTGACTGCACCAGCAGAATAGTGAGTGCAGCTCTGGAGTATAATACAGGATGTAACTCAGGATCAGTAATGTAATGTATGTACACAGTGACTGCACCAGCAGAATAGTGAGTGCAGCTCTGGGGTATAATACAGGATGTAACTCAGGATCAGTAATGTAATGTATGTACACAGTGACTGCACCAGCAGAATAGTGAGTGCAGCTCTGGAGTATAATACAGGATGTAACTCAGGATCAGTAATGTAATGTATGTACACAGTGACTGCACCAGCAGAATAGTGAGTGCAGCTCTGGAGTATAATACAGGAGGTAACTCAGGATCAGTAATGTAATGTATGTACACAGTGACTGCACCAGCAGAATAGTGAGTGCAGCTCTGGGGTATAATACAGGATGTAACTCAGGATCAGTAATGTAATGTATGTACACAGTGACTGCACCAGCAGAATAGTGAGTGCAGCTCTGGAGTATAATACAGGATGTAACTCAGGATCAGTAATGTAATGTATGTACACAGTGACTGCACCAGCAGAATAGTGAGTGCAGCTCTGGAGTATAATACAGGATGTAACTCAGGATCAGTAATGTATGTACACAGTGACTCCACCAGCAGAATAGTGAGTGCAGCTCTGGGGTATAATACAGGATGTAACTCAGGATCAGTAATGTAATATATGTACACAGTGACTGCACCAGCATAATAGTGACTGCAGCTCTGGAGAATAATACAGGATGTAACTCAGGATCAGTAATGTAATGTATGTACACAGTGACTGCACCAGCAGAATAGTGAGTGCAGCTCTGGAGTATAATACAGGATGTAACTCAGGATCAGTAATGTAATGTATGTACACAGTGACTCCACCAGCAGAATACTGAGTGCAGCTCTGGAGTATAATACAGGAGGTAACTCAGGATCAGTAATGTAATGTATGTACACAGTGACTGCACCAGCAGAATAGTGAGTGCAGCTCTGGAGTATAATACAGGATGTAACTCAGGATCAGTAATGTAATGTATGTACACAGTGACTGCACCAGCAGAATAGTGAGTGCAGCTCTGGAGTATAATACAGGATGTAACTCAGGATCAGTAATGTAATGTATGTACACAGTGACTGCACCAGCAGAATAGTGAGTGCAGCTCTGGAGTATAATACAGGATGTAACTCAGGATCAGTAATGTAATGTATGTACACAGTGACTGCACCAGCAGAATAGTGAGTGCAGCTCTGGGGTATAATACAGGATGTAACTCAGGATCAGTAATGTAATGTATGTACACAGTGACTGCAGCAGCAGAATAGTGAGTGCAGCTCTGGAGTATAATACAGGAGGTAACTCAGGATCAGTAATGTAATGTATGTACACAGTGACTGCACCAGCAGAATAGTGAACGCAGCTCTGGAGTATAATACAGGATGGAACTCAGGCTCAGTAATGTATTTACACAGTGACTGCACCAGCAGAATAGTGAGTGCAGCTCTGGGGTATAATACAGGAGGTAACTCAGGATCAGTAATGTAATGTATGTACACAGTGACTGCACCAGCAGAATAGTGAGTGCAGCTCTGGAGGATAATACAGGATGTCACTCAGGATCTATAATGTAATGAATGTACACAGTGACTGCACCAGCAGAATATTGAGTGCAGCTCTGGAGTATAATACAGGATGTAACTCGGGATCAGTAATGTAATGTATGTACACAGTGACTGCACCAGCAGAATAGTGAGTGCAGCTCTGGAGTATAATACAGGATGTAACTCAGGATCAGTAATGTAATGTATGTACACAGTGACTGCACCAGCAGAATAGTGAGTGCAGCTCTGGAGTATAATACAGGATGTAACTCAGGATCAGTAATGTAATGTATGTACACAGTGACTGCACCAGCAGAATAGTGAGTGCAGCTCTGGACTATAATACAGGATGTAACTCAGGATCAGTAATGTAATGTATGTACACAGTGACTGCGCCAGCAGAATAGGGAGTGCAGCTCTGGAGTATAATACAGGATCAGTACCGGATCAGTAATGTAATGTATGTACACAGTGACTGCACCAGCAGAATAGTGAGTGCAGCTCTGGAGTATAATACAGGATGTAACTCGGGATCAGTAATGTAATGTATGTACACAGTGACTGCACCAGCAGAATAGTGAGTGCAGCACTGGAGTATAATACAGGATGTAACTCAGGATCAGTAATGTAATGTATGTACACAGTGACTGCACCAGCAGAATAGTGAGCGCAGCTCTGGAGTATAATACAGGATGTAACTCAGGATCAGTAATGTAATGTATGTACACAGTGACTGCACCAGCAGAATAGTGAGTGCAGCTCTGGAGTATAATACAGGATGTAACTCAGGATTAGTAATGTAATGTATGTACACAGTGACTGCACCAGCAGAATAGTGAGTGCAGCTCTGGAGTATAATACAGGATGTAACTCGGGATCAGTAATGTAATGTATGTAGACAGTGACTGCACCAGCAGAATAGTGAGTACAGCTCTGGAGTATAATACAGGATGTAACTCAGGATCAGTAATGTAATGTATGTACACAGTGACTGCACCAGCAGAATAGTGAGTGCAGCTCTGGAGTATAATACAGGATGTAACTCAGGATCAGTAATGTAATGTATGTACACAGTGACTGCACCAGCAGAATAGTGAGTGCAGCTCTGGAGTATAGTACATGTCTGTTATGTGCTGGGCGCCTTTTCCCCGGACTGCTGTTATCTGATACCATACTGTTTGGGGGATACACGTGGAGACCCCAGCGTCCGGTTGTTATATGAAATGTGTGAGAATCAGCGATAAGAATAAAGGACGAGGTGTTGAGGGGTCCGGGGGGCGGCAGCCTCTCACACTGTATACAGGCCGGTCTCATCACTTGTTGTCGGGGCAGCAGAGCTGAGCGCAGCCGCACGTCCCCCGGCGCAGCACAGAGCAGTAATTACGGAGCTTTGTCAGGCAACGTGGTGGTAAATAGATAATAACAAGCTCTGCCCCAGGGGGGCGCCGCTGCCACCGAGGGCCCTGCAGAGCATCACAGCCCATAGCCAAGATCTGCAGGCGATACAGCAGTATGGGGGAGGGCAAGGGACCCCAGATCTTCTGTGTATGAGGCCGGTGCCGATCCGTTATGTGACCCCGGACGGACCCTGAAACATTACAGAGCCGAGTACTGAGGACAGAAGAGTCACCACCGCTCCGCTGACCCCATAACTGCAGAGTCCGGACCTCCTCTGGTGGCAATACTGCGCCCCCGCCAGGAGCTTCATGGCCGAGCAGCTGCTGCAGTCGTACATCACCAAGCACAATGCCGAGCTTCGGATGGAGTGGTGTAAGTCCGCCAACACTGGACTCGTCCAGAACCCCCGGCATCAAGGGGGTGGGGGGACGGCCAGGACCCCCGGCGTCGGGGTGGGGGGACGGCCAGGACCCCCGGCGTCGGGCTGGGGGGACGGCCAGGACCCCCGGCGTCGGGCTGGGGGGACGGCCAGGACCCCCGGCGTCGGGCTGGGGGGACGGCCAGGACCCCCGGCGTCGGGGTGGGGGGACGGCCAGGACCCCCGACGTCGGGCTGGGGGGACGGCCAGGACCCCCGACGTCGGGCTGGGGGGACGGCCAGGACCCCCGGCGTTGGGCTGGGGGGACGGCCAGGACCCCCGGCGTCAGGGTGTGTGTGTGGGGGAGGTAAACGGCCAGGACCCCCGGCGTGAAGCAGAGACCCCCCCCCAGAGTCAGGCAGAGACCCCCCCCCCCCTCAGAGTCAGGCAGAGACCCCCCAGCGGTATCGGTGTCACCTGCAGACAGTAATGGGGCAGTCCTGGCTCCCGGCAGCGAACACCGGCCTCGCATCCCCCCATCCTCAGCCGCAGGACCCCGCACCTACCTTCCGCCGCCACCCGGTGCAGCTGGAGCCAGATCCCCAGGAGGAGGATGGTGCAGGCGGCCGGAGCTGCTCGGAGCCCCCGGTCCATGTCCCCCGTCCTGCAGTTACCGGGGAGGAGAGCGCGGCATCATCCCGGGGTCGGCCCCGCACACCGACCGCAGCCGCGTCCCCTCTATCCGCTGCTCGGTCCCCGGGGTAAGCGGGCGACACCTGGTGGCCAGCAGCGGCATTGCAGCAGCGGGAGGAGACAAAGCCACGACCAAGAGCCGCGGGAGACACCTAGCGGCCAAAGGGATAATTACACCTAGAGAAGAATGGGAGACATCATGTGGTCAAGGGGAGAATTACATCCGCGAGTTGAGAACAAGAGACAAGCAGCGGCCAAGAGCAGAAGTACATCTGCCAGAGAAGACACCCCCAACTCTTGTGGGGGGCTCCCGGTATATGGCGGGTCTTGTGGGGGGCTCCCGGTATATGGTGGGTCTTGTGGGGGGCTCTCGGTATACGGCGGGTTTTCTGGGGGGCTCTCGGTATACGGCGGGTCTTGTGGGGGCTCTCGGTATACAGCAGGTCTTGTGGGGGCACTCGGTATACGGCGGGTCTTGTGGGGGGCTCTCGGTATACGGCGGGTTTTCTGGGGGGCTCTCGGTATACAGCAGGTCTTGTGGGGGCACTCGGTATACGGCGGGTCTTGTGGGGGCTCTCGGTATACAGCAGGTCTTGTGGGGGCACTCGGTATACGGCGGGTCTTGTGGGGGCACTCGGTATACGGCGGGTCTTGTGGGGGGCTCTCGGTATACGGCGAGTCTTGTGGGGGGCTCCCGGTATATGGCGGGTCTTGTGGGGGGCTCCCAGTATATGGTGGGTCTTGTGGGGGGCTCTCGGTATACGGCGGGTTTTCTGGGGGTCTCCCGGTATACGGCGGGTCTTCTGGGGGGCTCTCGGTATACGGCGGGTCTTGTGGGGGCTCTCGGTATACGGCGAGTCTTGTGGGGGCACTCGGTATACGGCGGGCCTTGTGGGGTGCACTCAGTATACGGCGAGTCTTGTGGGGGGCTCTCGGTATACGGCGAGTCTTGTGGGGGGCTCTCGGTATACGGCGGGTCTTCTGAGGGGCTCTCGGTATACGGCGAGTCTTGTGGGGGGCTCTCGGTATACGGCGGGTCTTGTGGGGGCACTCAGTATACGGCGAGTCTTGTGGGGGGCTCTCGGTATACGGCGGGTCTTCTGGGGGGCTCTCGGTATACGGAGAGTCTTGTGGGGGGCTCTCGGTATACGGCGGGTCTTGTGGGGGCTCTCGGTATATGGCAGGTCTTGTGGGGAGCACTCAGTATACGGCAGGTCTTCTGTGGGGCTCTCGGTATACGGCGGGTCTTGTGGGGGCACTCGGTTTACGGCAGGTCTTGTGGGGGCACTCGGTATAAGGCGGGTCTTGTGGGGGGCACTCGGTATAAGGCGGGTCTTGTGGGGGGCTCTCGGTATAAGGCGGGTCTTGTGGGGGGCACTCGGTATATGGCAGGTCTTGTGGGGTGCACTCGGTATATGGCAGGTCTTGTGGGGGCACTCGGTATATGGCAGGTCTTGTGGGGTGCACTCGGTATATGGCAGGTCTTGTGGGGAGCACTCGGTATACGGCGGGTCTTGTGGGGGGCTCTCGGTATATGGCGGGTCTTGTGGGGGGCTCTCGGTATACAGCGGGTCTTGTGGGGGGCTCTCGGTATACAGCGGGTCTTGTGGGGGGCACTTGGTATATGGCAGGTCTTCTGGGGGGCTCTCGATATACGGCGGGTCATGTGGGGGCACTTGGTATACGGCGGGTCTTGTGGGGGCACTCGGTATACGGCTGGTCTTGTGGGGTGCACTCGGTACACGGCGGGTCTTGTGGGGTGCACTCGTATACGGTGGGTCTTGTCGGGTGCACTCGGTACACTGCGGGTCTTGTGGGGGGCTCTCGGTATACGGCGGGTCTTGTGGGGGGCACTTGGTATACGGCAGGTCTTGTGGGGTGCTCCCGGTATATGGCTTGTCTTGTGGGGGGCTCCCGGTATATGGCGGGTCTTGTGGGGGGGGGCTCTCAGTATACAGCGGGTCTTCTGGGGGGCTCTCGGTATACTGCGGGTCTTGTGGGGGGGCTCTCAGTATACGGCGGGTCTTCTGGGGGGCTCTCGGTACACGGCTGGTCTTGTGGGGGGACTTGGTATACGGCAGGTCTTCTGGGGGGCTCTCGGTATACGGCGGGTCTTGTGGGGGCACTCGGTATACGGCGGGTCTTGTGGGGGGCTCTCGTAAAATGGCGGGTCTTGTGGGGGGCTCTCGGTATATGGCGGGTCTTGTGGGGGGCTCCCGGTATATGGCGGGTCTTGTGGGGGGGGGGCCTCTCAGTATACAGCGGGTCTTCTGGGGGGCTCTCGGTATACGGCAGGTCTTGTGGGGGGCTCTCGGTATATGGCGGGTCTTGTGGGGGGCTCCTGGTATATGGCGGGTCTTGTGGGGGGGGGGCCTCTCAGTATACAGCAGGTCTTCTGGGGGGCTCTCGGTATACGGCGGGTCTTGTGGGGGGGCTCTCAGTATACGGCTGGTCTTGTGGGGGGCTCTCGGTAGACAGTGGGTCTTGTGGGGGCCCTCGGTATACGGCGGGTCTTGTGGGGGCTCTCGGTATACGGCGGGTCTTGTGGGGGCTCTCGGTAGACGACCAGTCTTGTGGGGGGCTCTCGGTATACGGTAGGTCTTGTGGGGGGCTCTCGGTATACGGCGGGTCTTGTGGGGGGCACTCGGTATATGGCGGGTCTTGTGTGGGGCTCTCGGTATAAGGCGGGTCTTGTGCGGGGCTCTTGGTATACGGCGCGTCTTGGGGGGGCTCTCGATATACGGCAAGTCTTGTGGGGGCTCTCGCTATACGACTGGAATTGTGGGGGGCTCTCGTTATAAGGAGGGTCTTGTGGGGGGCTCTCGATTGACATTGGGTTTTGTGGTGGCTCTCGGTATAAGGCGGGTCTTGTGGGGGGCACTCGGTATAAGGCGGGTCTTCTGGGGGCTCTCGGTATACGGCGGGTATTGGGGGGGCTCTCGGTTTCAGGAGGGTCTTGGGGGGGGCCTCTCGGTATAAGGCTGGTCTTGTGGGGGGCTCTCGGTATAAGGCGGGTCTTGTGGGGGGCTCTCGGTATATGGCAGGTCTTGTGGGGTGCACTCGGTATATGGCAGGTCTTGTGGGGAGCACTCGGTATACGGCGGGTCTTGTGGGGGGCTCTCGGTATACGGCGGGTCTTGTGGGGGGCTCTCGGTATACAGCGGGTCTTGTGGGGGGCTCTCGGTATACAGCGGGTCTTGTGGGGGGCACTTGGTATATGGCAGGTCTTCTGGGGGGCTCTCGATATACGGCGGGTCATGTGGGGGCACTTGGTATACGGCGGGTCTTGTGGGGGCACTCGGTATACGGCTGGTCTTGTGGGGTGCACTCGGTACACGGCGGGTCTTGTGGGGTGCACTCGTATACGGTGGGTCTTGTCGGGTGCACTCGGTACACTGCGGTTCTTGTGGGGGGCTCTCGGTATACGGCGGGTCTTGTGGGGGGCACTTGGTATACGGCAGGTCTTGTGGGGTGCTCCCGGTATATGGCTTGTCTTGTGGGGGGCTCCCGGTATATGGCGGGTCTTGTGGGGGGGGGCTCTCAGTATACAGCGGGTCTTCTGGGGGGCTCTCGGTATACTGCGGGTCTTGTGGGGGGGCTCTCAGTATACGGCGGGTCTTCTGGGGGGCTCTCGGTACACGGCTGGTCTTGTGGGGGGACTTGGTATACGGCAGGTCTTCTGGGGGGCTCTCGGTATACGGCGGGTCTTGTGGGGGCACTCGGTATACGGCGGGTCTTGTGGGGGGCTCTCGTAAAATGGCGGGTCTTGTGGGGGGCTCTCGGTATATGGCGGGTCTTGTGGGGGGCTCCCGGTATATGGCGGGTCTTGTGGGGGGGGGGCCTCTCAGTATACAGCGGGTCTTCTGGGGGGCTCTCGGTATACGGCAGGTCTTGTGGGGGGCTCTCGGTATATGGCGGGTCTTGTGGGGGGCTCCTGGTATATGGCGGGTCTTGTGGGGGGGGGCCTCTCAGTATACAGCAGGTCTTCTGGGGGGCTCTCGGTATACGGCGGGTCTTGTGGGGGGGCTCTCAGTATACGGCTGGTCTTGTGGGGGGCTCTCGGTAGACAGTGGGTCTTGTGGGGGCCCTCGGTATACGGCGGGTCTTGTGGGGGCTCTCGGTATACGGCGGGTCTTGTGGGGGCTCTCGGTAGACGACCAGTCTTGTGGGGGGCTCTCGGTATACGGTAGGTCTTGTGGGGGGCTCTCGGTATACGGCGGGTCTTGTGGGGGGCACTCGGTATATGGCGGGTCTTGTGCGGGGATCTTGGTATACGGCGCGTCTTGGGGGGGCTCTCGATATACGGCAAGTCTTGTGGGGGCTCTCGCTATACGACTGGAATTGTGGGGGGCTCTCGTTATAAGGAGGGTCTTGTGGGGGGCTCTCGATTGACATTGGGTTTTGTGGTGGCTCTCGGTATAAGGCGGGTCTTGTGGGGGGCACTCGGTATAAGGCGGGTCTTCTGGGGGCTCTCGGTATACGGCGGGTATTGGGGGGGCTCTCGGTTTCAGGAGGGTCTTGGGGGGGGCCTCTCGGTATAAGGCTGGTCTTGTGGGGGGCTCTCGGTATAAGGCGGGTCTTGTGGGGGGCTCTCGGTATAAGGCGGGTCTTGTGGGGGGCTCTCGGTATATGGCGGGTCTTGTGGGGGCTCTCGATATACTTCGAGTCTTGTGGGGGCTCTCGCTATACAACCGGTCTTGTGGGGGGGCTCTCGGTATAAGGAGGGTCTTGTGGGGGGCTCTCGCTATATGACCAGTCTTGTGGGGGCTCTCGATATACGGTGGGTCTTCTGGGAGCTCTCGGTATAAGGAGGGTCTTGTGGGGGCTCTCGGTATACGGCGGGTCTTGGTATACGGCGGGGCTCTCGGTATACGGCGGGTCTTCTGGGGGGCTCTCGGTATACAGCGGGTCTTGTGGGGGGCTCTCGGTATACGGTGGGTCTTGTGGGGGCTCTCGGTTTACGGCGGGTCTTGTGGTAGGCTCTCGGTATACGGCGGGTCTTGTGGGGGGCTCTCGATATACGGTGGGTCTTCTGGGAGCTCTCGGTATAAGGAGGGTCTTGTGGGGTGCACTCGGTATACGGCGGGGCTTCTGGGGGGCTCTCGGTATACGGCGGGTCTTGTGGGGGGCTCTCGGTATACGGTGGGTCTTGTCGGGGCTCTCGGTTTACGGCGGGTCTTGTGGGGGGCTCTCGGTATACGGCGGGGCTTCTGGGGGGCACTCGTTATAAGGGGGGTCTTGTGGGGTGCACTCGGTATACGGCCGGTCTTGTGGGGGGCTCTCGGTATACGGCGGGGCTTCTGGGGGGCACTCGGTAAACAGCGGGTCTTGTGGGGGGCTCTTCACCTGAGGAAAAATTCCCTCCCAACTCTGAAACTAGCAGTCAGAATAAATCCCTGTATCAACCTACTATACGGCGGGGCTTCTGGGGGGCTCTCGGTATACAGTGGGTCTTGTGGGGGGCTCTCGATATACGGTGGGTGTTGTGGGGGCTCTCGGTATACGGCGGGTCTTGTGTGGGGCTCTCGGTATACGGCGGGTCTTGTGGGTGGCTCTCGATATACGGTGGGTGTTGTGGGGGCTCTCGGTATACGGCGGGTCTTGTGGGGGGCTCTCGATATACGGTGGGTCTTCTGGGAGCTCTCGTTATAAGGGGGGTCTTGTGGGGTGCACTCGGTATACGGCCGGTCTTGTGGGGGGCTCTCGGTATATGGCGGGGCTTCTGGGGGGCACTCGGTAAACAGCGGGTCTTGTGGGGGGCTCTCGGTATACGGTGGGTCTTGTGGGGGCTCTCGGTATACGGCGGGTCTTGTGTGGGGTTCTCGGTATACGGTGGGTCTTGGAATACGGCGGGGCTTCTGGGGGGCTCTCGGTATACAGCGCGTCTTGTGGGGGGCTCTCGGTATGCGGCGGGTCTTGTGGGGGGCTCTCGATATACGGCGGGTCTTGTGGGGGACTCTCGGTATAAGGAGGGTCTTGTGGGGGGCTCTCAATTGACAGTGGGTTTTGTGGTGGCTCTCGGTATAAGGCGGGTCTTGTGGGGGGCACTCGGTATAAGGCGGGTTTTCTGGGGGCTCTCGGTATACGGCGGGTATTGGGGGGGCTCTCGGTATCAGGAGGGTCTTGGGGGGAGCCTCTCGGTATAAGGCTGGTCTTGTGGGGGGCTCTCGGTATAAGGCGGGTCTTGTGGGGGGCTCTCGGTATATGGCGGGTCTTGTGGGGGCTCTCGGTATAAGGCAGGTCTTGTGGGGGGCTCTCGGTATACAGCGGGGCTTCTGGGGGGCACTCGGTAAACAGCGGGTCTTGTGGGGGGCTCTCGGTATACGGTGGGTCTTGTGGGTGCTCTCGGTATACGGCGGGTCTTGTGTGGGGTTCTCGGTATACGGCGGGTCTTGTGGGGGGCTCTCGATATACGGTGGGTGTTGTGGGGGCTCTCGGTATACGGCGGGTCTTGTGGGGGGCTCTCGGTATACGGTGGGTCTTCTGGGAGCTCTCGTTATAAGGGGGGTCTTGTGGGGTGCACTCGGTATACGGTCGGTCTTGTGGGGGGCTCTCGGTATACGGCGGGGCTTCTGGGGGGCACTCGGTAAACAGCGGGTCTTGTGGGGGGCTCTCGGTATACGGTGGGTCTTGGAATACGGCGGGGCTTCTGGGGGGCTCTCGGTGTACAGCGCGTCTTGTGGGGGGCTCTCGGTATACGGCGGGTCTTGTGGGGGGCTCTCGATATACGGCGGGTCTTGTGGGGGACTCTCGGTATAAGGAGGGTCTTGTGGGGGGCTCTCAATTGACAGTGGGTTTTGTGGTGGCTCTCGGTATAAGGCGGGTCTTGTGGGGGGCACTCAATATAAGGCGGGTCTTCTGGGGGCTCTCGGTATACGGCGGGTATTGGGGGGGCTCTCGGTATCAGGAGGGTCTTGGGGGGGGCCTCTCGGTATAAGGCTGGTCTTGTGGGGGGCTCTCGGTATAAGGCGGGTCTTGTGGGGGGCTCTCGGTATAAGGCGGGTCTTGTGGGGGGCTCTCGGTATATGGCGGGTCTTGTGGGGGCTCTCGGTATAAGGCAGGTCTTGTGGGGGGCTCTTGGTATACAGTGGGTCTTGTGGGGGGCTCTCGGTATACGGTGGGTCTTGTGGGGGCTCTCGGTATACGGCGGGTCTTGTGTGGGGCTCTCGGTTTACGGCGGGTCTTGTGGGGGGCTCTCGATATACGGTGGGTGTTGTGGGGGGCTCTCGGTATACGGTGTGTCTTCTGGGAGCTCTCGTTATAAGGGGGGTCTTGTGGGGTGCACTCGGTATACGGCCGGTCTTGTGGGGGCCTCTCGGTATACGGCGGGGCTTCTGGGGGGCACTCGGTAAACAGCGGGTCTTGTGGGGGGCTCTCGGTATACGGTGGGTCTTGGAATACGGCGGGGCTTCTGGGGGGCTCTCGGTATACAGCGCGTCTTGTGGGGGGCTCTCGGTATACGGCGGGTCTTGTGGGGGGCTCTCGATATACGGCGGGTCTTGTGGGGGACTCTCGGTATAAGGAGGGTCTTGTGGGGGGCTCTCAATTGACAGTGGGTTTTGTGGTGGCTCTCGGTATAAGGCGGGTCTTGTGGGGGGCACTCGGTATAAGGCGGGTCTTCTGGGGGCTCTCGGTATACGGCGGGTATTGGGGGGGCTCTCTGTATCAGGAGGGTCTTGGGGGGGGCTCTCGGTATAAGGCGGGTCTTGTGGGGGGCTCTCGGTATACGGTGGGTCTTGGAATACGGCGGGGCTTCTGGGGGTCTCTCGGTATACAGCGCGTCTTGTGGGGGGCTCTCGGTATACGGTGGGTCTTGTGGGGGGGCTCTCGATATACGGCGGGTCTTGTGGGGGACTCTCGGTATAAGGAGGGTCTTGTGGGGGGCTCTCAATTGACAGTGGGTTTTGTGGTGGCTCTCGGTATAAGGCGGGTTTTGTGGGGGGCACTCGGTATAAGGCGGGTCTTCTGGGGGCTCTCGGTATACGGCGGGTATTGGGGGGGCTCTCGGTATCAGGAGGGTCTTGGGGGGGCTCTCGGTATAAGGCTGGTCTTGTGGGGGGCTCTCGGTATAAGGCGGGTCTTGTGGGGGGCTCTCGGTATAAGGCGGGTCTTGTGGGGGGCTCTCGGTATATGGCGGGTCTTGTGGGGGCTCTCGGTATAAGGCAGGTCTAGTGGGGGGCTCTCGGTATACGGCGGGGCTTCTGGGGGGCTCTCGGTATACAGTGGGTCTTGTGGGGGGCTCTCGGTATACAGTGGGTCTTGTGGGGGCTCTCGGTATACAGTGGGTCTTCTGGGGGGCTCTCGGTATACGGCGGGTCTTGGGGGCTCTCGGTATACAGCGGGTCTTCTGGGGGGCTCTCGGTATACAGTGGGTCTTCTGGGGGGCTCTCGGTATACGGCGGGGCTTCTGGGGGGCTCTCGGTATACAGTGGGTCTTGTGGGGGGCTCTCGGTATACGGCGGGGCTTCTGGGGGGCTCTCGGTATGCGGCGGGTCTTGTGGGGGGCTCTCGGTGTACTTTGCTGCCCGGGTGATGGGGCCCCGGCTCATCGATGTGGCGGTTGCTGGTGCCTGATCCTGCAGAGTATCGCAGCGCTGCTGCCCCGTGTTGCCCCCTTTCTCCTATAATCGGGGGGCTGTATTAGTCCCGGGTTCCGGTCATGTGACCGCAGTTATTGCGGTTGCCGGTCGGTGACAAGGGGTCCCGTATTTCTAGCGCTGGGTTCTCCGTACACGAGGAGGCAGATGGCGGCACAGCTCCCCTCCCCCGCCCCGGCTGAGGTTTCATTATACGGGCAGATGATATTACCGCTGCCGGCCGAGCCTGAAATATTCATGATCTGAGCCGCAGAGGAATGTGAGCGCCGCGTCCTCCATCTTCTGCCCCAACTCCGCTGCTGTCAGTGAATGGAAGCCTTCCGGGTGTCGTTACAATGTGTCAGTGCAGACGCTGCTCCGCTGTGACGGTGATAGATGATGGACGATCTGCAGGATGTTCTGACCACGGCCGAGAGCAGGGAGACCAGTGGGGGGCCGAGGAGTCTGTCAGCCCCCCCAGTGATGACATCACGGGCCGCGCGCGGTGACATCATCAGCTTCTCTCCTCTCCGGATATTTTTTACATTTTTTTCAAAAATTTCTCAAAAGAAAAATAAATAAATTAAATCTGAGGATAAATCTCCTCCCGCGCCCCGCTCTTTTCTGTCCCTTTATATCATATTCTGACCTCCTCCTCACTGAAGGAGTTAATGTCGTCTGAATGGATGAGAGTCCCCCCCCCCTCACGAGCCGCTGGGGCACAGGGGGGCTTCAGCTCAGATTTTAAAACTTTTCTTTTCTTCTCTAAAATAAAATCTCGCAGGAAAAAGAAGCTGCTGCAGCGCCTCAATCACCGCAGCGTCCGGTCCTCATTGCCGAGGCGCCCATCATCCCGGGCATGGCGCCCCCTATAGTCTACCCTGCACAGAGCTCTCTCCTCCCCGGCGCCCCCTATAGTGCACCCTGCGCAGAGCTCGCTCCTCCCCGGCACCCCCTATAGTCCACCCAGCGCACAGCTCGCTCCTCCCCGGCACCCCCTATAGTGCACCCTGCGCAGAGCTCGCTCCTCCCCGGCACCCCCTATAGTCCAACTTGCGCAGAGCTCGCTCCTCCCCGGCGTGCCCTATAGTCCACCCAGCGCACAGCTCGCTCCTCCACGGCGCCCCCTATAGTCCACCCTGCGCACAGCTCGCTCCTCCCCGGCGCCCCCTATAGTCCACCCTGCGCAGAGCTCGCTCCTCCCCGGCTCCTCAAATCCTTCCAGCCGTGGTGCTCTTCCTCTCCGCCACCATGTCACCCTCCTATGACTGTTGCGGTATTATTCTTCCCCTATACATCATCCCCCCTCCTCCTCTCCAGCACCTCCCTCCCCCCTCCTCCTCTCCAGCATGTCCCTCCCCCCTCCTCTCTAGCACATCCCTCCCTCCTCCTCTCCAGCACATCCCTCCCCCCTCCTCTCTAGCACGTCCCTCCCCCCTTCTCCTCTCTTCCTCTCCAGCACGTCCCTCCCCCCTCCTCCTCTCTTCCTCTCCAGCACGTCCCTCCCCCCTCCTCCTCTCCAGCACGTCCCTCCCTCCTCCTCTCTTCCTCTCCAGCACGTCCCTCCCCCCTCCTCTCCAGCACGTCCCTCCCCCTCCCCCCTTCCTCTCCAGCACGTTCCTCCCCCCTCCTCTGTTCCTCTCCAGCACATCCCTCCCCCTCCTCTCTACCTCTCCAGCACGTCCCTCCCCCCTCCTCCTCTCCAGCACGTCCCTCCCTCCTCCTCTCTTCCTCTCCAGCACGTCCCTCCCCCCTCCTCTCCAGCACGTCCCTCCCCCTCCCCCCTTCCTCTCCAGCACGTCCCTCCCCCCTCCTCTGTTCCTCTCCAGCACGTCCCTCCCCCTCCTCTCTAGCACGTCCCTCCCCCTCCTCTCTAGCATGTCCCTCCCCCATCCTCCTCTCTTCTTCTACAGCACGTCCCTCCCCCCTCCTCCTCTCTTCCTCACCAGCACGTCCCTCCCCCCTCCTCTCTTCCTCTCCAGCACGTCCCTCCCCCCTCCTCTCCAGCACGTCCCTCCCCCCTCCTCTCTTCCTCTCCAGCACGTCCCTCCCCCCTCCTCTTTTCCTCTCCAGCACATCCCTCCCCCCTCCCCTCTTCCTCTCCAGCACATCCCTCCCCCCTCCTCTCCAGCACGTCCCCCTCCTCTCCAGCACGTCCCTCCCCCCTCCTCTCTTCCTCTCCAGCACGTCCCCCTCCTCTCTTACTCTCCAGCACGTCCCTCCCCCCTCCTCTCCAGCACGTCCCCCTCCTCTCTTCCTCTCCAGCACGTCCCTCCCCCCTCCTCTCTTCCTCTCCAGCACGTCCCCCCTCCTCCTACCAAGCAGAGCCGTACACCAGTGATTATTACAGGTTTTATTCTTCCCACATTTTGTGATACGACTAATACTGGACGCACACAGACGCGGAGGTCACCCCCAAACTTAGTGGGGAACGAACAGCAGACTGAGGGTCTGTGAAGCATCAGCACCGGGGGTGGGGGAGGGGTGACTCCCTGACAACCTAACGGGGGGACGATGGTAGAGAAACGACAAGGACCAGACACGTTCAGAGGTTTGTAAGGCACTAGGAGCGGAGGACATAAAATGGCGGGGGACACACACACACACGCGGGCGCGCCCCCCGGGTATCGGGACGTCACATGCCGGTAATTTTACGGTTAGTGTCTCGGACGACGGGAAAAAGGAAACAGAAAACGAAGAAGTCGGATTTCTATTGTACAACCTGAAAGTAAAAACAAAATATATATCTATATATACTGGTGAACCTACAGGAGGCGCAGAACGCGGCGAGCATCGCGCAGAAAACGGCGAGCGTCGCGCAGAAAACGGCGAGCGTCGCGCAGAGCTACATTGTAGCGCAGGGGAGGAGCTAATAAAGTGACTTGGAATAGAGATTAGCAGCGGTGTCCGACTCGAGTCCTTCCAGAAGTTTCCACGCCGTTTCCCATCATTCCTCTGGTCTTTACTTGCCAGCTCCTTGCTCCACGTAGCCACGGTCGTCCTTCCTCGCGCCCCTTTAACGACATCCCAGATCCCTCTTCACAGAGTAAAAACCTTTTTCGCCCCCTTTATTATTGTATTTTTTTTTTTTTTTGGTATTTTTAAAAATGGCGTCCGCCGCCGTCCTGTAAAACGTTAAAAATGCCGAGTGTCTAAAACGCCATCGCAATCAACACTGAGGGGGAGGGGCATAAAACTAAAAGCGGTGCAAACGTGTTATCAGAGGTATCTAGTGTGGCCCCTCCCCCTTATACCAAAAGGGGAGGGGTTTAAAAGGTGGGGGGCTAGGTTGGGGGAAACAAAACTAAGTGGGGTCTCCCTTTGGCGCAGAGTGCAAATACACGTCAACCTCTCTGCGACTATTAAAACCAGAAATTAAAATCTAGAATGATCCAGAACCCTAACTCTATAGACTCTGCATAAGCTTCTAGGTCTACGGCACCAGATCCTGGCGATCTACGGCACCAGATCCTGGCGATCTACGGCACCAGATCCTGGCGATGTACGATCAATAAATACAGCATCTCTGGGAGGCTCCTCGGGGGTGGCTCCAGCAATGCCCACCCTCTCCAACAGTCCAGGGGAGAGGGAGGGGCTCTCGAAATGTGGGAAAGGTCCAAACCTAGATGGTGGAAGAGTCCAGGGGTCCCAGAGGTCCCATCCTCAGAGCCCCACACCCCCTCTCCTCCTGGTTGGGTGGCATCAGATGTCCACAAAGGAAGAAAGTTGCCAGCAGGGGCGCACCTCCATGTTTAGTCTGTGCTTCCCCTCAGTCCCCCCTCCACCTCCGGGGTCTAGATGTAGGGGTACTGATTAACCTTTGGCGGACTCAGGGGGTATCCAGTGTAGACCGTGGAGGATGGAGATGCAGGGATGTAAGTCTGATGGGCGAACTGCGCCTGGTATTGACTAGGGTGAAGACTTGGAGATGGAAGCAGCCTGGAAGCCATGCTCACAGGGACGATACTGGTGGGGTACGCGGCGTGGCGTGCGGATCCTTGAGATGCCACCAGATGAGCCACGGTGCCGGTGGAGCCCAAAGCAGCTGGTGCCGTGTAGGTGTAGAGATGCGGCTGGCTGGGCAGGTGGGCTGCAGCCGCCAAGTGAGGGTGGACCGCCCCATGACTGGGACTGTTGTGCGGGAAGGAGTACGGAGCCTGGGCCAAGGTGGGGGTTATATACGCCTGCTGCCTCCGGTGGCCTCCGGATCGTTCTGTGCTAATGTGCTGAGACACCTGGGAAAGAGGACGAGAGAGAGAGCAGAAATTATCTGACGTGACAGTCTACAGCTACGAGAGGCCTCAGGGAGCGCCTGACGGCGAGGGGGCGACGTGAGAGGACTCAGGGAGCGCCTGACGGCGAGGGGGCGACGCGAGAGGCCTCAGGGAGAGCCCGATGGCGAGGGGGCGACGCCAGAGGCCTCAGGGAGCGCCCGACGGCGAGGGGGCGACGCGAGAGGCCTCAGGGAGAGCCCGACGGCGAGGGGGAGATGCGAGAGGCCTCAGGGAGAGCCCGACGGCGAGGGGGCGACGCGAGAGGCCTCAGGGAGCGCCCAACGGCGAGGGGGCGACGCGAGAGGCCTCAGGGAGAGCCCAACGGCGAGGGGGCGACGCGAGAGGCCTCAGGGAGCGCCCGACGGCGAGGGGGCGACGCGAGAGGCCTCAGGGAGCGCCCGACGGCGAGGGGGAAACGCGCCTGACAGAGGGGGAGGGGAGTGGGAATAAGCCTCAGTGAGCGCCTGACGGTGGGGGGGGGAGGCCTCAGGGAGAGCTCCGGGGACATGAGGCCTCAGGGAGAGCGCCGGGGACGCGAGGCCTCAGGGAGAGCGCCGGGGACGCGAGGCCTCAGGGAGAGCGCCGGGGACGCGAGGCCTCAGGGAGAGCGCCGGGGACGCGAGGCCTCAGGGAGAGCGCCGGGGACGCGAGGCCTCAGGGAGAGCGCCGGGGACGCGAGGCCTCAGGGAGAGCGCCGGGGACGCGAGGCCTCAGGGAGAGCGCCGGGGACGCGAGGCCTCAGGGAGAGCGCCGGGGACGCGAGGCCTCAGGGAGAGCGCCGGGGACGCGAGGCCTCAGGGAGAGCGCCGGGGACGCGAGGCCTCAGGGAGAGCGCCGGGGACGCGAGGCCTCAGGGAGAGCGCCGGGGACGCGAGGCCTCAGGGAGAGCGCCGGGGACGCGAGGCCTCAGGGAGAGCGCCGGGGACGCGAGGCCTCAGGGAGAGCGCCGGGGACGCGAGGCCTCAGGGAGAGCGCCGGGGACGCGAGGCCTCAGGGAGAGCGCCGGGGACGCGAGGCCTCAGGGAGAGCGCCGGGGACGCGAGGCCTCAGGGAGAGCGCCGGGGACGCGAGGCCACAGGGAGCGCCGGACGGTGGGGACACGAGAGGTCTCAGGAAGCGCCGGACGGCGGAGACTAGACGATCCCGCCGCCCTACCCCGTGCTTTACCTGGCTGAGGTTGAGTGGCTGCTGTTGGAAGGCGTGAGCGGCAGCTCTAGGCTGGCGATACGTGGCTGAAGTGGTAGAGTTGCTGGAGGAATGTGTAGCGGGAGCCGCTATGGAGGACGAGGATTTGGGCTTGTAGGAGTGGTGACTTGTTGTATCTACAGGTGACAGAGAGAAGAGTGAGCCCAATCATCCCCCACAGGGGACAAGGTATAAAGAGACGCCAGCGTTACCCCCCCACCCCGCGGCGTTCTTACCCGGCTGCCTGCGCTCACACTCCAGTCGCCCCTCACTGGGTTGGGTCTTCAGGGGCGGCACAATGATGGTGCGAGAGTTGGTGGGGCAGGGGATGTCCGGCTGGCATTTGGTCTCGTGTGCGGTGGTGGTGTTGGGCACACGTCGGTGCCTGGCGGCAGCGTGGGTTCTGGTGTTGCTTGAAGCATCGGAGATGGGAGAATCGTGCACCGTGACGCAGCTGATCACGTTTCGCCGCTGCTTGGGCAGGCTGTGCGGGGGGAGGGGGGGGAAACACAAAGGGTTAATAATAAACTGCTCATACAACATGTATCAGGAACAAGAGCTATCAAACCTCCAGGGGCGCTCCGCATGGGCGTGATCACATCAGAGGGGCGTGGAAGAGTCACGCAGGGCAGAGAGCGCGGAGGGTCAACGAGGCCATTATTCCCACCTCTCCCCAGTCTGCAGTGTCAGTGCGCCCTTCGGTCAGTGGAGGGGTGAGGTTTCGCTAAGTTGAGTGCGGCTTCTTCCAAAAACGGGAAGGTCACTAGCGACCACAGGGCGCCGCCTCCATCATGTGCCGCCTCCACCATGTGCCGCCTCTATCATGTGCCGCGTCCACCATGTGCCGCCTCCACCATTTGCCGCTTCCACCATGTGCCGCCTCCATCATGTGCCGCCTCCACCATGTGCCGCCTCCACCATGTGCCGCCTCTATCATGTGCCGCCTCCATCATGTGCCGCCTCCACCATGTGCCGCCTCCACCATGTGCCGCCTCCACCATGTGCCGCCTCCACCATGTGCCGCCTCTATCATGTGCCGCCTCCATCATGTGCCGCCTCTATCATGTGCCGCCTCCACCATGTGCCGCCTCCACCATGTGCCGCCTCCATCATGTGCCGCCTCCACCATGTGCCGCCTCCATCATGTGCCGCCTCCATCATGTGCCGCCTCCACCATGTGCCGCCTCTATCATGTGCCGCCTCTATCATGTGCCGCCTCCACCATGTGCCGCCTCCATCATGTGCCGCCTCCATCATGTGCCGCCTCCACCATGTGCCGCCTCTATCATGTGCCGCCAATGAGCGGACGGTGGAGGCCCCCACTATGGATGGTGGAAGCCCCCAGTGCCCCCTCAGCCGGTGTATCGGGGCTGACCTGGGCGCCACGTGCTTCTGCTCCTCCTCTTCGTCGGTGTCGCTGCTGATGGTGATGACGCTGACCGCGGGGCTCGGAGTATCAGGGATGACGATTGTTTGCCGCTGATGGTCACCACGGGAATGGCCCCCCGAGCTTTCCCCCCAGCCGCAGGTAATGGAGGGGACGCACGGAGCCGCGCCCTGAGGGACGGAACAGCGGGGGGGCGTGTTCTCCTTCACCCGCTTGGAACGCTGAGGGGAGTTGTGTGATTGGCTGGATGACACCTCGTAGGAGGAGTTATTTCTGCAGGAGGCGGAGTCAGCGATAGAAAAGGAAAAGAAAAAACAAAAAGCGTTTATGAATGTTTTACAAATGGTTAAAAAGTAAAAATATAAAAGGATTGTGACACAGAATGACTGCACCAGCAGAATAGTGAGTGCAGCTCTGGGGTATAATACAGGATGTAACTCGGGATCAGTAATGTAATGTATGTACACAGTGACTACACCAGCAGAATAGTGAGTGCAGCTCTGGAGTATAATACAGGATGTAACTCAGGATCAGTAATGTAATGTAATGTATGTACACAGTGACTGCACCAGCAGAATAGTGAGTGCAGCTCTGGAGTATAATACAGGATGTAACTCAGGATCAGTAATGTAATGTATGTACACAGTGACTGCACCAGCAGAATAGTGAGTGCAGCTCTGGAGTATAATACAGGATGTAACTCAGGATCAGTAATGTAATGTATGTACACAGTGACTGCACCAGCAGAATAGTGAGTGCAACTCTGGGGTATAATACAGGAGGTAACTCAGGATCAGTAATGTAATGTATGTACACAGTGACTGCACCAGCAGAATAGTGAGTGCAGCTCTGGAGTATAATACAGGATGTAACTCAGGATCAGTAATATAATGTATGTACACAGTGACTGCACCAGCAGAATAGTGAGTGCAGCTCTGGAGTGTAATACAGGATGTAACTCAGGATCAGTAATGTAATGTATGTACACAGTGACTGCACCAGCAGAATAGTGAGTGCAGCTCTGGAGTATAATACAGGAGGTAACTCAGGATCAGTAATGTAATGTATGTACACAGTGACTGCACCAGCAGAATAGTGAGTGCAGCTCTGGGGTATAATACAGGATGTAACTCAGGATCAGTTATGTAATGTATGTACACAGTGACTGCACCAGCAGAATAGTGAGTACAGCTCTGGAGTATAATACAGGAGGTAACTCAGGATCAGTAATATAATGTATGTACACAGTGACTGCACCAGCAGAATAGTGAGTGCAGCTCTGGGGTATAATACAGGATGTAACTCAGGATCAGTTATGTAATGTATGTACACAGTGACTGCACCAGCAGAATAGTGAGTGCAGCTCTGGAGTATAATACAGGATGTAACTCTGGATCAGTAATGTAATGTATGTACACAGTGACTGCACCAGCAGAATAGTGAGTACAGCTCTGGAGTATAATACAGGAGGTAACTCAGGATCAGTAATGTAATGTATGTACACAGTGACTGCACCAGCAGAATAGTGAGTGCAGCTCTGGAGTATAATACAGGATGTAACTCTGGATCAGTAATGTAATGTATGTACACAGTGACTCCACCAGCAGAATAGTGAGTGCAGCTCTGGAGTATAATACAGGATGTAACTCAGGATCAGTAATGTAATGTATGTACACAGTGACTGCACCAGCAGAATAGTGAGTGCAGCTCTGGAGTATAATACAGGATGTAACTCAGGATCAGTAATATAATGTATGTACACAGTGACTGCACCAGCAGAATAGTGAGTGCAGCTCTGGGGTATAATACAGGATGTAACTCAGGATCAGTTATGTAATGTATGTACACAGTGACTGCACCAGCAGAATAGTGAGTACAGCTCTGGAGTATAATACAGGAGGTAACTCAGGATCAGTAATGTAATGTATGTACACAGTGACTGCACCAGCAGAATAGTGAGTGCAGCTCTGGAGTATAATACAGGATGTAACTCTGGATCAGTAATGTAATGTATGTACACAGTGACTCCACCAGCAGAATAGTGAGTGCAGCTCTGGAGTATAATACAGGATGTAACTCAGGATCAGTAATGTAATGTATGTACACAGTGACTGCACCAGCAGAATAGTGAGTGCAGCTCTGGAGTGTAATACAGGATGTAACTCTGGATCAGTAATGTAATGTATGTACACAGTGACTCCACCAGCAGAATAGTGAGTGCAGCTCTGGGGTATAATACAGGATGTAACTCAGGATCAGTAATGTAATGTATGTACACAGTGACTGCACCAGCAGAATAGTGAGTGCAGCTCTGGAGTATAATACAGGATGTAACTCAGGATCAGTAATATAATGTATGTACACAGTGACTGCACCAGCAGAATAGTGAGTGCAGCTCTGGGGTATAATACAGGATGTAACTCAGGATCAGTTATGTAATGTATGTACACAGTGACTGCACCAGCAGAATAGTGAGTGCAGCTCTGGGGTATAATACAGGATGTAACTCAGGATCAGTTATGTAATGTATGTACACAGTGACTGCACCAGCAGAATAGTGAGTGCAGCTCTGGAGTATAATACAGGATGTAACTCTGGATCAGTAATGTAATGTATGTACACAGTGACTCCACCAGCAGAATAGTGAGTGCAGCTCTGGAGTATAATACAGGAGGTAACTCAGGATCAGTAATGTAATGTATGTACACAGTGACTCCACCAGCAGAATAGTGAGTGCAGCTCTGGAGTATAATACAGGATGTAACTCAGGATCAGTTATGTAATGTATGTACACAGTGACTGCACCAGCAGAATAGTGAGTGCAGCTCTGGAGTATAATACAGGATGTAACTCTGGATCAGTAATGTAATGTATGTACACAGTGACTGCACCAGCAGAATAGTGAGTGCAGCTCTGGAGTATAATACAGGATGTAACTCAGGATCAGTAATGTAATGTATGTACACAGTGACTGCACCAGCAGAATAGTGAGTGCAGCTCTGGAGTATAATACAGGATGTAACTCAGGATCAGTAATGTAATGTATGTACACAGTGACTGCACCAGCAGAATAGTGAGTGCAGCTCTGGAGTATAATACAGGATGTAACTCAGGATCAGTAATATAATGTATGTACACAGTGACTGCACCAGCAGAATAGTGAGTGCAGCTATGGGGTATAATACAGGATGTAACTCAGGATCAGTTATGTAATGTATGTACACAGTGACTGCACCAGCAGAATAGTGAGTACAGCTCTGGAGTATAATACAGGAGGTAACTCAGGATCAGTAATGTAATGTATGTACACAGTGACTGCACCAGCAGAATAGTGAGTGCAGCTCTGGAGTATAATACAGGATGTAACTCTGGATCAGTAATGTAATGTATGTACACAGTGACTGCACCAGCAGAATAGTGAGTGCAGCTCTGGAGTATAATACAGGATGTAACTCAGGATCAGTAATGTAATGTATGTACACAGTGACTCCACCAGCAGAATAGTGAGTGCAGCTCTGGAGTATAATACAGGATGTAACTCAGGATCAGTAATGTAATGTATGTACACAGTGACTGCACCAGCAGAATAGTGAGTGCAGCTCTGGAGTGTAATACAGGATGTAACTCTGGATCAGTAATGTAATGTATGTACACAGTGACTCCACCAGCAGAATAGTGAGTGCAGCTCTGGGGTATAATACAGGATGTAACTCAGGATCAGTAATGTAATGTATGTACACAGTGACTGCACCAGCAGAATAGTGAGTGCAGCTCTGGAGTATAATACAGGATGTAACTCAGGATCAGTAATATAATGTATGTACACAGTGACTGCACCAGCAGAATAGTGAGTGCAGCTCTGGGGTATAATACAGGATGTAACTCAGGATCAGTTATGTAATGTATGTACACAGTGACTGCACCAGCAGAATAGTGAGTGCAGCTCTGGAGCATAATACAGGATGTAACTCTGGATCAGTAATGTAATGTATGTACACAGTGACTCCACCAGCAGAATAGTGAGTGCAGCTCTGGAGTATAATACAGGATGTAACTCAGGATCAGTAATGTAATGTATGTACACAGTGACTGCACCAGCAGAATAGTGAGTGCAGCTCTGGAGTGTAATACAGGATGTAACTCTGGATCAGTAATGTAATGTATGTACACAGTGACTCCACCAGCAGAATAGTGAGTGCAGCTCTGGGGTATAATACAGGATGTAACTCAGGATCAGTTATGTAATGTATGTACACAGTGACTGCACCAGCAGAATAGTGAGTGCAGCTCTGGAGTATAATACAGGATGTAACTCTGGATCAGTAATGTAATGTATGTACACAGTGACTCCACCAGCAGAATAGTGAGTGCAGCTCTGGAGTATAATACAGGAGGTAACTCAGGATCAGTAATGTAATGTATGTACACAGTGACTGCACCAGCAGAATAGTGAGTGCAGCTCTGGAGTATAATACAGGATGTAACTCAGGATCAGTAATATAATGTATGTACACAGTGACTGCACCAGCAGAATAGTGAGTGCAGCTCTGGGGTATAATACAGGATGTAACTCAGGATCAGTTATGTAATGTATGTACACAGTGACTGCACCAGCAGAATAGTGAGTGCAGCTCTGGAGTATAATACAGGATGTAACTCTGGATCAGTAATGTAATGTATGTACACAGTGACTGCACCAGCAGAATAGTGAGTGCAGCTCTGGAGTATAATACAGGAGGTAACTCTGGATCAGTAATGTAATGTATGTACACAGTGACTGCACCAGCAGAATAGTGAGTGCAGCTCTGGAGTGTAATACAGGATGTAACTCTGGATCAGTAATGTAATGTATGTACACAGTGACTGCACCAGCAGAATAGTGAGTGCAGCTCTGGAGTGTAATACAGGATGTAACTCTGGATCAGTAATGTAATGTATGTACACAGTGACTCCACCAGCAGAATAGTGAGTGCAGCTCTGGGGTATAATACAGGATGTAACTCAGGATCAGTAATATAATGTATGTACACAGTGACTGCACCAGCAGAATAGTGAGTGCAGCTCTGGAGTGTAATACAGGATGTAACTCTGGATCAGTAATGTAATGTATGTACACAGTGACTCCACCAGCAGAATAGTGAGTGCAGCTCTGGGGTATAATACAGGATGTAACTCAGGATCAGTTATGTAATGTATGTACACAGTGACTGCACCAGCAGAATAGTGAGTGCAGCTCTGGAGTATAATACAGGATGTAACTCTGGATCAGTAATGTAATGTATGTACACAGTGACTCCACCAGCAGAATAGTGAGTGCAGCTCTGGAGTATAATACAGGAGGTAACTCAGGATCAGTAATGTAATGTATGTACACAGTGACTGCACCAGCAGAATAGTGAGTGCAGCTCTGGAGTATAATACAGGAGGTAACTCAGGATCAGTAATGTAATGTATGTACACAGTGACTGCACCAGCAGAATAGTGAGTGCAGCTCTGGAGTATAATACAGGATGTAACTCAGGATCAGTAATGTAATGTATGTACACAGTGACTCCACCAGCAAAATAGTGAGTGCAGCTCTGGAGTATAATACAGGATGCAACTCAGGATCAGTAATGTAATGTATGTACACAGTGACTGCACCAGCAGAACAGTGAGTGCAGTTCTGGAGTATAATACAGGATGTAACTCAGGATCAGTAATGTAATGTATGTACACAGTGACTGCATCAGCAGAATAGTGAGTGCAGCTCTGGAGTATAATACAGGAGGTAACTCAGGATCAGTAATGTAATGTATGTACACAGTGACTGCACCAGCAGAATAGTGAGTGCAGCTCTGGAGTATAATACAGGATGTAACTCAGGATCAGTAATGTAATGTATGTACACAGTGACTGCACCAGCAGAATAGTGAGTGCAGCTCTGGAGTATAATACAGGATGTGACTCAGGATCAGTAATGTAATGTATGTACACAGTGACTGCACCAGCAGAATAGTGAGTGCAGCTCTGGAGTATAATACAGGAGGTAACTCAGGATCAGTAATGTAATGTATGTACACAGTGACTGCACCAGCAGAATAGTGAGTGCAGCTCTGGAGTATAATACAGGATGTAACTCAGGATCAGTAATGTAATGTATGTACACAGTGACTGCAACAGCAGAATAGTGAGTGCAGCTCTGGAGTATAATACAGGAGGTAACTCAGGATCAGTAATGTAATGTATGTACACAGTGACTGCACCAGCAGAATAGTGAGAGCAGCTCTGGAGTATAATACAGGATGTAACTCAGGATCAGTAATGTAATGTATGTACACAGTGACTGCACCAGCAGAATAGTGAGAGCAGCTCTGGAGTATAATACAGGATGTAACTCAGGATCAGCAATGTAATGTATGTACACAGTGACTGCACCAGCAGAATAGTGAGAGCAGCTCTGGAGTATAATACAGGATGTAACTCAGGATCAGTAATGTAATGTATGTACACAGTGACTGCACCAGCAGAATAGTGAGTGCAGCTCTGGGGTATAATACAGGAGGTAACTCAGGATCAGTAATGCAATGTAGGTACACAGTGACTGCACCAGCAGAATAGTGAGTGCAGCTCTGGAGTATAATACAGGATGTAACTCAGGATCAGTAATGTAATGTATGTACACAGTGACTGCACCAGCAGAATAGTGAGTGCAGCTCTGGAGTATAATACAGGATGTAACTCAGGATCAGTAATGTAATGTATGTACACAGTGACTGCACCAGCAGAATAGTGAGTGCAGCTCTGGAGTATAATACAGGAGGTAACTCAGGATCAGTAATGTAATGTATGTACACAGTGATTGCACCAGCAGAATAGTGAGTGCAGCTCTGGAGTATAATACAGGATGTAACTCAGGATCAGTAATGTAATGTATGTACACAGTGACTGCACCAGCAGAATAGTGAGTGCAGCTCTGGAGTATAATACAGGATGTAACTCAGGATCAGTATTGTAATGTATGTACACAGTGACTGCACCAGCAGAATAGTGAGTGCAGCTCTGGAGTATAATACAGGAGGTAACTCAGGATCAGTAATGTAATGTATGTACACAGTGACTGCACCAGCAGAATAGTGAGTGCAGCTCTGGAGTATAATACAGGAGGTAACTCAGGATCAGTAATGTAATGTATGTACACAGTGACTGCAACAGCAGAATAGTGAGTGCAGCTCTGGAGTATAATACAGGAGGTAACTCAGGATCAGTAATGTAATGTATGTACACAGTGAATGCACCAGCAGAATAGTGAGTGCTGCTCTGGAGTATAATACAGGATGTAACTCAGGATCAGTAATGTAATTTACACAGTGACTGCACCAGCAGAATAGTGAGAGCAGCTCTGGAGTATAATACAGGATGTAACTCAGGATCAGTAATGTATGTACACAGTGACTGCACCAGCAGAATAGTGAGTGCAGCTCTGGAGTATAATACAGGAGGTTACTCAGGATCAGTAATGTAATGTATGTACACAGTGACTGCACCAGCAGAATAGTGAGTGCAGCTCTGGGGTATAATACAGGAGGTAACTCAGGATCAGTAATGCAATGTATGTACACAGTGACTGCACCAGCAGAATAGTGAGTGCAGCTCTGGAGTATAATACAGGATGTAACTCAGGATCAGAAATGTAATGTATGTACACAGTGACTGCACCAGCAGAATAGTGAGTGCAGCTCTGGAGTATAATACAGGATGTAACTCAGGATCAGTAATGTAATGTATGTACACAGTGACAGCACCAGCAGAATAGTGAGTGCAGCTCTGGGGTATAATACAGGATGTAACTCAGGATCAGTAATGTAATGTAATGTATGTACACAGTGACTGCACCAGCAGAATAGTGAGTGCAGCTCTGGAGTATAATACAGGAGGTAACTCAGGATCAGTAATGTAATGTATGTGCACAGTGACTGCACCAGCAGAATAGTGAGTGCAGCTCTGGAGTATACTACAGGATGTAACTCAGGATCAGTAATGTAATGTATGTACACAGTGACTGCACCAGCAGAATAGTGAGAGCAGCTCTGGAGTATAATACAGGAGGTAACTCAGGATCAGTAATGTAATGTATGTACAAAGTGACTGCACCAGCAGAATAGTGAGTGTAGCTCTGGGGTATAATACAGGAGGTGACTCAGGATCAGTAATGTAATGTATGTACACAGTGACTGCACCAGCAGAATAGTGAGTGCAGCTCTGGAGGATAATACAGGATGTAACTCAGGATCAGTAATGTAATGTATGTACACAGTGACTCCACCAGCAAAATAGTGAGTGCAGCTCTGGAGTATAATACAGGATGCAACTCAGGATCAGTAATGTATGTACACAGTGACTGCACCAGCAGAATAGTGAGTGCAGCTCTGGAGTATAATACAGGATGTAACTCAGGATCAGTTATGTAATGTATGTACACAGTGACTGCACCAGCAGAATAGTGAGTGCAGCTCTGGAGTATAATACAGGATGTAACTCTGGATCAGTAATGTAATGTATGTACACAGTGACTCCACCAGCAGAATAGTGAGTGCAGCTCTGGAGTATAATACAGGAGGTAACTCAGGATCAGTAATGTAATGTATGTACACAGTGACTGCACCAGCAGAATAGTGAGTGCAGCTCTGGAGTATAATACAGGAGGTAACTCAGGATCAGTAATGTAATGTATGTACACAGTGACTGCACCAGCAGAATAGTGAGTGCAGCTCTGGAGTATAATACAGGATGTAACTCAGGATCAGTAATGTAATGTATGTACACAGTGACTCCACCAGCAAAATAGTGAGTGCAGCTCTGGAGTATAATACAGGATGCAACTCAGGATCAGTAATGTAATGTATGTACACAGTGACTGCACCAGCAGAATAGTGAGTGCAGCTCTGGAGTATAATACAGGAGGTAACTCAGGATCAGTAATGTAATGTATGTACACAGTGACTGCACCAGCAGAATAGTGAGTACAGTTCTGGAGTATAATACAGGAGGTAACTCAGGATCATTAATGTAATGTATGTACACAGTGACTGCACCAGCAGAATAGTGAGTGCAGCTCTGGAGTATAATACAGGATGTAACTCAGGATCAGTAATGTAATGTATGTACACAGTGACTGCACCAGCAGAATAGTGAGTGCAGCTCTGGAGTATAATACAGGATGTAACTCAGGATCAGTAATGTAATGTATGTACACAGTGACTGCATCAGCAGAATAGTGAGTGCAGCTCTGGAGTATAATACAGGAGGTAACTCAGGATCAGTAATGTAATGTATGTACACAGTGACTGCACCAGCAGAATAGTGAGTGCAGCTCTGGAGTATAATACAGGATGCAACTCAGGATCAGTAATGTAATGTATGTACACAGTGACTGCACCAGCAGAATAGTGAGTGCAGCTCTGGAGTATAATACAGGATGTAACTCAGGATCAGTAATGTAATGTATGTACACAGTGACTGCATCAGCAGAATAGTGAGTGCAGCTCTGGAGTATAATACAGGAGGTAACTCAGGATCAGTAATGTAATGTATGTACACAGTGACTGCACCAGCAGAATAGTGAGTGCAGCTCTGGAGTATAATACAGGATGTAACTCAGGATCAGTAATGTAATGTATGTACACAGTGACTGCACCAGCAGAATAGTGAGTGCAGCTCTGGAGTATAATACAGGATGTGACTCAGGATCAGTAATGTATGTACACAGTGACTGCACCAGCAGAATAGTGAGTGCAGCTCTGGAGTATAATACAGGATGTAACTCAGGATCAGTACTGTAATGTATGTACACAGTGACAGCACCAGCAGAATAGTGAGTGCAGCTCTGGAGTATAATACAGGAGGTAACTCAGGATCAGTAATGTAATGTATGTACACAGTGACTGCACCAGCAGAACAGTGAGTGCAGTTCTGGAGTATAATACAGGAGGTAACTCAGGATCAGTAATGTAATGTATGTACACAGTGACTCCACCAGCAGAATAGTGAGTGCAGCTCTGGGGTATAATACAGGATGTAACTCAGGATCAGTTATGTAATGTATGTACACAGTGACTGCACCAGCAGAATAGTGAGTGCAGCTCTGGAGTATAATACAGGATGTAACTCTGGATCAGTAATGTAATGTATGTACACAGTGACTCCACCAGCAGAATAGTGAGTGCAGCTCTGGAGTATAATACAGGAGGTAACTCAGGATCAGTAATGTAATGTATGTACACAGTGACTGCACCAGCAGAATAGTGAGTGCAGCTCTGGAGTATAATACAGGAGGTAACTCAGGATCAGTAATGTAATGTATGTACACAGTGACTGCACCAGCAGAATAGTGAGTGCAGCTCTGGAGTATAATACAGGATGTAACTCAGGATCAGTAATGTAATGTATGTACACAGTGACTCCACCAGCAAAATAGTGAGTGCAGCTCTGGAGTATAATACAGGATGCAACTCAGGATCAGTAATGTAATGTATGTACACAGTGACTGCAACAGCAGAATAGTGAGTGCAGTTCTGGAGTATAATACAGGATGTAACTCAGGATCAGTAATGTAATGTATGTACACAGTGACTGCACCAGCAGAACAGTGAGTGCAGTTCTGGAGTATAATACAGGATGTAACTCAGGATCAGTAATGTAATGTATGTACACAGTGACTGCATCAGCAGAATAGTGAGTGCAGCTCTGGAGTATAATACAGGAGGTAACTCAGGATCAGTAATGTAATGTATGTACACAGTGACTGCACCAGCAGAATAGTGAGTGCAGCTCTGGAGTATAATACAGGATGTAACTCAGGATCAGTAATGTAATGTATGTACACAGTGACTGCACCAGCAGAATAGTGAGTGCAGCTCTGGAGTATAATACAGGATGTGACTCAGGATCAGTAATGTAATGTATGTACACAGTGACTGCACCAGCAGAATAGTGAGTGCAGCTCTGGAGTATAATACAGGAGGTAACTCAGGATCAGTAATGTAATGTATGTACACAGTGACTGCACCAGCAGAATAGTGAGTGCAGCTCTGGAGTATAATACAGGATGTAACTCAGGATCAGTAATGTAATGTATGTACACAGTGACTGCAACAGCAGAATAGTGAGTGCAGCTCTGGAGTATAATACAGGAGGTAACTCAGGATCAGTAATGTAATGTATGTACACAGTGACTGCACCAGCAGAATAGTGAGAGCAGCTCTGGAGTATAATACAGGATGTAACTCAGGATCAGTAATGTAATGTATGTACACAGTGAATGCACCAGCAGAATAGTGAGTGCTGCTCTGGAGTATAATACTGGAGGTAACTCAGGATCAGTAATGTAATGTATGTACACAGTGACTGCACCAGCAGAATAGTGAGAGCAGCTCTGGAGTATAATACAGGATGTAACTCAGGATCAGTAATGTAATGTATGTACACAGTGACTGCACCAGCAGAATAGTGAGAGCAGCTCTGGAGTATAATACAGGATGTAACTCAGGATCAGTAATGTAATGTATGTACACAGTGACTGCACCAGCAGAATAGTGAGTGCAGCTCTGGGGTATAATACAGGAGGTAACTCAGGATCAGTAATGCAATGTATGTACACAGTGACTGCACCAGCAGAATAGTGAGTGCAGCTCTGGAGTATAATACAGGATGTAACTCAGGATCAGTAATGTAATGTATGTACACAGTGACTGCACCAGCAGAATAGTGAGTGCAGCTCTGGAGTATAATACAGGATGTAACTCAGGATCAGTAATGTAATGTATGTACACAGTGACTGCACCAGCAGAATAGTGAGTGCAGCTCTGGAGTATAATACAGGAGGTAACTCAGGATCAGTAATGTAATGTATGTACACAGTGATTGCACCAGCAGAATACTGAGTGCAGCTCTGGAGTATAATACAGGATGTAACTCAGGATCAGTAATGTAATGTATGTACACAGTGACTGCACCAGCAGAATAGTGAGTGCAGCTCTGGAGTATAATACAGGATGTAACTCAGGATCAGTATTGTAATGTATGTACACAGTGACTGCACCAGCAGAATAGTGAGTGCAGCTCTGGAGTATAATACAGGAGGTAACTCAGGATCAGTAATGTAATGTATGTACACAGTGACTGCACCAGCAGAATAGTGAGTGCAGCTCTGGAGTATAATACAGGAGGTAACTCAGGATCAGTAATGTAATGTATGTACACAGTGACTGCAACAGCAGAATAGTGAGTGCAGCTCTGGAGTATAATACAGGAGGTAACTCAGGATCAGTAATGTAATGTATGTACACAGTGAATGCACCAGCAGAATAGTGAGTGCTGCTCTGGAGTATAATACAGGATGTAACTCAGGATCAGTAATGTAATTTACACAGTGACTGCACCAGCAGAATAGTGAGAGCAGCTCTGGAGTATAATACAGGATGTAACTCAGGATCAGTAATGTATGTACACAGTGACTGCACCAGCAGAATAGTGAGTGCAGCTCTGGAGTATAATACAGGAGGTTACTCAGGATCAGTAATGTAATGTATGTACACAGTGACTGCACCAGCAGAATAGTGAGTGCAGCTCTGGGGTATAATATAGGAGGTAACTCAGGATCAGTAATGCAATGTATGTACACAGTGACTGCACCAGCAGAATAGTGAGTGCAGCTCTGGAGTATAATACAGGATGTAACTCAGGATCAGAAATGTAATGTATGTACACAGTGACTGCACCAGCAGAATAGTGAGTGCAGCTCTGGAGTATAATACAGGATGTAACTCAGGATCAGTAATGTAATGTATGTACACAGTGACAGCACCAGCAGAATAGTGAGTGCAGCTCTGGGGTATAATACAGGATGTAACTCAGGATCAGTAATGTAATGTAATGTATGTACACAGTGACTGCACCAGCAGAATAGTGAGTGCAGCTCTGGAGTATAATACAGGAGGTAACTCAGGATCAGTAATGTAATGTATGTGCACAGTGACTGCACCAGCAGAATAGTGAGTGCAGCTCTGGAGTATACTACAGGATGTAACTCAGGATCAGTAATGTAATGTATGTACACAGTGACTGCACCAGCAGAATAGTGAGTGCAGCTCTGGAGTATAATACAGGATGTAACTCAGGATCAGTAATGTATGTACACAGTGACTGCACCAGTAGAATAGTGAGTGCAGCTCTGGAGTATAATACAGGATGTGACTCAGGATCAGTAATGTAATGTATGTACACAGTGACTGCACCAGCAGAATAGTGAGAGCAGCTCTGGAGTATAATACAGGATGCAACTCAGGATCAGTAATGTATGTACACAGTGACTGCACCAGCAGAATAGTGAGTGCAGCTCTGGAGTATAATACAGGATGTAACTCAGGATCAGTACTGTAATGTATGTACACAGTGACAGCACCAGCAGAATAGTGAGTGCAGCTCTGGAGTATAATACAGGATGTAACTCAGGATCAGTACTGTAATGTATGTACACAGTGACTGCACCAGCAGAATAGTGAGTGCAGCTCTGGGGTATAATACAGGAGGTAACTCAGGATCAGTAATGTAATGTATGTACACAGTGACTGCACCAGCAGAACAGTGAGTGCAGTTCTGGAGTATAATACAGGAGGTAACTCAGGATCAGTAATGTAATGTATGTACACAGTGACTGCACCAGCAGAATAGTGAGTGCAGCTCTGGAGGATAATACAGGATGTAACTCAGGATCAGTAATGTAATGTATGTACACAGTGACTCCACCAGCAAAATAGTGAGTGCAGCTCTGGAGTATAATACAGGATGTAACTCAGGATCAGTAATGTAATGTATGTACACAGTGACTGCACCAGCAGAATAGTGAGTGCAGCTCTGGGGTATAATACAGGAGGTAACTCAGGATCAGTAATGCAATGTATGTACACAGTGACTGCACCAGCAGAATAGTGAGTGCAGCTCTGGAGTATAATACAGGATGTAACTCAGGATCAGAAATGTAATGTATGTACACAGTGACTGCACCAGTAGAATAGTGAGTGCAGCTCTGGAGTATAATACAGGATGTGACTCAGGATCAGTAATGTAATGTATGTACACAGTGACTGCACCAGCAGAATAGTGAGAGCAGCTCTGGAGTATAATACAGGAGGTAACTCAGGATCAGTAATGTAATGTATGTACAAAGTGACTGCACCAGCAGAATAGTGAGTGCAGCTCTGGGGTATAATACAGGAGGTGACTCAGGATCAGTAATGTAATGTATGTACACAGTGACTGCACCAGCAGAATAGTGAGTGCAGCTCTGGAGGATAATACAGGATGTAACTCAGGATCAGTAATGTAATGTATGTACACAGTGACTCCACCAGCAAAATAGTGAGTGCAGTTCTGGAGTATAATACAGGATGTAACTCAGGATCAGTAATGTAATGTATGTACACAGTGACTGCACCAGCAGAATAGTGAGTGCAGCTCTGGAGTATAATACAGGATGTAACTCAGGATCAGTAATGTATGTACACAGTGACTGCACCAGCAGAACAGTGAGTGCAGTTCTGGGGTATAATACAGGATGCAACTCAGGATCAGTAATGTAATGTATGTACACAGTGACTGCACCAGCAGAACAGTGAGTGCAGCTCTGGGGTATAATACAGGAGGTAACTCAGGATCAGTAATGTAATGTATGTACACAGTGACTGCACCAGCAGAATAGTGAGTGCAGCTCTGGAGGATAATACAGGATGTAACTCAGGATCAGTAATGTAATGTATGTACACAGTGACTCCACCAGCAAAATAGTGAGTGCAGCTCTGGAGTATAATACAGGATGTAACTCAGGATCAGTAATGTAATGTATGTACACAGTGACTGCACCAGCAGAATAGTGAGTGCAGCTCTGGAGTATAATACAGGATGTAACTCAGGATCAGTAATGTAATGTATGTACACAGTGACTGCACCAGCAGAATAGTGAGTGCAGCTCTGGAGTATAATACAGGATGTAACTCAGGATCAGTAATGTAATGTATGTACACAGTGACTGCACCAGCAGAATAGTGAGTGCAGCTCTGGGGTATAATACAGGATGTAACTCAGGATCAGTAATGTAATGTATGTACACAGTGACTGCACCAGCAGAATAGTGAGTGCAGCTCTGGAGTATAATACAGGATGTAACTCAGGATCAGTAATGTAATGTATGTGCACAGTGACTGCACCAGCAGAATAGTGAGTGCAGCTCTGGAGTATAATACAGGATGTAACTCAGGATCAGTAATGTAATGTAATGTATGTACACAGTGACTGCACCAGCAGAATAGTGAGTGCAGCTCTGGAGTATAATACAGGATGTAACTCAGGATCAGTAATGTAATGTATGTACACAGTGACTGCACAAGCAGAATAGTGAGTGCAGCTCTGGAGTATAATACAGGAGGCAACTCAAGATCAGTAATGTAATGTATGTCTATAGGGACTGCACCAGCAGAATAGTGAGCGCAGCTCTGGGGTATAATACAGGGTGTAACTCAGGATCAGTAATGTAATGTATGTACACAGTGACTGCCCCAGCCGAATAGTGAGTGCAGCTCTGGAGTATAATACAGGAGGTAACTCAGGATCAGTAATGTAATGTATGTACACAGTGACTGCACCAGCAGAATAGTGAGTGCAGCTCTGGAGTATAATACAGGAGGTAACTCAGGATCAGTAATGTAATGTATGTACACAGTGACTGCACCAGCAGAATAGTGAGTGCAGCTCTGGAGTATAATACAGGAGGTAACTCAGGATCAGTAATGTAAAGTATGTACACAGTGACTCCACCAGCAAAATAGTGAGTGCAGCTCTGGAGTATAATACAGGATGTAACTCAGGATCAGTAATGTAATGTATGTACACAGTGACTGCACAAGCAGAATAGTGAGTGCAGCTCTGGGGTATAATACAGGATGTAACTCAGGATCAGTAATGTAATGTATGTACACAGTGACTGCAGCAGCAGAATAGTGAGTGCAGCTCTGGAGTATAATACAGGATGTAACTCAGGATCAGTAATGTAATGTATGTACACAGTGACTGCACAAGCAGAATAGTGAGTGCAGCTCTGGAGTATAATACAGAAGGCAACTCAAGATCAGTAATGTAATGTATGTCTATAGGGACTGCACCAGCAGAATAGTGAGCGCAGCTCTGGGGTATAATACAGGGTGTAACTTAGGATCAGTAATGTAATGTATGTACACAGTGACTGCACCAGCAGAATAGTGAGTGCAGCTCTGGAGTATAATACAGGAGGTAACTCAGGATCAGTAATGTAATGTATGTATACAGTGACTGCACCAGCAGAATAGTGAGTGCAGCTCTGGAGTATAATACAGGAGGTAACTCAGGATCAGTAATGTAATGTATGTACACAGTGACTGCACCAGCAGAATAGTGAGTGCAGCTCTGGGGTATAATACAGGATGTAACTCCGGATCAGTAATGTAATGTATGTACACAGTGACTGCACCAGCAGAATAGTGAGTGCAGCTCTGGAGTATAATACAGGATGTAACTCAGGATCAGTAATGTAATGTATGTACACAGTGACTGCACCAGCAGAATAGTGAGTGCAGCTCTGGGGTATAATACAGGATATAACTCAGGATCAGTAATGTAATGTATGTACACAGTGACTGCACCAGCAGAATAGTGAGTGCAGCTCTGGGGTATAATACAGGATATAACTCAGGATCAGTAATGTAATGTATGTACACAGAGACTCCACCAGCAGAATAGGGAGCGCAGCTCTGGAGTATAATACAGGATGTAACTCAGGATCAGTAATGTAATGTATGTACACAGTGACTGCACCAGCAGAATAGTGAGCGCAGCTCTGGAGTATAATACAGGATGTAACTCAGGATCAGTAATGTAATGTATGTCCACAATGACTGCACCAGCAGAATAGTGAGTGCAGCTCTGGAGTATAATACAGGAGGTAACTCAGGATCAGTAATGTAATGTATGTCCACAGTGACTGCACCAGCAGAATAGTGAGCGCAGCTCTGGAGTATAATACAGGATGTAACTCAGGATCAGTAATGTAATGCATGTACACAATGACTGCACCAGCAGAATAGTGAGCGCAGCTCTGGAGTATAATACAGGAGGTAACTCAGGATCAGTAATGTAATGCATGTACACAATGACTGCACCAGCAGAATAGGGAGTGCAGCTCTGGAGTATAATACAGGATGTAACTCAGGACCAGTAATGTAATGTATGTACACAGTGACAGCACCAGCAGAATAGTGAGCGCAGCTCTGGAGTATAATACAGGATGTAACTCAGGATCAGTAATGTAATGTATGTACACAGTGACTGCACCAGCAGAATAGTGAGTGCAGCTCTGGGAGTATAATACAGGATATAACTCAGGATCAGTAATGTAATGTTTTTACACAGTGACTGCACCAGCAGAATAGTGAGTGCAGCTCTGGAGTATAATACAGGAGGTAACTCAGGACCAGTAATGTAAGGTATGTACACAGTGACTGCACCAGCAGAATAGTGAGTGCAGCTCTGGAGTATAATACAGGAGGTAACTCAGGATCAGTAATGTAATGTATGTACACAGTGACTGCACCAGCAGAATAGTGAGTGCAGCTCTGGGAGTATAATACAGGATATAACTCAGGATCAGTAATGTAATGTATGTACACAGTGACTGCACCAGCAGAATAGTGAGTGCAGCTCTGGAGTATAATACAGGATGTAACTCAGGATCAGTAATGTAATGTATGTACACAGTGACTCCACCAGCAAAATAGTGAGTGCAGCTCTGGAGTATAATACAGGATGTAACTCAGTATCAGTCATGTAATGTATGTACACAGTGACTGCACCAGCAGAATAGTGAGTGTAGCTCTGGAGTATAATACAGGATGTAACTCAGGATCAGTAATGTATGTACACAGTGACTGCACCAGCAGAACAGTGAGTGCAGTTCTGGGGTATAATACAGGAGGCAACTTAAGATCAGTAATATAATGTATGTCTATAGGGACTGCACCAGCAGAATAGTGAGCGTAGCTCTGGGGTATAATACAGGGTGTAACTCAGGATCAGTAATGTAATGTATGTACACAGTGACTGCACCAGCAGAATAGTGAGCGCAGCTCTGGAGTATAATACAGGAGGTAACTCAGGATCAGTAATGTAATGCATGTACACAATGACTGCACCAGCAGAATAGTGAGTGCAGCTCTGGAGTATAATACAGGAGGTAACTCAGGATCAGTAATGTAATGTATGTACACAGTGACTGCACCAGCAGAATAGTGAGCGCAGCTCTGGAGTATAATACAGGATGTAACTCAGGACCAGTAATGTAATGTATGTACACAGTGACAGCACCAGCAGAATAGTGAGCGCAGCTCTGGAGTATAATACAGGATGTAACTCAGGATCAGTAATGTAATGTATGTACACAGTGACTGCACCAGCAGAATAGTGAGTGCAGCTCTGGGAGTATAATACAGGATATAACTCAGGATCAGTAATGTAATGTTTTTACACAGTGACTGCACCAGTAGAATAGTGAGTGCAGCTCTGGAGTATAATACAGGAGGTAACTCAGGACCAGTAATGTAATGTATGTACACAGTGACTGCACCAGCAGAATAGTGAGTGCAGCTCTGGAGTATAATACAGGAGGTAACTCAGGATCAGTAATGTAATGTATGTACACAGTGACTGCACCAGCAGAATAGTGAGTGCAGCTCTGGGAGCATAATACAGGATATAACTCAGGATCAGTAATGTAATGTATGTACACAGTGACTGCACCAGCAGAATAGTGAGTGCAGCTCTGGAGTATAATACAGGATGTAACTCAGGATCAGTAATGTAATGTATGTACACAGTGACTCCACCAGCAAAATAGTGAGTGCAGCTCTGGAGTATAATACAGGATGTAACTCAGTATCAGTCATGTAATGTATGTACACAGTGACTGCACCAGCAGAATAGTGAGTGCAGCTCTGGAGTATAATACAGGATGTAACTCAGGATCAGTAATGTAATGTATGTACACAGTGACTGCACAAGCAGAATAGTGAGTGCAGCTCTGGAGTACAATACAAGATGTAACTCAGGATCAGTAATGTAATGTATGTACACAGTGACTGCACCAGCAGAATAGTGAGTGCAGCTCTGGAGTATATACAGGATGTAACTCAGGATCAGTAATGTAATGTATGTACACAGTGACTGCACCAGCAGAATAGTGAGTGCAGCTCTGGAGTATAATACAGGAGGTAACTCAGGATCAGTAATGTAATGTATGTACACAGTGACTGCACCAGCAGAATAGTGAGTGCAGCTCTGGAGTGTAATACAGGATGTAACTCAGGATCAGTAATGTAATGTATGTACACAGTGACTGCACCAGCAGAATAGTGAGTGCAGCTCTGGAGTATAATACAGGAGGTAACTCAGGATCAGTAATGTAATGTATGTACACATTGACTGCACCAGCAGAATAGTGAGTGCAGCTCTGGAGTATAATACAGGAGGTAACTCAGGATCAGTAATGTAATGTATGTACACAGTGACTGCACCAGCAGAATAGTGAGTGCAGCTCTGGAGTATAATACAGGATGTAACTCAGGATCAGTAATGTAATGTATGTACACAGTGACTGCACCAGCAGAATAGTGAGTGCAGCTCTGGAGTATAATACAGGAGGTAACTCAGGATCAGTAATGTAATGTATGTACACAGTGACTGCACCAGCAGAATAGTGAGTGCAGCTCTGGAGTATAATACAGGATGTAACTCAGGATCAGTAATGTAATGTATGTACACAGTGACTGCACCAGCAGAATAGTGAGTGCAGCTCTGGAGTATAATACAGGATGTAACTCAGGATCAGTCATGTAATGTATGTACACAGTGACTGCACCAGCAGAATAGTGAGTGCAGCTCTGGAGTATAATACAGGATGTAACTCAGGATCAGTAATGTAATGTATGTATACAGTGACTGCACCACCAGAATAGTGAGTGCAGCTCTGGAGTATAATACAGGATGTAACTCAGGATCAGTAATGTAATGTATGTACACAGTGACTGCACCAGCAGAATAGTGAGTGCAGCTCTGGAGTATAATACAGGAGGTAACTCAGGATCAGTAATGTAATGTATGTACACAGTGACTGCACCAGCAGAATAGTGAGTGCAGCTCTGGAGTATAATACAGGATGTAACTCAGGATCAGTAATGTAATGTATGTACACAGTGACTCCACCAGCAAAATAGTGAGTGCAGCTCTGGAGTATAATACAGGATGTAACTCAGGATCAGTAATGTAATTTATGTACACAGTGACTGCACCAGCAGAATAGTGAGTGCAGCTCTGGAGTATAATACAGGATGTAACTCAGGATCAGTAATGTAATGTATGTACACAGTGACTGCACAAGCAGAATAGTGAGTGCAGCTCTGGGGTATAATACAGGATGTAACTCGGGATCAGTAATGTAATGTATGTACACAGTGACTGCACCAGCAGAATAGTGAGTGCAGCTCTGGGGTATAATACAGGGTGTAACTCAGGATCAGTAATGTAATGTATGTACACAGTGACTGCACAAGCAGAATAGTGAGTGCAGCTCTGGAGTATAATACAGGATGTAACTCAGGATCAGTAATGTATGTACACAGTGACTGCACAAGCAGAATAGTGAGTGCAGCTCTGGAGTATAATACAGGATGTAATTCAGGATCAGTAATGTAATGTATGTACACAGTGACTGCACCAGCAGAATAGTGAGTGCAGCTCTGGGGTATAATACAGGATGTAACTCAGGATCAGTAATGTAATGTATGTACACAGTGATTGCACCAGCAGAATAGTGAGTGCAGCTCTGGAGTATAATAGAGGAGGCAACTCAAGATCAGTAATGTAATGTATGTCTATAGGGACTGCACCAGCAGAATAGTGAGCGCAGCTCTGTGGTATAATACAGGGTGTAACTCAGGATCAGTAATGTAATGTATGTACACAGTGACTGCACCAGCAGAATAGTGAGTGCAGCTCTGGAGTATAATACAGGATGTAACTCAGGATCAGTAATGTAATGTATGTACACAGTGACTGCACCAGCAGAATAGTGAGTGCAGCTCTGGAGTATATACAGGATGTAACTCAGGATCAGTAATGTAATGTATGTACACAGTGACTGCACCAGCAGAATAGTGAGTGCAGCTCTGGAGTATAATACAGGAGGTAACTCAGGATCAGTAATGTAATGTATGTACACAGTGACTGCACCAGCAGAATAGTGAGCGCAGCTCTGGGGTATAATACAGGATGTAACTCAGGATCAGTAATGTAATGTATGTACACAGTGAGTGCAGCTCTGGAGTATAATACAGGATGTAACTCAGGATCAATAATGTAATGTATGTACACAGTGACTGCACCAGCAGAATAGTGAGCGCAGCTCTGGGGTATAATACAGGAGGTAACTCAGGATCAGTAATGTAATGTATGTACACAGTGACTGCACCAGCAGAATAGTGAGTGCAGCTATGGAGTATAATACAGGATGTAACTCAGGATCAGTAATGTAATGTATGTACACAGTGACTGCACCAGCAGAATAGTGAGTGCAGCTCTGGAGTATAATACAGGAGGTAACTCAGGATCAGTAATGTAATGTATGTACACAGTGACTGCACCAGCAGAATAGTGAGTGCAGCTCTGGAGTATAATACAGGAGGTAACTCAGGAACAGTACAGGGTCAGTAATGTACATGCACAGTTTAGTCATCCCCTCCTCCGGGGCGGCGCTCTCACCTCACTGCGGAGTGATGCTGCTTTTTACGAGACGAGGAGGAAGCACTGCTGATTGGCTGCTGTCTCATGACATGAGCCACGCCCACATTCAGAGGTTGGGCGGAGGGTAGGGTCACATGACCCGCGAGGAGCGACGGCTGGTGCATTATTGGGTTGTAGTGGCCGCTGTGAGCGTGCGAGTTCCTGACGGGATGGAAAAAATAATAACGAGGTAAAACAAAAATATCATTCAATTAAGTATGAATTACCCCGACCCCGGACAGGCGAGTCCTGCACGTCACCACCAGGGGCGCTGTGCTACAGCTGGTTGGATACATGAGGCTTCCCCAGACCTGTCCAGGACTATTAATAAGGCAAACATGTCCGAGGACCCCAAAACCAAACAGACATATACCGTGGCCCCTCACCTCCAGTCCGCCAGCTGCTGGCTGCCAGTCATGCTGTCGGGGATGACGGCAGCATGCTGCACCGACGTATGAGCCGCCACTCCTGCCAGCTGCTGCCAGGCCGGGGGCAGCAGGATCTGCTGAGTGCCGCTGGGCCAGGCCTGCTGCAGAGATCACACAATGTAACAATGCCCCCTGGAGGCAGGACAACAGGGAAAAACATGCAACAGCAGCACCGCCATGTGCACCGGATCCTGTACCTGAGTCAGCAGGCCGGGCTGGATCTGCAGCGCCGGAGCGCCGGCCGCCTGCGTCACCAGAGGCACCGCGTTATCCATACGCACAGAGTAGCCGCCATGTTTGGAAGGAGAGGTCTGCAGCCCTGCGGGGAAACATGAACACATTGCATTGTGGGTGATTCCCTGCATGAATGGCGGATGGTAATAATCAGCGCTATCCCTGCGGTCCCTTTAAGAAGTTCGTCCACTCACTGACAGCAAGCAGATGTCTCACAATGGCGCGGATTGTAACATAGTCGCCTGCAGACTATAGGCCGTATACACGGCTGTCGGTGCATGACATCTGCGGCGGTGGGACACTTACCTTGGAAGGCTGGAGGACAAACGATCAGGGCCTGCTGGAAGGGGTCAGGCCGGGCACAGATCTGCGTGGCCCCGGTCTGCAGGGGCATGCTCCTCTGGGCGACGGCCGCCATGGAGGCCGCAGAGGTCTAGAACAAGGGGACGCCATTAGACATAAGTACATGAGGCGGTGACGGCGGCACAGGGCAGAGCGCTGGGCAAGTCGCAGGGCACCTGGCAGAGCGCTGGGCAAGTCGCAGGGCACCTGGCAGAGCGCTGGGCAAGTCGCAGGGCACCGGGCAGAGCGCTGGGCAAGTCGCAGGGCACCGGGCAGAGCGCTGGGCAAGTCGCAGGGCATATCACATGGCAGAGCGCTGGGCAAGTCGCAGGGCACATGGCAGAGCGCTGGGCAAGTCGCAGGGCACATGGCAGAGCGCTGGGCAAGTCGCAGGGCACATGGCAGAGCGCTGGGCAAGTCGCAGGGCACATGGCAGAGCGCTGGGCAAGTCGCAGGGCAGGGAGCATTGTAAGATGCAGGGCACCGGGCAGAGCGCTTACCTGGCTGTGCACAGTATTCAGCTGGTTGCTGAATGTCATGGTGAGGTTGGTGGAGGTGCTGGGGGCCACGTGTGTGATAAATGGGGTCTTGCTGTGGTTCACAGTGTCGTACATATTCACCCGTCTTTTGCAGATCTCCATATTCTGGAAGCAAGACTTTACACTGCGGAGAGAGAGACCAGGAATGAAGGCAGAGCGAGCGGTGCAAAAAGGAAGGGGCAGAGCGAGCGGTGCAAAAAGGAAGGGGCAGAGCGAGCGGTGCAAAAAGGAAGGGGCAGAGCGAGCGGTGCAAAAAGAAAGGGGCATCAGAGAGAGCAGGGTCCAAAGAAGGTGCAGAGCAAGCCGGGCGAGAGGGAGAAGGACAGAGCGCGGGTGACGCAGACAGAGCGTGGGTGACGCAGACAGAGCGCGGGTGACGCAGACAGAGCGCGGGTGACGCAGACAGAGCGGGGCAGATTTGATAAACACCTGATGTTACAGACAGAACGCCAGATCACACGATGAGGAAGAGCTAGGGGGCGCTCCACCTGAACAACCTGCTGTCAGGGTTCTTGAGCTCGGAGTCCCACAGATTCCCTGTATGGCAGATCTGTACAACCTTCGCTGACAGAATCACCCACCCTACATCTTTGGCCGCGGGGGCTGAGCTCGCAGACACCCAAAAATGACATTAAGGTGCAATTCTAGAATGAGATCCTGAAAACCTTCCATCCCAGACCAGAGGAGGGCGACACTTCTCCACATTACCCCTATTCTGACAACTCCATCCCCTTCGTAAACAAACTGACAACCAACCCTAATCTGATAATCCCAGTTAGAGTCGGGTTTAGGAACAATCCTAGGAAGACATCTGTCCGACAGAGGGCGGTATAACATTAGGGAATTGCTGGAGCGGCAGCACCGGCCGTGCCCCCCGTCCCGTCCCCCCCAAGGCCCCAGGAAGATGCCGTACTGTGAGCTATGAGGGAAGTCCAGGAGATGGGTCATGGTGACGAACGGATGGTTCAGGGTCTCGATGGGGGTTATCCTCTTGTCGGCGTCGATGGTCAGCATTTTCTTCAGCAGGTCGATGAATTCTCTTCTGTCCGCCTTCTCCACCAGCATGTCGCTGCCTTCCAGGTCCGAGGTCATGTTCACCTGCAGGGATGGGAGCGGTCAGTAAATCTGGACGCTCGACCTCCAACAATGGTGGCCAATCCACAGGGCGTGCGGGCGGCCGGCGTACCCTGGGGAGGGCGGCCGGCGTACCCTGGGGAGGGCGGCCGGCGTACCCTGGGGAGGGCGGCCGGCGTACCCTGGGGAGGGCGGCCGGCGTACCCTGCGGAGGGCGGCCGGCGTACCCTGCGGAGGGCGGCCGGCGTACCCTGCGGAGGGCGGCCGGCGTACCCTGCGGAGGGCGGCCGGCGTACCCTGGGGAGGGCGGCCGGCGTACCCTGGGGAGGGCGGCCGGCGTACCCTGGGGAGGGCGGCCGGCGTACCCTGCGGAGGGCGGCCGGCGTACCCTGCGGAGGGCGGCCGGCGTACCCTGCGGAGGGCGGCCGGCGTACCCTGCGGAGGGCGGCCGGCGTACCCTGGGGAGGGCGGCCGGCGTACCCTGGGGAGGGCGGCCGGCGTACCCTGCGGAGGGCGGCCGGCGTACCCTGCGGAGGGCGGCCGGCGTACCCTGGGGAGGGCGGCCGGCGTACCCTGGGGAGGGCGGCCGGCGTACCCTGGGGAAGGGTGGCCGGCGTACCCTGGGGAAGGGTGGCCGGCGTACCTCCCAACCGTTCCCTCACCTGAGCCATATCATCCAGGCAGTTGAAGATGTACTTTCTGGCCTCCTTGGATTTGATGCCGGTCTCAGATTCATGACCATCAGGCGTCTACATCAAGAAAGAGACAATCTATTACTCTCTGTTATCAGCCACTATCCAGACAATCCATGTAATAACATGTAGACCACCATGGCCCCGATGGGCAGGTTATGGTGGCGCGAGGCCGTATATAGAACTTCCGCAGAGGTCTCATTATATGTCACAATTTTTAGTGCACATCGCTGCAGGGAAGCGACAAAACCACACGTAACGAGCCCGATTGTGGACGTCCATGGACATTATCGGGGGACCAGGGCCTGAAATCATTTTGCGGTGTAAACAGATTTAATAAAATTGACGTCAGAATCTGATGAAAATCACAGCCGAAAACTACGAAAGCCCATAGCGGGGGGGAAGATTTGCTTTTTGTTGGCACGCAGATGTATTTTAGCAAAAAATAAAAAATGTCGCCTTTATTAGTTACCCAATAAGGCCTCATCAATACTTTTAATAATAGGCCTGTATTTGTTACCCATAGCAACCAATCACAGCGCAGCTTTCATTTTCCCAGAGCAGTTGCAGAAATGAAAGCTGCTTTCTGATTGGTTGCCATGGGTAACCGAGGCCGTTTTACTACTGGCAGGCTTTTATTGAGGCCTCTAAGCGGCTATATGCATAACATATTTTTTTTAATTAACGAGATTTAATTAATGACCGTTTACGTATTTATCACGGAGTACGCCGCTCACCTTCAGCCTCCACAGGGGATACGGAGAGTCGCCATCACGATTGAAGAACCTGGTGGTCTTGGTCCCGGAGCTGAGCAGATATTCGGCAGGTAGACCCTGAGTCTGGGAGATGTACCGGATCTACGAGGAGACAAAGCGCATCTTATAATAGTGCCGGAGCGTTATATAAGGAGCGCCCGATGTCAGACGTGGACCCTCATTTATATCACCCGCGGCTGATACCAGGGAGCAATAGATGAGGTGAGCACAATGTCTGCAGGTTAGATGGCTGATAACATTGCGCAGACGAACGGGATATATATTGCAGACGCCACAGAAAACAACTCACCTGATCATATTCAGACGCCCCGGGGTACAGAGGCCACCCCAAAAACAGCTCGGCAATCACACATCCCAAAGACCACATGTCGATGGCTTCACAGAACGGTAATCCCAGAATAATCTCTGGAGCCCTGAGATAAAGAGAAATGATAGATCAGAGCGAGACTGTAATCACCGTTCATTATAACAAGGCCTACACAAGGGTTAATGTCGCCTAAGGGAATGGATTGCACAGGGTACATTGACCCCTACACCCACCTTCCCCATGTGCAAAGGGTTAATTCTACATCCCCCTTCTAGAAGGCGATAAATGGGGTTTCAACCCAAATTCAGCTCTGATGCATCATTATTACCACAATGATCCAGAACATCCCCGTAATATCACACACCGGGCCGATCCAGAACAGCCCCGTAATATCACACACAGGGCCGATCCAGAACAGCCCCGTAATATCACACACCGGGCCGATCAAGAACAGCCCCGTAATATCACACACCGGGCCGATCCAGAACAGCCCCGTAATATCACACACCGGGCCGATCCAGAACAGCCCCGTAATATCACACACCGGGCCGATCCAGAACAGCCCCGTAATATCACACACCGGGCCGATCCAGAACAGCCCCGTAATATCACACACCGGGCCGATCCAGAACAGCCCCGTAATATCACACACAGGGCCGATCCAGAACAGCCCCGTAATATCACACACCGGGCCGATCCAGAACAGCCCCGTAATATCACACACCGGGCCGATCCAGAACAGCCCCGTAATATCACACACCGGGCCGATCCAGAACAGCCCCGTAATATCACACACCGGGCCGATCCAGAACAGCCCCGTAATATCACACACCGGGCCGATCCAGAACAGCCCCGTAATATCACACACCGGGCCGATCCAGAACAGCCCCGTAATATCACACACGGGGCCGATCCAGAACAGCCCCGTAATATCACACACCGGGCCGATCCAGAACAGCCCCGTAATATCACACACGGGGCCGATCCAGAACAGCCCCGTAATATCACACACCGGGCCGATCCAGAACAGCCCCGTAATATCACACACGGGGCCGATCCAGAACATCCCCGTAATATCACACACCGGGCCGATCCAGAACATCCCCGTAATATACACCAGACACATCCAGTCTGCTCCCATAATGTATATTCAGCTGTTTATATTTGTGTCTGGGAAAGACTGATGACAACAGCACGTACTAGAACTCCCATCATGGATATTACTCGGATTTCATAGTGTCATGTATCAGGAGAGATCGGTCATTCACAGCTGTGTGTGGAGATTTGGACACCTCACAAATACACAGAGAGAGGGGGCACAAACATTTCCTGCAGGTACAGAACGTAAATCTCCAAAACTACAGAACAGCAGATGTCTCCAGAGAAATCCCACTGCAATGCAGGAGAATCAAGAGGCCTGTGCCATCAACATCAGTGGGACCGAACAACACCAAATCCAGACCAGTATGGCCGAATACAGGAGTATCCGAGGCCTGTGCCATCAACATCAGTGGGACCGAACAACACCAAATCCAGACCAGTATGGCCGAATACAGGAGTATCCGAGGCCTGTGCCATCATCATCAGTGGGACCGAACAACATGAAATCCAGACCAGTATGGCCGAATACAGGAGTATCCGAGGCCTGTGCCATCAACATCAGTGGGACCGAACAACACCAAATCCAGACCAGTATGGCCGAATACAGGAGTATCCGAGGCCTGTGCCATCATCATCAGTGGGACCGAACAACACCAAATCCAGACCAGTATGGCCGAATACAGGAGTATCCGAGGCCTGTGCCATCAACATCAGTGGGACCGAACAACACCAAATCCAGACCAGTATGGCCGAATACAGGAGTATCCGAGGCCTGTGCCATCATCATCAGTGGGACCGAACAACATGAAATCCAGACCAGTATGGCCGAATACAGGAGTATCCGAGGCCTGTGCCATCAACATCAGTGGGACCGAACAACACCAAATCCAGACCAGTATGGCCGAATACAGGAGTATCCGAGGCCTGTGCCATCATCATCAGTGGGACCGAACAACACCAAATCCAGACCAGTATGGCCGAATACAGGAGTATCCGAGGCCTGTGCCATCATCATCAGTGGGACCGAACAACACCAAATCCAGACCAGTATGGCCGAATACAGGAGTATCCGAGGCCTGTGCCATCATCATCAGTGGGACCGAACAACATGAAATCCAGATCAGCATAGTCATATACAGCAAGAGTATCCGAGGCCTGTGCCATCATCATCAGTGGGACCGAACAACATCAAATTCAGACCAGTATGGCCAAATATAGGAGTATCCGAGGCCTGTACCATCATCATCAGTGGCACCGAACAACATGAAATCCAGACCAGCATAGCCATATACAGCAAGAGTATCCGAGGCCTGTGCAATCATCATCAGTGGGACCGAACAACATCAAATTCAGACCAGTATGGCCGAATATAGGAGTATCCGGGGCCTGTGCCATCATCATCAGTGGGACCGAACAACATGAAATCCAGACCAGCATAGCCATATACAGCAAGAGTATCCGCGGCCTTTGCAATCATCATCAGTGGGACCGAACAACATGAAATTCAGACCAGTATGGCCATATACAGCAAGAGTATCCGAGGCCTGTGCCATCATCATCAGTAGGACCGAACAACATCAAATTCAGACCAGTATGGCCGAATATAGGAATATCCGCGGCCTGTACCATCATCATCAGTGGGACCGAACAACATCAAATTCAGACCAGTATGGCTGAATATAGGAGTATCCGAGGCCTGTGCCATCATCATCAGTGGGACCGAACAACATGAAATCCAGACCAGCATATCCATATACAGCAGGAGTATCCGAGGCCTGTGCCATCATCATCAGTGGGACCGAACAACATGAAATCCAGACCAGCATAGCCATATACAGCAGGAGTATCCGAGGCCTGTGCCATCATCATCAGTGGGACAGAACAACATGAAATCCAGACCAGCATAGCCATATACAGCAAGAGTATCCGAGGCCTGCGCCATCATCATCAGTGGGACCGAACAACATGAAATCCAGACCAGCATAGCCATATACAGCAAGAGTATCCGAGGCCTGCGCCATCATCATCAGTGGGACCGAACAACATCAAATTCAGACCAGTATGGCTGAATATAGGAGTATCCGAGGCCTGTGCCATCATCATCAGTGGGACCGAACAACATGAAATCCAGACCAGCATAGCCATATACAGCAGGAGTATCCGAGGCCTGTGCCATCATCATCAGTGGGACAGAACAACATGAAATCCAGACCAGCATAGCCATATACAGCAAGAGTATCCGAGGCCTGTGCCATCATCATCAGTGGGACCGAACAACATGAAATCCAGACCAGCATAGCCATATACAGCAGGAGTATCCGAGGCCTGCGCCATCATCATCAGTGGGACCGAACAACATCAAATCCAGACCAGCATAGCTATATTGAAGTGTCAGAGACCAGATTTTACAGCAAACAAACATTTTTATTAGTACAATACATAAACAAAAACAAAATAAGATAAAAAAAATATATATATATATTCGTAACCCTTCACGGTAATATACTTTTTGATACATGGCACTTCATGGCACTTTATTTAGATTGGCAGTAATAGGCACATATTTTTGAGCTTCATATTAAGAATATATATTCGTAACCCTTCACGGTAATATATTTTTTGATACGTGGTACTTCACCCAGACATAGTATTAGCAAAGCACTGTCACTTTTTGTACATTTGTTTTTTTCTTAAAACAAGTATACCTGTTGGCTTTAGAATTGCACTTTATGATATTAGAAGGTACATGTATACACATATTCTTTGTTTGCTTTTTATGATATGTGGATATTATGTATGATACCTGATATATTATGCTAGTATGAGTTCAGTTTAGACTAACTGCGATACATGATGTATATTGTCCTTATAATTTATTATTATTCGTTATGTCATTTTAATGTTTAGTATAGTATTTATTCTCTCGAGTGTATACTTTCAGTATAGCCTATTATGTATGATCTTTTACTTATTTATCTAATATGAGGCATTTTTATTTATATCACTATTTATCAGTAATCTTCCTTTAGTCACCACTAGCACATATCTTTATTGGTAATATTTTCTTATGAATTTTCACTTTCCTTTTACCTTCGGTACCGCTCTCTTCTTCTTTCCAGCCAGAGCGCATGCACCCTACGCCGAGCGCCTCAGGACTTAAGGCGGTCCAGTCAATTGGGAGCGCACGCGCAGTGGGCCGGCACGTTACCGTGGTGATACTGCAGCGTGCGTTCCACAGACCGGAAGCCGGAAGTCCCATTTACAGGAAGTGCCAGCGGGGGTGTTTCATGCGCCGCAAACAGCTGCTGCTTATTTCTTTCTAGTCATGTGACATCCCACCCTCCAGTTGATAGGTGATCACCACACATAAAAACCACATGCCTCTCCTCTCCCTCCACACCCCCTGAGGAAGTCTAAATAGATGAAACGTGCGTAGGGGATTGAGGGGTCCTGCACTATATGGTTGCCCGTTATATGACCAGCCTCTAGGTATGCTTACCATCCTTTTTACTATTTTGCATCTGCTGTGTTAGAGTTGTTCATACTCACTACTTGCAGTATAGCACCATATGGCGGTACATATATTGTACTTTTACATACTATTATGATACTGTGGCATTGTACCTAAGATGCTACCCCTCACAGTTTGGAGGTGCTTTTTATCTTATTATGTTTTTGTTTATGTATTGCACTAATAAAAATGTTTGTTTGCTGTAAAATCTGGTCTCTGACACTTCAATCAGACTAGGACCAGGTGTATTGATGGTTGACGGTTATGTGCAACAGCAATTATTCACCTCTATAGGACGTTATCTTTTTTGGATCTTAAATTCAGCATAGCTATATACAGCAAGAGTATCCGCGGCCTGTACCATCATCATCAGTGGGACCGAACAACATGAAATCCAGACCAGCATAGCCATATACAGCAAGAGTATCCGAGGCCTGTGCCATCATCATCAGTAGGACCGAACAACATCAAATCCAGACCAGTATGGCCATATACAGCAGGAGTATCCGAGGCCTGTGCCATCATCATCAGTAGGACCGAACAACATCAAATTCAGACCAGTATGGCAGAATATAGGAATATCCGCGGCCTGTACCATCATCATCAGTGGGACCGAACAACATGAAATCCAGACCAGTATAGCCATATACAGCAAGAGTATCCGAGGCCTGTGCCATCATCATCAGTGGGACCGAACAACATCAAATTCAGACCAGTATGGCCGAATATAGGAGTATCCGCGGCCTGTGCCATCATCATCAGTGGGACCGAACAACATGAAATCCAGACCAGCATAGCCATATACAGCAGGAGTATCCGAGGCCTGTGCCATCATCATCAGTAGGACCGAACAACATCAAATTCAGACCAGTATGGCCGAATATAGGAATATCCGCGGCCTGTACCATCATCATCAGTGGGACCGAACAACATGAAATCCAGACCAGCATAGCCATATACAGCAAGAGTATCCGAGGCCTGTGCCATCATCATCAGTGGCACCGAACAACATGAAATCCAGACCAGCATAGCCATATACAGCAGGAGTATCCGAGGCCTGTGCCATCATCATCAGTAGGACCGAACAACATCAAATTCAGACCAGTATGGCCGAATATAGGAATATCCGCGGCCTGTACCATCATCATCAGTGGGACCGAACAACATGAAATCCAGACCAGCATATCCATATACAGCAAGAGTATCCGAGGCCTGTGCCATCATCATCAGTGGGACCGAACAACATCAAATTCAGACCAGTATAGCCATATACAGCAGGAGTATCCGAGGCCTGTGCCATCATCATTAGCAGCAGTTATGGGAGTGACAATACGAAATAAACACTAGCATGGCCAATTGGAAGGGGAATCCGAGGCCTGTAATATCATCATAATCATCAACTCTGGGACTGAAGATGACAAATTCCACACCAGCATAGCAGGAGCATCCAAGGCCTGTGCCATCATTATCAGTGGCACCGAGCAACATGAAATCCAGATCAGTATGGCCGTATACAGCAGGAGTATCCGAGGCCTGTGCCATCATCATCAGTGGGACCAAGCAACATGAAATCCAGATCAGTATGGCCGTATACAGCAGGAGTATCCGAGGTCTGCGCCATCATCATCAGTGGGACCGAGCAACATGAAATCCAGACCAGTATGGCCGTATACAGCAGGAGTATCCGAGGTCTGCGCCATCATCATCAGTGGGACCGAGCAACATGAAATCCAGATCAGTATGGCCGTATACAGCAGGAGTATCCGAGGCCTGCGCCATCATCATCAGTGGGACCGAGCAACATGAAATCCAGATCAGTATGGCCGTATACAGCAGGAGTATCCGAGGCCTGTGCCATCATCATCAGTGGGACCGAGCAACATGAAATCCAGATCAGTATGGCCGTATACAGCAGGAGTATCCGAGGCCTGTGCAATCATCATCAGTGGGACCGAGCAACATGAAATCCAGATCAGTATGGCCGTATACAGCAGGAGTATCCGAGGCCTGTGCCATCATCATCAGTGGGACCGAACAACATCAAATTCAGACCAGTATAGCCATATACAGCAGGAGTATCCGAGGTCTGCGCCATCATCATCAGTGGGACCGAGCAACATGAAATCCAGATCAGTATGGCCGTATACAGCAGGAGTATCCGAGGCCTGTGCCATCATCATCAGTGGGACCGAGCAACATGAAATCCAGATCAGTATGGCCGTATACAGCAGGAGTATCCGAGGTCTGCGCCATCATCATCATCAGTGGCACCGAGCAACATGAAATCCAGATCAGTATGGCCGTATACAGCAGGAGTATCCGAGGTCTGCGCCATCATCATCAGTGCCACAGAGCAACATGAAATCCAGATCAGTATGGCCGTATACAGCAGGAGTATCCGAGGTCTGCGCCATCATCATCATCAGTGGCACCGAGCAACATGAAATCCAGATCAGTATGGCCGTATACAGCAGGAGTATCCGAGGCCTGCGCCATCATCATCAGTGGGACCGAGCAACATGAAATTCTGTTTCATAAATAGAATTTTACGACTACAGTGAAGACTGACACCAAGCTGTAATCACGGGAAACATTCGGAGTGGTGGTCACAGCCCATCCCTCACAGCGCGGACATGAGCCGGTGGCGGCTACAATGCATCCTGCACCCCGCCACCATACATGTATATATGGACGCCATTGGCTTCAGGAATGGGAGTGTGAATGAGGTCACATTGTAGGAGAATAATGGGGGAGGCATCTCAGCTGCCACATCTGTCCGTCTTCTCCAGGCGGCACAGCTGCCAGCAGGAGGGGGAGACGCCACCGCCGCCAGCAGGGGGGGGGGGAGACGCCACCGCCATCCGCACTGTGCTGCAGAATCTCAGAAAAAATCCAGCATCAGCCGACAGTCGTGAGCGGAAAGCACAAACAGCCATGACAATGAGGAGACAGGAAGGAGGACGGGAGGGAGGACGGGAGGGAGGACAGCAGCATGGAGGCTCCGAGGAACCCAACTCACTGCCTGCAGACAGGAGGCCTGACACACAGCGGCACACAAAGGGTTACAGTCCGAAAATTATACACAATCTACAGAAGCTGTGTATCTAATCCTAACCTGTGTGATACTGTCTGCTGAGCCGTGTATCTAATCCTAACCTGTGTGATACTGTCTGCTGAGCCGTGTATCTAATCCTCTCCTGTGTGATACTGTCTGCTGAGCCGTGTATCTAATCCTAACCTGTGTGATACTGTCTGCTGAGCCGTGTATCTAATCCTCTCCTGTGTGATACTGTCTGCTGAGCCGTGTATCTAATCCTACCCTGTGTGATACTGTCTGCTGAGCCGTGTATCTAATCCTCTCCTGTGTGATACTGTCTGCTGAGCCGTGTATCTAATCCTAACCTGTGTGATACGGTCTGCTGAGCCGTGTATCTAATCCTCTCCTGTGTGATACTGTCTGCTGAGCCGAGTATCTAATCCTGTCCTGTGTGATACTGTCTGCTGAACCGTGTATCTAATCCTATCCTGTGTGATACTGTCTGCTGAGCCGTGTATCTAATCCTAACCTGTGTGATACGGTCTGCTGAGCCGTGTATCTAATCCTCTCCTGTGTGATACTGTCTGCTGAGCGTGTATCTAATCCTCTCCTGTGTGATACTGTCTGCTGAGCGTGTATCTAATCCTCTCCTGTGTGATACTGTCTGCTGAGCCGAGTATCTAATCCTATCCTGTGTGATACTGTCTGCTGAGCCGTGTATCTAATCCTCTCCTGAGTGATACTGTCTGCTGAGCCGAGTATCTAATCCTATCCTGTGTGATACTGTCTGCTGAGCCGTGTATCTAATCCTCTCCTGTGTGATACTGTCTGCTGAGCTGTATCTAATCCTCTCCTGTGTGATACTGTCTGCTGAGCCGTGTATCTAATCCTCTCCTGTGTGATACTGTCTGCTGAGCCGTGTATCTAATCCCATCCTGTGTGATACTGTCTGCTGAGCCGTGTATCTAATCCTCTCCTGAGTGATACTGTCTGCTGAGCCGTGTATCTAATCCTATCCTGAGTGATACTGTCTGCTGAGCCGTGTATCTAATCCTGTCCTGTGTGATACCGTCTGCTGAGCCGTGTATCTAATCCTCTCCTGTGTGATACTGTCTGCTGAGCTGTATCTAATCCTCTCCTGTGTGATACTGTCTGCTGAGCCGTGTATCTAATCCTCTCCTTGTGATACTGTCTGCTGAGCCGTGTATCTAATCCCATCCTGTGTGATACTGTCTGCTGAGCCGTGTATCTAATCCTATCCTGTGTGATACTGTCTGCTGAGCCGTGTATCTAATCCTATCCTGAGTGATACTGTCGGCTGAGCCGTGTATCTAATCCTCTCCTGTGTGATACTGTCTGCTGAGCCGTGTATCTAATCCTCTCCTCTGTGATACTGTCTGCTGAGCCGTGTATCTAATCCTATCCTGCGTGATACTGTCTGCTGAGCCGTGTATCTAATCCTCTCCTGTGTGATACTGTCTGCTGAGCCGTGTATCTAATCCTCTCCTGTGTGATACCGTCTGCTGAGCCGTGTATCTAATCCTACCCTGTGTGATACTGTCTGCTGAGCCGTGTATCTAATCCTACCCTGTGTGATACTGTCTGCTGAGCCGTGTATCTAATCCTCTCCTGTGTGATATTGTCTGCTGAGCCGTGTATCTAATCCTCTCCTGTGTGATACCGTCTGCGGAGCCGTGTATCTAATCCTCTCCTGTGTGATACCGTCTGCTGAGCCGTGTATCTAATCCTACCCTGTGTGATACTGTCTGCTGAGCCGTGTATCTAATCCTACCCTGTGTGATACTGTCTGCTGAGCCGTGTATCTAATCCTCTCCTGTGTGATATTGTCTGCTGAGCTGTGTATCTAATCCTATCCTGTGTGATACTGTCTGCTGAGCCGTGTATCTAATCCTCTCCTGTGTGATACTGTCTGCTGAGCCGTGTATCTAATCCTCTCCTGTGTGATACTGACTGCTGAGCCGTGTATCTAATCCTACCCTGTGTGATACTGTCTGCCGAGCCGTGTATCTAATCCTACCCTGTGTGATACTGTCTGCTGAGCCGTGTATCTAATCCTCTCCTGTGTGATACTGTCTGCTGAGCCGTGTATCTAATCCTCTCCTGTGTGATACTGACTGCTGAGCCGTGTATCTAATCCTCTCCTGTGTGATACTGACTGCTGAGCCGTGTATCTAATCCTCTCCTGTGTGATACTGTCTGCTGAGCCGTGTATCTAATCCTCTCCTGTGTGATACTGTCTGCTGAGCCGTGTATCTAATCCTCTCCTGTGTGATACTGTCTGCTGAGCCGTGTATCTAATCCTATCCTGTGTGATACTGTCTGCTGAGCAGTGTATCTAATCCTATCCTGTGTGATACTGTCTGCTGAGCCGTGTATCTAATCCTCTCCTGTGTGATACTGTCTGCTGAGCCGTGTATCTAATCCTCTCCTGTGTGATACTGTCTGCTGAGCCGTGTATCTAATCCTAACCTGTGTGATACGGTCTGCTGAGCCGTGTATCTAATCCTCTCCTGTGTGATACTGTCTGCTGAGCCGAGTATCTAATCCTGTCCTGTGTGATACTGTCTGCTGAACCGTGTATCTAATCCTATCCTGTGTGATACTGTCTGCTGAGCCGTGTATCTAATCCTAACCTGTGTGATACGGTCTGCTGAGCCGTGTATCTAATCCTCTCCTGTGTGATACTGTCTGCTGAGCGTGTATCTAATCCTCTCCTGTGTGATACTGTCTGCTGAGCGTGTATCTAATCCTCTCCTGTGTGATACTGTCTGCTGAGCCGAGTATCTAATCCTATCCTGTGTGATACTGTCTGCTGAGCCGTGTATCTAATCCTCTCCTGAGTGATACTGTCTGCTGAGCCGAGTATCTAATCCTATCCTGTGTGATACTGTCTGCTGAGCCGTGTATCTAATCCTCTCCTGTGTGATACTGTCTGCTGAGCTGTATCTAATCCTCTCCTGTGTGATACTGTCTGCTGAGCCGTGTATCTAATCCTCTCCTGTGTGATACTGTCTGCTGAGCCGTGTATCTAATCCCATCCTGTGTGATACTGTCTGCTGAGCCGTGTATCTAATCCTCTCCTGAGTGATACTGTCTGCTGAGCCGTGTATCTAATCCTGTCCTGAGTGATACTGTCTGCTGAGCCGTGTATCTAATCCTGTCCTGTGTGATACCGTCTGCTGAGCCGTGTATCTAATCCTCTCCTGTGTGATACTGTCTGCTGAGCTGTATCTAATCCTCTCCTGTGTGATACTGTCTGCTGAGCCGTGTATCTAATCCTCTCCTTGTGATACTGTCTGCTGAGCCGTGTATCTAATCCCATCCTGTGTGATACTGTCTGCTGAGCCGTGTATCTAATCCTATCCTGTGTGATACTGTCTGCTGAGCCGTGTATCTAATCCTATCCTGAGTGATACTGTCGGCTGAGCCGTGTATCTAATCCTCTCCTGTGTGATACTGTCTGCTGAGCCGTGTATCTAATCCTCTCCTCTGTGATACTGTCTGCTGAGCCGTGTATCTAATCCTATCCTGCGTGATACTGTCTGCTGAGCCGTGTATCTAATCCTCTCCTGTGTGATACTGTCTGCTGAGCCGTGTATCTAATCCTCTCCTGTGTGATACCGTCTGCTGAGCCGTGTATCTAATCCTACCCTGTGTGATACTGTCTGCTGAGCCGTGTATCTAATCCTACCCTGTGTGATACTGTCTGCTGAGCCGTGTATCTAATCCTCTCCTGTGTGATATTGTCTGCTGAGCCGTGTATCTAATCCTCTCCTGTGTGATACCGTCTGCGGAGCCGTGTATCTAATCCTCTCCTGTGTGATACCGTCTGCTGAGCCGTGTATCTAATCCTCTCCTGTGTGATACTGTCTGCTGAGCTGAGGTTCTGGTACAGAGTCCCTGCAGATTCTCGCCTACGTTCCTCCATTATGATGCAGGACCAGGCCGGTATCTCGCGCACGGACACATTATATACGGTACACGCTCACTGTATAGCGGTATTATGCCGCGTTTCTCTTGCAGGATCAGGACGGTCCGCAGGCCGGTATCTCGCGCACGGACACATTATATACGGTACACGCTCACTGTATGGCGGTATTATGCCGCGTCTCGCGCTCCTCTCCGCTGACAGTGATTACGGTCTATTTTTATGGCCCCTCGGAGGATCAGCGCTGACATTAATGCAATCAGAGATCCGGCAGATTAGGAGACACGAGGGACGGACGCCGCTGATCCCCGCAGGTGAATCCGTTAAAGGGGACCTGCACCGTTATAACAGGTCACATGACCGGCACTCACCTGTAATATCTGGACTGCAGGTAGGTGGAGCACACGGCTTTGGACACGTGACTTGCTGACCCAAAGTCGATGACCTTGACCCGGTAGGGCTGCCGGGAGGGGTCTACCAGCATGATGTTCTCCGGCTTGAGGTCGGCGTGGATGAGGCCGAGGCTCTTCAGCTTCATCAGCGCGGTGCCCACCTGCTGCAGCACCGGCCGGATGTACTTGAGCGGCAGCGGGCTGAACTTGTTCTGCTTCAGGAAGTCGTAGAGGTTCTGCTCCAGCATCTCGAACACCAGGCAGGTGTGGTTCTTGTGCTGGAAGCACTCGTACGCCCGCACAAAGTTGTAGTCGTCGGCGCTCTCCGTGCTGAGCCGCGCCAGTATGCTCACTTCGATCTGCCCCTGCCGGGCGTAGGACGGGTGGTTCTTCAAGATCTTGATGGCCACGATCTCATTGGTGCCCCTTTTCCAGCACTTGACCACCTGGCCGAAGGTGCCACGGCCCAGGAACTCCAGCACCTCGTAGGTGTTGGTCATGGAGCAGAGGACCTCGTGCTGCACCAGCTGGTAGTCGCCTTCGCTGTTGGAGCCGCTGTTCTTGGAGGTGGCGGTGGAGGTGGTGGCGGCCGTGGCTCCGCTGGCATTGTTCTGGGTCATGGGAAGATGCTCGTCTACGATCTGCACGCTGCCGTTGTCCAGCTCCTCGCACTTCCTCTTCAGGCCGCACTTCTGGTAGGTGTCCAGAAGGCTGACCGTGCTGCGACGCATCAGGTTGGTCTGGGGGCCGCTGAGCGCAGGACCGCTCGCCGGTGCCGCAGAAGAGCCGCTGCTGGAAGAAGAGGTCACCACAATGTGACCGGCGCTGGTGGGGAAGATGACCGTCTGCTCGTAGGGTGCCGGGAGGAGCGAGGCGCGGGACAGCACCGGCTGCCCGGACGCGGAGCCGCTCTTGCCTGGGTTATACACCTTGCTGTAGCAGCCGTATCCGGTCATATCCCAGGTGGGCCGCACCTCCAGCTTCAGCTTCTTCACGCTACAGAAGGAGGAGAACGGGAGGACGAGGGAGGAGAACGTGGACAAGGAAGAGGCCATACCTGCAGAGCAAAGACAAGACATGTCAGGAATCAGCCGGAGCCATCACCGGGGGTATATACAATGGCACCCCCTATAGGGGGGGAACGGCAGCACATGGAGAGCATCAGCAATACCCCCAGATAACAGGGGTGAGGCGAGGGGACATCAACATCACTAATATATAATAGCAACACTCATTCCCTCACCCCACAAAGGGAAAGAACTGGCTGATAACAGGGAGCAATAGACTGTACTTACCTGTCCTACAGTCACCGCCCCCAGTAATGGCTGATAACAGGGAGCAATAGACTGTACTTACCTGTCCTACAGTCACCGCCCCCAGTAATGGCTGATAACAGGGAGCAATAGACTGTACTTACCTGTCCTACAGTCACCGCCCCCAGTAATGGCTGATAACAGGGAGTAATAGAATGTGCAGGCATGAAGAGGAGCAGGTTCCCTCCCTGGCGGTGTAATAATGACTCGCCCACCACTGGGGGGCGATATCTGAGCACAGTTCTCTGTACAGATGTCCCTCTTCCATTCCTAGCTATGTGTACACAGAACATTCTGTACATTAACCCCTCGTGATGATTCTGTATTTCTGGCAGGTGAGTGACCATGACATCTATCCCCTTGACCAGGAGCTATATCACTCATCGGCCGGTGATGTCACTGATGATGTCATATGACTCAGCCGGTGACATCATCCAGAGGAGCCGCATCCGGCTGCAGCTGCGGAATATTCTGTTACCTGAATTCTAGAATGTTCTGAAGGGCCTGGAAATGTCAACATCCTGATCCATATACAGTCCCTAATAACCACTAGGGGGCAACACTGGGCTTCTGCAGACTGGAGGACAGGAATCCTAAAGTGACACAAATGTAACAATCTGCAGTAAACAAACGTCACTCTCTTCATCATTGCGGCTTCCTTTTGTGTTGTGTCAGTATTTACTGACATTCTGGCATTCACTACATGAACCAGGAGGCCCAGGATGAGCAGAGATCCCAGCTGCATGGATCTGAAGGCACAGTGTAGTCTGAAGCAGCCGGGCCCTAATAAAACATCTGTACAGGGGCCCCCACCTACTATGAGCAGGCGCCAGGGGCAGTTCAAGTGCTCACCACTAGGGGCGACGTCTCAGACTTCTGCACTTATAGCCTTTGCGTTATTTGGGGTGTACTATATTATCTATATGCATCAACCTCAGTTGTCAGGAACGTCATTTAAAGGGGCAATCGCTCAAAATCTGTAAGTCAACGAGAGGTTACTGCATATGGGCTGGGGACACAATATGGGAATATGACCGAGATGGAAAGGTCGAGAACCTCGGGGTGACCAAGTGACAGAAAGGAAAGCTCCATGAGCGCCAAAATGGCTGCCAGCTGTTCTCGAAACGGAGGAAGAAGCGGTCTGGAGAAAAAAATAGCTGACCTAACAGGAGGGCGCGTGGAGGAAGAGGGAGCGGGGGAAGAGGGAGCGGGGGAAGGGGAAAGAGGCAGCGGGGAAGGGGAAAGAGGCAGCGGGGGAAGGGGAAAGAGGCAGCGGGGAAGGGAAGAAGAGGGAGCGGGGAAGGGAAGAAGAGGGAGCGGGGAAGGGAAGAAGAGGGAGCGGGGAAGGGAAGAAGAGGGAGAGGCGGAAGAAGAGGGAGAGGCAGAAGAAGAGGGAGAGGCAGAAGAAGAGGGAGCGGCGGAAGAAGAGGGAGAGGCAGAAGAAGAGGGAGCGGCGGAAGAAGAGGGAGCGGCGGAAGAAGAGGGAGCGGCGGAAGAAGAGGGAGCGGCGGAAGAAGAGGGAGCGGGGGGAAAGAGGGCGCGGGGGGAAAGAGGGCGCGGGGGGGAAGAGGGCGCGGGGGGGAAGAGGGCGCGGGGGGGAAGAGGGCGCGCGGGGGGAAGAGGGCGCGCGGGGGGGAAGAGGGTGCGGGGGGGGAGAGGGCGCGGGGGGGAAGAGGGCGCGCGGGGAGGAAGAGGGCGCGTGGGGAGGGCGGAAGAGACGGGGGAGGGCGGAAGAGACGGGGGAGGGTGAAAGAGATGGGGGAGGGAGGGGGGAGGGCGGAAGAGACGGGGGCGCGCGGAGGGGGGAGGAGACGGGGGCGCGCGGAGGGGGGAGGAGACGGGGGCGCGCGGAGGTGGGGAGGGCGGAAGAGACGGGGGAGGGTGGAAGAGACGGGGGAGGGAGGGGGGAGGGCGGAAGAGACGGGGGCGCGTGGAGGGGGGAGGAGACGGGGGCGCGCGGAGGGGGGAGGAGACGGGGGCGCGCGGAGGGGGGAGGAGACGGGGGCGCGCGGAGGGGGGGAGGGCGGAAGAGACGGGGGCGCGCGGAGGGGGGGAGGGCGGAAGAGACGGGGCGCGCAGAGGGGGAGGGTGGAAGAGACGGGGGCGCGCAGAGGGGGGGAGGGCGGAAGAGACGGGGGCGCGCGGAGGGGGGGAGGGCGGAAGAGACGGGGGCATGCGGAGGGGGTAGGGGGAAGAGACGGGGGCGCGCGGAGGGGGGAGGGGGGGAGCGTGGAGGGGGAGGGCGGAAGAGACTGCACAGGAGGCCGAAAGACACTGCACACAGCTATGTTATACTGTAGATTATCATCCCCAGCCCGTAGACCCCCTATAATGCTGCGCTCTCATTTCCAGCCCCTCTCGTGCCGCGATGACTAATGTGACAACATATAATCTGTAGATGGAAGTTGAAGCTTCAGATCCTGTAAATATCCTGCAAAGACGAGATAATCTTACGGCAGAATACGGGGTCAGGAAATCCGGCTCCATCCCTGGGGGCAGCAGGTTACAACAGCCACAGACCGGGCTCCGGCCAGGAGCGATAGAAAGCGTCACCAATCAGGAGACAATGACAGGGAAGCTTTCACTGGAAAGACCCCGCGGTACACGACACCCCCACTCAATATTTCCTGGGGGCTGCTAGGGGTGCAATGACTTCAGCTTTGAAGAATATTAGGTTCCCCCCTCCCCCATTCTTATCCTCAGTCAGCACCAAGAAACCCGTCCAATAATAAGTGTACACCGAGCCGAGAGCGCTCCAAGGGTCAACGCTCTAAAGAGACAGCGCGGAAAATAAGCAACAAAATGATGTCACATACAGGACAAGGCTAATCACCTGTAAGGGTGCAAGTTATTGTAATCTATTACTCCCTGTTATCAGCCATTACTGGGGAGAGGAGACTACAACCTCTGCTCTCTGTTATCAGCCATTTGAGGCTGCACCGTCTTTGGGTGTTTTTCAGTTGGGCGAGTGATGCAGTCGCCCGTAGATGATCTCCATTAGATCTACATTTCCCATCCAGAGATATTTACATCCATTTATGTCAGGAATAGAATATAAGCTCCAGATTGTGAGGTTACTGGCCCTTTAAGAGACTGTGCTGTCAGCATCAATGTATATATAGAAATTTGATTATTTCTGCCTTAGTTCTCTGTATCCAATAGGCTGAGACATTGTGGAGGCGACACAGCCGCTGTATAAACTTTTATAATGCAGCCCCGTATAGAATGCAGCCCCGTATAGAATGCAGCCCCGTATAGAATGCAGCCCTGTATAGAATGGAGCCCTGTACCTGTATATAATGCAGCCCCGTATAGAATGCAGCCCCGTATAGAATGCAGCCCCGTATAGAATGGAGCCCCGTATAGAATGGAGCCCCGTATAGAATGGAGCCCTGTACCTGTATAGAATGCAGCCCCGTATATAATGGAGCCCCGTATATAATGGAGCCCTGTACCTGTATAGAATGCAGCCCCGTATAGAATACAGCCCCGTATAGAATGGAGCCCCGTATAGAATGGAGCCCCGTATATAATGAAGCCCCGTATAGAATGGAGCCCTGTACCTGTATATAATGGAGCCCCGTATAGAATGCAGCCCCATATAGAATGCAGCCTCGTATAGAATGGAGCCCTGTACCTGTATATAATGCAGCCCCGTATAGAATGCAGCCCCGTATATAATGGAGCCCCGTATATAATGGAGCCCTGTACCTGTATATAATGCAGCCCCGTATAGAATGCAGCCCCGTATATAATGGAGCCCTGGACCTGTATAGAATGCAGCCCCGTATAGAATGGAGCCCCGTATAGAATGGAGCCCCGTATATAATGGAGCCCTGTACCTGTATATAATGCAGCCCTGTATAGAATGCAGCCCCGTATAGAATGCAGCCCCGTATAGAATGCAGCCCGGTATAGAATGCAGCCCCGTATAGAATGCAGCCCCGTATAGAATGCAGCCCCGTATAGAATGGAGCCCCGTACCTGTATATAATGCAGCCCCGTATAGAATGAGCCCCGTATAGAATGCAGGCCCGTATAGAATGCAGGCCCCGTATAGAATGCAGCCCCGTATAGAATGCAGCCCCGTACCTATATATAATGCAGCCCCGTATAGAATGCAGCCCCGTATAGAATGGAGCCCCGTATAGAATGCAGCCCCGTATAGAATGCAGCCCCGTATAGAATGCAGCCCCGTATAGAATGGAGCCCTGTACCTGTATATAATGCAGCCCCGTATATAATGCAGCCCCGTATATAATGGAGCCCCGTATAGAATGGAGCCCCGTATAGAATGCAGCCCCGTATAGAATGCAGCCCCCCGTATAGAATGGAGGCCCGTATAGAATGGAGGCCCGTATAGAATGGAGGCCCGTATAGAATGCAGCCCCGTATAGAATGCAGCCCCGTGTAGAATGGAGCCCTGTACCTGTATAGAATGCAGCCCCGTATAGAATGCAGCCCCGTATAGAATGCAGCCCTGTACCTGTATATAATGCAGCCCCGTATAGAATGCAGCCCCGTATAGAATGCAGCCCCGTATAGAATTGCAGCCCCGTATAGAATGGAGCCCCGTATAGAATGGAGCCCCGTATAGAATGGAGCCCCGTATAGAATGCAGCCCCGTATAGAATGCAGCCCCGTATATAATGGAGCCCCGTATAGAATGGAGCCCGGTATAGAATGCAGCCCCGTATAGAATGGAGGCCCGTATAGAATGCAGCCCCGTATAGAATGCAGCCCCATATATAATGGAGCCCTGTATCTGTATATAATGCAGCCCCGTATAGAAAGCAGCCCCGTATAGAATGCAGCCCCGTATAGAATGGAGCCCCGTATAGAATGGAGCCCCGTATAGAATGGAGCCCTGTACCTGTATATAATGCAGCCCCGTATAGAATGCAGCCCCGTATAGAATGGAGCCCCGTATAGAATGCAGCCCCGTATAGAATGCAGCCCCGTATAGAATGGAGCCCCGTATAGAATGGAGCCCCATATAGAATGGAGCTCCGTATAGAATGCAGCCCCGTATAGAATGCAGCCCCGTATAGAATGCAACCAGTATATAATGGAGCCCCGTATAGAATGCAGCCCGTATAGATTGGAGCCCTGTATATAATGTAGTCCCGTATAGAATGGAGCCCCGTATAGAATGGAGCCCCGTATAGAATGCAGCCCCGTATATAATGGAGCCCCGTATATAATGGAGCCCCGTATATAATGCAGCCCCGTATATAATGCAGCCCCGTATAGAATGCAGCCCCGTATAGAATGCAGCCCCGTATATAATGCAACCCCCTATATAATGCAGCCCCGTATAGAATGGAGCCCTGTATATAACCACTGCTGCAGCTTCTCTCCATTCACAGAGACACTTGCTCCATTGATGGTTTTGGGTCATTCACGGCCCGAAGAAGAACATAAACCCAAATGCATCTGATCAAGACCATCCTATTCTTCCACAGAGCGGACGCCCCTACAGATGGCCCCCTATGTATTATCTATCTGGGGTGTAGTCCTTCTATTACTCTTGGTAACAATGTATCGATATCACACAGTACCAATCTCCCCCCTGCGGACCCTCTGTGCTGATACTGGGGTCACTGCTGAATAGGACAATGCATCTAAGACATTAAAGGGGCCAAATAGACAGCGGGGGGCCTGGGGGGCTCATATGTCAAATTCTGCCCCCTAGTGATGTCTTTAAGTTAACGCCGTTTAAATCTGACGGGCGTCTCTTCCCGCGGACCGGTCCAATCTCACATCTATTCCTCCTGTGTATGACAGCGATTGGCGGAAGTTGAAGCTCACGGGCCCCAAGGCAAAGTCTCCTACAGGGCCCTCCAATTATCAGAGACCTTTTGGGGCCCCCTAGGCTCCGGGGCCTGGGTGTGATTGCAGCCCCTGTGCCCAGTATTGTTACGCCCCCTGTGGACAGTCTCGGAATTGCACTGTGTGATTAGTGAGCTGTGGTCAGACTATTCTGGGGGGAGACACAGGGACCCTAATGAAGGGGCGTCCCTGCCACATAAGAGAAGGTCAATGTATAAAACCAATCGATGCATTATATTCTGGGGGCGATGCCACTGCGGCTCCGGCTGCGCTTCTATCCACCGCTCACATATTAACATGAAGGGACGAGCCCCATAGAGAATCCTCACTAATAAGTCAGAAAATGGAACTGTTATTTTTATACTCTATTGAAATTGCTGTAAGGTAAAGGTAAAATATTGCCCCTAATCTGTTCCTCCTTCTCTTATAGGGTACACACCTATATGTAACGTGGGTGACACCGGGAAGTCAACAATATAGGACAATAGCACCCTGTAGCACACGGCCCCCAGACATGTTTCACCGCAAATGTGGCATCATCAGAAAATGGGACACTGGCAAAAACCATTGCCGGACCAGGCAGGGCGCGATCCGAGGGGGCCGGACCGGGACGGGCGCGATCCGAGGGGGCCGGACCGGGCAGGGCGTGACCTGAGGGGGCCGGACCGGGCAGGGCGTGACCCGAGGGGGCCGGACCGGGCAGGGCGTGACCCGAGGGGGCCGGACCGGGCAGGGCGCGACCCGAGGGGGCCGGACGAGGCAGGGCGCGATCCGAGGGGGCCGGCCCAGGCAGGGCGCGATCCGAGGGGGCCGGCACGGGCGCAGAGGCGCCAGGGGGCCGGCACGGGCGCAAAGGCGCCAGGGGGCCGGCATGGGCGCAGAGGCGCCAGGGGGCCGGACCAGGCAAGGCGCAATCCGAGGGGGCCGGCCCGGGCACAGAGACGCCAGGGGGCCGGCCCGGGTGAAGAGGCGCCAGCACGGGCGCAGAGGCGCCAGGGGGCCGGCACGGGCGCAGAGGCGCCAGGGGGCCAGCACGGGCGCAGAGGCGCCAGGGGGCCGACCCAGGCACAGAGATACCAGGGGGCCGACCCAGGCACAGAGATACCAGGGGGCCGACCCAGGCACAGAGGTACTGGGGGGGGTCGGCCTAGGCACAGAGATACCGGGGGGCTGGCCCAGGCACAGAGGTACTGGGGGGGCCGGCCTAGGCACAGAGATACCGGGGGGCTGGCCCAGGCACAGAGGTACCGGGGGTGCCGACCCAGGCACAGAGATACCGGGGGGGCCGACCCAGGCACAGAGATACCGGGGGGGCCGACCCAGGCACAGAGATACCGGGGGGGCCGACCCAGGCACAGAGATACCGGGGGGGCCGACCCAGGCACAGAGGTACCGGGGGGGCCGACCCAGGCACAGAGGTACCGGGGGGGCCGACCCAGGCACAGAGGTACCAGGGGGCCGACCCAGGCACAGAGGTACCAGTGGGCCGACCCAGGCACAGAGGTACCAGGGGGCCGACCCAGGCACAGAGGTACCAGGGGGCCGACCCAGGCACAGAGGTACCAGGGGGCCGGCCTAGGCACAGAGATACCAGGGGGCCGACCTAGGCACAGAGATACCAGGGGGCTAGCCCAGGCACAGAGGCACCAGGGGGGGCCGGCTTAGCTGCTGCAATGAGACTCACAGGTAGCACAAAGTGAGGGGGGGGTCATTAGTAAGTAATTTTTGAAAAGTTTGTTAAGTGGCTGGAGACCCCTCTAATCAGCTCTAGTTAGTTACATTCTGCATTCTGTGATATTGATACATTGTAGCCAACAATAATAAACAGAGGGTTACAGGATAGTGACGGCCACAGTGACACAGGGGACCCTATGTGTGCGGCCAGAGCCCACCATTGCTACAATCCTCGCTCTGCTGACGGAGCGTCTTGATTAGTGCACCCCTTACTGTTCTGTAGTGATCACTTCTCCGCAGCAGTCTCATCATCATCATCAGGTAGGATAACAACGATCAATGAAAGACAGAACACTGGGTCCACCATTCACAGCTCACCTCCTCCCCCTCCCTGCACAGTGACCTCTGCACAGCTGACAGAGCATGCCCACAACTCTCTCCTATGAAGCAGGTGTAGGATGTCTGGCTCCTCCCGTCTATTGTACCGTCCTATAGTAACGACACTACAATAACACAATATACGCCATCATCATCTCAGAGCACTTTCTCCATTCTATATGTTTTTCCTACATTTTACCTTTTTATTACAGCGCCTCCTCTTATTACACTACTGTCCTGTATCGCCACTATACATTATACTATACCGCGTGCTTTTATTATACTAGCTTATAGTAGGGATTTAGGGCTATATTATATCACCCTGACGAGCGATATACGGTTATATTAGCCCCTGGTCTCGGCTGGTTCTGCACCCGGCGTCGGTGCCAGCGCGGGGCGTGGCTCGGGGAGGCAGTAAGGCGCTGAATACGGGGGTCACCAGCTAATTTTTTTTTGTTAGAATTTAGGTCACCGGCTTCGGAGGGGAAAAAAAAAAAAAAGTGAAACGAGTCCATTATCCCTCCGAAAACGCAGCGATGGCGGCCGCCTCTATGGTGCGATACTGAATAGACGGCGAGAAAACAAAACCGGAGAAAGACTGGAAAAATTAGAAAAAAAAGATAATTGGATTAACAAAGCAAATGAGATAATGAGTCTGATCTGCAGAGTCTAATAATGGAAGGACGAGCGGCGGATAATGGCGCCAATCACCTACCGCCGCCACGACAGGCGCTTTATTAGCGGAACAGACATTACCCAGAAATCATCACAAAACTTACATCTGATTAATACGGACGGAGAAGATGGTGACCGAGAGCGGAGAGCGAGGACAAGGACAGGAGGAGAAGTGGTACTGTGCAGTGTATATATACAGGACAGGAGGAGTGGTACTGTGCAGTGTATATATACAGGAGGAGTGGTACTGTGCAGTGTATATATACAGGACAGGAGGAGTGGTACTGTGCAGTGTATATATACAGGACAGGAGGAGTGGTACTGTGCAGTGTATATATACAGGACAGGAGGAGTGGTACTGTACAGTGTATATATACAGGACAGGAGGAGTGGTACTGTGCAGTGTATATGTACAGGACAGGAGGAGTGGTACTGTGCAGTGTATATATACAGGACAGGAGGAGTGGTACTGTGCAGTGTATATATACAGGACAGGAGGAGTGGTACTGTGCAGTGTATATATACAGGACAGGAGGAGTGGTACTGTGCAGTGTATATATACAGGACAGGAGGAGTGGTACTGTGCAGTGTATATATACAGGACAGGAGGAGTGGTACTGTGCAGTGTATATATACAGGACAGGAGGAGTGGTGCTGTGCTGTGTATATATACAGGACAGGAGGAGTGGTGCTGTGCAGTGTATATATACAGGACAGGAGGAGTGGTACTGTGCAGTGTATATATACAGGACAGGAGGAGTGGTACCGTGCAGTGTATATATACAGGACAGGAGGAGTGGTACTGTGCAGTTTATATATACAGGAGGAGTGGTACTGTGCAGTGTATATTTACAGGACAGGAGGAGTGGTGCTGTGCAGTGTATATATACAGGAGGAGTGGTGCTGTGCAGTGTATATATACAGGAGGAGTGGTGCTGTGCAGTGTATATATACAGGACAGGACGAGTGGTACTGTGCAGTGTATATATACAGGACAGGAGGAGTGGTGCTGAGAGTAGCACCTGCCTCCTGAGCCCAAGCACTTCCAGGAGGAGGGTCGTCGTCGCCTCTCTTCTCCCCAGGGAGAGGCAGGCCTACTGGGAGGCCGGCATGGCTTCCCAGCCTCCTATCCCCCGGTCTATGCCGGCGGGGGAGAAGGAGCCTCAACAACCGGCCCAGGAGGGAGTGAGGAGATCGGGAAGGGTGAGGAAGAATACATCCACCTGCTCCAATCCCGAGACTGTTCACCGCCAGCCCAGACAGGGAGACTGGGGCACCCCAGGCCCCAGGAACAAGAGCCCAGCAAGATCCTGGGGAGAGATGAGCTCCATCGAGTCCACAAGTTCCTTCTCCTCCCGAGTCGTCGCCACGTTACGAGAGTATGAGGACGCCGGCAAAGCACTAACCCAGCTGAAAGAGGACGTGAGGGAGGCCCGGGTCCTGAACACCCGGGCGTCCAACAAGGAGAGACCCGCGACCTCCCAGAGGTTTAAAGCCCTCAGAGACGAGGTGGTCAGGTTAGTGCTCCTCCGGGAGGGGATTGAGAAAAGCGCAGGTCCCTTCCTGGAGAGGTTTAAGAACCAGCGGCGGTTCTCAGAAATGAAGGGGTTAAACACCTCAGGAGAACCGCCAGCCGGCGTCCTTAGTGAAGAGGAGGGGGAGGATGAAGAGGTGACTGGAGTCTCAGTTGCTGGAGCCAGTGAGGGGCAGAGCCGGTGGTCTCCCTGCAGGGCAGAGGACTCCCACAGCAGAGGCTGGAGTGTCGGGGGAGGAGGAGGAAGGAGGACTGCTGAGGGAGATCCGACTGCTGGAGTCTCCAGTGGACCTGACGCGGTTTTCCTTCGGTGAGGACAAACCAGTGGAGGAGACCAAGAGGAGGAAGAGGAAGACCGGAGGAGCCGCACAGGAGGTGGTGAGTTACAAGTATGTACCAATGACAGATGTTGCGCCTGCCACCTTCTGTTTAAACCCCACCAAACCTAAAGGCACGGGCTCTGCAGTGGGCTCGAGGCAGAGGCAAGGTGGGGAGAGGAGGAGGACGTCCGGCGATGCTGCCATCTGTGCGGGGAACAGTGCAGGGGGCGAGGCTGTGGAGGTACTCACAGCGCCGGACATAGGAAGTTCTGTGGAGTTTCCCACCCTGGCCTCTGCGGCTAAGCCGGTTATCACCGGGGCTGGGGGGGCAGGGAAGGATGTGAAAAACACCTCTGTGAGCAACACTGGGCACACTGCTGCGACAGGGGGGCAGTGTGCCCCAGCGCCCAAAAATGACACTAAGACCCCAAAGTCTGTGGGTGCAGGGCGAGCAGAGGTGCCGAGAAAACAGTCTGCCCAGCACAAGGACCAAAATGCTGCAGTAGGGGGGCGGGGCGCTCCAGGAGATGACCTGCAGAAAGCCAGCAGCAACCAAAGGGAAACGGGTGTGGTGCTGCAGGGAAAGGAGTCTCTGGAAGTGCTCCCCTCCCCCGGCCCAGCAGGTGTGAGTGCAGAGACACCAGACACAAGGGAGAAAGGAATGGAGGTGACTGTGGAAGGTGCAGAGAACAGCAGAGGTAATGGGGTGACAAGTAAAGGGAATGGAAGTAGTGGTGCAGTGAATGATGGGAGTAATGGTGGAGCAGATGGTGAGAGTAATGGTGGAGCAAATGATGAGAGTAGTAGGAATGGTGGAATTAGTGGTACAGTGAATGATGATGCAGCAAATGGTGGGGGTAGTGGTGCAGTGAATGATGATGCAGCAAATGGTGGGGGTAGTGGTGGAATGAATGCTGGGAGTAGTGGTGTAGCAAATGTTGAGGGTAGTGGTGTAATGAATGGTGGGAGTAATGGTCCTGCGAATGGTGTGAGTAGTAGTGGAGTGAACGATGGGAGTAATGGTCCTGCGAATGGTGTGAATAGTACTAGAGTGAATGGTGGGAGCAGCATTGGTGTTGGTGGGGGGGGGAGTAGGCGCTGGTCCCGCTGCCCCCCCAGCATTGGCGGGGGCTTCAGCCCAAAGCTATTCAGGAGCTGTCAGTGCTGGGGGTAGTAGTGCGCCCTCGTCTGGTGGCCCTGGGGATGGTGACTTGCAACAGCAGCTCCTGGACGCCCTGAGGAGAGGGGAGAGCTCCATCACTGTAGAGGGGAGGGAGGTTGATCTGTCTTTCTGGATAGAGAGACATGGTCTTTCAGCCTTCCGAGATAGAGGGGCAGAGACTGTCTGGTCTCTGCCGACAACGGGGCAGAGGAGTAACCGTAGGAACGTGGTCCGTCTCCAGTGGGTAAGCAAGGTTGCCTGTCCTGATAGGTCAAAGGTGGTTGAGCTCCTGCTGGGGATGGGCTTTGCGGCATATGACATCTTTGCCTTGATCCATCCCTACGGGACCTCCTACTTCGATGTCAGCTTCGTGAGACCGGAGGGCCTTGAGCTTTTCTGGTCTCGCCATGAGCTGGCTCGGAGTCGCCCCGAATGGCATGGTCTCTTTCCCCTGGCAATAACCCGCCAAGATTCAGTCAGGAAAGTGACCGTTTTGACTAGTAACGAGTCGCTTTCCTGTATGGACATTACCACCTGGGTGAGTCGATACGGAGAGGTCACCAATATTCCCGAAAAGAATCTGGATGACCATGGTATCTGGTCAGGGACCTGGACCTTCATGGTGAGATTGAAGGTTTCGGGAAACACTGTTACCCATATCCCCTCCTCAACCTTTTTGGGGAGGGATAGGATCTTGATTTTCTCCCGGGGGCAGCCTAAGGTCTGTCACAGGTGCGGTAGCCCCACACACTTCAGTGCGCAGTGTACCACCCAGAAATGCGCACTGTGTGGGGACCTTGGTCATCTTGCTGCTGCCTGTCGCAGGATTAGGTGTAACTTGTGTAGTGACCTCGGTCACCCGTTCAGTCGCTGTCCGCGTTCCTTCGCCAATGCGGTCCTGAAAGTGGCGAGTGCGGGACAGGCGAAAGTCGGGACTAATCTTGCCGGTGAAGGGACCAGTAGGGGCGGGGGAGGCAGGGAACCGGTGAGGAGCAAGCTGCCGCCATCCACCATCAGGCGGCAGGAGAAGCGCCGTGGGGATAGGGGGCAGGGAGTAATGTCCCTAAACTCTGACCCAGGTACTTCACTTGCAGCTGAGGATCCTAAAGACAGTGAATTGAGCGAGGAAGTCAAGAGACTTGAAAGGGAAGAGCAAGAGGACACCACGTCTTCCCAGAAACCCTCTTCTGGTAACAGTCTAGATGAGGGAGAGGGGGAGTGGTCACAGAAAAAGAAAAAGGGTAACAGAAAAACGGCCAGAGGTAGGAGGGGGACCAGGTCTCGAGCTGCCTCTTTGGAGTGCGACCCCTCTGACTCTCTGGCCGTGATCCAAGCGCCATTGGAGGGTTCAGCCGCCCCCCCTCTGGTGGATCTCTCCAACCGGTTCGGGGCTCTCCAGGACCTCCCTCTGGAGGGGGGAAGTGGGGACCCGGGGCCGGAGGTTGCGGACAAGGTGGTTGGGGCTCAGGAGATGGCTGGTTCTTCCTCTCGGGGGGCAAATACAAAGCCCTCTGGGGGGACGACTAACCCAGGACCACCAGACGAGGGCAAGAATGTATGTAAGGAGAGAATGGACGAGTCTGTTTGTCTTAAGCGCACTAAAAACCCGTCATTATCGGAGGAAGAGGTTGGGACTGTCAGTGGTGGGAAGAAAAAGGCTATCTAATTCAATCAATCATGATGGCGGCACCCACCCCGTTGACGCTGGCAACTATTAACGTTTGCAGCATAAAGTCAGATGCGGCAAGGTACACGGCCTTTCATTTTCTCGGCCAACTTGACGCCGACATTTTGTTTTTGCAGGAGACCAGGTTGACCGATATATCAACCTTGCATAAAGCAAGGCGGGAGTGGAGGCATGGGCCCTCCTACTGGTCTCTTGCGGCCGAGCCGTATAGCGGGGTGGCGGTCCTTTTTAAGACCGCAGCGGTTGAATGCAGACGAGTGATCGAATTAGAAATGGGGAGATGCTTGATCCTAGATGTCTTCTTGGGGGGACAAGAGCTTCGGCTCATTAACATCTATGGTTCCCAGTCCAAGTGGGACTGCAAATGTCTCTTCCTGAAGATCAAACCTTTTTTATTTTCGAGTCGGCAGGTGGTCTTCGGAGGGGATTTCAATAATGTCACGAGATCCTGTGATAGAGGAGGTTCCGGAGACCGGCTGGCTTATGACTGCGTCGCGTTAAACAGGATAGTGAGTGAGGCTCGCCTGGTGGATGTCCACATCCGGCACAACCCGGGCGACACGGGATTCACCTTTTTTAGAGGTAGTCAGTGCAGGTCTAGGCTAGACAGGTTTTATTTGAAGGAGGAGGCCGTCTCTTCACCGTTGTCGGTTGTGGAGGTGGAGTTCTCCGATCACTGTTTGATTATGTTTTCTCTGAACGTTACAGAGACTCCTCGGATGGGAAGAGGCTATTGGAAGCTGAATTCGTCACTCCTTGAGGAAGAAGCTGTGAGACGGTCTTTTGAGAAATTCTTTCAGAGCCAGGTACCATTGCTGGGCCTAAGTAACACTAAGTCAGAGTGGTGGGAGATGTTCAAACATCGGGTGGCGAGATTCTTCCGGCAGCTCTCGAACCTCAGAAGCCTGAACAGGGATCGCCTGTATCAGAGCCTGAGGAGGAAACTCGAGCATCTTGTCTCGACTGGAGGTAGCCGCGAGAAGATCTCCAGAGTGAAGTCCTTGCTGAAGAGGTGTCAGTACGATAGGCACGCATCTTTGGTTTTCGAGAGGGACTACGGGAAGTACTGCTCGCCCGACCCTTACAGAAACTGTAAGATGTCAGTGAATAGTAAGATAGTGACGGGGCTGGTGGACAGTACGGGGTCCCTGAGAAGGTCCAGATCAGGGATCTTGGAGGTCGTCAGTTCCTACTACTCGCACCTCTTGGGAAGGAGGGAGCTTGATCGTGACGGGATGTCGGCTTTCCTGGCTGAATCTGTTCCTGAGCCAGGGGCTGACCTCTCGCTGGGCGATTTGGCAGAAGCGATCAAAGAAGAGGAAGTGAGACTGGCGATCGATATGCTTAGGCCCAAAAAGTCGCCAGGTCCGGATGGCTTAACATCCGAGTTCTTTAGGACCTTTAGGGACTCTTTGGTCCCCCTCTTGACTCAGGTGTTTAACGAGTGTCTCTCCTCAGGCACTCTGCCGAGATCATTAAGGAGGTCAGCTTTGATCATTTTGTCAAAGGGTAAGGATCCGTCACGCATTGAGAACTGGCGTCCCATAGCACTTCTCAATGTGGACAGGAAGATTTTGGCTAAGATACTTTTCAACAGGCTGGTGAAGTTTGCACCCCGGCTCCTTTCGGAGGTTCAGCACTGTTGCGTTCCTGGCCGTAGCACTTTTAGTGCTGTTCTAGGTGTCCGAGAGGCCGTGGAGCAAGGCAGGGCAGGCCTCTGGAAGGGGTTCTTGCTGACCCTGGATCAGGCAAAAGCCTTTGATCGGGTTAACCACGAGTAACTCTGGTCCACTCTTTTGAGGTATGGTCTGCCTGGAGGGTTTGTGGACTGGTTTAAGACCTTGTATGCAGGGGCTGAGACTTTCCCTCTGGTGAATGGGTGGATTGGACGACCTTTCGGGGTAGGATCCGGTGTCCGTCAGGGCTGTCCTCTTAGCCCTTTGCTTTACGCGTTTGCGATCGATCCCTTCCTCAGAAGGATCGATTGTGGACCGTTGGTGGGGGTGAGGATGGGCGGGGCGGCGCCGGAGGCTATTCTGAGGGTGGTGGCCTACGCGGACGATGTCACCGTCTTTGCTTCTTCGCAAGAGGAGGCAGTGGTGGTGATGTCAGAAGTGGAGCGCTACTCGGAGGCATCCGGGTCCAAGGTCAACCAGGATAAGTGTGAGAGTCTCTGGCTGGGAGGTGGAGATCCCGGGTTTGATCTTCCGTACACCCTCCCCGAACCCCAAGAACATGCCAAAGTCCTGGGCATCGAATTCGGCCAGGGTAATTACCCCACGAAAAACTGGGAAGGCAGAATCAAAGGTGTCACCCAAAGAGTGGACCAATGGAGGGGTTGGTCTTTGACCCTGAGGGAAAGGGTTGGCCTGTGCAAAGCTTTCCTGCTCCCCTTGCTAATCTACCTGGGCAGCGTCTGTGTCTTGCCAGAGCCTCTCTGGACACGGGTCTACAGTCTGTTCTTCTAGATGTTATGGGGGAACAGACTGAACCTAGTCAAGCGGGAGGTCACTTACCGCACGAGGAGACTAGGGGGTTTGAATATGGTGAACCCCGTGGTGTTCCTAGTGAACACCTTCTTGAAAGTGAACGTGGCAAACCTCTGGAAAGAGAGGGCTCCTCCGTGGGTATTCTCCTGCAAGGGATGGTTTCAGCCTTTCTTCCAGGAATGGGAGACAGGGGGAAGATTGAAGGATCTTCGCACACCACACGGGCATCTCCCGGCTTATGTTACCCCGGTTCTGAAAATGATCCGCCGGTGGGGTCTGGGAATGTGGGAGGTGAGGTCCCTCCCGAGGAAACTCCTCGATATGAGGGTCTTGCTTTCTCATTTTCAGAGTCCATTGGCCCTCAAAGACTGCCCAAGTCGGGATCTGGAGGTTGGGTTGAGTTTGTTAAATTCTACCAGGATCCCCGAGAAGTACTGGGACTTGACTTGGCGCTGCTTCCATGGTAAGCTGTATGTGAGGGACAATTTGAAGTACAGGAGCTCCGAGGACAGGAATTGCCCCCGTGAGGCTTGTGCTAACGTGCTGGAAAGCATGGAGCACTTCCTGCTTCATTGTCCCTTTAATACAGAGGTGTACAACAGGGTGGGGGCTTCCATTGGTTGGCCGCGGCTGGCTACTCTGTCCTACGCCGGGTGGGCCTATGGAGCGTTCGGAGACCTTGGGAGAAGGGACCTTGACACTTTATTCATAGTCAGCGCAGTGGTGAGGTATTTCACGTGGAACGCACGAGTTTTAGTCTCGACGCAGAGTAAAATCCTCCATGTAGATGAAGTCTGTAGGAACATCCTAGGTGACCTGGTGAAGGTACGTTCTCTGGAGTATGAAAGACTGGGTGCCCGGAGGGCGGCCCGTCTCTGGAGGGGCTTTTCCTTCAGGGTGCCTTAGTCCGGTAGTACTCCTATATCCTGGTGGTGGGCCGATGTCTTTTCACCCTAGATTTTTGTTTTGTATTTCTGTCTCCTGAATAGAAGGTTTGCCGGCATCGAACTTGAGCCTTGGATGGTGAGTGTGTAGGTTGTGTTCTGTTTATATTGTATATAATGTATAATAGGGGGTTTTAGTTAGGTTGGGTGGGGGATTTGGGGGGGGGGGGGTTCTTCATCAGCGGTGATAAGAGGACTGATCTGGCCTGGTCCAGGCCCCGCCTGGGGAAAAACTTTGGGGCCTGATCCTAGCTCGGAGTAATCCTGAACTTTGTGGCCAGAGCTGGATCAGGGGTGGCGGGATAGTTAGTGTAGGTCTGTGTTTTATATATATATATAAAAAAAAAATAAAAAAAAAAAGGTTTAAAATTGTCCATGTCACTATTGTATATCTTGTTATTTTTGGTTTTCTGTGGTGTGAATGAGGTGCGGTAAGGGGGTGACTAAGGTCAGGCAGTGGGACCAGTAGGTTAGTGTTAGTTCCCGGTTGTATATACGTTATATTAGGTTTAGTGTTTTATTGTATATAATCTTGTATATAGGACGGTGTTTTATGTGTATATAGGACGGTGTGAGCGTTGTGTGGGATTGTATATAGTAGTATGAATGAAGCTGGGCCGGGGGTTTTATAGGTTTTATAATATTTATTTCCTGTATATATATATATATATTCCTGGAGGGATTTATTTTGTTTCTATTTTCTGTGATTTGTCGTCTTGTTTTGTTCTTATGTTCGGTGTCCTGTAATGTATTATTGTTCTGTCATGTACTGTATATATACAGGAGGAGTGGTACTGTGCAGTGTATATATACAGGAGGAGGGGTACTGTGCAGTGTATATATACAGGAGGAGTGGTGCTGTGCAGTGTATATATACAGGAGGAGTGGTACTGTACAGTGTATATATACAGGACAGCAGGAGTGGCACTGTGCAGTGTATATATACAGGACAGGAGGAGTGGTACTGTGCAGTGTATATATACAGGACAGGAGGAGTGGTACCGTGCAGTGTATATATACAGGACAGGAGAAGTGGTACCGTGCAGTGTATATATACAGGACAGGAGGAGTGGTACTGTGCAGTGTATATATACAGGACAGGAGGAGTGGTACTGTGCAGTGTATATATACAGGACAGGAGGAGTGGTACTGTGCAGTGTATATATACAGGACAGGAGGAGTGGTACTGTGCAGTGTATATATACAGGAGGAGTGGTGCTGTGCAGTGTATATATACAGGAGGAGTGATGCTGTGCAGTGTATATATACAGGACAGGACGAGTGGTACTGTGCAGTGTATATATACAGGACAGGAGGAGTGGTGCTGAGAGTAGCACCTGCCTCCTGAGCTCAAGCACTTCCAGGAGGAGGGTCGTCGTCTGCCTCTCTTCTCCCCAGGGAGAGGCAGGCCTACTGGGAGGCCGGCATGGCTTCCCAGCCTCCTATCCCCCGGTCTATGCCGGCGGGGGAGAAGGAGCCTCAACAACCGGCCCAGGAGGGAGTGAGGAGATCGGGAAGGGTGAGGAAGAGCACATCCACCTGCTCCAACCCCGAGACTGTTCACCGCCAGCCCAGAGAGGGAGACCGGGGCACCCCAGGCCCCAGGAACAAGAGTCCAGCAAGATCCTGGGGAGAGATGAGCTCCAGCGAGTCCACAAGTTCCTTCTCCTCCCGAGTGGTCGCCACGTTGCGAGAGTACGAGGACGCCGGCAAAGCACTAACCCAGCTGAAAGAGGAGCTGAGGGAGGCCCGGGTCCTGAACACCCGGGCGTCCAACAAGGAAAGACCCGCGACCTCCCAGAAGTTTAAAGCCCTCAGAGACGAGGTGGTCAGGTTAGTGCTCCTCCGGGAGGGGATTGAGAAAAGCGCAGGTCCCTTCCTGGAGAGGTTTAAGAACCAGCGGCGGTTCTCAGAAATGAAGGGGTTAAACACCTCAGGAGAACCGCCAGCTGGCGTCCTTAGTGAAGAGGAGGAGGAGGATGAAGAGGTGACTGGAGTCTCAGTTGCTGGAGCCAGTGAGGGGTCAGAGCCGGAGCTCAAGTGGTCTCCCTGCAGGGCAGAGGACTCTGACAGCAGAGGCTGGAGTGTCGGGGGAGGAGGAGGAAGGGGGACTGCTGAGGGAGATCCGACTGCTGGAGTCTCCAGTGGACTTGACGCGGTTTTCCTTCGGTGAGGACAAACCAGTGGAGGAGACCAAGAGGAGGAAGAGGAAGACCGGAGGAGCCGCACAGGAGGTGGTGAGTTACAAGTATGTACCAATGTCTGATGTTGCGCCTGCCACCTTCTGTTTAAACCCCTCCAAACCTAAAGGCACGGGCTCTGCAGTGGGCTCGAGGCAGAGGCAAGGTGGGGAGAGGAGGAGGACGTCCGGCGATGCTGCCATCTGTGCGGGGAACAGTGCAGGGGGCGAGGCTGTGGAGGTACTCACAGCGCCGGACATAGGAAGTTCTGTGGAGTTTCCCACCCTGCCCTCTGCGGCTAAGCCGGTTATCACCGGGGCTGGGGGGGCAGGGAAGGATGTGAAAAACACATCTGCAAAGAACACTGGGTACACTGCTGCGACAGGGGGGCAGTGTGCCCCAGCGCCCAAAAAGGACACTAAGACCCCAAAGTCTGTGGGTGCAGGGCGGGCAGAGATGCCGAGAAAACAGTCTGGCCAGAACAAGGACCAAAATGCTGCAGTAGGGGGGCGGGGCGCTCCAGGAGACGACCTGCAGAAAGCCAGCAGCAACCAAAGGGAAACGGGTGTGGTGCTGCAGGGAAAGGAGTCTCTGGGAGTGCTCCCCTCCCCCGGCCCAGCAGGTGTGAGTGCAGAGACACCAGACACAAGGGAGGAAGGAATGGAGGTGACTGTGGAAGGTGCAGAGAACAGCAGAGGTAATGGGGTTACAAGTAAAGGGAATGGAAGTAGTGGTGCAATGAATGATGGGAGTAATGGTGGAGCAGATGATGGGAGTAATGGTGGAGCAGATGGTGAGAGTAGTAGGAATGGTGGAAGTAGTGGTACAGTGAATGATGATGCAGCAAATGGTGGGGGTAGTGGTGCAGTGAATGATGATGCAGCAAATGGTGGGGGTAGTGGTGGAATGAATGCTGGGAGTTGTGGGAATGGTGGGAGTTGTGGTGTAGCAAATGTTGGGGGTAGTGGTGTAATGAATGGTGGGAGTAATGGTCCTGCGAATGGTGTGAATAGTACTGGAGTGAATGGTGGGAGCAGCACTGGTGTTGGTGGGGGGGAAGTAGGCGCTGGTCCCGCTGCCCCCCCAGCATTGGCGGGGGCTTCAGCCCAAAGCTATTCAGGAGCTGTCAGTGCTGGGGGTAGTAGTGCGCCCTCGTCTGGTGGCCCTGGGGATGGTGACTTGCAACAGCAGCTCCTGGACGCCCTGAGGAGAGGGGAGAGCTCCATCACTGTAGAGGGGAGGGAGGTTGATCTGTCTTTCTGGATAGAGAGACATGGTCTTTCAGCCTTCCGAGATAGAGGGGCAGAGACTGTCTGGTCTCTGCCGACAACGGGGCAGAGGAGTAACCGTAGGAACGTGGTCCGTCTCCAGTGGGTAAGCAAGGTTGCCTGTCCTGATAGGTCAAAGGTGGTTGAGCTCCTGCTGGGGATGGGCTTTGCGGCATATGACATCTTTGCCTTGATCCATCCCTACGGGACCTCCTACTTCGATGTCAGCTTCGTGAGACCGGAGGGCCTTGAGCTTTTCTGGTCTTGCCATGAGCTGGCTCGGAGTCGCCCCGAATGGCATGGTCTCTTTCCCCTGGCAATAACCCGCCAAGATTCAGTCAGGAAAGTGACCGTTTTGACTAGTAACGAGTCGCTTTCCTGTATGGACATTACCACCTGGGTGAGTCGATACGGAGAGGTCACCAATATTCCCGAAAAGAATCTGGATGACCATGGTATCTGGTCAGGGGCCTGGACCTTCATGGTGAGATTGAAGGTTTCGGGAAACACTGTTACCCATATCCCCTCCTAAACCTTTTTGGGGAGGGATAGGATCTTGATTTTCTACCGGGGGCAGCCTAAGGTCTGTCACAGGTGCGGTAGTCCCACACACTTCAGTGCGCAGTGTACCACCCAGAAATGCGCACTGTGTGTGGACCTTGGTCATCTTGCTGCTGCCTGTCGCAGGATTAGGTGTAACTTGTGTGGTGACCTCGGTCACCCGTTCAGTTGCTGTCCGCGTTCCTTCGCCAATGCGGTCCTGAAAGCGACGAGTGCGGGACAGGCGAAAGCCGGGACTAATCTTGCCGGTGAAGGGACCAGTAGGGGCGGGGGAGGCAGGGATCCGGTGAGGAGCAAGCTGCCGCCATCCACCATCAGGCGGCAGGAGAAGCGCCGTGGGGACAGGGGGCAGGGAGTAATGTCCCTAAACTCTGACCCAGGTACTTCACTTGCAGCTGAGGATCCTAAAGACAGTGAATTGAGCGAGGAAGTCAAGAGACTTGAAAGGGAAGAGCGAGAGGACGCCACGTCTTCCCAGGAACCCTCTTCTGGTGACAGTCTAGATGAGGGAGAGGGGGTGTGGTCACAGAAAAAGAAAAAGGGTAGCAGAAAAACGGCCAGAGGTAGGAGGGGGACCAGGTCTCGAGCTGCCTCTTTGGAGTGCGACCCCTCTGACTCTCTGGCCGTGATCCAAGCGCCATTGGAGGGTTCAGCCGCCCCCCCTCTGGTGGATCTCTCCAACCGGTTCGGGGCTCTCCAGGACCTCCCTCTGGAGGGGGGAAGTGGGGACCCGGGGCCGGAGGTTGCGGACAAGGTGGTTGGGGCTCAGGAGATGGCTGGGTCTTCCTCTCGGGGGGCAAATACAAAGCCCTCTGGGGGGACGACTAACCCAGGACCACCAGACGAGGGCAAGAATGTATGTAAGGAGAGAATGGACGAGTCTGTTTGTCTTAAGCGCACTAAAAACCCGTCATTATCGGAGGAAGAGGTTGGGACTGTCAGTGGTGGGAAGAAAAAGGCTATCTAATTCAATCAATCATGATGGCGGCACCCACCCCGTTGACGCTGGCAACTATTAATGTTTGCAGCATAAAGTCAGATGCGGCAAGGTACACGGCCTTTCATTTTCTCGGCCAACTTGACGCCGACATTTTGTTTTTGCAGGAGACCAGGTTGACCGATATATCAACCTTGCATAAAGCAAGGCGGGAGTGGAGGCATGGGCCCTCCTACTGGTCTCTTGCGGCCGAGCCGTATAGCGGGGTGGCGGTCCTTTTTAAGACCGCAGCGGTTGAATGCAGACGAGTGATCGAATTAGAAATGGGGAGATGCTTGATCCTAGATGTCTCCATGGGGGGACAAGAGCTTCGGCTCATTAACATCTATGGTTCCCAGTCCAAGTGGGACCGCAAATGTCTCTTCCTGAAGATCAAACCTTTTTTATTTTCGAGTCGGCAGGTGGTCTTCGGAGGGGATTTCAACAATGTCACGAGATCCTGTGATAGAGGAGGTTCCGGAGACCGGCTGGCTTATGACTGCGTCGCGTTAAACAGGATAGTGAGTGAGGCTCGCCTGGTGGATGTCCACATCCGGCACAACCCGGGCGACACGGGATTCACCTTTTTTAGAGGTAGTCAGTGCAGGTCTAGGCTAGATAGGTTTTATTTGAAGGAGGAGGCCGTCTCTTCACCGTTGTCTGTTGTGGAGGTGGAGTTCTCCGATCACTGTTTGATTATGTTTTCTCTGAACGTTACAGAGACTCCTCGGATGGGAAGAGGCTATTGGAAGCTGAATTCGTCACTCCTTGAGGAAGAAGCTGTAAGACGGTCTTTTGAGGAATTCTTTCAGAGCCAGGTACCATTGCTGGGCCTAAGTAACACTAAGTCAGAGTGGTGGGAGATGTTCAAACATCGGGTGGCGAGATTCTTCCGCCAGCTCTCGAACCTCAGAAGCCTGAACAGGGATCGCCTGTATCAGAGCCTGAGGAGGAAACTCGAGCATCTTGTCTCGACTGGAGGTAGCCGCGAGAAGAACTCCAGAGTGAAGTCCTTGCTGAAGAGGTGTCAGTACGATAGGCACGCATCTTTGGTTTTCGAGAGGGACTACGGGAAGTACTGCTCGCCCGACCCTTACAGAAACTGTAAGATGTCAGTGAATAGTAAGATAGTGACGGGGCTGGTGGACAGCACTGGGTCCCTGAGAAGGTCCAGATCAGGGATCTTGGAGGTCGTCAGTTCCTACTACTCGCACCTCTTGGGAAGGAGGGAGCTTGATCGTGACGGGATGTCGGCTTTCCTGGCTGAATCTGTTCCTGAGCCAGGGGCTGACCTCTCGCTGGGCGATTTGGCAGAAGCGATCAAAGAAGAGGAAGTGAGACTGGCGATCGATGGGCTTAGGCCCAAAAAGTCGCCAGGTCCGGATGGCTTAACATCCGAGTTCTTTAGGACCTTTAGGGACTCTTTGGTCCCCCTCTTGACTCAGGTGTTTAACGAGTGTCTCTCCTCAGGCACTCTGCCGAGATCATTAAGGAGGTCAGCTTTGATCATTTTGTCAAAGGGTAAGGATCCGTCACGCATTGAGAACTGGCGTCCCATAGCACTTCTCAATGTGGACAGGAAGATTTTGGCTAAGATACTTTTCAACAGGCTGGTGAAGTTTGCACCCCGGCTCCTTTCGGAGGTTCAGCACTGTTGCGTTCCTGGCCGTAGCACTTTTAGTGCTGTTCTAGGTGTCCGAGAGGCCGTGGAGCAAGGCAGGGCGGGCCTCTGGAAGGGGCCTTTGATCGGGTTAACCACGAGTACCTCTGGTCCACTCTTTTGAGGTATGGTCTGCCTGGAGGGTTTGTGGACTGGCTTAAGACCTTGTATGCAGGGGCTGAGACTTTCCCTCTGGTGAATGGGTGGATTGGACGACCTTTCGGGGTAGGATCCGGTGTCCGTCAGGGCTGTCCTCTTAGCCCTTTGCTTTACGCGTTTGCGATCGATCCCTTCCTCAGAAGGATCGATTGTGGACCGTTGGTGGGGGTGAGGATGGGCGGGGCGGCGCCGGAGGCTATTCTGAGGGTGGTGGCCTACGCGGACGATGTCACCGTCTTTGTTTCTTCGCAAGAGGAGGCAGTGGTGGTGATGTCAGAAGTGGAGCGCTACTCGGAGGCATCCGGGTCCAAGGTCAACCAGGATAAGTGTGAGAGTCTCTGGCTGGGAGGCGGAGATCCCGGGTTTGACCTTCCGGACACCCTCCCCGAACCCCAAGAACATGCCAAAGTCCTGGGCATCGAATTCGGCCAGGGTGATTACCCCACGAAAAACTGGGAAGGCAGAATCAAAGGTGTCGCCCAAAGAGTGGACCAATGGAGGGGTTGGTCTTTGACCCTGAGGGAAAGGGTTGGCCTGTGCAAAGCTTTCCTGCTCCCCTTGCTAATCTACCTGGGCAGCGTCTGTGTCTTGCCAGAGCCTCTCTGGACACGGGTCTACAGTCTGTTCTTCCAGATGTTATGGGGGAACAGACTGAACCTAGTCAAGCGGGAGGTCACTTACCGCACGAGGAGACTAGGGGGTTTGAATATGGTGAACCCCGTGGTGTTCCTAGTGAACACCTTCTTGAAAGTGAACGTGGCAAACCTCTGGAAAGAGAGGGCTCCTCCGTGGGTATTCTCCTGCAAGGGATGGTTTCAGCCTTTCTTCCAGGAATGGGAGACAGGGGGAAGATTGAAGGATCTTCGCACACCACACGGGCATCTCCCGGCTTATGTTACCCCGGTTCTGAAAATGATCCGCCGGTGGGGTCTGGGAATGTGGGAGGTGAGGTCCCTCCCGAGGAAACTCCTCGATATGAGGGTCTTGCTTTCTCATTTTCAGAGTCCATTGGCCCTCAAAGACTGCCCAAGTCGGGATCTGGAGGTTGGGTTGAGTTTGTTAAATTCTAGCAGGATCCCCGAGAAGTACTGGGACTTGACATGGTGCTGCTTCCATGGTAAGCTGTGTGTGAGGGACAATTTGAAGTTCAGGAGCTCCGAGGACAGGAATTGCCCCCGTGAGGCTTGTGCTAACGTGCTGGAAAGCATGGAGCACTTCCTGCTTCATTGTCCCTTTAATACAGAGGTGTACAACAGGGTGGGGGCTTCCATTGGTTGGCCGCGGCTGGCTACTCTGTCCTACGCCGGGTGGGCCTATGGAGCGTTCGGAGACCTTGGGAGAAGGGACCGAGACACTTTATTCATAATCAGCGCAGTGGTGAGGTATTTCACGTGGAACGCACGAGTTTTAGTCTCGACGCAGAGTAAAATCCTCCATGTAGATGAAGTCTGTAGGAACATCCTAGGTGACCTGGTGAAGGTACGTTCTCTGGAGTATGAAAGACTGGGTGCCCGGAGGGCGGCCCGTCTCTGGAGGGGCTTTTCCTTCAGGGTGCCTTAGTCCGGTAGTACTCCTATATCCTGGTGGTGGGCCGATGTCTTTTCACCCTAGATTTTTGTTTTGTATTTCTGTCTCCTGAATAGAAGGTTTGCCGGCATCGAACTTGAGCCTTGGATGGTGAGTGTGTAGGTTGTGTTCTGTATATATTGTATATAATGTATAATAGGGGGTTTTAGTTAGGTTGGGTGGGGGATTTGGGGGGGTTTTCATCGGCGGTGATAAGAGGACTGATCTGGCCTGGTCCAGGCCCCGCCTGGGGAAAAAACTTTGGGGCCTGATCCTAGCTCGGAGTAATCCTGAACTTTGTGGCCAGAGCTGGATCAGGGGTGGTGGGATAGTTAGTGTAGGTCTGTGTTTTATATATATATATAAAAAAAAAAATAAAAAAAAAAGGTTTAAAATTGTCCATGTCACTATTGTATATCTTGTTATTTTTGGTTTTCTGTGGTGTGAATGAGGTGCGGTAAGGGGGTGACTAAGGTCAGGCAGTGGGACCAGTAGGTTAGTGTTAGTGTCCGGTTGTATATACGTTATATTAGGTTTAGTGTTTTATTGTATATAATCTTGTATATAGGACGGTGTTTTATGTGTATATAGGACGGTGTGAGCGCTGTGTGGGATTGTATATAGTATGAATGAAGCTGGGCCGGGGGGTTTTATAGGTTTTATAATATTTATTTCCTGTATATATATATATATATATTCCTGGAGGGATTTATTTTGTTTCTATTTTCTGTGATTTGTCGTCTTGTTTTGTTCTTATGTTTGGTGTCCTGTAATGTATTATTGTTCTGTCATGTACTGTATATACAGGAGGAGTGGTACTGTGCAGTGTATATATACAGGAGGAGTGGTACTGTGCAGTGTATATATACAGGAGGAGTGGTACTGTGCAGTGTATATATACAGGAGAAGTGGTACTGTGCAGTGTATATATACAGGAGGAGTGGTACTGTGCAGTGTATATATACAGGAGGAGTGGTACTGTGCGGTGTGTATATACAGGACAGGAGGAGTGGTACCGTGCAGTGTATATATACAGGAGGAGTGGTACTGTGCAGTGTGTATATACAGGACAGGAGGAGTGGTACTGTGCAGTGTATATATACAGGACAGGAGGAGTGGTACTGTGCAGTGTATATATACAGGACAGGAGGAGTGGTACTGTGCAGTGTATATATACAGGACAGGAGGAGTGGTACTGTGCAGTGTATATATACAGGACAGGAGGAGTGGTACTGTGCAGTGTATATATACAGGACAGGAGGAGTGGTATTGTGCAGTGTGTATATACAGGACAGGAGGAGTGGTACCGTGCAGTGTATATATACAGGACAGGAGGAGTGGTACTGTGCAGTGTATATATACAGGACAGGAGGAGTGGTACTGTGCAGTGTATATATACAGGACAGGAGAAGTGGTACTGTGCAGTGTATATATACAGGACAGGAGAAGCGGTACTGTGCAGTGTATATATACAGGACAGGAGGAGCGGTACTGTGCAGTGTATATATACAGGACAGGAGGAGCGGTACTGTGCAGTGTATATATACAGGACAGGAGGAGTGGTACTGTGCAGTGTATATATACAGGACAGGAGGAATGGTACTGTACAGTGTATATATACAGGACAGGAGGAGTGGCACTGTGCAGTGTATATATACAGGACAGGAGGAGTGGTACTGTGCAGTGTATATATACAGGACAGGAGGAGTGGTACTGTGCAGTGTATATATACAGGACAGGAGGAGTGGTACTGTGCAGTGTATATATACAGGACAGGAGGAGTGGTACTGTGCAGTGTATATATACAGGACAGGAGGAGTGGTACTGTGCAGTGTATATATACAGGACAGGAGGAGTGGTACTGTGCAGTGTATATATACAGGACAGGAGGAGTGGCACTGTGCAGTGTATATATACAGGACAGGAGGAGTGGTACTGTGCAGTGTATATATACAGGACAGGAGGAGTGGTACTGTGCAGTGTATATATACAGGACAGGAGGAGTGGTACTGTGCAGTGTATATATACAGGACAGGAGGAGTGGTACTGTGCAGTGTATATATACAGGACAGGAGGAGTGGTGCTGTGCAGTGTATATATACAGGACAGGAGGAGTGGTACTGTGCAGTGTATATATACAGGACAGGAGGAGTGGTACTGTGCAGTGTATATATACAGGACAGGAGAAGTGGTACTGTGCAGTGTATATATACAGGACAGGAGGAGTGGTACTGTGCAGTGTATATATACAGGACAGGAGGAGCGGTACTGTGCAGTGTATATATACAGGACAGGAGGAGCGGTACTGTGCAGTGTATATATACAGGGCAGGAGGAGTAGTACTGTGCAGTGTATATATACAGGACAGGAGGAGTGGTACTGTGCAGTGTATATACACAGGACAGGAGGAGTGGTGCTGTGCAGTGTATATATACAGGACAGGAGGAGTGGTACTGTGCAGTGTATATACACAGGACAGGAGGAGTGGTGCTGTGCAGTGTATATATACAGGACAGGAGGAGTGGTACTGTGCAGTGTATATATACAGGACAGGAGGAGTGGTACTGTGCAGTGTATATATACAGGACAGGAGGAGTGGTACTGTGCAGTGTATATACACAGGACAGGAGGAGTGGTACTGTGCAGTGTATATATACAGGACAGGAGGAGTGGTACTGTGCAGTGTATATACACAGGACAGGAGGAGTGGTGCTGTGCAGTGTATATATACAGGACAGGAGGAGTGGTACTGTGCAGTGTATATATACAGGACAGGAGGAGTGGTACTGTGCAGTGTATATATACAGGACAGGAGGAGTGGTGCTGTGCAGTGTATATATACAGGAGGAGTGGTACTGTGCAGTGTATATATACAGGACAGGAGGAGTGGTACTGTGCAGTGTGTATATACAGGACAGGAGGAGTGGTACTGTGCAGTGTATATATACAGGACAGGAGGAGTGGTGCTGTGCAGTGTATATATACAGGACAGGAGGAGTGGTATTGTGCAGTGTATATATACAGGACAGGAGGAGTGGTACTGTGCAGTGTATATATACAGGACAGGAGGAGTGGTACTGTGCAGTGTATATATACAGGACAGGAGGAGTGGTACTGTGCAGTGTATATACACAGGACAGGAGGAGTGGTGCTGTGCAGTGTATATATACAGGACAGGAGGAGTGGTACTGTGCAGTGTATATATACAGGACAGGAGGAGTGGTACTGTGCAGTGTATATATACAGGACAGGAGGAGTGGTGCTGTGCAGTGTATATATACAGGAGGAGTGGTACTGTGCAGTGTATATATACAGGACAGGAGGAGTGGTACTGTGCAGTGTATATATACAGGACAGGAGGAGTGGTACTGTGCAGTGTATATATACAGGACAGGAGGAGTGGCACTGTGCAGTGTATATATACAGGAGGAGTGGTACTGTGCAGTGTATATATACAGGACAGGAGGAGTGGTACTGTGCAGTGTATATATACAGGACAGGAGGAGCGGTACTGTGCAGTGTATATATACAGGGCAGGAGGAGTAGTACTGTGCAGTGTATATATACAGGACAGGAGGAGTGGTACTGTGCAGTGTATATACACAGGACAGGAGGAGTGGTGCTGTGCAGTGTATATATACAGGACAGGAGGAGTGGTACTGTGCAGTGTATATATACAGGACAGGAGGAGTGGTACTGTGCAGTGTATATATACAGGACAGGAGGAGTGGTACTGTGCAGTGTATATACACAGGACAGGAGGAGTGGTACTGTGCAGTGTATATATACAGGACAGGAGGAGTGGTACTGTGCAGTGTATATATACAGGACAGGAGGAGTGGTACTGTGCTGTGTATATATACAGGACAGGAGGAGTGGTACTGTGCAGTGTATATATACAGGACAGGAGGAGTGGTACTGTGCAGTGTATATACACAGGACAGGAGGAGTGGTACTGTGCAGTGTATATATACAGGACAGGAGGAGTGGTACTGTGCAGTGTATATATACAGGACAGGAGGAGTGGTACTGTGCAGTGTATATACACAGGACAGGAGGAGTGGTGCTGTGCAGTGTATATATACAGGACAGGAGGAGTGGTACTGTGCAGTGTATATATACAGGACAGGAGGAGTGGTACTGTGCAGTGTATATATACAGGACAGGAGGAGTGGTGCTGTGCAGTGTATATATACAGGAGGAGTGGTACTGTGCAGTGTATATATACAGGACAGGAGGAGTGGTACTGTGCAGTGTATATATACAGGACAGGAGGAGTGGTACTGTGCAGTGTATATATACAGGACAGGAGGAGTGGTGCTGTGCAGTGTATATATACAGGAGGAGTGGTACTGTGCAGTGTATATATACAGGAGGAGTGGTACTGTGCAGTGTATATATACAGGACAGGAGGAGTGGTACTGTGCAGTGTATATATACAGGACAGGAGGAGTGGTACTGTGCAGTGTATATATACAGGACAGGAGGAGTGGTGCTGTGCAGTGTATATATACAGGGGGAGAGATACTGTGCAGTGTATATATACAGGAGGAGTGGTACTGTGCAGTGTATATATACAGGAGGAGTGGTACTGTGCAGTGTATATATACAGGACAGGAGGAGTGGTACTGTGCAGTGTATATACAGTACAGACCAAAAGTTTGGACACGCCTTCTCATTTAAAGATTTTTCTATATTTTCATGACTAAGAAAATTGTACATTCACACTGAAGCATAAAAACTATGAATTACCACATGTGGAATTATATACTGAACAAAAAAGTGTGAAACAACTGAAAATATGTCTTATATTCTAGGCTCTTCACAGTAGCCCCCTTTAGCTTTGATGACTGCTTTGCACACTCTTGGCATTCTCTTGATGAGCTTCAAGAGGTAGTCACCGGAAATGGTCTTCACTTCACAGGTGTGCCCTGTCAGGTTTAATAAGTGGGATTTCTTGCCTTATAAATGGGGTTGGGACCATCAGTTGTGTTGTGCAGAAGTCTGGTGGATACACAGCTGATAGTCCTACTGAATAGACTGATAGCTGTTTTTTTCTTGCCATAATACAAATTCTAAGTAAAGAAAAACGAGTGGCCATCATTACTTTAAGAAATGAAGGTCAATCAGTGTGAAAAATTGTGAAAATGTGTCCCCAAGTGCAGTTGCAAAAACCATCAAGCTCTACAAAGAAATTGGCTCACATGAGGACCGCCCCAGGAAAGGAAGACCAAGAGTCACCTCTGCTTCTGAGAATAAGTTTATCCGAGTCACCAGCCTCAGAAATCGCAGGTTAACAGCAGCTCAGATTAGAGACCAGGTCAATGCCACACAGAGTTCTAGCAGCAGACACATCTCTACAACAACTGTTAAGAGGAGACTTTGTGCAGCAGGCCTTCATGGTAAAATAGCTGCTAGGAAACCACTGCTAAGGACAGGCAACAAGCAGAAGAGACTTGTTTGGGCTAAAGAACACAAGGAATGGACATTAGACCAGTGGAAATCTGTGCTTTGGTCTGATGAGTCCAAATTTGAGATCTTTGGTTCCAACCACCGTGTCTTTGTGCGACGCAAAAAAGGTGAACGGATGGACTCTACATGCCTGGTTCCCACCGTGAAGCATGGAGGAGGAGGTGTGATGGTGTGGGGGGGCTTTGCTGGTGACACTGTTGGGGGTTTATTCAAAATTGAAGGCATACTGAACCAGCATGGCTACCACAGCATCTTGCAGCGGCATGCTATTCCATCCGGTTTGCGTTTAGTTGGACAATCATTTATTTTTCAACAGGACAATGACCCCAAACACAACTCCAGGCTGTGTAAGGGCTATTTGACCAAGAAGGAGAGTGATGGGGGGCTACGCCAGATGACCTGCACTGCAGTCACCAGACCTGAACCCAATCGAGATGGTTTGGGGTGAGCTGGACCGCAGAGTGAAGGCAAAAGGGCCAACAAGTGCTAAGCATCTCTGGGAACTCCTTCAAGATTGTTGGAAGACCATTTCCGGTGACGACCTCTTGAAGCTCATCAAGAGAATGCCAAGAGTGTGCAAAGCAGTCATCAAAGCAAAAGGTGGCTACTGTGAAGAACCTAGAATATAAGACATATTTTCAGTTGTTTCACACTTTTTTGTTAAGTATATAATTCCACATGTGGTAATTCATAGATTTGATGCCTTCAGTGTGAATGTACAATTTTCATAGTCATGAAAATACAGAAAAATCTTTAAATGAGAAGGTGTGTCCAAACTTTTGGTCTGTACTGTACATAGGGCAGTGGTACTGTGCGGTGTGTGTATATAGGGCAGTGGTACTGTGCGGTGTGTATATAGGGTGGTGGTACTGTGCGGTGTGTATATAGGGCAGCTGGTACTGTGCGGTGTGTATATAGGGCAGCGGTACTGTGCGGTGTGTATATAGGGCAGTGGTAGTGGTACTGTGCGGTGTGTATATTGGGCAGTGGTACTGAGCGGTGTGTATACTGGGCAGTGGTACTGTGCGGTGGGTGTATATAGGGCAGTGGTACTGTGCGGTGTGTATATAGGGCAGTGGTACTGTGCGGTGTGTGTATATAGGGCAGCGGTACTGTGCGGTGTGTATATAGGGCGGTGGTACTGTGCGGTGTGTATATAGGGCAGTGGTACTGTGCGGTGTGTATATAGGGCAGTGGTACTGTGCGGTGGGTGTATATAGGGCAGTGGTACTGTGCGGTGGGTGTATATAGGGCAGTGGTACTGTGCGGTGGGTGTATATAGGGCAGTGGTACTGTGCGGTGGGTGTATATAGGGCAGTGGTACTGTGCGGTGGGTGTATATAGGGCAGTGGTACTGTGCGGTGGGTGTATATAGGGCAGTGGTACTGTGCGGTGGGTGTATATAGGGCAGTGGTACTGTGCGGTGGGTGTATATAGGGCAGTGGTACTGTGCGATGTGTACATAGGGCAGTGGTACTGTGCGATGTGTATATAGGGCAGTGGTACTGTGCGGTGTGTGTATATAGGGCAGTGGTACTGTGCGGTGGGTGTATATAGGGCAGTGGTACTGTGCGGTGGGTGTATATAGGGCAGTGGTACTGTGCGGTGGGTGTATATAGGGCAGTGGTACTGTGCAGTGGATGTATATAGGGCAGTGGTACTGTGCAGTGGATGTATATAGGGCAGTGGTACTGTGCGGTGGGTGTATATAGGGCAGTGGTACTGTGCGGTGGGTGTATATAGGGCAGTGGTACTGTGCGGTGGGTGTATATAGGGCAGTGGTACTGTGCGGTGTGTATATAGGGCAGTGGTACTGTGCGGTGTGTATATAGGGCAGTGGTACTGTGCGGTGGGTGTATATAGGGCAGTGGTACTGTGCGGTGGGTGTATATAGGGCAGTGGTACTGTGCGGTGGGTGTATATAGGGCAGTGGCACTGTGCGGTGTGTATATAGGGCAGTGGTACTGGGCGGTGTGTATATAGGGCAGCGGTACTGTGCGGTGGGTGTATATAGGGCAGTGGTACTGTGCGGTGGGTGTATATAGGGCAGCGGTACTGTGCGGTGGGTATATAGGGCAGTGGTACTGGGCGGTGTGTATATAGGGCAGCGGTACTGTACGGTGGGTGTATATAGGGCAGCGGTACTGTGCGGTGGGTGTATATAGGGCAGCGGTACTGTGCGGTGGGTGTATATAGAGCAGCGGTACTGTGCGGTGGGTGTATATAGGGCAGTGGTACTGTGCGGTGGGTGTATATAGGGCAGTGGTACTGTGCGGAGGGTGTATATAGGGCAGTGGTACTGTGCGGAGGGTGTATATAGGGCAGCGGTACTGTGCGGTGGGTGTATATAGGGCAGTGGTACTGTGCGGTGGGTGTATATAGGGCAGTGGTACTGTGCGGTGTGTATATACGGCAGTGGTACTGTGCGGTGGGTGTATATAGGGCAGTGGTACTGTGCGGTGGGTGTATATAGGGCAGCGGTACTGTGCGGTGTGTATATAGGGCAGCGGTACTGTGCGGTGTGTATATAGGGCAGTGTGTCACGGGTGTGTCGCCACGAAGATCGTCACGATTACACAGCCTGACTTCTCGCAGCTGACTTTTTGGTGTTTTGTGCTTTTCGGCAGTGAGGGAGTTAATTCTCTCTCTCTGTGCTAGACGAGGTCCAGCCTCGCCCAGCTGCAATCAATGCTGCTGTAGTGAGACTCCTTCAAATGCCTGCTGGTCTGTTAGGGAAGTGTCGGTGAAAGCATTTCATGCAGACTAACAGAGCGGATCGTGGTATTTGGAGTTTCAGAGCTAAGTGTATTCGGAGAGTTTTTTCCCTTCCTCGCTTTATCATTTATCTCCTTTCCCGTTGGTGTTCCCTCTGTTGTAGTTGTGTAGTTTTTGTATGCAAGGTGGTTTTGGTTTTTCCCTTGTACTGTCTCGTTCGTCTAAGTACTGTGTGTGGGCATATTATTACTTGTCCCCTTTTGTTGTGATCGGGGTCCTTCTCAGGACTAGATTACTTAGGTGCAGGGATCCTCAGGAGGTAGGGGTTACGCTGGCGGCCTGGACCTCTGTACCTTTAACAGTACCTCCAGGTTGAGGGATTAGTCAGGGCCCCAGCTTAGGGTCAGCTTAGGCCCCCTACCTCCAGTATACAGAGACAGCGTGACGTTTTCACCGACCACTTAGTTTTTCTCCAGCTACCATGGATCCAGTAGCCGGTCTAGCTCGGCAGTTGCAGAGTTTGTCCATGGAGCTTGCGGACGTTAGGTCCAAGGTTTTGTATCCTCAGGAGCAAGCCGGACCAGAACCTAAAGTAGCTCTCCCTGACAGGTTCACTGGGGGGCGGGACAAGTTTTTTGTTTTCCGGGAGGCAAGCAAGTTGTACTTTCGGCTGCGGCCTCGGTCATCGGGGAGTGAAGAACAAAGGGTGGGAATTGACATCTCGCTCCTACAAGGGGACCCACAATCTTGGGCGTTCTCTCTTCCCCCGGGCTCCCCGGCTCTCCAGTCAGTGGATAGGTTTTTCGCTGCTCTGGGACTCGTATATTATGACCCAGATCGGATCTCCCTTGCTGAGTCTAAGTTACGTAGGATCCAGCAGGGAGATCGTCCGGCGGAGGAATTCTGTTCGGAGTTCCGTAGGTGGGCCACGGACACCCAGTGGAATGACCCGGCTCTTAGGAGCCAGTTTTGTCAAGGTATATCCGACAAATTACAGGATGTGTTGGCACAGTATGACTCTCCCGCGTCACTGGAAGCCGCTATGGCCCTTGCTATTCGCGTTGACAGACGGCTTCGGGAGAGGTGCGGGATAACTCTACCCCCTGTGATGACTCCACCTCCTACAAGGTCCCCTCATATGGTGGTTCCCCTGGTCAGTCCAGAGGAGCCTATGCAATTAGGAGGGACATCATTTCGGGGGAGGGGACCGGTGGTGCGCCATAAGACAGGAAGGTGTTTCTTCTGCGGGAGAAAGGGACATTTTATTGGGGGGTGTCCATCCCGTCCCTTGCAGAGTGAAGAGTCGTCGGAAAACTGTTGATCCCAGGTTGTGTGGTGGACGGCAATCTGGGAGTAGGTATTTCGTCCCTAGGTTCGTCTCAGTTTTTCGTACCGGCGGAGGTGGTGGTGGGTACGAGAACTGAGAGGATATCTGTTCTTCTGGATAGTGGGGCCGGGGCTAATCTGGTTGATGCTCGGTTTGCCTGGGTTCAAGGTATGCGATTGAGTGAGTTGGCTAAACCCATCCCCATATTCTCGATCGATGCCAGGCCTCTCAGTCAGGGAAGTTTTTTGCAAGCTGTGCATGACGTAAAACTTCAAGTGGGGGCGATACATAAAGAACTGTTGTCTTGCTACGTGTTGGAGGGTCTTCCCACTCCTATAGTGTTGGGCCTTCCTTGGTTAACTAAGCATAACCCGGTTATTAATTGGCAAACCAGAGAGATAAGCCAATGGAGTAAATTCTGTAATAAAAACTGCATGAACACGGTCATCGGTGCGATTACTCCTTGGGTCTTACCTCCATTTCTGGCGGACTTTGAGGATGTATTCTCGGAGAAAGGGTGTCAGGAACTACCTCCTCATCGCGAGTATGACTGTTCTGTAAAACTGCTCCCTGAGGCCAAGTTACCTAAAGCTAGGTTGTATAACCTTTCTGGTCCTGAGAGGCAGGCCATGAAGGATTATATTTCAGAAAGTCTGGCTAAGGGGCATATTAGACCTTCATCTTCACCGGTGGCTGCAGGGTTCTTCTTTGTTAAGAAGAAAGATGGAGGCCTACGCCTTGCCTGGATTTCCGTGAACTTAATCGGATTACGGTCCGAGATCCGTATCCGCTCCCACTTATTCCCGATCTCTTTAATCAGATCGTGGGCGCCAAATGGTTCTCTAAGTTGGATCTCAGGGGGGCGTACAATCTGATTAGGATGAAGGAGGGGGATGAGTGGAAGATGGCGTTTAACACTCCGGAGGGGCATTATGAGAACCTTGTCATGCCATTCGGTCTGACTAATGCCCCGGCGGTGTTCCAACACTTTGTTAATGACATTTTTTGCCGCCTGGTGGGACAGTTTGTTGTCATATATCTGGATGATATCTTAATTTACTCGCCGGATCTGGTGTCTCATCAGGAGCACGTTAGGCAGGTGTTACAGATCTTGCGGGATAATAAACTGTATGCCAAATGGGAAAAGTGTGTGTTCGCCGTACAGGAACTCCAGTTTTTAGGTTTCCTGGTGTCAGCGTCCGGTTTTCGTATGGACCCTGGGAAAGTGCGGGCAGTTCTTGAGTGGGATCGGCCAGAGAATCTTAAGGCACTACAACGTTTCCTGGGGTTTGCTAATTATTACCGGAAGTTCATTCGTAATTTCTCGTCCATGGTTAAGCCTCTCACAGACATGACTAAAAAGGGGACGGATTTTTCTAGGTGGTCTGACAAGGCTTGTCAAGCATTCTCCTCCTTGAAAAAATGTTTTGCCTCGGCACCCATACTCATTCAACCTGATGCGTCACAGCCATTCATTGTAGAGGTAGACGCTTCCGAGGTAGGGGTGGGAGCAGTATTGTTACAAGGTTCGTCCCCTGGTAAGTGGCATCCGTGCGCCTTTTTCTCTAAAAAATTGTCGTCCGTTGAGAGGAATTACGATGTCGGCAATAGGGAACTCTTGGCTATTAAGTTAGCTTTTGAGGAGTGGCGCCATTTTTTGGAGGGGGCAGTCCATCCGGTCACCGTCATCACCGATCACAAGAACCTGCTATATCTGGAGTCCGCAAAACGTCTGAATCCCAGACAAGCTAGGTGGTCATTGTTTTTTACCAGGTTTAATTTTGTCGTTACATATCGTCCTGGGTCAAAAAATGTAAAGGCGGATGCCTTATCTCGTAGTTTCCCTGGGGCCGGGAATACGGACGACCCGATTCCTATCCTTCAGGAGGGGGTGGTGGTTTCGGCAGTATGCTCTGAGCTGGAGGAGGAGGTATTGGAGGCTCAGGGGGACGCCCCTGTTGGACCTCCGGGGAGACTGTTTGTTCCAGATCAGTTGCGACAAAAGGTGATCGAGGCACACCATAACTCAGTTTTTGCAGGACACCCGGGGAGTAGAGCAACTGTGGATCTCCTCTCGCGTCGGTTTTGGTGGCCTAACTTACATAAGGAGGTGGTAACTTTTGTCGCGTCCTGTGGGGTTTGTGCGCGCTCTAAGACCCCACATACCCGTCCGTCTGGGGCCCTCTTACCTTTGAAGATCCCGGAGCGTCCTTGGACTCATCTGTCTATGGACTTTATTACGGACCTCCCTCCGTCTTCGGGTAAAACGGTCATACTCGTTGTAGTGGACAGGTTCAGCAAGATGGCACATTTTATCGCTCTTCCGGCTCTCCCTAATGCTAAAACTCTTGCGCAGGTGTTCATTGGGGAGATTGTGAGGCTTCACGGGGTACCCTCCGAGGTGGTGTCTGATCGGGGGTCTCAGTTTGTGTCCAAGTTCTGGAAGGCGTTTTGTGCACGGCGGGGGATGCATTTGTCATTCTCATCGGCTTTTCATCCTCAGACCAATGGTCAGACGGAACGTATGAACCAGAGCTTGGAGACATATCTCCGGTGTTTTGTGTCAGAGAACCAGGAGGACTGGGCTTCTTTCTTACCTCTGGCAGAGTTTGCTCTTAATAATAGGCGGAGCGAGTCCACTGGTAAGTCCCCGTTTTTTGGGGCATATGGTTTTCACCCCCAGTTTTGTACTTTCAGTAGGGGGGGCTCTTCGGGGGTTCCTGAGGAGGAACGATTTTCCTCATCACTCGCTTCAGTATGGAGAGGGGTGCTGAAGAATCTGAATACTATGGGGAACCGATACAAACGTATGGCTGATAGGAGGAGAGTGTCTGGTCCGGACCTAAGTGTGAACGATCGGGTATGGTTGTCTACCAGGAATATAAAACTTAAGGTTCCCTCCTGGAAACTGGGTCCCAGGTTCATCGGGCCGTACAGAATCAGTTCTATTATTAATCCGGTGGCATTCCGTCTTGACCTCCCTCCTACGTTTAAAATTCACAACGTGTTCCACAGATCGTTGCTTAAGAGGTATGTGGCGCCGGTGGTACCGTCACCTTTACCTCCCCCTCCAGTGGTGGTCAATGGTAACTTGGAGTTCCAGGTATCGAGGGTCATCGATTCACGCTTTAATCGCTGGTCCCTTCAGTACCTGGTTCATTGGAAAGGGTATGGTCCTGAGGAGAGGATGTGGGTTCCTGCGTCGGATATTAACGCAGACCGATTAGTTCGGGCCTTCCACACGACTCACCCGGATAAACCTGGCCCTGAGGGTCCGGAGGCCCCTCGTAGAAGGGGGGGTACTGTCACGGGTGTGTCGCCACGAAGATCGTCACGATTACACAGCCTGACTTCTCGCAGCTGACTTTTTGGTGTTTTGTGCTTTTCGGCAGTGAGGGAGTTAATTCTCTCTCTCTGTGCTAGACAAGGTCCAGCGTCGCCCAGCTGCAATCAATGCTGTTGTAGTGAGACTCCTTCAAATGCCTGCTGGTCTGTTAGGGAAGTGTCGGTGAAAGCATTTCATGCAGACTAACAGAGCGGATCGTGGTATTTGGAGTTTCAGAGCTAAGTGTATTCGGAGAGTTTTTTCCCTTCCTCGCTTTATCATTTATCTCCTTTCCCGTTGGTGTTCCCTCTGTTGTAGTTGTGTAGTTTTTGTATGCAAGGTGGTTTTGGTTTTTCCCTTGTACTGTCTCGTTCGTCTAAGTACTGTGTGTGGGCATATTATTACTTGTCCCCTTTTGTTGTGATCGGGGTCCTTCTCAGGACTAGATTACTTAGGTGCAGGGATCCTCAGGAGGTAGGGGTTACGCTGGCGGCCTGGACCTCTGTACCTTTAACAGTACCTCCAGGTTGAGGGATTAGTCAGGGCCCCAGCTTAGGGTCAGCTTAGGCCCCCTACCTCCAGTATACAGAGACAGCGTGACACAGTGGTACTGTGCGGTGGGTGTATATAGGGCAGTGGTACTGTGCGGTGGGTGTATATAGGGCAGTGGTACTGTGCGGTGTGTATATAGGGCAGTGGTACTGTGCGGTGTGTATATAGGGCAGTGGTACTGTGCGGTGGGTGTATATAGGGCAGTGGTACTGGGCGGTGGGTATTCTGGTTATTGATTGCCCGCTGTTATCGCTGTTATCAGCAGATGATCGATATCGCTGGATTTACCTTTCACCATTCCCCTCCCCCGCTTGTAGAGGGGGTCACATCTCCCCCATTTCTGGGCTATGGAGGGTCTGCACCTCCAGGACAGATAGGGGGCCGGATTAACCCCTTCAGCGCTGCCTGCAGGTCCATGGAGCAGTGCGGCTGTTGTCTTTAGGGTCCTCGCTCTCCCTTCCCCCTCCTCCTCGTTACCGCTGACATCTACAGAAATTCTGCAATCTCCTTAGAAGCGACAGAGAATGAAGTGGAGAATCGAGGAGCCATCGATGGCCGGTGACGCTGGGTATGTGGGCGACTCTCGGGGGCTCCGAGACCTCCAATAATGTTTTATCTGTGACTTCTGTGCACGTTCTCATCTGACTCTGAGCCACATCCCCAGATCCATCAATGTCCACCTCCCACCCGGCCATGGATCACGTGCAGACATTGAGGTGGCCGGCGAGGTGGGCGATGGGGTGGTCGGTGAGATGGGCGGTGGGGTGGACGGTGTTGTGGTCGGCGAGGAGGCTGGTGGAGTGGTTTGTGCGGTGGTTGGTGGGGAGGACGGTGGGGTGGTCTGTGCGGTGGCCGATGGAGTGGTCGGTGAGATGGTCGGTGCGGTGGTCGGCGAGGAGGTCGGTGGGGTGGTCGGCGAGGAGGCCGGTGGGGTGGTCTGTGCGGTGGTCGGTGGGGTGGACGGTGAGATGGTCGGTGCGGTGGTCGGCGAGGAGGCCGGTGGGGTGGTCGGCGAGGAGGCTGGTGGAGTGGTTTGTGCGGTGGTTGGTGGGGAGGACGGTGGGGTGGTCGGCAAGGAGGCCGGTGGGGTGGACGGGGAGATGGTCGGTGGGGTGGACGGTGAGATGGTCGGTGCGGTGGTCGGCGAGGAGGCCGGTGGGGTGGTCGGTGAGATGGTCAGTGTGGTGATCGGTGAGATGGTCGGTGCGGTGGTCGGTGTGGTGATCGGCGAGGAGGCCGGTGGGGTGGTCGGTGCGGTGGCCTGGTGGGGTGGTCGGTGCGGTGGCCTGGCGGGGTGGTCGGCGAGGAGGCCGGTGGGGTGGTCGGCGAGGAGGCCGGTGGGGTGGTCGGCGAGGAGGCCGGTGGGGTGGTCGGTGGGGTGGTCGGCGAGGAGGCCGGTGGGGTGGTCGGCGAGGAGGCCGGCGGGGTGGTCGGCGAGGAGGCCGGCGGGGTGGTCGGCGAGGAGGCCGGTGGGGTGGTTCCATCATGACAATCGTGCACATGACAGGAGTCTCAGTGGTGCAGCCTCAGGGTTCGTGACCTCAGCTCTGAAGGAAGACAAGAAATCTGCTAAGGATCCAGTGAGGAGCAGAACAGTAAGTGCTCTGTCTGGTGAGCAACCAGGGCCGCACCGCCTACGGGGGTCCTACTCCCTGACAATATATATATATATATATGGGGGCTGTGTGTCTGGTGCTGGGTTTAGTTGTCCTCTCCGTCGGGCACTGTATGTCAGAAGGGCAGCTCCTCGTCCGCCCGGCACTGTATGTCGGGGGGCAGCTCCCCGTCCGCCCGGCACTGTATGTCGGGGCGCAGCTCCCCGTCCGCCCGGCACTGTATGTCGGGGGGCAGCTCTCTGTCTGTCCGGCACTGTATGTTGGGGGGCAGCTCCCCGTCCGTCCGGCACTATATATGGGGGCAGCTCTCTGTCCGCCCGGCACTATATATGGGGGCAGCTCTCTGTCCGTCCGGCACTGTATATGGAGGCAGCTCTCCATCCGCCCGGCACTGTATATGGGGGCAGCTCTCCATCCGCCCGGCACTGTATATGGGGGCAGCTCTCAGTCCGTCCGGCACTGTATATGAGGGCAGCTTTCCGTCCGTCCAGCACTGTATATGGGGGCAGCTCTCCGTCCGCCTGGCACTGTATATGGGGCAGCTCTCCGTCCGTCCGGCACTGTATGTCGGGGGGAAGCTCTCCATCCGTCCTTCACTGTATATGGGGGCAGCTCTCCGTCTGTCCGACACTGTATATGGGGGCAGCTTTCTGGCTGGCACTGCCTCTATAGAGACGCTCTCTGGGGGCCGCACGTGTCTCACACGTGTGAGTAATCAGCTGTGATGTACAGAGAGCGTCACTGGCATCGTGGTGAAATCATCCTAACGAGGATTAATCCCTAATCTCAGGTCACAGCAGATTATTAGGAGAGCGGCACAAGGACACGGGCGCCTAAGCCGAACTATCCGGCAAGAGCCGACAACGCGACAGCCGCCGGAGCTGCTCACGATGACTCCGGTGCACAGGAGCCGTCCGGCCTCCGGGATCACCGGGTCCTGGGACCTTTACAATACAAGAACGCGGCACCAAAGATCCAGACCGTGCAATCTAATCCCCAAGAGCAAAGCATCCCAGCCATCAATACTCAGCAGAGTATGGCGGTATTATCTGAGAGGAGCTGCAGAGTCATCAGGGCTCCGTAAGGAGTTTACACAGCACCATACAATGGTATTATCAGGGCAGTGTATGGCCGTATTATATCATATCGGTGTGCATATCTAATAATACCACCATATTGTGCCACTATAATATTGCCACGTATACAATAGCACCATTCAGTGCCAAGATAAAAAAGGCCATATAACAGCAGCATATAGTGCTGAAAAAACTACTGCTGCACATCTATCTATGCGGATATACAGCTGTAAATGCACTTATCTATATAGCAGTATTATCTCTGACACTATATGGTGAACAGATGAGCATTGTATATGGCGGTATGAGGTTGGTACTATATGGCGGCATTACGTGGCTTGTGTATGCCATTCTTATCTTAGCGCTAAATGTTGCTGCATGTGGAATATTATATTGGCACAATAGGATGCAATTACAGGCGCGGTATACGGCAGCATTACCTTGGCACTATGTGGCGGTATTACATAGGCTAAACAAAAAAAACTTACAGTTTGGATTTGGGGCGTCTTCTATCAAATCTTGGATCTTACAGATTATTACGCCCATTCGCTCCCGGAAAAGCTGGGTGACATCCCCCTACAGGGTGCGACTAGTGGTGTCCGGGCACAGAGAAGCCGCTCTGGAGACATCAGCCCCAAAATCACAGGATTTACCCCAGATCCGACCCAGATTCCTGTATATGGACGGCAGCAGGGTGCAGGGCCCCAGGCGGCCAGAAGAGGGCACCGCTCCTGTCTGTTCTCTGACTTCTCTCCCAGACACAGAGGAAGGGCCCAGAATAAAGAATCCTTGGTGCAGTTTTCACAATAAAACAACCTTTGTCGGAGTTTTCCTTGATGCAGAAAACAAAACAAACACAAAACAAAGGAGTGGAGACCCCCAGGGTCAGTGCCCCCCACAGCCCTCCTCATAATACTCTGTGTGTTATAAAGGGGGTAGGGGTGGGCTGCATGATGGCTGCCGGCAGCTGAGGGGTTAAGAAACTTCGGTGGCCAGACAACTCTGCACAGAGCCCAGCCATATGCAGATACAGAGGGGCCCACAGAGGAGGGGCCCATAGATCCTGGAGGAGCCCACAGAGGAGCCTATAGATCCAGGAGGAGCCCACAGAAGGGCCCACAGAGGAGGAGCCCACAGAGGAGGAGCCAAAAGAGGGGACTATAGTTCCAGGAGGAGCCCACAGAGGGGGAGCCCACAGAGGAGGAGCCAAAAGAGGGGACTATAGATCCAGGAGGAGCCCACAGAAGAGAAGCCCACAGAGGGGACTATAGATCCAGGAGGAGCCCACAGAGGGGGAGCCCACAGAGGAGGAGCCAAAAGAGGGGACTATAGATCCAGGAGGAGCCCACAGAGGGGGAGCCCACAGAAGAGGAGCCCACAGAGGGGACTATAGATCCAGGAGGAGCCCATAGAGGGGACTATAGATCCAGGAGGAGCCCACAGAGGGGACTATAGACCCAGGAGGAGCCCACAGAGGGGACTATAGATCCAGGAGGAGCCCATAGAGGGGACTATAGATCCAGGAGGAGCCCATAGAGGGGACTATAGATCCAGGAGGAGCCCATAGAGGGGACTATAGATCCAGGAGGAGCCCACAGAGGGGACTATAGACCCAGGAGGAGCCCACAGAGGGGACTATAGATCCAGGAGGAGCCCACAGAGGGGACTATAGATCCAGGAGGAGCCCACAGAGGAAGGGCCCCTGCAACCTGAGCTCTGCGGCCCATCCCCCTCCTCCAGCCATGCTGGGGTTAATGCTCTGCCCCCTCTCCTGCCCCCAGCACAGGATGGGGGGGAGATCATGGGGCAAGTTCTGTATAATATTTCTAGGAGATAATATATACAATGGCAGCCGCTCTCCTCCCATCCTTCCTCCATAGGGTCAGGGAAAAGTCATGTACAGTTCAGGTTAACCCCCTCCAGCCCGGAAAGAGGAGGAGGAGGAGGAGGCGGCCCAGCAGAATGCAGGGGACAGTATAGAAGACATCTGTATATACAGTGCCAGACACAGCCATTTCATACCCTCTATATACAGCCCCCTGCCATTTCAAACCCTCTATATACAGCCCCCTGCCAATGCATACCCTCTATATACAGCCCCCTGCCAATGCATACCCTCTAGCCCCCTGCCATTGCATACCCTCTATATACAGCCCCTGCCATTTCATACCCTCTATATACAGCCCCCTGCCATTGCATACCCTCTAGCCCCCTGCCAATGCATACCCTCTATATACAGCCCCCTGCCATTTCATACCCTCTATATACAGCCCCCTGCCATTGCATACCCTCTATATACAGCCCCCTGCCATTTCATACCCTCTATATACAGCCCCCTGCCATTGCATACCCTCTATATACAGCCCCCTGCCATTGCATACCCTCTAACCCCCTGCCATTGCATACCCTCTATATACAGCCCCCTGCCATTGCATACCCTCTAGCCCCCTGCCATTGCATACCCTCTAGCCCCCTGCCATTGCATACCCTCTAGCCCCCTGCCATTGCATACCCTCTATATACAGCCCCCTGCCATTGCATACCCTCTATATACAGCCCCCTGCCATTGCATACCCTCTAGCCCCCTGCCATTGCATACCCTCTATATACAGCCCCCTGCCATTGCATACCCTCTATATACAGCCCCCTGCCATTGCATACCCTCTAGCCCCCTGCCATTGCATACCCTCTAGCCATCTGCCATTGAATACCCTCTATATACAGCCCCCTGCCATTGCATACCCTCTATATACAGCCCCCTGCCATTGCATACCCTCTATATACAGCCCCCTGCCATTGCATACCCTCTATATACAGCCCCCTGCCATTGCATACCCTCTATATACAGCCCCTGCCATTTCATACCCTCTATATACAGCCCCCTGCCATTGCATACCCTCTAGCCCCCTGCCAATGCATACCCTCTATATACAGCCCCCTGCCATTTCATACCCTCTATATACAGCCCCCTGCCATTGCATACCCTCTATATACAGCCCCCTGCCATTGCATACCCTCTATATACAGCCCCCTGCCATTGCATACCCTCTATATACAGCCCCCTGCCATTGCATACCCTCTATATACAGCCCCCTGCCATTTCATACCCTCTATATACAGCCACCTGCCATTGCATACCCTCTAACCCCCTGCCATTGCATACCCTCTATATGCAGCCCCCTGCCATTGCATACCCTCTAGCCCCCTGCCATTGCATACCCTCTAGCCCCCTGCCATTGCATACCCTCTAGCCCCCTGCCATTGCATACCCTCTATATACAGCCCCCTGCCATTGCATACCCTCTATATACAGCCCCCTGCCATTGCATACCCTCTAGCCCCCTGCCATTTCATACCCTCTATATACAGCCCCCTGCCATTGCATACCCTCTATATACAGCCCCCTGCCATTGCATACTCTCTAGCCCCCTGCCATTGCATACCCTCTAGCCCCCTGCCATTGCATACCCTCTATATACAGCCCCCTGCCATTGCATACCCTTTATATACAGCCCCCTGCCATTGCATACCCTCTAGCCCCCTGCCATTGCATACCCTCTAGCCCCCTGCCATTGCATACCCTCTATATACAGCCCCCTGCCATTGCATACTCTCTAGCCCCCTGCCATTGCATACCCTCTAGCCCCCTGCCATTGCATACCCTCTAGCCCCCTGCCATTGCATACCCTCTATATACAGCCCCCTGCCATTGCATACCCTCTATATACAGCCCCCTGCCATTGCATACCCTCTAGCCCCCTGCCATTGCATACCCTCTAGCCCCCTGCCATTGCATACCCTCTATATACAGCCCCCTGCCATTGCATACCCTCTAGCCCCCTGCCATTTCATACCCTCTAGCCCCCTGCCATTTCATACCCTCTAGCCCCCTGCCATTTCATACCCTCTATATACAGCCCCCTGCCATTTCATACCCTCTATATACAGCCCCCTGCCATTGCATACCCTCTATATACAGCCCCCTGCCATTGCATACCCTCTAGCCCCCTGCCATTTCATACCCTCTATATACAGCCACCTGCCATTGCATACCCTCCATATACAGCCCCCTGCCATTGCATACCCTCTATATACAGCCACCTGCCATTGCATACCCTCTATATACAGCCCCCTGCCATTGCATACCGTCTATATACAGCCCCCTGCCATTGCATACCCTCTATATACAGCCCCCTGCCATTGCATATCCTCTAGCCCCCTGCCATTGCATACCCTCTATATACAGCCCCCTGCCATTGCATACCCTCTATATACAGCCCCAGCCATGTACAGATCTAGATCCTGGATATACAGCTCTAGCCCCTTACATCTATATATACTGTATAGGAGCAGCAACTTAAATTTATATTACTTACGGTATATTTTCTGCATATACAGTAGCCCCTTATATCTGTACCCAGTATATATAGCAGCCTCTTACCCCTATTGAACTTGTATATCCCCAGCAGCCCCCCCCCTCATCTATAGCCCCTATGTACCCAGCACGCCCCCCCCTCATCTATAGCCCCTATGTACCCAGCAGCCCCCCTCATCTATAGCCCCTATGTACCCAGCAGCCCCCCCCTCATCTATAGCCCCTATATACCCAGCAGCCCCCCCCTCATCTATAGCCCCTATATACCCAGCAGCCCCCCTCATCTATAGCCCCTATGTACCCAGCAGCCCCCCCCCTCATCTATAGCCCCTATGTACCCAACAGCCCCCCCCCTCATCTATAGCCCCTATGTACCCAGCACGCCCCCCCCTCATCTATAGCCCCTATGTACCCAGCAGCCCCCCCATCTATAGCCCCTATGTACCCAGCAGCCCCCCCCTCATCTATAGCCCCTATGTACCCAGCAGCCCCCCCCTCATCTATAGCCCCTATATACCCAGCAGCCCCCCCCTCATCTATAGCCCCTATGTACCCAGCACGCCCCCCCCTCATCTATAGCCCCTATCTACCCAGCAGCCCCCCCCCTCATCTATAGCCCCCATGTACCCAGCAGCCCCCCCCCTCATCTATAGCCCCTATGTACCCAGCAGGCCCCCCCCTCATCTATAGCCCCTATGTACCCAGCAGGCCCCCCCCCCTCATCTATAGCCCCTATGTACCCAGCAGGCCCCCCCCCTCATCTATAGCCCCTATGTACCCAGCAGGCCCCCCCCTCATCTATAGCCCCTATGTACCCAGCAGCCCCCCCCTCATCTATAGCCCCTATGTACCCAGCAGCCCCCCCCCTCATCTATAGCCCCTATGTACCCAGCAGCCCCCCCCCTCATCTATAGCCCCCATGTACCCAGCAGGCCCCCCCTCATCTATAGCCCCTATGTACCCAGCAGGCCCCCCTCATCTATAGCCCCTATGTACCCAGCAGCCCCCCCTCATCTATAGCCCCTATGTACCCAGCAGGCCCCCCCCCTCATCTATAGCCCCTATGTACCCAGCAGCCCCCCCCTCATCTATAGCCCCTATGTACCCAGCAGGCCCCCCCCCCCATCTATAGCCCCTATGTACCCAGCAGCCCCCCCCCTCATCTATAGCCCCCATGTACCCAGCAGCCCCCCCTCATCTATAGCCCCCATGTACCCAGCAGGCCCCCCCTCATCTATAGCCCCTATGTACCCAGCAGCCCCCCCTCATCTATAGCCCCTATGTACCCAGCAGCCCCCCCCTCATCTATAGCCCCTATCTACCCAGCAGCCCCCCCTCATCTATAGCCCCTATCTACCCAGCAGCCCCCCCTCATCTATAGCCCCTATCTACCCAGCAGCCCCCCCTCATCTATAGCCCCTATGTACCCAGCAGCCCCCCCCTCATCTATAGCCCCTATGTACCCAGCAGCCCCCCCCTCATCTATAGCCCCTATGTACCCAGCAGCCCCCCCTCATCTATAGCCCCTATGTACCCAGCAGGCCCCCTCATATATAGCCCTTGTATACACTGCAGCCTCCCAGGTCTATAACCCCTGTACACCCCTGCAGCCCCCCATGTCTATAGCCCCTGTACACCCCTGCAGCCCCCCATGTCTTTAGCCCCTGTATACCCTGCAGCCCTCCAGGTCTATAGCCCCTGCATACACTGCCGCCCCCCATTTCTATAGCCCTTGTTTACCCTGTAGCCTCCCAGGTCTATAGCCCCTGCAGCCCCCCCATGCCTATAGCCCCCTGTATACCCTGCAGCCCCCACGCCTATAGCCCCCTGTATACCCTGCAGCCCCCACGCCTATAGCCCCCTGTATACCCTGCAGCCCCCATGCCTATAACCCCTGCAGCCCCCCTATAGCTATAGCCGCCTGTATACCCTGCAACCCCCTATGCCTATAACCCCTGCAGCCCCCAGGTCTATAGCACCTTTACCCTGCAGCCCCCCATGCCTATAGGCCCTTGTATACGCTGCAGTACCCAGGTCTATAGCCCCTGCAGCCCCCCATATCTATAGCCCTTGTATCCTGCAGCCCCCCATATCTATAGCCCCTGTATCCTGCAGTCCCCCATATCTATAGCCCCTGTATCCTGCAGCCCCCCCATATCTATAGCCCCTGTATCCTGCAGCCCCCCCATATCTATAGCCCCTGTATCCTGCAGGCCCCCCATATCTATAGCCCTGTATCCTGCAGGCCCCCCATATCTATAGCCCCTGTATCCTGCAGGCCCCCCATATCTATAGCCCCTGTATCCTGCAGGCCCCCATATCTATAGCCCCTGTATCCTGCAGGCCCCCATATCTATAGCCCCTGTATCCTTCAGGCCCCCATATCTATAGCCCCTGTACCCTGCCGCCCCCCAGGTCTATAGCCCCCTGTATACCCTGCAGCCCCCACGCCTATAGCCCCCTGTATACCCTGCAGCCCCCACGCCTATAGCCCCCTGTATACCCTGCAACCCCCACGCCTATAGCCCCCCTGTATACCCTGCAGCCCCCACGCCTATAGCCCCCTGTATACCCTGCAGCCCCCACGCCTATAGCCCCCTGTATACCCTGCAGCCTCCACGCCTATAGCCCCCTGTATACCCTGCAGCCCCCATGCCTACAGCCCCCTGTATACCCTGCAGCCCCCATCCCTAAAGCCCCCATGCCTATAACCCCTGCAGCCCCCCTATAGCTATAGCCTCCTGTATACCCTGCAACCCCCTATGCCTATAACCCCTGCAGCCCCCTATATCTATATACCCTGCAGCCCCCAGGTCTATAGCCCCTTTACCCTGCAGCCCCCCATGCCTATAGGCCCTTGTATACCCTGCAGCCCCCCATATCTATAGCCTCTGTATCCTGCAGCCCCCCATATCTATAGCCCCTGTATCCTGCAGCCCCCCATATCTATAGCCCCTGTATCCTGCAGCCACCCATATCTATAGCCCCTGTATCCTGCAGCCCCCCATATAGCCCCTGTATCCTGCAGCCCCCCATATCTATAGCCCCTGTATCCTGCAGCCCCCCATATCTATAGCCCCTGTATCCTGCAGCCACCCATATCTATAGCCTCTGTATCCTGCAGCCCCCCATATCTATAGCCCCTGTATCCTGCAGCCCCCCATATCTATAGCCCCTGTATCCTGCAGCCACCCATATCTATAGCCCCTGTATCCTGCAGCCCCCCATATCTATAGCCCCTGTACCCTGCTGCACCCCAGGTCTATAGCCCCTGCAGCCCCCCAGGTCTATAGCCCCTGTATCCTGCAGCCCCCCAGGTCTATAGCCCCTGTATCCTGCAGCCCCCCATATCTATAGCCCCTGTACCCTGCAGCCCCCCAGGTCTATAGCCCCTGCAGCCCCCCAGGTCCAGGCTCTTACATAACTGCGGCCGGAAGTATTGATACAATGTAACAATTTAATATCAACACAACGAAGAATAAACAACACATTAACCCTTCCCCGCCCGCTGCCTGGAGGATAAAGGGGGCTCTTACCTCCACAGATAGGGGGTGAGGGTGCCGGATCTGGGGGGCTTCATGGCAGTGACCCCGGTGATTGACAGGCTGACAATCTTCTGCAGTCTTCGGGTTCAGGGCCCCCTCCTCCTGGCTCCTGACATTCCTGGGGAGTGGGTGAGCAGGCAGATTGGGGGGCAGCTGTCAGCTCAGCTCCTCAATCAGACAGCAGCCAGCACGACCCCCATGTCTGGTGCATCCCACCCAGTGCACCCTAAAACTGGGGAGCAGGGCCTAGCTGTGTATGGGGGAGAGGGCTCTGCAGGAGGCTGCTGGGTTTAGGGTGACCCTCAGCTCTAGATGTGGGGCCAGAGATCCAGGCAGACAGATCCCCCAGGGCAGTAGTGCAGCCCCCTGTGAGGTCCCCCATGCAGGGAGCCCTGCACCCAACCTTCCTGCAAGCTGCAAAAAGTTGAATTTAGAAAAGAGAAAAGGCAGCAGCAGCAGAAGAAGGAGGAGGAGGAGGAGGAGTAGAGAGAGGAGGAGGCCCTGGGTCTTTCTTTCTCCAGCTCTTGCAAAGCAATCAAACGCCCATCGCATAGATGATGCAGGAGGGGGAGCCTGGTGCTGGAGCCCCCTCCTCTGCAGGAGACTGGGGGGATCTCTGTTTAACCAACACATTTCAATCAGGAATGAAGGGGTGGGGGGTCGTTATCTCATTAACCCTGCAATCCCCAGTCAGACTGCACTGCAGATTGTCAGCTCTTCAGCCCCAACCAGTATCTCAGACCCCAGGTCAGGGTTGGACTGCAGCTGATACAGGCTGGTCCCATGTGTCCTACATACATGTCAGCTACCAGCACAGTCAGGATGAGGATAGTCAGCTCCTCTGCCCCATCAGACCCCAGGTCAGGGATGGACTGCAGCTGATACAGGCTGGTCCCATGTGTCCTACATACATGTCAGCTCCCAGCACAGTCAGGATGAGGATAGTCAGCTCCTCTGCCCCATCAGACCCCAGGTCAGGGGTGGACTGCAGCAGATACAGGCTGGTCCCATGTGTCCTACATACATGTCAGCTACCAGCACAGTCAGGATGAGGATAGTCAGCTCCTCTGCCCGATCAGACCCCAGGTCAGGGGTGGACTGCAGCAGATACAGGCTGGTCCCATGTGTCCTACATACATGTCAGCTCCCAGCACAGTCAGGATGAAGATAGTCAGCTCCTCTGCCCCATCAGACCCCAGGTCAGGGATGGACTGCAGCTGATACAGGCTGGTCCCATGTGTCCTACATACATGTCAGCTCCCAGCACAGTCAGGATGAAGATAGTCAGCTCCTCTGCCCCATCTGACCCCAGGCCATGCAGATTTCATCACTTGTACAGTCAGGGGCCATTAGGGGTGCAGAGGTGACAGTTACCCCCAGGCCCTGGTGTTTGAGGGGTCTCACAGCCTTCTAACCCTACAGATAATCCCTGAGCTCTGCCTTCTGTCAGTGAATTGTAACTTTCCTGAGAACCTGTCTGAGGGACTTGTTACAATGTGTCAGTGTCTCCAGGAGTCCAGGGAAATTTCCGGAGAATTGGTGACACTGATACATTGTAACAAATGTATCAGAGCAGGAAATGTTCTTGGGTCAAGGGGAGTTTTTCCCTTTGGATCTGATCATAGTGTTTCTTCCATTCACTGACAGCAAGCAGGGATCTGGCGGTGAGAGAGTTAACCCAGACTGTCCAGTTATGGTGTCATTTACACAAGACTCGGCGCCGGCCCTTTAATATGTTCCGCCGCAGAATCCGCCGATAAATCTGCCGCGTTTCCTGGATGAGGCCGTGGATTTGGCTTCTTCAGGATCGGCCTCCGTTCAGGCGTCCAGTTGGAGCAGAGCTGATGAGCTGCACCACATTCTGCTCTACCTGCGCTTATAACATCCAGCCACATTTCACAAACAGCAGGGAAATGATAAATATAAATATCTGCACCCCCCTCGTCCCTGCCCCGATTAATCCGCTGCTGGCTGCCGGCAGAATTTATTATAACAGACTGGGCGGGGGAGGGGCGGTCGGACCAGTAGACGGTCACCAGTGCATCTGGGGGGCTCCGGTACAGACCACTGACCAGACAGTCCATCCTTATACGATCTCCGCCGACAAATAAAAAAACCTTTTTTTTAACATTTTTGCCATAATTTTCATATTTTCGTAAACGATAAATCAATCCCAGCTGATTGCAGTATTATATGGGCACTACATGACAGTTTTATTAAGGCAGTAATGTTTGGGCGCTGTATGACCGCAGTATTTATATGGCGGTATAATAAGTAGCACGGCATTATTTCAGGACTACTCTATGGCAGTATCACGTGTATCCTGTATGCCGGTGTTATATCAGCACTACATTACGGTATTATTTGGACAACGCATGGAGGACGTCGTACTGAAGCATGGAGAACGTCGTACAGCGGCATGGAGGATGTCGTACAGCGGCATGGAGGATGTCATACTGAAGCATGGAGGACGTCATACTGAAGCATGGAGGACGTCATACAGCGGCATGGAGGACGTCGTACAGCGGCATGGAGGACGTCGTACAGCGGCATGGAGGACGTCATACTGAAGCATGGAGGACGTCATACTGAAGCATGGAGGACGTCATACAGCGGCATGGAGGACGTCGTACAGCGGCATGGAGGACGTCGTACAGCGGCATGGAGGACGTCATACAGCGGCATGGAGGATGTCGTACAGCGGCATGGAGGATGTCGTACAGCGGCATGGAGGACGTCATACTGAAGCATGGAGGACGTCTTACTGAAGCATGGAGGACGTCGTACAGCGGCATGGAGGACGTCATACAGCGGCATGGAGGACGTCATACAGAGGCATGGAGGACGTCATACTGAAGCATGGAGGACGTCGTACAGCGGCATGGAGGACGTCGTACAGCGGCAAGGAGGACGTCGTACAGCGGCACGCAGGACGTCATACTGAAGCATGGAGGACGTCGTACAGCGGCATGGAGGACGTCGTACAGCGGCAAGGAGGACGTCGTACAGCGGCACGCAGGACGTCATACTGAAGCATGGAGGACGTCGTACAGCGGCATGGAGGACGTCATACTGAAGCATGGAGGACGTCGTACAGCGGCATGGAGGACGTCGTACAGCGGCATGGAGGACGTCATACTGAAGCATGGAGGACGTCGTACAGCGGCATGGAGGACGTCATACTGAAGCATGGAGGACGTCGTACAGCGGCATGGAGGACATCGTACAGCGGCATGGAGGACGTCATACAGAAGCATGGAGGACGTCATACAGCGGCATGGAGGACGTCGTTCAGCGGCATGGAGGACGTCGTACAGCGGCATAGAGGGCGTCATACTGAAGCATGGAGGACGTCGTACAGTGGCATGGAGGACGTCGTACAGCGACATGGAGGACGTCGTACAGTGGCATGGAGGACGTCATACTGAAGCATGGAGGACGTCGTACAGCGGCATGGAGGACATCGTACAGCGGCATGGAGGACGTCATACAGAAGCATGGAGGACGTCATACAGCGGCATGGAGGACGTCGTTCAGCGGCATGGAGGACGTCGTACAGCGGCATAGAGGGCGTCATACTGAAGCATGGAGGACATCGTGCAGTGGCATGGAGGACGTCGTGCAGTGGCATGGAGGACGTCGTACAGCGGCATGGAGGACGTCATACTGAAGCATGGAGGACGTCGTACAGTGGCATGGAGGACGTCGTGCAGTGGCATGGAGGACGTCATACTGAAGCATGGAGGACGTCGTACAGCGGCATGGGGGACGTCATACTGAAGCATGGAGGACGTCGTGCAGTGGCATGGAGGACGTCGTACAGCGGCATAGAGGGCATCATACTGAAGCATGGAGGACGTCGTACAGCGGCATGGAGGACGTCATACTGAAGCATGGAGGACGTCGTACAGTGGCACGGAGGACGTTGTACAGCGGCATGGAGGACATCGTACAGCGGCATGGAGGACATCGTACAGCGGCATGGAGGACGTCGTACAGCGGCATGGGGGACGTCATACTGAAGCATGGAGGACGTCGTACAGTGGCACGGAGGACGTCGTACAGCGGCATGGAGGACATCGTACAGCGGCATGGAGGACATCGTACAGCGGCATGGAGGACGTCGTACAGCGGCATGGAGGACGTCATGTGTGTGCAGCTCCGTTACCTGGACCCTGTGTGTGCGGCTCCGTTACCTGGACCCTGTGTGTGCGGCTCCGTGACCTGGACCCTGTGCGGCTCCGTTACCTGGACCCTGTGTGTGCAGCTCCGTTACCTGGAACCTGTGTGTGCGGCTCCGTTACCTAAACTGTCCGGCTCCGTCACCCGGACCCTGTGTGTGCGGCTCCGTTACCCGAACCCTGTGCGGCTCCGTTACCCGGACCCTGTGTGTGCGGCTCCGTTACCTGGACCCTGTGTGTGCGGCTCCGTTACCTGGACCCTGTGCGGCTTCGTTACCTGGACCCTGTGTGTGCGGCTCCGTTACCCGGACCCTGTGCGGCTCCGTTACCCGGTCCCTGTACGGCTCCGTTACCTGGACCTTGTACGGCTCCGTTACCTGGACCCTTTGTGTGCAGCTACGTTACCCGGACCCTGTGCGGCTCCGTTACCCGGACCCTGTGTGTGCAGCTCCGTTACCCGGACCCTGTGTGTGCAGCTCCGTTACCTGGACCCTGTGTGTGCGGCTCTGTTACCCGGACCCTGTGCGTGCGGCTTCGTTACCCGGACCCTGTGTGTGCGGCTCCGTTGCCCGGACCCTGTGCGTGCGGCTTCGTTACCCGGACCCTGTGTGTGCGGCTCCGTTGCCCGGACCCTGTGTGTGCAGCTCCGTTACCTGGACCCTGTGTGTGCGGCTCTGTTACCTGGACCCTGTGTGTGCGGCTTCGTTACCTGGACCCTGTGTGTGCGGCTCCGTTACCTGGACCCTGTGTGTGCGGCTCCGTTACCTGGACCCTGTGTGTGCGGCTCCGTTACCTGGACCCTGTGTGTGCGGCTCCGTTACCTGGACCCTGTGTGTGCGGCTCCGTTACCTGGACCCTGTGTGTGCGGCTCCGTTACCTGGACCCTGTGTGTGCGGCTCCGTTACCTGGACCCTGTGTGTGCGGCTCCGTTACCTGGACCCTGTGTGTGCGGCTCCGTTACCTGGACCCTGTGTGTGCGGCTCCGTTACCTGGACCCTGTGTGTGCGGCTCCGTTACCTGGACCCTGTGTGTGCGGCTCTGTTACCTGGACCCTGTGTGTGCGGCTTCGTTACCTGGACCCTGTGTGTGCGGCTCCGTTACCTGGACCCTGTGTGTGCGGCTCCGTTACCTGGACCCTGTGTGTGCGGCTCCGTTACCTGGACCCTGTGTGTGCGGCTCCGTTACCTGGACCCTGTGTGTGCGGCTTCGTTACTTGGACCCTGTGTGTGCAGCTCCGTTACCCGGACCCTGTGCGGCTCCGTTACCCGGTCCCTGTACGGCTCCGTTACCTGGACCTTGTATGGCTCCGTTACCTGGACCCTTTGTGTGCAGCTCCGTTACCTGGACCCTGTGTGGCTCCATTACCCGGACCCTGTGTGACTCCATTACCCGGACCCTGTGTGGCTCCGTTACCCGGACCCTGTGTGTGCAGCTCCTTTACCTGGACCCTGTGTGTGCAGCTCCGTTACAAGGACCCTGTGTGGCTCCGTTACCCGGACCCTGTGTGTGCGGCTCCGTTACCTGGACCCTGTGTGTGCGGCTCCGTTACCCGGACCGTGTGGCTCCGTTACCCGGACCCTGTGTGTGCGGCTCCGTTACCCGGACCCTGTGTGGCTCCGTTACCCGGACCCTGTGTGTGCAGCTCCGTTACCTGGACCCTGTGTGTGCGGCTCCGTTACCCGAACCCTGTGCGGCTCCGTTACCCGGACCCTGTGTGTGCGGCTCCGTTACCTGGACCCGGTGGGTGCGGCTCCGTTACCTGGACCCTGTGTGTGCGGCTCCGTTACCTGGACCCTGTGCGGCTCCGTTACCCGGTCCCTGTACGACTCCGTTACCTGGACCTTGTACGGCTCCGTTACCTGGACCCTTTGTGTGCAGCTACGTTACCCGGACCCTGTGCGGCTCCGTTACCTGGACCCTGTGTGTGCGGCTCTGTTACCTGGACCCTGTGCGTGCGGCTTCGTTACCCGGACCCTGTGTGTGCGGCTCCGTTGCCCGGACCCTGTGCGTGCGGCTTCGTTACCCGGACCCTGTGTGTGCAGCTCCGTTACCTGGACCCTGTGCAGCTCCGCTCCGTTACCTGGACCCTGTGTGTGCGGCTCTGTTACCTGGACCCTGTGTGTGCGGCTTCGTTACCTGGACCCTGTGTGTGCGGCTTCGTTACCCGGACCCTGTGTGTGCGGCTTCGTTACCCGGACCCTGTGTGTGCGGCTTCGTTACCCGGACCCTGTGTGTGCGGCTCCGTTACCTAGACCCTGTGTGTGCGGCTCCGTTACCTGGACCCTGTGTGTGCGGTTCCGTTACCTGGACCCTGTGTGTGCGGCTCCGTTACCTGGTCCCTGTGTGTACGGCTCCGTTACCCGGACCCTGTGTGTGCGGCTTCGTTACCCGGACCCTGTGTGTGCGGCTTCGTTACCCGGACCCTGTGTGTGCGGCTCAGTTACCCGGACCCTGTGTGTGCGGCTCAGTTACCCGGACCCTGTGTGTGCGGCTCAGTTACCCGGACCCTGTGTGTGCGGCTCCGTTACCCGGACACTGTGTGGCTCCGTTACCCGGACCCTGTGTGGCTCCGTTACCCGGACCCTGTGTGTGCGGCTCCGTTACCTGGACCCTTTGTGTGCGGCTCCGTTACCTGGACCCTGTGCGGCTCCGTTACCTGGACCCTGTGCGGCTCCGTTACCGGGACCCTGTGCGGCTCCGTTACCCAGACCCTGTCGGCTCCGTTACCCGGAACCTGTGTGTGGCTCCGTTACCCGGACCCTGTGTGGCTCCATTACCCAGACCCTGTGCGTGCGGCTTCGTTACCTGGACCCTGTGCGTGCGGCTTCGTTACCTGGACCCTGTGCGTGCGGCTCCTTTACCCGGACCCTGTGTGTGCGGCTCTGTTACCTGGACCCTGTGTGGCTCCCTTACCCAGACCCTGTGTGTGCGGCTTCGTTACCTGGACCCTGTGTGGCTCCCTTACCCAGACCCTGTGTGTGCAGCTCCGTTACCTGGACCCTGTGTGTGCGGCTCCGTTACCTGGACCCTGTGTGGCTCCGTTACCTGGACCCTGTGTGTGCGGCTTCGTTACCGGGACCCTGTGTGTGCGGCTCCGTTACCTGGACCCTGTGCGGCTCCATTACCTGGACACTGTGCGGCTCCGTTACCTGGACCCTGTGTGTGCGGCTCCGTTACCTGGACCCTGTACGGCTTCGTTACCCGGACCCTGTGTGTGCGGCTCCGTTACCCGGACCCTGTGTGTGCGGCTCCGTTACCTGGACCCTGTGTGTGCGGCTTCGTTACCTGGACCCTGTGTGTGCGGCTCCGTTACCTGGACCCTGTGTGTGCGGCTTCGTTACCTGGACCCTGTGTGTGCGGCTCCGTTACCTGGACCGTGTGTGTGCGGCTTCGTTACCTGGACCGTGTGTGTGTGGCTCCGTTACCTGGACCGTGTGTGTGTGGCTCCGTTACCTGGACCCTGTACAGCTTCGTTACCTGGACCCTGTGTGTGCGGCTCCGTTACGTGGACCCTGTGCGGCTCCGTTACCTGGACCCTGTACAGCTTCGTTACCTGGACCCTGTGTGGCTCCGTTACCTGGACCCTGTGCGGCTCCGTTACCTGGACCCTGTGCGGCTCCGTTACCTGGACCCTGTGTGTGCAGCTTCGTTACCTGGACCCTGTACGGCTCCGTTACCTGGACCCTGTGCGGCTCCGTTACCTGGACCCTGTGCGGCTCCGTTACCTGGACCCTGTGCGGCTCCGTTACATGGACCCTGTGTGTGCGGCTCCGTTACCCGGACCCTGTGTGTGCGGCTCCGTTACGTGGACCCTGTGCGGCTCCGTTACCTGGACCCTGTGCAGCTCCGTTACCTGGACCCTGTGTGTGCGGCTTCGTTACCGGGACCCTGTGTGTGCGGCTCCGTTACCTGGACCCTGTGCGGCTCCATTACCTGGACCCTGTTTGTGCGGCTCCGTTACCTGGACCCTGTACGGCTATGTTACCCGGACCCTGTGCGGCTCCGTTACCTGGACCCTGTGTGTGCGGCTCCGTTACCTGGACCCTGTGCGGCTATGTTACCCGGACCCTGTGCGGCTCCGTTACCTGGACCCTGTGCGGCTCCGTTACCTGGACCCTGTGTGTGCGGCTCCGTTACCTGGACCCTGTACGGCTTCGTTACCCGGACCCTGTGTGTGCGGCTCCGTTACCCGGACCCTGTGTGTGCGGCTCCGTTACCCGGACCCTGTGTGTGCGGCTTCGTTACCTGGACCCTGTGTGTGCGGCTCCGTTACCTGGACCCTGTGTGTGCGGCTTCGTTACCTGGACCCTGTGTGTGCGGCTCCGTTACCTGGACCCTGTGTGTGCGGCTCCGTTACCTGGACCGTGTGTGTGCGGCTTCGTTACCTGGACCGTGTGTGTGTGGCTCCGTTACCTGGACCGTGTGTGTGGCTCCGTTACCTGGACCGTGTGTGTGTGGCTCCGTTACCTGGACGCTGTGCAGCTCCGTTACCTGGACCCTGTACAGCTTTGTTACCTGGACCCTGTGTGTGCGGCTCCGTTACGTGGACCCTGTGCGGCTCCGTTACCTGGACCCTGTACAGCTTCGTTACCTGGACCCTGTGCGGCTCCGTTACCTGGACCCTGTGCGGCTCCGTTACCTGGACCCTGTGTGTGCAGCTTCGTTACCTGGACCCTGTACGGCTCCGTTACCTGGACCCTGTGCGGCTCCGTTACCTGGACCCTGTGCAGCTCCGTTACCTGGACCCTGTGCGGCTCCGTTACATGGACCCTGTGTGTGCGGCTCCGTTACCCGGACCCTGTGTGTGCGGCTCCGTTACGTGGACCCTGTGCGGCTCCGTTACCTGGACCCTGTGCAGCTCCGTTACCTGGACCCTGTGTGTGCGGCTTTGTTACCGGGACCCTGTGTGTGCGGCTCCGTTACCTGGACCCTGTGCGGCTCCATTACCTGGACCCTGTGTGTGCGGCTCCGTTACCTGGACCCTGTACGGCTATGTTACCCGGACCCTGTGCGGCTCCGTTACCTGGACCCTGTGCGGCTCCGTTACCTGGACCCTGTGCGGCTCCGTTACCTGGACCCTGTGTGTGCAGCTCCGTTACCTGGACCCTGTGCGGCTATGTTACCCGGACCCTGTGCGGCTCCGTTACCTGGACCCTGTGTGGCTCCGTTACCTGGACCCTGTGTGTGCGGCTCCGTTACCTGGACCCTGTACGGCTTCGTTACCCGGACCCTGTGTGTGCGGCTCCGTTACCCGGACCCTGTGTGTGCGGCTCCGTTACCCGGACCCTGTGTGTGCGGCTTCGTTACCTGGACCCTGTGTGTGCGGCTCCGTTACCTGGACCCTGTGTGTGCGGCTTCGTTACCTGGACCCTGTGTGTGCGGCTCCGTTACCTGGACCCTGTGTGTGCAGCTCCGTTACCTGGACCCTGTGTGGCTCCATTACCCGGACCCTGTGTGACTCCATTACCCGGACCCTGTGTGGCTCCGTTACCCGGACCCTGTGTGTGCAGCTCCTTTACCTGGACCCTGTGTGTGCAGCTCCGTTACAAGGACCCTGTGTGGCTCCGTTACCCGGACCCTGTGTGTGCGGCTCCGTTACCTGGACCCTGTGTGTGCGGCTCCGTTACCCGGACCGTGTGGCTCCGTTACCCGGACCCTGTGTGTGCGGCTCCGTTACCCGGACCCTGTGTGGCTCCGTTACCCGGACCCTGTGTGTGCAGCTCCGTTACCTGGACCCTGTGTGTGCGGCTCCGTTACCCGAACCCTGTGCGGCTCCGTTACCCGGACCCTGTGTGTGCGGCTCCGTTACCTGGACCCGGTGGGTGCGGCTCCGTTACCTGGACCCTGTGTGTGCGGCTCCGTTACCTGGACCCTGTGCGGCTCCGTTACCTGGACCCTGTGCGGCTCCGTTACCCGGTCCCTGTACGACTCCGTTACCTGGACCTTGTACGGCTCCGTTACCTGGACCCTTTGTGTGCAGCTACGTTACCCGGACCCTGTGCGGCTCCGTTACCTGGACCCTGTGTGTGCGGCTCTGTTACCTGGACCCTGTGCGTGCGGCTTCGTTACCCGGACCCTGTGTGTGCGGCTCCGTTGCCCGGACCCTGTGCGTGCGGCTTCGTTACCCGGACCCTGTGTGTGCAGCTCCGTTACCTGGACCCTGTGCAGCTCCGCTCCGTTACCTGGACCCTGTGTGTGCGGCTCTGTTACCTGGACCCTGTGTGTGCGGCTTCGTTACCTGGACCCTGTGTGTGCGGCTTCGTTACCCGGACCCTGTGTGTGCGGCTTCGTTACCCGGACCCTGTGTGTGCGGCTTCGTTACCCGGACCCTGTGTGTGCGGCTCCGTTACCTAGACCCTGTGTGTGCGGCTCCGTTACCTGGACCCTGTGTGTGCGGTTCCGTTACCTGGACCCTGTGTGTGCGGCTCCGTTACCTGGTCCCTGTGTGTACGGCTCCGTTACCCGGACCCTGTGTGTGCGGCTTCGTTACCCGGACCCTGTGTGTGCGGCTTCGTTACCCGGACCCTGTGTGTGCGGCTCAGTTACCCGGACCCTGTGTGTGCGGCTCAGTTACCCGGACCCTGTGTGTGCGGCTCAGTTACCCGGACCCTGTGTGTGCGGCTCAGTTACCCGGACCCTGTGTGTGCGGCTCCGTTACCCGGACACTGTGTGGCTCCGTTACCCGGACCCTGTGTGGCTCCGTTACCCGGACCCTGTGTGTGCGGCTCCGTTACCTGGACCCTTTGTGTGCGGCTCCGTTACCTGGACCCTGTGCGGCTCCGTTACCTGGACCCTGTGCGGCTCCGTTACCGGGACCCTGTGCGGCTCCGTTACCCAGACCCTGTCGGCTCCGTTACCCGGAACCTGTGTGTGGCTCCGTTACCCGGACCCTGTGTGGCTCCATTACCCAGACCCTGTGCGTGCGGCTTCGTTACCTGGACCCTGTGCGTGCGGCTTCGTTACCTGGACCCTGTGCGTGCGGCTCCTTTACCCGGACCCTGTGTGTGCGGCTCTGTTACCTGGACCCTGTGTGGCTCCCTTACCCAGACCCTGTGTGTGCGGCTTCGTTACCTGGACCCTGTGTGGCTCCCTTACCCAGACCCTGTGTGTGCGGCTCCGTTACCTGGACCCTGTGTGTGCGGCTCCGTTACCTGGACCCTGTGTGGCTCCGTTACCTGGACCCTGTGTGTGCGGCTTCGTTACCGGGACCCTGTGTGTGCGGCTCCGTTACCTGGACCCTGTGCGGCTCCATTACCTGGACACTGTGCGGCTCCGTTACCTGGACCCTGTGTGTGCGGCTCCGTTACCTGGACCCTGTACGGCTTCGTTACCCGGACCCTGTGTGTGCGGCTCCGTTACCCGGACCCTGTGTGTGCGGCTCCGTTACCTGGACCCTGTGTGTGCGGCTTCGTTACCTGGACCCTGTGTGTGCGGCTCCGTTACCTGGACCCTGTGTGTGCGGCTTCGTTACCTGGACCCTGTGTGTGCGGCTCCGTTACCTGGACCGTGTGTGTGCGGCTTCGTTACCTGGACCGTGTGTGTGTGGCTCCGTTACCTGGACCGTGTGTGTGTGGCTCCGTTACCTGGACCCTGTACAGCTTCGTTACCTGGACCCTGTGTGTGCGGCTCCGTTACGTGGACCCTGTGCGGCTCCGTTACCTGGACCCTGTACAGCTTCGTTACCTGGACCCTGTGTGGCTCCGTTACCTGGACCCTGTGCGGCTCCGTTACCTGGACCCTGTGCGGCTCCGTTACCTGGACCCTGTGTGTGCAGCTTCGTTACCTGGACCCTGTACGGCTCCGTTACCTGGACCCTGTGCGGCTCCGTTACCTGGACCCTGTGCGGCTCCGTTACCTGGACCCTGTGCGGCTCCGTTACCTGGACCCTGTGCGGCTCCGTTACATGGACCCTGTGTGTGCGGCTCCGTTACCCGGACCCTGTGTGTGCGGCTCCGTTACGTGGACCCTGTGCGGCTCCGTTACCTGGACCCTGTGCAGCTCCGTTACCTGGACCCTGTGTGTGCGGCTTCGTTACCGGGACCCTGTGTGTGCGGCTCCGTTACCTGGACCCTGTGCGGCTCCATTACCTGGACCCTGTTTGTGCGGCTCCGTTACCTGGACCCTGTACGGCTATGTTACCCGGACCCTGTGCGGCTCCGTTACCTGGACCCTGTGTGTGCGGCTCCGTTACCTGGACCCTGTGCGGCTATGTTACCCGGACCCTGTGCGGCTCCGTTACCTGGACCCTGTGCGGCTCCGTTACCTGGACCCTGTGTGTGCGGCTCCGTTACCTGGACCCTGTACGGCTTCGTTACCCGGACCCTGTGTGTGCGGCTCCGTTACCCGGACCCTGTGTGTGCGGCTCCGTTACCCGGACCCTGTGTGTGCGGCTTCGTTACCTGGACCCTGTGTGTGCGGCTCCGTTACCTGGACCCTGTGTGTGCGGCTTCGTTACCTGGACCCTGTGTGTGCGGCTCCGTTACCTGGACCCTGTGTGTGCGGCTCCGTTACCTGGACCGTGTGTGTGCGGCTTCGTTACCTGGACCGTGTGTGTGTGGCTCCGTTACCTGGACCGTGTGTGTGTGGCTCCGTTACCTGGACCGTGTGTGTGTGGCTCCGTTACCTGGACCCTGTGCAGCTCCGTTACCTGGACCCTGTACAGCTTTGTTACCTGGACCCTGTGTGTGCGGCTCCGTTACGTGGACCCTGTGCGGCTCCGTTACCTGGACCCTGTACAGCTTCGTTACCTGGACCCTGTGCGGCTCCGTTACCTGGACCCTGTGCGGCTCCGTTACCTGGACCCTGTGTGTGCAGCTTCGTTACCTGGACCCTGTACGGCTCCGTTACCTGGACCCTGTGCGGCTCCGTTACCTGGACCCTGTGCAGCTCCGTTACCTGGACCCTGTGCGGCTCCGTTACATGGACCCTGTGTGTGCGGCTCCGTTACCCGGACCCTGTGTGTGCGGCTCCGTTACGTGGACCCTGTGCGGCTCCGTTACCTGGACCCTGTGCAGCTCCGTTACCTGGACCCTGTGTGTGCGGCTTTGTTACCGGGACCCTGTGTGTGCGGCTCCGTTACCTGGACCCTGTGCGGCTCCATTACCTGGACCCTGTGTGTGCGGCTCCGTTACCTGGACCCTGTACGGCTATGTTACCCGGACCCTGTGCGGCTCCGTTACCTGGACCCTGTGCGGCTCCGTTACCTGGACCCTGTGTGTGCAGCTCCGTTACCTGGACCCTGTGCGGCTATGTTACCCGGACCCTGTGCGGCTCCGTTACCTGGACCCTGTGTGGCTCCGTTACCTGGACCCTGTGTGTGCGGCTCCGTTACCTGGACCCTGTACGGCTTCGTTACCCGGACCCTGTGTGTGCGGCTCCGTTACCCGGACCCTGTGTGTGCGGCTCCGTTACCCGGACCCTGTGTGTGCGGCTTCGTTACCTGGACCCTGTGTGTGCGGCTCCGTTACCTGGACCCTGTGTGTGCGGCTTCGTTACCTGGACCCTGTGTGTGCGGCTCCGTTACCTGGACCCTGTGTGTGCGGCTCCGTTACCTGGACCGTGTGTGTGCGGCTTCGTTACCTGGACCGTGTGTGTGTGGCTCCGTTACCTGGACCGTGTGTGTGTGGCTCCGTTACCTGGACCCTGTGTGTGCGGCTTCGTTACCTGGACCGTGTGTGCGGCTTCGTTACCTGGACCCTGTGCAGCTCCGTTACCTGGACCCTGTACAGCTTCGTTACCTGGACCCTGTGTGTGCGGCTCCGTTACGTGGACCCTGTGCGGCTCCGTTACGTGGACCCTGTGCGGCTCCGTTACCTGGACCCTGTACGGCTTCGTTACCTGGACCGTGTGGCTCCGTTACCTGGACCCTGTGCGGCTCCGTTACCTGGACCCTGTGTGTGCAGCTTCGTTACCTGGACCCTGTACGGCTCCGTTACCTGGACCCTGTGCGGCTCCGTTACCTGGACCCTGTGCGGCTCCGTTACCTGGACCCTGTGCGGCTCCGTTACATGGACCCTGTGTGTGCGGCTCCGTTACCCGGACCCTGTGTGTGCGGCTCCGTTACGTGGACCCTGTGCGGCTCCGTTACCTGGACCCTGTGCAGCTCCGTTACCTGGACCCTGTGTGTGCGGCTTCGTTACCTGGACCCTGTGCGGCTCCGTTACCTGGACCCTGTGCAGCTCCGTTACCTGGACCCTTTGTGTGCGGCTCCGTTACCTGGACCCTGTGCGGCTCCGTTACCTGGACCCTGTGCGGCTCCGTTACCTGGACCCTGTGTGTGCGGCTCCGTTACCTGGACCCTGTGTGTGCGGCTCCGTTACCTGGACCCTGTGTGTGCGGCTCCGTTACCTGGACCCTGTGTGTGCGGCTCCGTTACCTGGACCCTGTGTGTGCGGCTCCGTTACCTGGACCCTGTGTGTGCGGCTTCGTTACCTGGACCCTGTGTGTGCGGCTCCGTTACCTGGACCCTGTGTGTGCGGCTCCGTTACCTGGACCCTGTGTGTGCGGCTTCGTTACCTGGACCCTGTGTGTGCGGCTCCGTTACCTGGACCCTGTGTGTGCGGCTTCGTTACCTGGACCCTGTGTGTGCGGCTCCGTTACCTGGACCCTGTGTGTGCGGCTCCGTTACCTGGACCCTGTGCTGCTCCGTTACCTGGACCCTGTGTGCGCGGCTCCGTTACCTGGACCCTGAGCGGCTCCGTTACCTGGACCCTGTGTGTGCGGCTCCGTTACCTGGACCCTGAGCGGCTCCGTTACCTGGACCCTGTGTGTGCGGCTCCGTTACCTGGACTCTGAGCGGCTCCGTTACCTGGACCCTGTGCGGCTCCGTTACCTGGACCCTGAGCGGCTCCGTTACCTGGACCCTGAGCGGCTCCGTTACCTGGACCCTGTGCGGCTTCGTTACCTGGACCCTGTGCGGCTTCGTTACCTGGACCCTGTGCGGCTTCGTTACCTGGACCCTGTGCGGCTCCGTTACCTGGACCCTGTACGGCGCTATCTACTAGGATATTGGGGTCCCTCTTGTAGGGTCTGTACAGGCACAATCCGCTGCGTTCGTCATGTGAGGAGAGATCCTGATGTGATAAAATCTCATTATATTTTCTATATCTATATATTAATCTCTCCTGAAAGAAAAGGCGCCGGGGCAAGAGCGGTGACCTGAGGAGCAGATGACGGTGGGGGGGCAGAGCTTCATAGTCAGATGCCCCCACAATCTGCAGGTCTCAGGGTTGGATGCACTCGGGGTTGGATTACTGCTGTCTGCAGCATTTAAAGCTCCGCTCCTGACGTCAGCAGTGTGCAGAGTCCAGAGCACTCAGATTACAGGGTCTCACCAGCCCAGGTCCGAGCCCTCCCCCACCCGGGCTCTGTGCCTGCAAGGGTTAATTGATCACCCAGAGAAATCACATTTATAAATACATAAATCATGTATAAAGTGCGGATGATCACTCCCAACCTCCCCCATCATCCTGTTATAACTATTTATATTACATTCAAGACTATGCAAAAGTCTCATCAGTATCCGGTGACCGCCCGTCACCTCCATCATCAGTATCTGGTGATCGCCCGTCACCTCCATCATCAGTATCCGGTGACCACCCGTCACCTCCATCATCAGTATCCAGTGACCGCCCGTCACCTCCATCATCAGTATCCGGTGACCGCCCGTCGCCTCCATGATCAGTATCTAGTGGCCACCCGTCGCCTCTATCATCAGTATCTAGTGGCCACCCGTCGCCTCTATCATCAGTATCTAGTGGCCACCCGTCGCCTCTATCATCAGTATCTAGTGGCCACCCGTCGCCTCTATCATCAGTATCCGGTGACCGCCCGTCACCTCCATCATCAGTATCTGGTGACCGCCCGTCACCTCCATCATCAGTATCTAGTGGCCACCCGTCGCCTCTATCATCAGTATCCGGTGACCGCCCGTCACCTCCATCATCAGTATCCGGTGACCACCCGTCACCTCCATCATCAGTATCCGGTGACCGCCCGTCGCCTCCATCATCAGTATCCGGTGACCGCCCGTCGCCTCCATCATCAGTATCCGGTGAGCGCCCGTCACCTCCATCATCAGTATCCGGTGACCGCCCGTCGCCTCCATCATCAAGATCTGGTGACCGCCCGTCTCCTCCATCATCAGTATCTGGTGACCGCCCGTCACTTCTATCATCAGTATCTGGTGACCGCCCGTCGCCTCCATCATCAAGATCTGGTGACCGCCCGTCTCCTCCATCATCAGTATCTGGTGACCGCCCGTCTCCTCCATCATCAGTATCCAGTGGCCACCCGTCGCCTCTATCATCAGTATCCGGTGACCGCCCGTCACCTCCATCATCAGTATCCGGTGACCGCCCGTCACCTCCATCGTCAGTATCCGGTGACCGCCCGTCACCTCCATCGTCAGTATCCGGTGACCGCCCGTCGCCTCCATCGTCAGTATCCGATGACCGCCCGTCGCCTCCATCGTCAGTATCCGATGACCGCCCGTCGCCTCCATCGTCAGTATCCGGTGACCGCCCGTCGCCTTCATCATCAGTATCTGGTGACCGCCCGTCGCCTCCATCATCAAGATCTGGTGACCGCCCGTCTCCTCCATCATCAGTATCTGGTGACCGCCCGTCACTTCTATCATCAGTATCTAGTGACCGCCCGTCTCCTCCATCATCAGTATCTAGTGGCCACCCGTCGCCTCTATCATCAGTATCCGGTGACCGCCCGTCACCTCCATCATCAGTATCCGGTGACCGCCCGTCACCTCCATCGTCAGTATCCGGTGACCGCCCGTCACCTCCATCGTCAGTATCCGGTGACCGCCCGTCGCCTCCATCATCAGTATCTGGTGACCGCCCGTCGCCTCCATCATCAGTATCTGGGGACTGCCCGTCGCCTCCATCATCAGTATCTGGTGACCGCCCGTCTCCTCCATCATCAGTATCTGGTGACCGCCCGTCACTTCTATCATCAGTATCTGGTGACCGCCCGTCGCCTCCATCATCAGTATCTGGTGACTGCCCGTCGCCTCCATCATCAGTATCTGGTGACCGCCCGTCGCCTCCATCATCAGTATCTGGGGACTGCCCGTCGCCTCCATCATCAGTATCTGGTGACCGCCCGTCTCCTCCATCATCAGTATCTGGTGACCGCCCGTCGCCTCCATCATCAGTATCTGGGGACTGCCCGTCACCTCCATCATCAGTATCTGGTGACTGCCCGTCTCCTCCATCATCAGTATCTGGTGACCGCCCGTCACTTCTATCATCAGTATCTGGTGACCGCCCGTCACCTCCATCGTCAGTATCCGGTGACCGCCCTTCTCCTCCATCGTCAGTATCTGTTCGAATTTATATTTCTCTTCAGTCATTTTGCATTTTATTAATTGATAGAAAGAAGCTATTAACCCCTCCATTCCTGGAAGCTTCTGCCTCTGCAGCGTTTTCCACACCTGCCTAAGACTTCTGCACAGCGTCTCTGGATCTCCTTATTTCCAGCTGTGCTGGTTCCTCCGCTGGGGACCTGCGGCAGATGTCGCCTTATTACGGATCTGCAGCCGCCCATCCCCCGTCCGGCAGCGTTTTCTTTCTGACCTTCTCGTTCTGGCAGGAAACCAATCAGAGAAACCCGAAAATCCCCAACCCCGTGATAACCTGCACCGCGAATATACGAATATGACCATCAGCATTGTGCCAACTGGACGACTTTACCGACTTGTCTCCATTCATTGTTTATGGAGACCATGTATAAGAGCGACGGCGGGGCCCGCGACAGAGGCTACATGGGGCCCCGCGCTCAGTGCTCGGCCCTGATTGTATTATTTCCTCACGGTCTGCAGCCAATCATTCATTGCCAAAATATACCCAAATAATTCCGCCCTATAGTGCCCAAACTATACTGCCATATAGTGCCCAAATAATACAGCCATATAGTGCCCAAACAATACAGCCATATAGTGCCCAAACAATACCGCCTTATAGTGCTTAAATAATACCGCCCTATAATGCCCAAAATATACTGTCATATGGTGCCCATATAATACAGCCTTATAGTACCCAAATAATATATCCATATAATGCCCAAATAATACAGCTATATAATGTCCAAATAATACCGCCTCCGGTAAGACGACTCACTCGGCCGCTTAAGGAAGTAGACTCAGGGACCCGGGTTTCCTCTGCAGGCTTTATTATATGGCATAAAGCCCCGCAACTCCAGCAAAATAAACACGGCCTTACTGGCAAAACGACAAAACATAAGAAACTGCAGCACAGTCCATAGCGATGTGGGGTTCTCCCACACAGGTTATAGCACAGCCTTCAGCTCCCTCCTGAGCTATGGCTGTCCAGTCTGGAGACCTTGACTCTCCCAACACAAAATAGTGACTGAGCATTTAAGCCTGCTCAGCCACACCTTGGGGGGAGGTAGGGGGATGACTTCCCACCCTCTTTGCCATTCACATAAAACCACACCCTTTAGGGAATTAACCCCCAACATATAACATGCTGGAGGAAAGTTTGCAGGTTTCAGTTCACACAGGCTAGCAACCAGAGTGACACATACCTCCCTTTGCATGTAACACCCGTGACTCTGTCACATATCCCCCCCCTCTGCCCAATGCCGGGGGTTTGGGCACCTTCAGACACCAGACATTGAATTCTAGAGAGGGCATCAGTGTTCCCGTGTAACTTCCCGGGCCTATGCTCTACGTGAAAGTTGAAGTCCTGAAGAGCTAGTAACCCTCTAGTTACCCTGGCATTTTTACCCTTCTTTTCCCTCAACCATCTCAACGGGGCATGGTCTGACACCAACTTAAACTTCCGGCCTAATAGGTAGTATCTTAGTGTATCTCCGGCCCACTTTATGGCTAAACACTCTTTTTCTACTATTGCGTAGTTTTTCTCACAGGACGAAAGCTTCCGGTTCAGATAGAGAATGGGATGTTCTTCTCCATTTATCTCTTGAGAGAGTACGGCTCCTAGACCAACCTCTGAAGCGTCTGTCTGGACCACAAACTCTTTCTAAAGTCTGGTGCGACCAGGACCGGCTGCTTACACAGTGCTAGCTTCAACTGTTGGAACGCGGTCTCAGTTTCCTCTGTCCACTTCACCATGGTTGAAGATCCATCAGCGGCGCAGCCATCATGGCAAAATTAGGGATAAACAACCGGTAATATGCCACCATTCCCAGGAACGCTCTCACTTGCTTCTTGGAGAGCGGTTTCGGCCAGGTCTGAATTGCCTTCACTTTTTTGACTTGTGGCTTTATTTCGCCTCTCCCGACGACATAGTACTTGGCCTCCTCTTTTCCAGCAGCACATTTTCTCGGATTTATTGTAAATCCCGCCTTCCTTAGAGCATCCAGAACGGCCTGTAATTTAGGTAGGTCACTAGCCCAGTCTGGGCTAAAGACTACAATGTCGTCAAGGTAGGCTGCGGCATACTTCTTATATGGGGCTAGGATCCGATCCATTGCCCTCTAGAAGGTGGCTGGGGCCCCTTGTAGTGTGAACGGCATCCGAGTGTATTGAAAGCACCCATCAGGTGTCGAAAAAGCAGTCTTCTCTTTGGCCGTCTGGGACATGGGGATCTGCCAATAGCCCTTCGGCAGGTCAAGGGTGGTAATATACCTCGCCGGTCCCAGCCTCTTGATGAGCTCGTTGACGCGGGGCATCGGGTATGCGTTGCACTTGGACACCTCATTCAGCCAACGGTAGTCGTTACAAAACCTCCACTCTCCGTTGGGTTTTGGCACGAGGACGATGGGGCACGACCATACACTCTTTGACTCCTCTATCACACCGAGGTCTAACATCCTCTTCACCTCGGCCGAGATCACCTCCCGGCGTGCTTCAGGAATCCTGTATGGCTTCAGGTTCACCCTTACATGCGGCTCTGTTAGCACATCATGTTCTACCACCTGGGTATGCCCCGGCAACTCTGAGAACAGGTCCCGATTCTGCTGGAGCAGTTCTCGACACTGTTGCTTCTGGGCTGGTGAATGGGTCTCCGCTATCGTGACATCTTCCACCTGGCCTTCGGGAGCGACTTCCAGGCAAGGAGTTCCCACGGGTTCCTAAATATCGCCACGGCTTGAGCAGGTTTACATGGTACACATGGTGTGGCTTTCTTCGGCCAGACTGATGGACTCTGTAGTTCACTTCACCGTGTTTCTCCACCACATCATACGGGCCTTGCCACTTGGCCAGGAACTTACTTTCAATGGTGGGAATGAGAACCCGAATGCGATCCCCAGGCTGGAACTGTCTCAGTCTTGCCGACCGGTTATACAAACTTGCCTGGACTTTCTGCGCCTGGAGGAGATGTTCCTTCACTATGGGCATCACCTTTGCCTTTCTCTCTATGATGCTCCAGTGGGGCGTGACCTCGGCCTCCCAGGTTTCCTTGGCGATGTCTAGGAGACCTCTTGGATGCCGTCCATACAGGAGCTCAAATGGAGAGAAGCCAGTGGAGGCTTGAGGAACTTCTCTGACGGAGAGAAATAGAAATGGGAGCAGGTAGTCCCAGTCTCGCCCATCCTTTTCAACGAGCTTCCTGAGCATTACCTTTAAGGTCTTGTGGAAGGGTTCCACTAGGCCGTCCGTCTGCGGATTGTAAACTGAGGTGAGAATCTGGGCAATCTGAAGGACTCTGCATAGCTCCTTTATCACTTTGCTCATGAAGGGGGTTCCTTGGTCTGTCGAAATCTCTTTTGACAGACCTGTCCGAGCAAAAATATGGACCAGCTCTGGGGCTATACTTTTACTGAGTGGTACCGCTTTGGGGGAACCATGTCGCATAGTCTATGACCACCAGGATGTATTGGTGGCCCCGGGCCGATTTAACTAAGGGCCCCACGAGTTCCATGGCAATCCTCTCAAAGGGAACCTCTATCACAGGTAGTGGAACTAAAGGGACTACGGAAGTGGGAGGTGGGCGCGGTTATCTGGCAGGTGAGGCAGGACCTACAGTAGTTTAATGGGATCACGTGATGCCTGTGAGCGGCCAGCGATAGCGCCACTCACAGGCGGAAACAGCAGCGCAAGGTATTTACAAAGATACTTCTTTTCACGATAAAAATACATTGGGGCATTATCGATAGTACTGGACAACCCCTTTAAGATTTCCCGGTAACATCCTGGCCAATAAAACCTCCTCATTATTCTCTCCTGGGTTTTCTCAACCCCTAGGTGTCCCCCCAGAATATGTGAGTGTGCCATGTTTAATATCCTCTGACGGTATGAACCTGGAACTAACAGCTGTTCCACTACCTCTTCACCTGGTACCTGGTGTCCGCCCGCGGCTCTTGGGTAACCCCATTACAGACAGTAACATTGTCCCATGCCCCCTTCAATGTCAAGTCCCGAACTTGAGCTGATCCAAAGCTCTCTCCGGGCACCTCTAATTCAGGGAGGTTGGCCTCCTCGGTCATAGTCTCGTCCTCGACGCCGGCAAGGAACCACAGTGGGAACTCATTCACTTCCGATGTCCGGGGTATTTCTCTAGGGTCCTGGCTTTTGTCCACGTGACTCAGTTTGGATCCCTTCCCTCACAAGTCCCAGAACAAGGGAAAATTGCGCCCCAAAATGACGGGATGTATCAGGTCCTTGACCACCCCGACCTCGTGGGATTGGGCGCCGCAGTCTGTTCCGACTGTCACTCTGGCCACCGGGTAGTTCTTGGCGTCCCCATGTATGCAGCGGACGCCCATAGATTCGGTAGGGATCAGCTGGTGGGGAATGGTGGCACTGATTAAGGTTACCAGACTCCTGGAGTCCAACAGCCCCAGGACCATCACTCCATTAACGGATACGGCACATGCCTGCGGCCCTTCGCCGGGTTGACAGTCCACACTGCAGGCTGGGTAAGCATAGTATGAACATCGTCTGCCTAGGCTGCAGTCCATTGGCTCAGGGGACATATGACACTGGGCGGCTACGTGTCCCGGATTGCGACACCGCCAACAGATCACATCCTTAACAACAGTCCTTACGGCCCCTTCAGTGGAAGTGGGCCGCCCCCCCAGTTGTGGCTCTGAACCCCTTCCGTAGTGAACCCAACCCCTTGTGGGCACTCCAGTACGAGGAGGTGACTATGTTGGGTTTCCCTAGGGATTTTTCGACCACTTGGTACCTCTCTACCAGACCCACGAGGTCGTCCGCGTTCCGAGGGTCGCCCTGGGAAACCCAGGTCTGCACCGGCCTGGGGAGGGAATGGATGAACCTGTCCATCACCACACGCTCGACCATCTGTGCAGGAGTGGAAGACTCTGGCTGCAGCCACTTCTGGACTAGATTTAACAAGTAGCTGCTCACGGTGCTGCTGCTGCATGTTCTGCTGCATGCTCTGTTGGCTCTGCAAATGCTGCTGCTGCATGCTCTGCTGGCTCTGCACCAGGTGCTTAATTAGCTCTTCCATGCTGCTGGACATCTCCTGCTGGCTGGCGGCCTTTACCCAGGACATCCACTGGTCTCTGTAGCAGGTACACGTGTTCTCCACCAACTGTGGTAAGACGACTCACACGGCCGCTTTCGAAAATAGACTCAGGAACCCGGGTTTCCTCTGCAGGCTTTATTGTATGGCATAAAGCCCTGCAACTCCAGCAAAATAAACACGGCCTTACTGGCAAAACAGCAAAACAAAAGATAAACGATAGCAGAGTCCATAGGAGTGTGGGGTTCGCCCACACAGGTTGTAGCACAGCCTTCAGCTTCTTCCTGAGCTATGGCGTCGCCGTCTGGAGACCTTGACTCTCCAAACACAAAATAGTGACTGAGCATTTAAGCTTGCTCAGCCACACCCTGGGGGGAGGTAGGGGGATGTCTTCCCACCCTCTTAGCCATTCACATAAAACCACACCCTTTAGGGAATTAACCCCTCAACATATAACAAACTGGAGGAAAGTTTGTAGGTTTCAGTTCACACAGGCTAGCAGCTGGAGTGACACATTCCTCCCCTCGCATATAACACCCGTGACTCTGTCACACGCCCTATGGTGCCCAAATTATACTGTCATATAGTGCCCAAATAATATAGCCACATAGTGCTAAAATAATGCAGCCATAGTGCCCAAATAATACAGCCACATAGTGCCCAAATAATACAGCCATGTAGTGCCCAAATAATACAGCCACATAGTGCCCAAATAATAGAGCCTAATAGCACCCAAATAATACAGCCATATAGTGCCTAAATAATACAGCCACATAGTGCCCAAATAATACAGCCCTAGAGTGCCCAAATAATACTGCCACATAGTGCCCAAATAATACAGTCATGTAGTGCCCAAATAATACAGTCATGTAGTGCCCAAATAATACAGCCACATAGTGCCCAAATAATACAGCCACATAGTGCCAAAATAATACAGCCACATAGTGCCCAAATAATACAGCCACATAGTGCCCAAATAATACAGCCAGATAGTGCCCAAATAATACAGCCAGATAGTGCCCAAATAATACAGCCAGATAGTGCCCAAATAATATATCCATGTAGTGCCCAAATAATAGAGCCTAATAGCACCCAAATAATACAGCCATATAGTGCCCAAATAATACAGCCACATAGTGCCCAAATAATACAGCCCTATAGTGCCCAAATAATACCGCCCTATAGCGCCCAAATAATATATCCATGTAGTACCCAAATAATACAGCCATATAGTGCCCAAATAATACAGCCCTATAGTGCCCAAATAATACCGCCCTATAGCACTCAAATAATACAGCCCTATAGTGCCCAAATAATACAGCCCTATAGTGCCCAAATAATACAGCCCTATAGCACTCAAATAATACAGCCCTATAGTGCCCAAATAATACCGCCCTATAGCACTCAAATAATACAGCCATATAGTGGCCAAATAATACAGCCATATAGTGCCCAAATAATACAGCTATATAGCGCCCAAATAATACAGCCCTATAGCGCCCAAATAATACAGCCCTATAGCGCCCAAATAACACAGCCATATAGCGCCCAAATAACACAGCCCTATAGCGCCCAAATAATACAGCCCTATAGCGCCCAAATAATACAGCCCTATAGCGCTCAAATAATACAGCCCTATAGCGCTCAAATAATACAGCCATATAGCGCCCAAATAATACCGCCCTATAGCGCCCAAATAATACAGCTCTATAGTGCCCAAATAATACAGCCCTATAGCGCCCAAATAATACAGCCCTATAGCGCCCAAATAATACAGCCCTATAGCGCCCAAATAATACAGCTCTATAGTGCCCAAATAATACAGCCCTATAGCGCCCAAATAATACAGCCCTATAGCGCCCAAATAATACAGCCCTATAGTGCCCAAATAATACAGCCCTATAGCGCCCAAATAATACAGCTCTATAGCGCCCAAATAATACAGCCCTATAGCGCCCAAATAATACCGCCCTATAGCACTCAAATAATACAGCCATATGGCGCCCAAATAATACAGCTATATAGCGCCCAAATAATACAGCCCTATAGCACCCAAATAATACCGCCCAACTAGGGAATGTAGCCGCCCTTTCATAGATTTAGGCATAAATGTGCGACTATGTAGTTTTGCTAAGATTTGCTGTGCTCCAGTCACATCTAAAGCTGCATCCAATATGCTGTTGAAAACAAGTTAGAGAAATATTAAAGCAGCGACTGCGGATTTCCCCGGATTCTGGACTGAGGCGTCACCTGTCCCCGGTGTGTGTGACCCGATGATGCGGGGAGCATAAAATGTGCCACAAACCGGCGGCGACCAACAGTAAACAGGGTCACTTGGTGCTAAGTGCTCGCGATCCGGGAAGATCTACCCGACATTTACAGTCAACAGTCAGAGGCTTCGCTTTGTGCGGCGCGGGCAGGAATGTGGCCTCCGCCACCGCCTCCCCCCATGTAAACTGCTGAATCCTCTGCACCGCGGGGGCCCCAAACGGTGTAAAGAAGGGCCCCGACCGCTCCGAGGACCCTCCGCGCTTACAATGCAGGTCAATGGCAAGTGACCCTGTAGATCCTGGAATATGTAGGACAGCAATAAAATCATGTGGCTCCACAAGCAATGTCCCTTTAAATAAATGGCTGGGTGATGTCTCCAACTAGGAATCTAAAATATTCCTATCCCCAAGAAATATATGCATTTACCCTTTATTTGCTGCATTTTCCCCTTTAGTTGCTGCATTTCCCCTTTATTTGCTGCATTTTCCCCTTTAGTTGCTGCATTTCCCCTTATTTGCTGCATTTCCCCCCTTATTTGCTGCATTTTCCCCTTTAGTTGCTGTATTTTCCCCCTTATTTACTGCACTTTCCCCTTTATTTGCTGCATTTCCCCCCTTATTTGCTGCATTTTCCCCTTTATTTGCAGTATTTTCCCCCTTATTTGCTGCATTTTCCCCCTTATTTGCTACATTTCCCCCCTTATTTGCTGCATTTTCCCCTTTATTTGCTGCATTTCCCCCCTTATTCGCTTCATTTTCCATTATTTGCTGCGTTTTCCCCTTTATTTGCTGCATTTTCCCCTTTATTTGCTGCATTTTCCCCCTTATTTTCTACGTTTTCCCCTTTATTTGCTGCATTTTCCATTATTTGCTGCATTTTCCCCTTTATTTGCAGCATTTTCCCTTATTTGCTGCATTTCCGCCCTTATTTGCTGCATTTTCCCCTTTATTTGCTGCATTTTCCCCCTTATTTTCTACGTTTTCCCCTTTATTTGCTGCATTTTCCATTATTTGCTGCATTTTCCCCTTTATTTGCAGCATTTTCCCTTATTTGCTGCATTTCCGCCCTTATTTGCTGCATTTTCCCCTTTATTTGCTGCATTTTCCCCCTTATTTTCTGCATTTCCCCCTTTATTTGCTGCGTTTTTTCCCCTTTATTTGCTGCGTTTTCCTCTTTATTTGCTGCATTTTCCATTATTTGCTGCATTTTCCCCTTTATTTGCTGCATTTCCCCCCTTATTTGCTGTATTTCCCCCCTTATTTTCTGCATTTTTTCCCTTTATTTGCTGCATTTTCCCCTATTTGCTGCATTTCCCCCTTATTTCCTGCGTTTTCCCCTTTATTTTCTGCATTTCCCCCTTATTTTCTGCGTTTTCCCCTTTATTTGCTGCATTTTCCATTATTTGCTGCATTTTCCCCCTTATTTGCTGTGTTTTCCCCTTTATTTGCTGCATTTCTCCTTATTTTCTGCGATTTCCCCCCTTATTTTCTGCGATTTCCCCCCTTATTTGCTGCATTTTCCATTATTTGCTGCATTTTCCTCTTTATTTGCTGCATTTTCCCATTTATTTGCTGCATTTTCCACTTTATTTGCTGCATTTTCCCATTTATTTGCTGCGTTTTCCTCTTTATTTTCTGTGTTTTCCCTTTTATTTGCTGCATTTTCCCCTTTATTTGCTGCATTTTCCATTATTTGCTGCGTTTTCCCCTTTATTTTCTGCATTTCCCACTTATTTTCTGCGTTTTCCCCTTTATTTGCTGCATTTTCCATTATTTGCTGCATTTTCCCCCTTATTTGCTGTGTTTTCCCCTTTATTTGCTGCATTTCCCCTTATTTTCTGCGATTTCCCCTTATTTTCTGCGATTTCCCCCCTTATTTGCTGCATTTTCCATTATTTGCTGCATTTTCCTCTTTATTTGCTGCATTTTCCCATTTATTTGCTGCATTTTCCACTTTATTTGCTGCATTTTCCCATTTATTTGCTGCATTTTCCTCTTTATTTTCTGTGTTTTCCCTTTTATTTGCTGCATTTTCCCCTTTATTTGCTGCATTTTCCCCCTTATTTTCTGCATTTCCCCCTTTATTTGCTGCGTTTTTTCCCCTTTATTTGCTGCATTTTCCCCCATATTTGCTGCGTTTTCCTCTTTATTTGCTGCATTTTCCATTATTTGCTGCATTTTCCCCTTTATTTGCTGCATTTCCCCCCTTATTTGCTGTATTTCCCCCCTTATTTTCTGCATTTTTCCCTTTATTTGCTGCATTTTCCCCTATTTGCTCCATTTCCCCCTTATTTGCTGCGTTTTCCCCTTTATTTTCTGCATTTCCCCCTTATTTTCTGCGTTTTCCCCTTTATTTGCTGCATTTTCCATTATTTGCTGCATTTTCCCCCTTATTTGCTGTGTTTTCCCCTTTTTTTCTGCGATTTCCCCCCTTATTTTCTGCGATTTCCCCCCTTATTTGCTGCATTTTCCATTATTTGCTGCATTTTCCTCTTTATTTGCTGCATTTTCCACTTTATTTGCTGCATTTTCCCATTTATTTGCTGCGTTTTCCTCTTTATTTTCTGTGTTTTCCCTTTTATTTGCTGCATTTTCCCCTTTATTTGCTGCATTTTCCATTATTTGCTGCATTTCCCCCCTTATTTGCTGCGTTTTCCTCTTTAGTTGCATTTCCCCCTTATTTTCTGCGTTTTCCCCCTTATTTGCTGCATTTTCCTCTTTATTTGCTGCATTTCCCCCCCTTATTTGCTGCGTTTTCCCCCTTATTTGCTGCGTTTTCCTCTTTAGTTGCTGCATTTCCCCCTTATTTTCTGCGTTTTCCCCCTTATTTGCTGCATTTTCCATTATTTGCTGCATTTCCCCCCTTATTTGCTGCATTTTTCCCCCTTACTTGCTGCGTTTTTGGTGCAGATTTGAAGCCACGATTTTGATGCATATTTTTTTTTATTACAGAGAAGCTCTGATTCCACAGTGTTATTCACACACCTGCAGTTTTTTCCTTGTATTTTTTTGGGCTCCACATAGAAGCTTATACAGGAAAACGCGCTAAAAACCGCCCAGTTCAGAAGAAGTTTCCGTGGAATCTCATCCACTTTGGACAGTTAAACGCAGCAGGTTTTCTGCACAACCCTCCCCCCACACCCCCCCAATAAAAAAAACTGAAAAAAATACGTATTTACTTTGTTTGGGAACACGGACTAAAACTGCACCAAAAACTTCCCCTAATGCTGCATCTAAACTGCACCCAAAACTGCATCTAAACTGCCGCTTGTGAGACTCCAGACTTATTTGCTAGGGGATTCTATTATGATCAGTACAAGGGCCTGGAAACAATCAACAAGCAGGATGTCAGGATGGGCTCTGAGACAATGAGGAATGACTGATGCATGCACTGGATATTTAGGAGTTAATGAGTCACATTGCAGAAGGGCATGAAGGGGTTAATGAGCTGTTCCCTCCTGTTGTGCATTAACAAGAGGTCACCATTATTCTGTCAACAGCAACTTGCTGATTGTTTCCAAGGGTCACATAAAGATTGCAGGGACTTTGATGGATTTTTCTACAGTTCCAGATCCAGAGAAGGCGTCTGCCCCCTAATGGTGAAGTGCAGGATAGCTGCTCGTATAGAAGCATATGGTGGAGTCACCTGAGACGGTGGAAAAACACAAAAACGCAACTTATTACACTACGGTTTAAGCACTGTGTTTTTTTGTTCGTTACTTTCGGTGCCTTTTTTTTGAGTCCTGAAACCTAAAAGGAAGGAAGCCAAAAGTTTTTGTTTGTTTTTTTCAGAAGTTTTTGAGCAGAAACTTTCCAATCAAAACTTATGGTTTTTTAACTCTTTATGATTTTTGGAAAGTTCCTGCTCCAAAAACCCCATGTGAACACTCCCGTAAGGCCTGTTCATACTGAGTATTTGCAGCATTTTTCCAGCCCCGGCAGAATGAATGTATTTTTCAGATTGTCATCCACTTGCTGCGTTATTTTTTCCGTGCATTTTTGAACCATCGATGTCTTTCTCAGATCGGCGTCGAGTCCTTTATTTAAAGCGTTTTTCATCCATTTAACCTAAAAGATGCATAAAAAAAAAGCAGAAAAACCAGAGGTGAGGAGGAGCAGAGAGCAGCCGTGACATCTACAGGAATCATGAAAGATACAAAGCGGTGACATCTACAGGAATCATGAAAGATACAAAGCGGTGACATCTACAGGAATCATGAAAGATACAAAGCGGTGACATCTACAGGAATCATGAAAGATACAAAGCGGTGACATCTACAGGAATCATGAAACATACAAAGCGGTGACATCTACAGGAATCATGAAAGATACAAAGCGGTGACATCTACAGGAATCATGAAAGATACAAAGCGGTGACATCTACAGGAATCATGAAAGATACAAAGTATCGGAATCAGGAGAAAACAATGGAACATTTATTTGTAAACATTGTAACACGAGCGATGGAAAGAATCAGCGACTCCGGGGACGATTATACCCAGGAGGTAACAGAAAGGTCCACAAATCGGGAGATGAAGATGAGCGATCCTCCGCGGGGCCAACTTTACACCACCGGATTTTCGATCCGAGTGCTGTCCGTGGATAGACAGGTATGTTATAAACTACAACTCCCAGCAAGCTCCGATCTGACTTCCGTCTGCGACTCTATGGCCACATGGGAGTTGTAGTCTTTTCAATGACCCGCTCAGAGAACTACATTTCCCAGCAGCCGCAGTTTGGTGTTCGGGCTCCTCCCGGTGGCTGCGATGGTGTATTACATCGCTGCGCTCTTCATTCGGAGAGTGACAGGTGAGTGAAGGAGGCTCCGTCCTGGGGGGGCGGCGGTGCGGAGGAGGTGAGCCATGCTTTCCTTCTAAGCCGTATCCTCTGGAAATTATTGAGTTAAAAAAAAAATCGCAGTCTCTGCGGGGAGGTTTACCCGTAACGGGATCCGTGAAATCGTTTTCTAATAACGCAGTTTTAACTGTTTCCTTTCCTGGTGTCAGTGCTGAAAATAATTCCCAAAATTTATGCAGCGTTCATCCCCCCTCTAGGGACATGATAGGTTACGGGGAGCGAGGAGACAAAGGGTTAAGGGTTAACGGGAGCAGGCAGGCAATGGGTTAACTCCGAGCTCCTGCTAATCCGCCACTAATTAACCCAGTTAACTCCTGGCGGTGCTGAAATCCTCTGTGCTGCGGGGACGTCACCACTGACATGGGGTGTATAATTCACACACCAAGGGCTTGCAGCGCCGTCTCCCCACGCGTTTCGCTGCGTCCTCTACGTCTTCCCTCTTATTCCGCACGTTCTTGTCTTGCGTCGGTCAGGGCCACAATCCTCACATTCTCTGCTGCTCCTCACCCTGAGCTATAAATGCAGAAATGCCACAAGTTACCCTCTAAATAGCGCCACCCAGAGGGCACTATTAATACCACCTGCCCCCATGACAGCAAAACACAGAGAACATGAAATTCCCTCCTCGATAATCCAGCGTTTCCAATCACTGACAGCAATCAGGAAAACTGAACGCGGAGAGAAAAGAAACGAAAAGAATAAGAGGAAATGTCACTGAAAAGGCGAAAATCATAAAACGAGGAAGAAGTCAGATCCGAGGCAGCGAATGCCGAGACCTGGGGGGCGACGTGCGGGCGGAGAGGAAGACACAGGAGAACGACATGTTCTCTACAGGGAACTGCAGGTTCAGACAGGTCCACAGAGGACAGGAACTGCGTGATCACCATCCACAGCGAGGAAGAGACACAAGATATAACCATCTATAGTAGAATACTGCCCCCTATGTACAAGAATATAACTATTATAATACTGCCCCCTATGTACAAGAATATAACTATTATAATACTGCCCCTATGTACAAGAATATAACTACTATAATACTGCTCCTATGTACAAGAATATAAATACTATAATACTGCCCCCTATGTACAAGAATATAACTACTATAATACTGCTCCTATGTACAAGAATATAACTACTATAATACTGCCCCTATGTACAAGAATATAACTACTATAATACTGCTCCCTATGTACAAGAATATAACTACTATAATACTGCTCCCTATGTATAAGAATATAACTACTATAATACTGCCCCTATGTACAAGAATATAACTACTATAATACTGCCCCCTATGTACATGAATATAACTACTATAATACTGCCCCCTATGTACAAGAATATAACTACTATAATACTGCTCCTATGTACAAGAATATAACTACTATAATACTGGCCCTATGTACAAGAATATAACTACTATAATACTGCCCCCTATGTACATGAATATAACTACTATAATACTGCCCCCTATGTACAAGAATATAACTACTATAATACTGCCCCTATGTACAAGAATATAACTACTATAATACTGACCCCTATATACAAGAATATAACTACTATAATACTGCCCCCTATGTACAAGAATATAACTACTATAATACTGCTCCCTATGTACAAGAATATAACTACTATAATACTGCCCCTATGTACAAGAATATAACTACTATAATACTGACCCCTATGTACAAGAATATAACTACTATAATACTGACCCCTATATACAAGAATATAACTACTATAATACTGCCCCCTATGTACAAGAATATAACTACTATAATACTGCCCCCTATGTACAAGAATATAACTACTATAATACTGCTCCCTATGTACAAGAATATAACCACTATAATACTGCTCCTATGTACAAGAATATAACTACTATAATACTGCTCCCTATGTACAAGAATATAACCACTATAATACTGCTCCTATGTCCAAGAATATAACTACTATAATACTGCCCCCTATGTACAAGAATATAACTACTATATTACTGCCCCTATGTACAAGAATATAACTACTATAATACTGCCCCTATGTACAAGAATATAACTACTATAATACTGACCCCTATATACAAGAATATAACTACTATAATACTGCCCCCTATGTACAAGAATATAACTACTATAATACTGCCCCCTATGTACAAGAATATAACTGCTATAATACTGCTCCTATGTACAAGAATATAACTACTATAATACTGCTCCCTATGTACAAGAATATAACTATAATACTGCCCCCTATGTACAAGAATATAACTACTATAATACTGCCCCTATGTACAAGAATATAACTACTATATTACTGCCCCTATGTACAAGAATATAAATACTATAATACTGCCCCTATGTACAAGAATATAACTACTATAATACTGCTCCTATGTACAAGAATATAACTACTATAATACTGCCCCTATGTACAAGAATATAACTACTATAATACTGCTCCTATGTACAAGAATATAACTACTATAATAGTGCCCCCTATGTACAAGAATGTAACTACTATAATACTGCCCCTATGTACAAGAATATAACTACTATAATGCTGCCCCTATGTACAAGAATATAACTACTATAATACTGCTCCTATGTACAAGAATATAACTACTATAATACTGCCCCCTATGTACAAGAATATAACTACTATAATACTGCCCCCTATGTACAAGAATATAACTACTATAATACTGCTCCTATGTACAAGAATATAACTACTATAATACTGCCCCCTATGTACAAGAATATAACTACTATAATACTGCCCTCTATGTACAAGAATATAACTACTATAATACTGCTCCTATGTACAAGAATATAACTACTATAATACTGCCCCCTATGTACAAGAATATAACTACTATAATACTGCCCTCTATGTACAAGAATATAACTACTATAATACTGCCCCTATGTACTAGAATATAACTACTATAATACTGCCCCTATGTACAAGAATATAACTACTATAATACTGCTCCTATGTACAAGAATATAACTACTATAATACTGCCCCCTATGTACAAGAATATAACTACTATAATACTGCCCCCTATGTACAAGAATATAACTACTATAATACTGCTCCTATGTACAAGAATATAACTACTATAATACTGCCCCCTATGTACAAGAATATAACTACTATAATACTGCCCTCTATGTACAAGAATATAACTACTATAATACTGCCCCTATGTACTAGAATATAACTACTATAATACTGCTCCTATGTACAAGAATATAACTACTATAATACTGCCCCTATGTACAAGAATATAACTACTATAATACTGCTCCTATGTACAAGAATATAACTACTATAATAGTGCCCCCTATGTACAAGAATATAACTACTATAATACTGCCCCTATGTACAAGAATATAACTACTATAATGCTGCCCCTATGTACAAGAATATAACTACTATAATACTGCTCCTATGTACAAGAATATAACTACTATAATACTGCCCTCTATGTACAAGAATATAACTACTATAATACTGCCCCTATGTACTAGAATATAACTACTATAATACTGCTCCTATGTACAAGAATATAACTACTATAATACTGCCCCTATGTACAAGAATATAACTACTATAATACTGCTCCTATGTACAAGAATATAACTACTATAATAGTGCCCCCTATGTACAAGAATATAACTACTATAATACTGCCCCTATGTACAAGAATATAACTACTATAATGCTGCCCCTATGTACAAGAATATAACTACTATAATACTGCCCCTATGTACAAGAATATAACTACTATAATACTGCCCCTATGTACAAGAATATAACTACTATAATACTGCCCCTATGTACTATAATATAACTACTATAATACTGCTCCTATGTACAAGAATATAACTACTATAATGCTGCTCCTATATACAAGAATATAACTACTATAATACTGCCCCCTATGTACAAGAATATAACTACTATAATACTGCCCCCTATGTACAAGAATATAACTACTATAATACTGCCCCTATGTACAAGAATATAACTACTATAATACTGACCCCTATATACAAGAATATAACTACTATAATACTGCCCCCTATGTACAAGAATATAACTACTATAATACTGCTCCCTATGTACAAGAATATAACTACTATAATACTGCCCCTATGTACAAGAATATAACTACTATAATACTGACCCCTATGTACAAGAATATAACTACTATAATACTGCCCCCTATATACAAGAATATAACTACTATAATACTGCCCCCTATGTACAAGAATATAACTACTATAATACTGCCCCCTATGTACAAGAATATAACTACTATAATACTGCTCCCTATGTACAAGAATATAACCACTATAATACTGCTCCTATGTACAAGAATATAACTACTATAATACTGCTCCCTATGTACAAGAATATAACCACTATAATACTGCTCCTATGTCCAAGAATATAACTACTATAATACTGCCCCCTATGTACAAGAATAAAACTACTATATTACTGCCCCTATGTACAAGAATATAACTACTATAATACTGCCCCTATGTACAAGAATATAACTACTATAATACTGACCCCTATATACAAGAATATAACTACTATAATACTGCCCCCTATGTACAAGAATATAACTACTATAATACTGCCCCCTATGTACAAGAATATAACTGCTATAATACTGCTCCTATGTACAAGAATATAACTACTATAATACTGCTCCCTATGTACAAGAATATAACTATAATACTGCCCCCTATGTACAAGAATATAACTACTATAATACTGCCCCTATGTACAAGAATATAACTACTATATTACTGCCCCTATGTACAAGAATATAAATACTATAATACTGCCCCTATGTACAAGAATATAACTACTATAATACTGCTCCTATGTACAAGAATATAACTACTATAATACTGCCCCTATGTACAAGAATATAACTACTATAATACTGCTCCTATGTACAAGAATATAACTACTATAATAGTGCCCCCTATGTACAAGAATGTAACTACTATAATACTGCCCCTATGTACAAGAATATAACTACTATAATGCTGCCCCTATGTACAAGAATATAACTACTATAATACTGCTCCTATGTACAAGAATATAACTACTATAATACTGCCCTCTATGTACAAGAATATAACTACTATAATACTGCCCCTATGTACTAGAATATAACTACTATAATACTGCTCCTATGTACAAGAATATAACTACTATAATACTGCCCCTATGTACAAGAATATAACTACTATAATACTGCTCCTATGTACAAGAATATAACTACTATAATAGTGCCCCCTATGTACAAGAATATAACTACTATAATACTGCCCCTATGTACAAGAATATAACTACTATAATGCTGCCCCTATGTACAAGAATATAACTACTATAATACTGCTCCTATGTACAAGAATATAACTACTATAATACTGCCCTCTATGTACAAGAATATAACTACTATAATACTGCCCCTATGTACTAGAATATAACTACTATAATACTGCTCCTATGTACAAGAATATAACTACTATAATACTGCCCCTATGTACAAGAATATAACTACTATAATACTGCTCCTATGTACAAGAATATAACTACTATAATAGTGCCCCCTATGTACAAGAATATAACTACTATAATACTGCCCCTATGTACAAGAATATAACTACTATAATGCTGCCCCTATGTACAAGAATATAACTGCTATAATACTGCCCCTATGTACAAGAATATAACTACTATAATACTGCCCCTATGTACAAGAATATAACTACTATAATACTGCCCCTATGTACTAGAATATAACTACTATAATACTGCTCCTATGTACAAGAATATAACTACTATAATGCTGCTCCTATATACAAGAATATAACTACTATAATACTGCCCCCTATGTACAAGAATATAACTACTATAATACTGCCCCCTATGTACAAGAATATAACTACTATAATACTGCCCCCTATGTACAAGAATATAACTACTATAATACTGCTCCTATGTACAAGAATATAACTACTATAATACTGCCCCTATGTACAAGAATATAACTACTATAATACTGCCCCTATGTACAAGAATATAACTACTATAATACTGCCCCCTATGTACAAGAATATAACTACTATAATACTGCCCCTATGTACAAGAATATAACTACTATAATACTGCTCCTATGTACAAGAATATAACTACTATAATACTGCCCCTATGTACAAGAATATAACTACTATAATACTGCCCCCTATGTACAAGAATATAACTACTATAATACTGCCCCTATGTACAAGAATATAACTACTATAATACTGCCCCTATGTACTAGAATATAACTACTATAATACTGCTCCTATGTACAAGAATATAACTACTATAATGCTGCTCCTATATACAAGAATATAACTACTATAATACTGCCCCCTATGTACAAGAATATAACTACTATAATACTGCCCCCTATGTACAAGAATATAACTACTATAATACTGCCCCTATGTACAAGAATATAACTACTATAATACTGACCCCTATATACAAGAATATAACTACTATAATACTGCCCCCTATGTACAAGAATATAACTACTATAATACTGCTCCCTATGTACAAGAATATAACTACTATAATACTGCCCCTATGTACAAGAATATAACTACTATAATACTGACCCCTATGTACAAGAATATAACTACTATAATACTGACCCCTATATACAAGAATATAACTACTATAATACTGCCCCCTATGTACAAGAATATAACTACTATAATACTGCCCCCTATGTACAAGAATATAACTACTATAATACTGCTCCCTATGTACAAGAATATAACCACTATAATACTGCTCCTATGTACAAGAATATAACTACTATAATACTGCTCCCTATGTACAAGAATATAACCACTATAATACTGCTCCTATGTCCAAGAATATAACTACTATAATACTGCCCCCTATGTACAAGAATATAACTACTATATTACTGCCCCTATGTACAAGAATATAACTACTATAATACTGCCCCTATGTACAAGAATATAACTACTATAATACTGACCCCTATATACAAGAATATAACTACTATAATACTGCCCCCTATGTACAAGAATATAACTACTATAATACTGCCCCCTATGTACAAGAATATAACTGCTATAATACTGCTCCTATGTACAAGAATATAACTACTATAATACTGCTCCCTATGTACAAGAATATAACTATAATACTGCCCCCTATGTACAAGAATATAACTACTATAATACTGCCCCTATGTACAAGAATATAACTACTATATTACTGCCCCTATGTACAAGAATATAAATACTATAATACTGCCCCTATGTACAAGAATATAACTACTATAATACTGCTCCTATGTACAAGAATATAACTACTATAATACTGCCCCTATGTACAAGAATATAACTACTATAATACTGCTCCTATGTACAAGAATATAACTACTATAATAGTGCCCCCTATGTACAAGAATGTAACTACTATAATACTGCCCCTATGTACAAGAATATAACTACTATAATACTGCTCCTATGTACAAGAATATAACTACTATAATACTGCCCTCTATGTACAAGAATATAACTACTATAATACTGCCCCTATGTACTAGAATATAACTACTATAATACTGCTCCTATGTACAAGAATATAACTACTATAATACTGCCCCTATGTACAAGAATATAACTACTATAATACTGCTCCTATGTACAAGAATATAACTACTATAATAGTGCCCCCTATGTACAAGAATATAACTACTATAATACTGCCCCTATGTACAAGAATATAACTACTATAATGCTGCCCCTATGTACAAGAATATAACTACTATAATACTGCTCCTATGTACAAGAATATAACTACTATAATACTGCCCTCTATGTACAAGAATATAACTACTATAATACTGCCCCTATGTACTAGAATATAACTACTATAATACTGCTCCTATGTACAAGAATATAACTACTATAATACTGCCCCTATGTACAAGAATATAACTACTATAATACTGCTCCTATGTACAAGAATATAACTACTATAATAGTGCCCCCTATGTACAAGAATATAACTACTATAATACTGCCCCTATGTACAAGAATATAACTACTATAATGCTGCCCCTATGTACAAGAATATAACTGCTATAATACTGCCCCTATGTACAAGAATATAACTACTATAATACTGCCCCTATGTACAAGAATATAACTACTATAATACTGCCCCTATGTACTAGAATATAACTACTATAATACTGCTCCTATGTACAAGAATATAACTACTATAATGCTGCTCCTATATACAAGAATATAACTACTATAATACTGCCCCCTATGTACAAGAATATAACTACTATAATACTGCCCCCTATGTACAAGAATATAACTACTATAATACTGCCCCCTATGTACAAGAATATAACTACTATAATACTGCTCCTATGTACAAGAATATAACTACTATAATACTGCCCCTATGTACAAGAATATAACTACTATAATACTGCCCCTATGTACAAGAATATAACTACTATAATACTGCCCCCTATGTACAAGAATATAACTACTATAATACTGCCCCTATGTACAAGAATATAACTACTATAATACTGCTCCTATGTACAAGAATATAACTACTATAATACTGCCCCTATGTACAAGAATATAACTACTATAATACTGCCCCCTATGTACAAGAATATAACTACTATAATACTGCCCCCTATGTACAAGAATATAACTACTATAATACTGCCCCCTATGTACAAGAATATAACTACTATAATACTGCCCCCTATGTACAAGAATATAACTACTATAATACTGCCCCCTATGTACAAGAATATAACTACTATAATACTGCTCCTATGTACAAGAATATAACTACTATAATACTGCCCCTATGTACAAGAATATAACTACTATAATACTGCCCCTATGTACAAGAATATAACTACTATAATACTGCCCCTATGTACAAGAATATAACTACTATAATACTGCTCCTATGTACAAGAATATAACTACTATAATACTGCCCCTATGTACAAGAATATAACTACTATAATACTGCCCCTATGTACAAGAATATAACTACTATAATACTGCCCCCTATGTACAAGAATATAACTACTATAATACTGCCCCCTATGTACAAGAATATAACTACTATAATACTGCTCCTATGTACAAGAATATAACTACTATAATACTGCCCCTATGTACAAGAATATAACTACTATAATACTGCCCCTATGTACAAGAATATAACTACTATAATACTGCCCCCTATGTATAAGAATATAACTACTATAATACTGCCCCTATGTACAAGAATATAACTACTATAATACTGCCCCCTATGTACAAGAATATAACTACTATAATACTGCCCCTATGTACAAGAATATAACTACTATAATACTGCCCCTATGTACAAGAATATAACTACTATAATACTGCCCCCTATGTACAAGAATATAACTACTATAATACTGCCCCCTATGTACAAGAATATAACTACTATAATACTGCCCCCTATGTACAAGAATATAACTACTATAATACTGCCCCCTATGTACAAGAATATAACTACTATAATACTGCCCCCTATGTACAAGAATATAACTACTATAATACTGCTCCTATGTACAAGAATATAACTACTATAATACTGCTCCCTATGTGCAAGAATATAACTACTATAATACTGCTCCTATGTACAAGAATATAACTACTATAATACTGCCCCCTATGTACAAGAATATAACTACTATAATACTGCCCCTATGTACAAGAATATAACTACTATAATACTGCCCCCTATGTACAAGAATATCACTACTATAATACTGCCCCCTATGTACAAGAATATAACTACTATAATACTGTCCCCTATGTACAAGAATATAACTACTATAATACTGCCCCCTATGTACAAGAATATAACTACTATAATACTGCTCCTATGTACAAGAATATAACTACTATAATACTGCCCCCTATATACAATATAACTACTATAATACTGCCCCCTATGTACAAGAATATAACTACTATAATACTGCTCCTATGTACAAGAATATAACTACTATAATACTGCCCCCTATATACAAGAATATAACTACTATAATACTGCTCCTATCTACAAGAATATAACTACTAGAATACTGCCCCCTATGTACAAGAATATAACTACTATAATACTGCTCCTATGTACAAGAATATAACTACTAGAATACTGCCCCCTATGTATAAGAATATAACTACTATAATACTGCTCCTATGCACAAGAATATAACTACTATAATACTGCTCCTATGTACAAGAATATAACTACTATAATACTGCTCCTATGTACAAGAATATAACTACTATAATACTGCCCCCTATATACAAGAATATAACTACTATAATACTGCTCCCTATGTACAAGAATATAACTACTATTATACTGCTCCTATGTACAAGAATATAACTACTATAATACTGCCCCCTATGTACAGTAATATAACTACTATAATACTGCTACTATGTACAAGAATATAACTACTATAATACTGGCCCTATGTACAAGAATATAACTACTATAATACTGCCCCTATGTACAAGAATATAACTACTATAATACTGCCCCCTATGTACAGTAATATAACTACTATAATACTGCTCCTATGTACAAGAATATAACTACTATAATACTGCTCCTATGTACAAGAATATAACTACTATAATACTGCCCCTATGTACAAGAATATAACTACTATAATACTGCCCCCTATGTACAGTAATATAACTACTATAATACTGCTACTATGTACAAGAATATAACTACTATAATACTGCTACTATGTACAAGAATATAACTACTATAATACTGGCCCTATGTACAAGAATATAACTACTATAATACTGCCCCCTATGTACAGTAATATAACTACTATAATACTGCTCCTATGTACAAGAATATAACTACTATAATACTGCTCCTATGTACAAGAATATAACTACTATAATACTGCCCCTATGTACAAGAATATAACTACTATAATACTGCTCCTATGTACAAGAATATAACTACTATAATACTGCTCCTATGTACAAGAATATAACTAATATAATACTGCCCCTATGTACAAGAATATAACTACTATAATACTGCTCCTATGTACAAGAATATAACTACTATAATACTGCCCCTATGTACAAGAATATAACTACTATAATACTGCTCCTATGTACAAGAATATAACTACTATAATACTGCTCCTATGTACAAGAATATAACTACTATAATACTGCCCCCTATGTACAAGAATATAACTACTATAATACTGCTCCTATGTACAAGAATATAACTAATATAATACTGCCCCTATGTACAAGAATATAACTACTATAATACTGCTCCTATGTACAAGAATATAACTACTATAATACTGCCCCCTATATACAAGAATATAACTACTATAATACTGCTCCTATGTACAAGAATATAACTACTATAATACTGCCCCCTATGTACAGTAATATAACTACTATAATACTGCTCCTATGTACAAGAATATAACTACTATAATACTGCCCCCTATGTACAGTAATATAACTACTATAATACTGCTCCTATGTACAAGAATATAACGACTATAATACTGCTCCCTATGTACAAGAATATAACTACTATAATACTGCCCCCTATATACAAGAATATAACTACTATAATACTGCTCCTATGTACAAGAATATAACTACTATAATACTGCCCCCTATGTACAGTAATATAACTACTATAATACTGCTCCTATGTACAAGAATATAACTACTATAATACTGCCCCCTATGTACAGTAATATAACTACTATAATACTGCTCCTATGTACAAGAATATAACTACTATAATACTGCCCCCTATGTACAGTAATATAACTACTATAATACTGCCCCCTATGTACAAGAATATAACTAATATAATACTGCCCCTATGTACAAGAATATAACTACTATAATACTGCTCCTATGTACAAGAATATAACTACTATAATACTGCCCCTATGTACAAGAATATAACTACTATAATACTGCCCCTATGTACAAGAATATAACTACTATAATACTGCCCCCTATGTACAAGAATATAACTACTATAACACTGCCCCTATGTACAAGAATATAACTACTATAATACTGCCCCTATGTACAAGAATATAACTACTATAATACTGCTCTTATGTACAAGAATGTAACTAATATAATACTGCCCCTATGTACAAGAATATAACTACTATAATACTGCTCCTATGTACAAGAATATAACTAATATAATACTGCCCCTATGTACAAGAATATAAGTACTATAATACTGCTCCTATGTACAAGAATATAACTACTATAATACTGCCCCTATGTACAAGAATATAACTACTATAATACTGCTCCTATGTACAAGAATATAACTAATATAATACTGCCCCTATGTACAAGAATGTAACTACTATAATACTGCCCCTATGTACAAGAATATAACTACTATAATACTGCCCCTATATACAAGAATATAACTACTATAATACTGCTCCTATGTACATGAATATAACTACTATAATACTGCCCCCTATATACAAGAATATAACTACTATAATACTGCTCCCTATGTACAAGAATATAACTACTATTATACTGCTCCTATGTACAAGAATATAACTACTATAATACTGCCCCCCTATGTACAGTAATATAACTACTATAATATTGCTCCTATGTACAAGAATATAACTACTATAATACTGGCCCTATGTACAAGAATATAACTACTATAATACTGCCCCCTATGTACAGTAATATAACTACTATAATACTGCTCCTATGTACAAGAATATAACTACTATAATACTGCTCCTATGTACAAGAATATAACTACTATAATACTGCCCCTATGTACAAGAATATAACTACTATAATACTGCTCCTATGTACAAGAATATAACTAATATAATACTGCTCCTTTGTACAAGAATATAACTACTATAATACTGCCCCTATGTACAAGAATATAACTACTATAATACTGCCCCTATGTACAAGAATATAACTACTATAATACTGCCCCTATGTACAAGAATATAACTACTATAATACTGCTCCTATGTACAAGAATATAACTAATATAATACTGCCCCTATGTACAAGAATATAACTACTATAATACTGCTCCTATGTAAAGTAATATAACTAGTATAATACTGCTCCCTATGTACAAGAATATAACTATTATAATACTGACCCTATGTACAAGAATATAACTACTATAATACTGCCCCTATGTACAAGAATATAACTACTATAATACTGCCCCCTATGTACAAGAATATAACTACTATAATACTGCCCCCTATGTACAGTAATATAACTACTATAATACTGCTCCTTTGTACAAGAATATAACTACTATAATACTGCTCCCTATGCACAAGAATATAACTACTATAATACTGCCCCCTATGTACAGTAATATAACTACTATAATACTGCTCCTATGTACAAGAATATAACTAATATAATACTGCCCCTATGTAAAAGAATATAACTACTATAATACTGCTCCTATGTACAAGAATATAACTACTATAATACTGCCCCCTATATACAAGAATATAACTACTATAATACTGCTCCTATGTACAAGAATATAACTACTATAATACTGCCCCCTATATACAAGAATATAACTACTATAATACTGCCCCCTATATACCAGAATATAACTACTATAATACTGCTCCTATGTACAGTAATATAACTACTATAATACTGCTCCCTATGTACAAGAATATAACTACTATAATACTACCCCTATGTACAGGAATATAACTACTATAATACTGCTCCTATGTACAAGAATATAACTACTATAATACTGCTCCTATGTACAAGAATATAACTAATATAATACTGCCCCTATGTACAAGAATATAACTACTATAATACTGCTCCTATGTACAAGAATATAACTACTATAATACTGCTCCTATATACAACAATATAACTCTTATAATACTGCTCCCTATGTACAAGAATATAACTACTATAATACTGCCCCTATGGATAAGAAAATAACTACTATAATACTGCTCCTATGTACAAGCATATAACTAATATAATACTGCCCCTATGTACAAGAATATAACTGCTATAATACTGCTCCTATGTACAAGAATATAACTACTATAATACTGCTCCTATATACAACAATATAACTCTTATAATACTGCTCCCTATGTACAAGAATATAACTACTATAATACTGCCCTTATGTACAAGAATATAACTACTATAATACTGCTCCAATGTACAAGAATATAACTACTATAATACTGCCCCCTAAATACAAGAATATAACTACTATAATACTGCTCCTATGTACAAGAATATAACTACTATAATACTGCCCCTATGTACAAGAATATAACTACTATAATACTGCTCCTATGTACAACAATATAACTCCTATAATACTGCTCCCTATGTACAAGAATATAACTACTATAATACTGCCCCTATGTACAAGAATATAACTACTATAATACTGCTCCTATGTACAAGAATATAACTAATATATTACTGCCCCTATGTACAAGAATATAACTACAATAATACTGCTCCTATGTACAAGAATATAACTACTATAATACTGCTCCTATGTACAAGAATATAACTACTATAATACTGCCCCCTATATACAAGAATATAACTACTATATTACTGCCCCTATGTACAAGAATATAACTACTATAATACTGCCCCCTATATACAAGAATATAACTACTATATTACTGCCCCTATGTACAATAATATAACTACTATAATACTGCCCCCTATATACAAGAATATAACTACTATATTACTGCCCCTATGTACAAGAATATAACTACTATAATACTGCTCCTATGTACAAGAATATAACTACTGTAATACTGCTCCTATGTACAGCAATATAACTCCTATAATACTGCTCCCTATGTACAAGAATATAACTACTATAATACTGCCCCTATGTACAAGAATATAACTACTATAATACTGCTCCTATGTACAAGAATATAACTAATATAATACTGCCCCTATGTACAAGAATATAACTACTATAATACTGCTCCTATGTACAACAATATAACTCCTATAATACTGCTCCCTATGTACAAGAATATAACTACTATAATACTGCTCCTATGTACAAGAATATAACTACTATAATACTGCCCTATATACAAGAATATAACTACTATAATACTGCCCCTATGTACAAGATTATAACTACTATAATACTGCCCTGTATGTACAAGACTATAACTACTATAATACTGCTCCTATGTACAAGAATATAACTACTATAATACTGCTCCTATGTACAAGAATATAACTACTATAATACTGCTCCTATGTACAAGAATATAACTACTATAATACTGCTCCTATGTACAAAAATATAACTACTATAATACTGTCCCCTATGTACAAGAATATAACTACTATAATACTGCTCCTATGTACAAGAATATAACTACTATAATACTGCCCCTATGTACAAGATTATAACTACTATAATACTGCTCCTATGTACAAGAATATAACTACTATAATACTGCCCCTATGTACAAGAATATAACTACTATAATACTGCTCCTATGTACGAGACTATAACTACTATAATACTGCCCCTATGTACAAGAATATAACTACTATAATACTGCCCTCTATGTATAAGACTATAACTACTATAATACTGCTCCTATGTACAAGAATATAACTACTATAATACTGCCCCTTATGTACAAGAATATAACTACTATAATACTGCACCCTATATACAAGAATATAACTACTATAATACTGCTCCTATGTACAAGAATATAACTACTATAATACTGCCCCTATGTACAACAATATAACTGCTAAAATACTGCCCCCTATGTACAAGAATATAACTACTATAATACTGTCCCCTATGTACAAGAATATAACTACTATAATACTGGTCCTATGTACAAGAATATAACTACTATAATACTGCTCCTATGTACAAGAATATAACTGCTAAAATACTGCTCCTATGTACAAGAATATAACTAGTATAATACTGTCCCCTATGTACAAGAATATAGCTACTATAATACTGCTCCCTATGTACAAGAATATAACTACTATAATACTGCCCCCTATGTACAAGAATATAACTACTATAATACTGTCCCCTATGTACAAGAATATAACTACTATAATACTGCTCCCTATGTACAAGAATATAACTACTATAATACTGCCCCCTATGTACAAGAATATAACTACTATAATACTGCTCCTATGTACAAGAATATAACTACTATAATACTGCTCCTATGTACAAGAATATAACTACTATAATACTGCTCCTATGTACAAGAATATAACTAATATAATACTGCCCCTATGTAAAAGAATATAACTACTATAATACTGCTCCTATGTACAAGAATATAACTACTATAATACTGCCCCCTATATACAAGACTATAACTACTATAATACTGCTCCTATGTACAAGAATATAACTACTATAATACTGCCCCTTATGTACAAGAATATAACTACTATAATACTGCATCCTATATACAAGAATATAACTACTATAATACTGCTCCTATGTACAAGAATATAACTACTATAATACTGCCCCCTAAATACAAGAATATAACTACTATAATACTGCTCCTATGTACAAGAATATAACTACTATAATACTGCCCCTATGTACAAGAATATAACTACTATAATACTGCTCCTATGTACAACAATACAACTCCTATAATACTGCTCCCTATGTACAAGAATATAACTACTATAATACTGCCCCTATGTACAAGAATATAACTACTATAATACTGCCCCTTATGTACAAGAATATAACTACTATAATACTGCCCTCTATGTATAAGAATATAACTACTATAATACTGCTCCTATGTACGAGACTATAACTACTATAATACTGCCCCTATGTACAAGAATATAACTACTATAATACTGCTCCCTATGTACAAGAATATAACTACTACAATACTGCCCCTATGTACAAGAATATAACTACTATAATACTGCCCCTATGTACAAGAATATAACTACTATAATACTGCCCTCTATGTATAAGACTATAACTACTATAATACTGCTCCTATGTACAAGAATATAACTACTATAATACTGCCCCTTATGTACAAGAATATAACTACTATAATACTGCACCCTATATACAAGAATATAACTACTATAATACTGCTCCTATGTACAAGAATATAACTACTATAATACTGCCCCCTATATACAAGAATATAACTACTATAATACTGCCCCTATGTACAACAATATAACTGCTAAAATACTGCCCCCTATGTACAAGAATATAACTACTATAATACTGTCCCCTATGTACAAGAATATAACTACTATAATACTGCTCCTATGTACAAGAATATAACTACTATAATACTGCTCCTATGTACAAGAATATAACTGCTAAAATACTGCTCCTATGTACAAGAATATAACTAGTATAATACTGTCCCCTATGTACAAGAATATAGCTACTATAATACTGCCCCCTATGTACAAGACTATAACTACTATAATACTGCCCCCTATGTACAAGAATATAACTACTATAATACTGTCCCCTATGTACAAGAATATAACTACTATAATACTGCTCCCTATGTACAAGAATATAACTACTATAATACTGCCCCCTATGTACAAGAATATAACTACTATAATACTGTCCCCTATGTACAAGAATATAACTACTATAATACTGCTCCCTATGTACAAGAATATAACTACTATAATACTGCCCCCTATGTACAAGAATATAACTACTATAATACTGCTCCTATGTACAAGAATATAACTACTATAATACTGCTCCTATGTACAAGAATATAACTACTATAATACTGCTCCTATGTACAAGAATATAACTACTATAATACTGCTCCTATGTACAAGTATATAACTACTATTATACTGCTCCTATGTACAAGAATATAACTACTATAATACTGCTCCTATGTACAAGAATATAACTACTATAATACTGCCCCTATGTACAAGAATATAACTACTATAATACTGCTCCTATGTACAGGAATGTAACTACTATAATACTGCCCCTATGTACAAGAATATAACTACTATAATATTGCCCCTATGTACAAGAATATAACTACTATAATACTGCTCCTATGTACAAGAATATAACTACTATAATACTGCCCCTATGTACAAGAATATAACTACTATAATACTGCCCCTATGTACAAGAATATAACTACTATAATACTGCTCCCTATGTACAAGAATATAACTACTATAATACTGCTCCTATGTACAAGAATATAACTACTATAATACTGCCCCTATATACAAGAATATAACTACTATAATACTGCCCCTATGTACAAGATTATAACTACTATAATACTGCCCTGTATGTACAAGACTATAACTACTATAATACTGCTCCTATGTACAAGAATATAACTACTATAATACTGCTCCTATGTACAAGAATATAACTACTATAATACTGCTCCTATGTACAAGAATATAACTACTATAATACTGCTCCTATGTACAAGAATATAGCTACTATAATACTGCCCCTATGTACAAGAATATAACTACTATAATACTGCTCCTATGTACAAGAATATAACTACTATAATACTGCCCCTATGTACAAGAATATAACTACTATAATACTGCCCTCTATGTACAAGAATATAACTACTATAATACTGCCCTCTATGTACAAGAATATAACTACTATAATACTGCCCCTATGTAGTAGAATATAACTACTATAATACTGCTCCTATGTACAAGAATATAACTACTATAATACTGCTCCTATGTACAAGAATATAACTACTATAATACTGCCCCTATGTACAAGAATATAACTACTATAATACTGCCCCTATGTACAAGAATATAACTACTATAATACTGCCCCTATGTACAAGAATATAACTACTATAATACTGCCCCTATGTACCAGAATATAACTACTATAATACTGCTCCTATGTACAAGAATATAACTACTATAATACTGCCCCTATGTACAAGAATATAACTACTATAATACTGCCCCTATGTACAAGAATATAACTACTATAATACTGCCCCCTATGTATAAGAATATAGCTACTATAATACTGCCCCTATGTACAAGAATATAACTACTATAATACTGCTCCTATGTACAAGAATATAACTACTATAATACTGCCCCTATGTACAAGAATATAACTACTATAATACTGCCCCTATGTACAAGAATATAACTACTATAATACTGCTCCTATGTACAAGAATGTAACTACTATAATACTGCCCCTATGTACAAGAATATAACTACTATAATACTGCCCCCTATGTACAAGAATATAACTACTATAATACTGCCCCCTATGTACAAGAATATAACTACTATAATACTGCCCCTATGTACAAGAATATAACTGCTATAATACTGACCCCTATGTACAAGAATATAACTACTATAATATTGCCCCTATGTACAAGAATATAACTACTATAATACTGCTCCTATGTACAAGAATATAACTACTATAATACTGCCCCTATGTACAAGAATATAACTACTATAATACTGCCCCTATGTACAAGAATATAACTACTATAATACTGCTCCCTATGTACAAGAATATAACTACTATAATACTGCTCCTATGTACAAGAATATAACTACTATAATACTGCCCCTATATACAAGAATATAACTACTATAATACTGCCCCTATGTACAAGATTATAACTACTATAATACTGCCCTGTATGTACAAGACTATAACTACTATAATACTGCTCCTATGTACAAGAATATAACTACTATAATACTGCTCCTATGTACAAGAATATAACTACTATAATACTGCTCCTATGTACAAGAATATAACTACTATAATACTGCTCCTATGTACAAGAATATAGCTACTATAATACTGCCCCTATGTACAAGAATATAACTACTATAATACTGCTCCTATGTACAAGAATATAACTACTATAATACTGCCCCTATGTACAAGAATATAACTACTATAATACTGCCCTCTATGTACAAGAATATAACTACTATAATACTGCCCTCTATGTACAAGAATATAACTACTATAATACTGCCCCTATGTAGTAGAATATAACTACTATAATACTGCTCCTATGTACAAGAATATAACTACTATAATACTGCTCCTATGTACAAGAATATAACTACTATAATACTGCCCCTATGTACAAGAATATAACTACTATAATACTGCCCCTATGTACAAGAATATAACTACTATAATACTGCCCCTATGTACAAGAATATAACTACTATAATACTGCCCCTATGTACCAGAATATAACTACTATAATACTGCTCCTATGTACAAGAATATAACTACTATAATACTGCCCCTATGTACAAGAATATAACTACTATAATACTGCCCCTATGTACAAGAATATAACTACTATAATACTGCCCCCTATGTATAAGAATATAGCTACTATAATACTGCCCCTATGTACAAGAATATAACTACTATAATACTGCTCCTATGTACAAGAATATAACTACTATAATACTGCCCCCTATGTACAAGAATATAACTACTATAATACTGCCCTCTATGTACAAGAATATAACTACTATAATACTGCCCCTATGTACTAGAATATAACTGACAATTAGGGTGATTAATGAGTGGAACAGGCTGCCACGAGAGGTGGTGAGTTCCCCTTCAATGGACGTCTTCAAACAGAGGCTGGACAGACATCTGTCTGAGATGATCTAGTGAATCCTGCTTTGAGCCGGGGGTTGGACCAGATGACCCAGGAGGTCCCTTCCAACTCTACCATTCTATGATTCTATGATTCTAACTACTATAATACTGCTCCTATGTACAGGAATATAACTACTATAATACTGCCCCTATGTACAGGAATATAACTACTATAATACTGCCCCTATGTACAAGAATATAACTACTATAATACTGCTCCTATGTACAAGAATTTAACTACTATAATACTGACCTCTATGTACAAGAATATAACTACTATAATACTGCCCCTAAGTACAAGAATATAACTACTATAATACTGCTCCTATGTACAAGAATATAACTACTATAATACTGCCCCTATGTACAAGAATATAACTACTATAATACTGACCCCTATGTACAAGAATATAACTACTATAATATTGCCCCTATGTACAAGAATATAACTACTATAATACTGCTCCTATATACAAGAATATAACTACTATAATACTGCCCCTATGTACAAGAATATAACTACTATAATACTGCCCCTATGTACAAGAATATAACTACTATAATACTGCTCCCTATGTACAAGAATATAACTACTATAATACTGACCCCTATATACAAGAATATAACTACTATAATACTGCCCCCTATGTACAAGAATATAACTACTATAATACTGCTCCCTATGTACAAGAATATAACTACTATAATACTGCTCCTATGTACAAGAATATAACTACTATAATACTGCCTCCTATGTACAAGAATATAACTACTATAATACTGCCCCCTATATACAAGAATATAACTACTATAATACTGCCCCCTATGTACAAGAATATAACTACTATAATACTGCTCCTATGTACAAGAATATAACTACTATAATACTGCCCCCTATATACAAGAATATAACTACTATAATACTGCTCCTATGTACAAGAATATAACTACTATAATACTGCCCCCTATGTACAAGAATATAACTACTATAATACTGCTCCTATGTACAAGAATATAACTACTATAATACTGCCCCCTATGTACAAGAATATAACTACTATAATACTGCCCCCTATATACAAGAATATAACTACTATAATACTGCTCCTATGTACAAGAATATAACTACTATAATACTGCCCCTAAGTACAAGAATATAACTACTATAATACTGCTCCTATGTACAAGAATATAACTACTATAATACTGCCCCTATGTACAAGAATATAACTACTATAATACTGACCCCTATGTACAAGAATATAACTACTATAATATTGCCCCTATGTACAAGAATATAACTACTATAATACTGCCCCTATGTACAAGAATATAACTACTATAATACTGCCCCTATGTACAAGAATATAACTACTATAATACTGCTCCCTATGTACAAGAATATAACTACTATAATACTGACCCCTATATACAAGAATATAACTACTATAATACTGCCCACTATGTACAAGAATATAACTACTATAATACTGCTCCCTATGTACAAGAATATAACTACTATAATACTGCCCCTATGTACAAGAATATAACTACTATAATACTGCCCTCTATGTATAAGACTATAACTACTATAATACTGCTCCTATGTACAAGAATATAACTACTATAATACTGCCCCTTATGTACAAGAATATAACTACTATAATACTGCACCCTATATACAAGAATATAACTACTATAATACTGCTCCTATGTACAAGAATATAACTACTATAATACTGCCCCCTATATACAAGAATATAACTACTATAATACTGCCCCTATGTACAACAATATAACTGCTAAAATACTGCCCCCTATGTACAAGAATATAACTACTATAATACTGTCCCCTATGTACAAGAATATAACTACTATAATACTGCTCCTATGTACAAGAATATAACTACTATAATACTGCTCCTATGTACAAGAATATAACTGCTAAAATACTGCTCCTATGTACAAGAATATAACTAGTATAATACTGTCCCCTATGTACAAGAATATAGCTACTATAATACTGCCCCCTATGTACAAGACTATAACTACTATAATACTGCCCCCTATGTACAAGAATATAACTACTATAATACTGTCCCCTATGTACAAGAATATAACTACTATAATACTGCTCCCTATGTACAAGAATATAACTACTATAATACTGCCCCCTATGTACAAGAATATAACTACTATAATACTGTCCCCTATGTACAAGAATATAACTACTATAATACTGCTCCCTATGTACAAGAATATAACTACTATAATACTGCCCCCTATGTACAAGAATATAACTACTATAATACTGCTCCTATGTACAAGAATATAACTACTATAATACTGCTCCTATGTACAAGAATATAACTACTATAATACTGCTCCTATGTACAAGAATATAACTACTATAATACTGCTCCTATGTACAAGTATATAACTACTATTATACTGCTCCTATGTACAAGAATATAACTACTATAATACTGCTCCTATGTACAAGAATATAACTACTATAATACTGCCCCTATGTACAAGAATATAACTACTATAATACTGCTCCTATGTACAGGAATGTAACTACTATAATACTGCCCCTATGTACAAGAATATAACTACTATAATATTGCCCCTATGTACAAGAATATAACTACTATAATACTGCTCCTATGTACAAGAATATAACTACTATAATACTGCCCCTATGTACAAGAATATAACTACTATAATACTGCTCCCTATGTACAAGAATATAACTACTATAATACTGCTCCTATGTACAAGAATATAACTACTATAATACTGCCCCTATATACAAGAATATAACTACTATAATACTGCCCCTATGTACAAGATTATAACTACTATAATACTGCCCTGTATGTACAAGACTATAACTACTATAATACTGCTCCTATGTACAAGAATATAACTACTATAATACTGCTCCTATGTACAAGAATATAACTACTATAATACTGCTCCTATGTACAAGAATATAACTACTATAATACTGCTCCTATGTACAAGAATATAGCTACTATAATACTGCCCCTATGTACAAGAATATAACTACTATAATACTGCTCCTATGTACAAGAATATAACTACTATAATACTGCCCCTATGTACAAGAATATAACTACTATAATACTGCCCTCTATGTACAAGAATATAACTACTATAATACTGCCCTCTATGTACAAGAATATAACTACTATAATACTGCCCCTATGTAGTAGAATATAACTACTATAATACTGCTCCTATGTACAAGAATATAACTACTATAATACTGCTCCTATGTACAAGAATATAACTACTATAATACTGCCCCTATGTACAAGAATATAACTACTATAATACTGCCCCTATGTACAAGAATATAACTACTATAATACTGCCCCTATGTACAAGAATATAACTACTATAATACTGCCCCTATGTACCAGAATATAACTACTATAATACTGCTCCTATGTACAAGAATATAACTACTATAATACTGCCCCTATGTACAAGAATATAACTACTATAATACTGCCCCTATGTACAAGAATATAACTACTATAATACTGCCCCTATGTACCAGAATATAACTACTATAATACTGCTCCTATGTACAAGAATATAACTACTATAATACTGCCCCTATGTACAAGAATATAACTACTATAATACTGCTCCTATGTACAGGAATGTAACTACTATAATACTGCCCCTATGTACAAGAATATAACTACTATAATATTGCCCCTATGTACAAGAATATAACTACTATAATACTGCTCCTATGTACAAGAATATAACTACTATAATACTGCCCCTATGTACAAGAATATAACTACTATAATACTGCCCCTATGTACAAGAATATAACTACTATAATACTGCTCCCTATGTACAAGAATATAACTACTATAATACTGCTCCTATGTACAAGAATATAACTACTATAATACTGCCCCTATATACAAGAATATAACTACTATAATACTGCCCCTATGTACAAGATTATAACTACTATAATACTGCCCTGTATGTACAAGACTATAACTACTATAATACTGCTCCTATGTACAAGAATATAACTACTATAATACTGCTCCTATGTACAAGAATATAACTACTATAATACTGCTCCTATGTACAAGAATATAACTACTATAATACTGCTCCTATGTACAAGAATATAGCTACTATAATACTGCCCCTATGTACAAGAATATAACTACTATAATACTGCTCCTATGTACAAGAATATAACTACTATAATACTGCCCCTATGTACAAGAATATAACTACTATAATACTGCCCTCTATGTACAAGAATATAACTACTATAATACTGCCCTCTATGTACAAGAATATAACTACTATAATACTGCCCCTATGTAGTAGAATATAACTACTATAATACTGCTCCTATGTACAAGAATATAACTACTATAATACTGCTCCTATGTACAAGAATATAACTACTATAATACTGCCCCTATGTACAAGAATATAACTACTATAATACTGCCCCTATGTACAAGAATATAACTACTATAATACTGCCCCTATGTACAAGAATATAACTACTATAATACTGCCCCTATGTACCAGAATATAACTACTATAATACTGCTCCTATGTACAAGAATATAACTACTATAATACTGCCCCTATGTACAAGAATATAACTACTATAATACTGCCCCTATGTACAAGAATATAACTACTATAATACTGCCCCCTATGTATAAGAATATAGCTACTATAATACTGCCCCTATGTACAAGAATATAACTACTATAATACTGCTCCTATGTACAAGAATATAACTACTATAATACTGCCCCTATGTACAAGAATATAACTACTATAATACTGCCCCTATGTACAAGAATATAACTACTATAATACTGCTCCTATGTACAAGAATGTAACTACTATAATACTGCCCCTATGTACAAGAATATAACTACTATAATACTGCCCCCTATGTACAAGAATATAACTACTATAATACTGCCCCCTATGTACAAGAATATAACTACTATAATACTGCCCCTATGTACAAGAATATAACTGCTATAATACTGACCCCTATGTACAAGAATATAACTACTATAATATTGCCCCTATGTACAAGAATATAACTACTATAATACTGCTCCTATGTACAAGAATATAACTACTATAATACTGCCCCTATGTACAAGAATATAACTACTATAATACTGCCCCTATGTACAAGAATATAACTACTATAATACTGCTCCCTATGTACAAGAATATAACTACTATAATACTGCTCCTATGTACAAGAATATAACTACTATAATACTGCCCCTATATACAAGAATATAACTACTATAATACTGCCCCTATGTACAAGATTATAACTACTATAATACTGCCCTGTATGTACAAGACTATAACTACTATAATACTGCTCCTATGTACAAGAATATAACTACTATAATACTGCTCCTATGTACAAGAATATAACTACTATAATACTGCTCCTATGTACAAGAATATAACTACTATAATACTGCTCCTATGTACAAGAATATAGCTACTATAATACTGCCCCTATGTACAAGAATATAACTACTATAATACTGCTCCTATGTACAAGAATATAACTACTATAATACTGCCCCTATGTACAAGAATATAACTACTATAATACTGCCCTCTATGTACAAGAATATAACTACTATAATACTGCCCTCTATGTACAAGAATATAACTACTATAATACTGCCCCTATGTAGTAGAATATAACTACTATAATACTGCTCCTATGTACAAGAATATAACTACTATAATACTGCTCCTATGTACAAGAATATAACTACTATAATACTGCCCCTATGTACAAGAATATAACTACTATAATACTGCCCCTATGTACAAGAATATAACTACTATAATACTGCCCCTATGTACAAGAATATAACTACTATAATACTGCCCCTATGTACCAGAATATAACTACTATAATACTGCTCCTATGTACAAGAATATAACTACTATAATACTGCCCCTATGTACAAGAATATAACTACTATAATACTGCCCCTATGTACAAGAATATAACTACTATAATACTGCCCCCTATGTATAAGAATATAGCTACTATAATACTGCCCCTATGTACAAGAATATAACTACTATAATACTGCTCCTATGTACAAGAATATAACTACTATAATACTGCCCCCTATGTACAAGAATATAACTACTATAATACTGCCCTCTATGTACAAGAATATAACTACTATAATACTGCCCCTATGTACTAGAATATAACTGACAATTAGGGTGATTAATGAGTGGAACAGGCTGCCACGAGAGGTGGTGAGTTCCCCTTCAATGGACGTCTTCAAACAGAGGCTGGACAGACATCTGTCTGAGATGATCTAGTGAATCCTGCTTTGAGCCGGGGGTTGGACCAGATGACCCAGGAGGTCCCTTCCAACTCTACCATTCTATGATTCTATGATTCTAACTACTATAATACTGCTCCTATGTACAGGAATATAACTACTATAATACTGCCCCTATGTACAGGAATATAACTACTATAATACTGCCCCTATGTACAAGAATATAACTACTATAATACTGCTCCTATGTACAAGAATTTAACTACTATAATACTGACCTCTATGTACAAGAATATAACTACTATAATACTGCCCCTAAGTACAAGAATATAACTACTATAATACTGCTCCTATGTACAAGAATATAACTACTATAATACTGCCCCTATGTACAAGAATATAACTACTATAATACTGACCCCTATGTACAAGAATATAACTACTATAATATTGCCCCTATGTACAAGAATATAACTACTATAATACTGCTCCTATATACAAGAATATAACTACTATAATACTGCCCCTATGTACAAGAATATAACTACTATAATACTGCCCCTATGTACAAGAATATAACTACTATAATACTGCTCCCTATGTACAAGAATATAACTACTATAATACTGACCCCTATATACAAGAATATAACTACTATAATACTGCCCCCTATGTACAAGAATATAACTACTATAATACTGCTCCCTATGTACAAGAATATAACTACTATAATACTGCTCCTATGTACAAGAATATAACTACTATAATACTGCCCCCTATGTACAAGAATATAACTACTATAATACTGCCCCCTATATACAAGAATATAACTACTATAATACTGCCCCCTATGTACAAGAATATAACTACTATAATACTGCTCCTATGTACAAGAATATAACTACTATAATACTGCCCCCTATATACAAGAATATAACTACTATAATACTGCTCCTATGTACAAGAATATAACTACTATAATACTGCCCCCTATGTACAAGAATATAACTACTATAATACTGCTCCTATGTACAAGAATATAACTACTATAATACTGCCCCCTATGTACAAGAATATAACTACTATAATACTGCCCCCTATATACAAGAATATAACTACTATAATACTGCTCCTATGTACAAGAATATAACTACTATAATACTGCCCCTAAGTACAAGAATATAACTACTATAATACTGCTCCTATGTACAAGAATATAACTACTATAATACTGCCCCTATGTACAAGAATATAACTACTATAATACTGACCCCTATGTACAAGAATATAACTACTATAATATTGCCCCTATGTACAAGAATATAACTACTATAATACTGCCCCTATGTACAAGAATATAACTACTATAATACTGCCCCTATGTACAAGAATATAACTACTATAATACTGCTCCCTATGTACAAGAATATAACTACTATAATACTGACCCCTATATACAAGAATATAACTACTATAATACTGCCCCCTATGTACAAGAATATAACTACTATAATACTGCTCCCTATGTACAAGAATATAACTACTATAATACTGCCCCTATGTACAAGAATATAACTACTATAATACTGCCCTCTATGTATAAGACTATAACTACTATAATACTGCTCCTATGTACAAGAATATAACTACTATAATACTGCCCCTTATGTACAAGAATATAACTACTATAATACTGCCCTCTATGTATAAGAATATAACTACTATAATACTGCTCCTATGTACGAGACTATAACTACTATAATACTGCCCCTATGTACAAGAATATAACTACTATAATACTGCTCCCTATGTACAAGAATATAACTACTACAATACTGCCCCTATGTACAAGAATATAACTACTATAATACTGCCCCTATGTACAAGAATATAACTACTATAATACTGCCCTCTATGTATAAGACTATAACTACTATAATACTGCTCCTATGTACAAGAATATAACTACTATAATACTGCCCCTTATGTACAAGAATATAACTACTATAATACTGCACCCTATATACAAGAATATATCTACTATAATACTGCTCCTATGTACAAGAATATAACTACTATAATACTGCCCCCTATATACAAGAATATAACTACTATAATACTGCCCCTTATGTACAAGAATATAACTACTATAATACTGCACCCTATATACAAGAATATAACTACTATAATACTGTCCCCTATGTACAAGAATATAACTACTATAATACTGCTCCTATGTACAAGAATATAACTACTATAATACTGCTCCTATGTACAAGAATATAACTGCTAAAATACTGCCCCCTATGTACAAGAATATAACTACTATAATACTGTCCCCTATGTACAAGAATATAACTACTATAATACTGCTCCTATGTACAAGAATATAACTACTATAATACTGCCCCCTATGTACAAGAATATAACTACTATAATACTGTCCCCTATGTACAAGAATATAACTACTATAATACTGCTCCCTATGTACAAGAATATAACTACTATAATACTGCCCCCTATGTACAAGAATATAACTACTATAATACTGTCCCCTATGTACAAGAATATAACTACTATAATACTGCTCCCTATGTACAAGAATATAACTACTATAATACTGCCCCCTATGTACAAGAATATAACTACTATAATACTGCTCCTATGTACAAGAATATAACTACTATAATACTGCTCCTATGTACAAGAATATAACTACTATAATACTGCTCCTATGTACAAGAATATAACTACTATAATACTGCTCCTATGTACAAGTATATAACTACTATTATACTGCTCCTATGTACAAGAATATAACTACTATAATACTGCTCCCTATGTACAAGAATATAACTACTATAATACTGCCCCTATGTACAAGAATATAACTACTATAATACTGCTCCTATGTACAAGAATGTAACTACTATAATACTGCCCCTATGTACAAGAATATAACTACTATAATACTGCCCCCTATGTACAAGAATATAACTACTATAATACTGCCCTCTATGTACAAGACTATAGCTACTATAATACTGCCCCTATGTACAAGAATATAACTACTATAATACTGCTCCCTATGTACAAGACTATAGCTACTATAATACTGCCCCTATGTACAAGAATATAACTACTATAATACTGCTCCTATGTACAAGAATATAACTACTATAATATTGCTCCTATGTACAAGAATGTAACTACTATAATACTGCCCCCTATTTACAAGAATATAACTACTATAATACTGCCCCCTATGTACAAGAATATAGCTACTATAATACTGCCTCCTATATACAAGAATATAACTACTACAATACTGCCCCCTATGTACAAGAATATAACTCATATAATACTGCTCCTATGTACAAGAATATAACTACTATAATACTGCCCCCTATTTACAAGAATATAACTACTATAATACTGCCCTCTATGTACAAGAATATAACTACTATAATACTGCCCATATGTAGTAGAATATAACTACTATAATACTGCTCCTATGTACAAGAATATAACTACTATAATACTGCTCCTATGTACAAGAATATAACTACTATAATACTGCCCCTATGTACCAGAATATAACTACTATAATACTGCTCCTATGTACAAGAATATAACTACTATAATACTGCCCCTATGTACAAGAATATAACTACTATAATACTGCCCCTATGTACAAGAATATAACTACTATAATACTGCCCCCTATGTATAAGAATATAGCTACTATAATACTGCCCCTATGTACAAGAATATAACTACTATAATACTGCTCCTATGTACAAGAATATAACTACTATAATACTGCCCCTATGTACAAGAATATAACTACTATAATACTGCCCTCTATGTACAAGAATATAACTACTATAATACTGCCCTCTATGTACAAGAATATAACTACTATAATACTGCCCCTATGTAGTAGAATATAACTACTATAATACTGCTCCTATGTACAAGAATATAACTACTATAATACTGCCCCTATGTACCAGAATATAACTACTATAATACTGCTCCTATGTACAAGAATATAACTACTATAATACTGCCCCTATGTACAAGAATATAACTACTATAATACTGCCCCTATGTACAAGAATATAACTACTATAATACTGCCCCCTATGTATAAGAATATAGCTACTATAATACTGCCCCTATGTACAAGAATATAACTACTATAATACTGCTCCTATGTACAAGAATATAACTACTATAATACTGCCCCTATGTACAAGAATATAACTACTATAATACTGCCCCCTATGTACAAGAATATAACTACTATAATACTGCTCCTATGTACAAGAATTTAACTACTATAATACTGCCCCTATATACAAGAATATAACTACTATAATACTGCTCCTATGTACAAGAATATAACTACTATAATACTGCCCCTATGTACAAGAATATAACTACTATAATACTGCTCCTATGTACAAGAATATAACTACTATAATACTGCCCCCTATGTACAAGAATATAACTACTATAATACTGCCCCCTATATACAAGAATATAACTACTATAATACTGCTCCTATGTACAAGAATATAACTACTATAATACTGCCCCTAAGTACAAGAATATAACTACTATAATACTGCTCCTATGTACAAGAATATAACTACTATAATACTGCCCCTATGTACAAGAATATAACTACTATAATACTGACCCCTATGTACAAGAATATAACTACTATAATATTGCCCCTATGTACAAGAATATAACTACTATAATACTGCTCCTATGTACAAGAATATAACTACTATAATACTGCTCCTATGTACAAGAATATAACTACTATAATACTGCCCCTATGTACAAGAATATAACTACTATAATACTGCCCCTATGTACAAGAATATAACTACTATAATACTGCTCCCTATGTACAAGAATATAACTGATATAATACTGACCCCTATATACAAGAATATAACTACTATAATACTGCCCCCTATGTACAAGAATATAACTACTATAATACTGCTCCCTATGTACAAGAATATAACTACTATAATACTGCTCCTATGTACAAGAATATAACTACTATAATACTGCTCCTATGTACAAGAATATAACTACTATAATACTGCCCCCTATATACAAGAATATAACTACTATAATACTGCCCCCTATGTACAAGAATATAACTACTATAATACTGCTCCTATGTACAAGAATATAACTACTATAATACTGCCCCCTATATACAAGAATATAACTACTATAATACTGCTCCTATGTACAAGAATATAACTACTATAATACTGCCCCCTATGTACAAGAATATAACTACTATAATACTGCTCCTATGTACAAGAATATAACTACTATAATACTGCCCTCTATGTACAAGAATATAACTACTATAATACTGCCCCTATGTAGTAGAATATAACTACTATAATACTGCTCCTATGTACAAGAATATAACTACTATAATACTGCTCCTATGTACAAGAATATAACTACTATAATACTGCCCCTATGTACAAGAATATAACTACTATAATACTGCCCCTATGTACAAGAATATAACTACTATAATACTGCCCCTATGTACAAGAATATAACTACTATAATACTGCTCCCTATGTACAAGAATATAACTGATATAATACTGACCCCTATATACAAGAATATAACTACTATAATACTGCCCCCTATGTACAAGAATATAACTACTATAATACTGCTCCTATGTACAAGAATATAACTACTATAATACTGCCCCCTATATACAAGAATATAACTACTATAATACTGCTCCTATGTACAAGAATATAACTACTATAATACTGCCCCCTATATACAAGAATATAACTACTATAATACTGCCCCCTATGTACAAGAATATAACTACTATAATACTGCTCCTATGTACAAGAATATAACTACTATAATACTGCCCCCTATATACAAGAATATAACTACTATAATACTGCTCCTATGTACAAGAATATAACTACTATAATACTGCCCCCTATGTACAAGAATATAACTACTATAATACTGCCCCCCATGTACAAGAATATAACTACTATAATACTGCCCCCTATATACAAGAATATAACTACTATAATACTGCTCCTATGTACAAGAATATAACTACTACTAGATGGTGGCCCGATTCTAACGCATCGGGTATTCTAGAATAGGTATGCGGCCGACCGGGTGCAATCAGCAAAGCGGTGTTTAAATTTGGCGCCAAAATCGCTGATTGGTCGCGTTCGGCAACCGCGACCAATCAGCAGAGCGGTGTTTAAATTTGGCGCCAATACTGCTGATTGGTCGCGGCCGCCGACCAATCAGCAGAGCGATGCAGAGCGGGGTTTAAATTTGGCGCCAAAATCGCTGATTGGTCGCCGGCCGCAACCAAACAGCAGAGCGTTGTTTAAATTTGGCGCCAATCTCACTGATTGGTCGCGGATGGCGGCCGCGACCAATCAGCAGTGCGGTGTTTAAATTTGGCACAAAAAGCGCAGATTGGTCGCGGCCGGTGGTTGCGACCAATCAGCAGAGTGAGGTTTAAATTTGGCGTCAATACTGCTGATTGGTCATGGCCGACAACCGCGACCAATCAGCAGAGCGGTGTTTAAATTTGGCGCCAATCTCGCTGATTGTTCGCGGCTGGCGGCGCGACCAATCAGCCGAGCAGGGTTTAAATTTGGCACCAATAATGCTGATGGGTCGCGGCCGGCGACCGCGACCAATCAGCAGAGCGGGGTTTACATTTGGCACAAAAAAACGCAGATTGGTTGCGGCCGGTGGTTTAAATTTGGTGCCAATACTGCTGATATTATCATGTATCTCTGTATACAGGGAGCTCCCCCTAGTGGTGGCTGCAGACAGGATTTTATCATGTATCTCTGTATACGGGGAGCTCCCCCTAGTGGTGGCTGCAGACAGGATCTTATCATGTATATCTGTATACAGGGAGCTCCCACTAGTGGTGGCTGCAGACAGGATCTTATCATGTATCTCTGTATACAGGGAGCTCCCCCTAGTGGGGGCTGCAGACAGAATCTTATCATGTATCTCTGTATACAGGGAGCTCCCCCTAGTGGTGGCTGTAGGTATGCAGTATTGTATCCTGTATCTTTTTTCTGTGCAGAATATTTGGAGCTTTGTATTAGCGTAACGGATCCATCCTTCAGAGCTGAGATCTTTAGGGGCGTCTTCCCCGTCTCAGTATCGGCGTTTATACATTGGCATCGTTTTCCATGTGCAGGATCAGAATGTGACAGAACAGGATTGCTCTTCGTGGGATCTTCTCTGCAGAAAGTTCAGGTTTTCCGCCCGTATCTTTTTTTCTACTTTAGTCACATCTGAAGCTGAAGCGACAACAAGAAACATCTCTGATTTCCGAGGTTCATTGCTCCCTGTTACATTCCACTCTGAAGATGTCTTGTTGCTCTGATCTTACCTTTCATGTATTGTTACACTAGTCACATCCAGAGCAGCATTCACAAGGCTGCATCTTGCTGACAGATCACAGGTCCTCACATCTCTCTTCTGGCCTGGTGTCTTACTCCCGCAGGGCTGCTTCTTCCATGAACAGGGGAGATGTCTTCTTAGGCGGTGGTCAGAAAGGTTCCTCATGGGGCGGCATTTTGTCCTACCTTAGGAGTGGGACTTGGTCGATTCTCAGCCGTTGTTCGGTTGTTAAATTGACGCTGGCTTTATTTTCTGCATTCAGTTGTATTTGCGTCTATTAGATGTGAACACAGTAGAAGATCTGAGCACCGACATTGCTGATATAGAAGACTGTAGTGAAGACAGTGAGGAAGATAAGAGCTCCATAGTGGAGGTGAAGATACAAGGGACTGTTTTTACAGTATATAAAAGAGGAAGATGTGGTGGTTATGTTTAATAAGGGAGGACACTGTGTAGGTTACAGTCCATAAAAGAGGAAGATGTGGTGGTTATGTTTAATAAGGGAGGACACTGTGTAGGTTACAGTTCATAAAAGAGGAAGATGTGGTGGTTATGTTTAATAAGGGAGGACACTGTAGGTTACAGTTCATAAAAGAGGAAGATGTGGTGGTTATGTTTAATAAGGGAGGACACTGCGTAGGTTACAGTTCATAAAAGAGGAAGATGTGGTGGTTATGTTTAATAAGGGAGGACACTGCGTAGGTTACAGTTCATAAAAGAGGAAGATGTGGTGGCTATGTTTAATAAGGGAGGACACTGTGTAGGTTACAGTTCATAAAAGAGGAAGATGTGGTGGTTATGTTTAATAAGGAAGGACACTGTGTAGGTTACAGTTAATAAAAGAGGAAGATGTGGTGGTTATGTTTAATAAGGGAGGACACTGTGTAGGTTACAGTTCATAAAAGAGGAAGATGTGGTGGTTATGTTTAATAAGGGAGGACACTGCGTAGGTTACAGTTCATAAAAGAGGAAGATGTGGTGGTTATGTTTAATAAGGGAGGACACTGTGTAGGTTACAGTTCATAAAAGAGGAAGATGTGGTGGTTATGTTTAATAATGGAGGACACTGTATGTTACAGTTCATAAAAGAAGAAGATGTGGTGGCTATGTTTAATAAGGGAGGACACTGCGTAGGTTACAGTTCATAAAAGAGGAAGATGTGGTGGTTATGTTTAATAAGGGAGGACACTGCGTAGGTTACAGTTCATAAAAGAGGAAGATGTGGTGGTTATGTTTAATAAGGGAGGACACTGTGTAGGTTACAGTTCATAAAAGAGGAAGATGTGGTGGTTATGTTTAATAAGGAAGGACACTGTGTAGGTTACAGTTAATAAAAGAGGAAGATGTGGTGGTTATGTTTAATAAGGGAGGACACTGTGTAGGTTACAGTTCATAAAAGAGGAAGATGTGGTGGTTATGTTTAATAAGGGAGGACACTGCGTAGGTTACAGTTCATAAAAGAGGAAGATGTGGTGGTTATGTTTAATAAGGGAGGACACTATGTAGGTTACAGTTCATAAAAGAGGAAGATGTGGTGGTTATGTTTAATAATGGAGGACACTGTATGTTACAGTTCATAAAAGAGGAAGATGTGGTGGTTATGTTTAATAAGGGAGGACACTGCGTAGGTTACAGTTCATAAAAGAGGAAGATGTGGTGGTTATGTTTAATAATGGAGGACACTGTATGTTACAGTTCATAAAAGAGGAAGATGTGGTGGTTATGTTTAATAATGGAGGACACTGTAGGTTACAGCTCATAAAAGAGGAAGATGTGGTGGTTATGTTTAATAAGGAAGGACACTGTGTAGGTTACAGTTCATAAAAGAGGAAGATGTGGTGGTTATGTTTAATAAGGGAGGACACTGTATGTTACAGTTCATAAAAGACGAAGATGTGGTGGTTATGTTTAATAAGGGAGGACACTGTGTAGGTTACAGTTCATAAAAGAGGAAGATGTGGTGGTTATGTTTAATAAGGGAGGACACTGTATGTTACAGTTCATAAAAGAGGAAGATGTGGTGGTTATGTTTAATAAGGGAGGACACTGTGTAGGTTACAGTTCATAAAAGAGGAATATGTGGTGGTTATAGCTAATTAGGACAGACAGTTTGGTGGAAATACTTCATATAGGAGGACAATGTGCCAGTTTAGCTAATTAGGGTTGAAGGTGGGGAGGTTGTAGTTAAAGGGAACCTGTCACCATAAAAACGCAATCTCCAGGCAGCATGATATAGAGCAGGGTGAGCTAAGTAGACAAATATATAGTTTACTAGATGGTGGCCCGATTCGAACGCATCGGGTATTCTAGAATAGGTATGCTACTGACGGGGCGCAATTAGCAGAGCGGCGTTTAAATTTGGCGCCCAAATCGCTGATTGGTCGCGTTAGGCAACCGCGACCAATCAGCAAAGCGGTGTTTAAATTTGGCGGCAATATCGGTGATTAGTCGCGACCAATCAGCAGAGCGGTGTTTAAATTTGGCGCTAATACTGCTGATTGGTCGCGGCCGCCGACCGCGACCAATTAGCAGAGCGATACAGAGCGGGGTTTAAATTTGGCACCAAAATCGCTGATTAGTCGCGTCTGACGGCCGTGACCAATCAGCAGAGCGTTGTTTAAATTTGGCGCCAAGCTCGCTGATTGGTCGCGGCTGGCGTCCGCAACCAATTAGCACAGCAGTGTTTAAATGTGGCGGCAAGATCGGTGATTGGTCGCGGCCGCTATTTAAATGTGGCGCCCAAATCGGTGATTGGTCGCGGGCAGCGGCCGCGACCAATCAGCAGAGCGGTGTTTAACCTTCGCGCCAAGATCACTGATTGGTCACGTGCGGAGAGCGCGACCAATCAGCGAATCGTATTGGTGAGGAGCGGAATCGTATTAGTGAGGACCGGGGAGCGGCGCTGCCTGTGCGGATACTTCCTTTGCGAGAACCCGGGACATGAGCGGGCGCTCGCAGCAGAAGTATCCCGACCCGCAGCGCCGCTCCCCGGTCCTCCCTTCCGCATGGATGTCAGCGACGCCGGCGGTCCTTCCGCTGTTGCCGGCCGGGACATGAGCGCCTCGCGACGCTCATCTCCCGGCTGCATCTCCGTCCCGCAGATGGGTCCGGCGGTCGGGGTCCTTCTGCTGGTACCGGCTGGGAGATGAGCGCCTCGCGCCACTCATCTCCCGGCTGCATCGCCGCTGAGCTCCGTCCCGCAGATGAGCCGCTAACGGCCGCCATCTTTTTTCTGAAATCCCGCGGCGCTGATTGGCCGCTGCCGGACCAATGAGCGACGCGGGATTTCCTGGACAGACAGACACACAGACAGATGGGATAAGACAATTATATAGTAGATAAGAAAAGATTCTGTGTAACGTCTGTTTTATTAAATGAAATCTCTGCTCTTTATGATTTTTGGTCCAGTGGGTGGTCTTACCAGTGATGGATACACAGATAGCTATCAGTCACTGATAAGACCACCCACTGGACAGAAAATCCCAGAAAGAGGAGAAGTTTAAAACTCCGGTTATACTGAATCTTTTCTCTAAAAACTACATATTAGGCTTCTCACCTCCCCCTGCTCTATAACATGCTGCCAACAGATTGGTCTGCATTTTGATGTCGACAGGTTCTTGTGAAGACTCGGGGGTCTTCCGTGGGCATAATACTACTCAAACAACAAAGGGTGAGGGTAAAACAGCGTGGCAATACTTTATTGAACCACAAAGCGGACAATAACATATAGAACAGTTCCAGCAAATACCCAAGGTGGTAATAGTTCATAGGGGTGGACAGTGTGGTTGTTATAGCTCATAATGGTGGACAGTGTAGCAGTTGAAATTCATAAGGGGTTTCACACTGTTACTTTATATTAATGGACATAATGGTGGCAGATGGAGATTAAAGGGATGAGAATGAATGTAAGATGTCCCCTATAAGGTACCTGGATGTAGATGTTTATTGGTGATACTGCCTATGTCTCATCAGTACTCTGGTTCCTGTACAGTTCACACTCTAATGATTACTGGTAACAACTCCGAGAATTTCCTTACTATTGTTATCAACATACTAGGAGTTATAGGTTCATGCTATACAAATGTATATGGGACTAATCTGACACTTCAGTTGATGAATGTACTAAGATTAGTGATGTATTCATGTACTGATGGTGATTCTGGTGCTGTGTTCATATACTGATTATGGTTCTGGTAATGTATTCGTGATGGCTCTGATGTTAAATTCATATATTGATGGTGGTTCTTGTGCTGTATTCCTCTACTGATTGGGGATCTGCTGCTGTTTTCATGTATTAATGATGGTTCTGGTTCTGTATTTACGTGCTGGTGATAGTGCTGCATTCATGTACTAATTGCAATTCTGGTGATGTATTCATGCACTGATAATGGTTCTAGCAATGTATTCATATACTGATGGTGGTTTTGGTGTTGTGTTCTGTTCTGATGTTGGTTCTGGTTATGCATTCATGTATTGATGATGATTCTATTACTGCATTTATGAAGGTGGTTCTGGTAGTATATTCAGGTACTGATAGTGGTTCTGGTGCTGTAATCCTCCTCGGATTGTGGTTCTGCTGCTGTAACTATTTATTGATGCTGGTTCTAGTCTTGTATTCATTTCTGATGATAGTTCTAATACTGTTTTCATGTACTGATGATAATTCTGGTGATGAATTCATGTACTGATGCTGTTTCTAGTGATATATTCATGCAATGCTAGTGTTTTTGGTGCTGTATTCATGTAGTAATGATGGTTCAAATGCTTTATTAATTTACTGATTGTGGTTCTGGATCAGCATTCATGCACTAAAGCTGCTTCTGGTGCTGTATTCATGTACAGATTCTGGTTCCGGTGCTCTATTCATGTACTAATCATGGTTCAGGCATAGTATTCATAAACTGTTGGCGATCCTGGTGCTCTATTATTTTACCCATGGTAGTTCTGGTGTTGTGTATAATATATATATATATATATATATATATATATATACAGTGGGTACGGAAAGTATTCAGACCCCTTTAAATTTTTCACTCTTTGTTTCATTGCAGCCATTTGGTAAATTCTAAAAAGTTATATTTTTTTCTCATTAAAGGACACTCTGCACCCCATCTTGACTGAAAAAAAAACAGAAATGTGGAAATTTTTGCAAATTTATTAAAAAAGAAAAACTGAAATATCACATGGTGATATGTATTCAGACCCTGTGCTCAGTATTGAGTAGAAGCCCACTTTAGAGCTAGTACAGCCATGAGTCTTCTTGGGAATGATGCAACAAGTTTTTCACATCTGGATTTGGGGATCCTCTGCCATTCTTCCTTGCAGATCCTCTCCAGTTCCGTCAGGTTGGATGGTGAACGTTGGTGGACAGCCATTTTCAGGTCTCTCCAGAGATGCTCAATTGGGTTTAGGTCAGGGCTCTGGCTGGGCCGGTCAAGAATGGTCCCAGAGTTGTTCTGAAGCCACTCCTTTGTTATTTTAGCTGTGTGCTTAGGGTCATTGTCTTGTTGGAAGGTGAACCTTCGGCCAAGTCTGGGGTCCAAAGCACTCTGGAAGAGGTTTGCATCCAGGATATCTCTGTACTTGGCCGCATTCATGTTTCCTTCAATTGCAACCAGTCGTCCTGTCCGTGGAGCTGAAAAAAAAAAACATAGCATGATGCTGCCACCACCATGTTTCACTGTTGGGAGTGTATTGGGCAGGTGATGAGCAGTGCCTGGTTTTCTTCACACTTATTGCTTAGAATTATCACCAAAAAGTTCTATCTTCATCTCATCAGACCAGAGAATCTTATTTCTCATAGTTTGAGAGTCCTTCATGTGTTGTTGAGCGAACTCTATGCAGTCTTTTATATGTCTTGCACTGAGGAGAGGCTTCCGTTGGGCCACTCTACCATAAAGGCCCGACTTGTGGAGGGCTGCAGTGATAGTTGACTTTGTGGAACTTTCTCCCATCTCCCTACTGCATCACTGGAGCTCAGCCACAGTGATCTTGGGGTTCTTCTTTACCTCTCTCACCAAGGCTCTTCTCCCACGATTGCTCAGTTTGGCTCGATAGCCAGGTCAAGGAAGACTTCTCGTGGTCCCAAACTTCTTCCATTTAAGGATTATGGAGGCCACTGTGCTCTTAGGAACCTTGAGTAATGCAGAAATTCTTTTGTAACCTTGGCCAGATCTGTGCTTTGCCACAATTCTGTCTCTGAGCTCCTTGGGCAGTTCCTTTGAGCTCATGATTCTCATTTGGGTTGACATGCACTGTGAGCTGTGAGGTCTTATATAGACAGGTGTGCGCCTTTCCAAATCAAGTCCTATCAGTTTAATTAAACACAGCTGGACTCCAATGATGGATTAGAACCATCTCAAGGAGGATCACAAGGAAATGGACAGCATGTGACTTAGATATGAGGGTCTGAGCAAAGGGGCTGAAGACTTATGACCATGTGATATTTCAGTTTTTCTTTTTTAACAAACTTGCAAAAATTTCTACATTTCTGATTTTTTTCAGTCAAGATGGGGTGCAGAGTGGACTTTAATGAGAAAAAAAATGAACTTTTTAGAATTTACCAAATGGCTGCAATGAAACAAACAGTGAAAAATGTAAAGGGGTCTGAATACTTTCTGTACCCACTGTATATATATATATATATATATATATATATATATATATATATATATATATATATATATATACACACACGCATACTATTGATGGTTCTGGTGCCATATTTATGTATTCTTCTGTCACACACTTCTCTCACAGCTCCGGTATTTTTGGTTACGATACAACTGCCCTGTTGAGACACAGATATAGGCAGTTATGTTTCTTCAGACTGCAGTCCGTCCTAACACATGACTAGGATGGCTTGCCGTTTGAATTATGTGACGAGGCCAATTTATTAAATTCTTGAAGAATCAGTTAGGATCATAAAACCTATGTATTTGGTGGGATTTGTCTGATAGCACAGTGTAGTGACTGTAGTTCTGTATGTGACTAACAGCAGAATAGTGACTGCAGCTCTGGAGGTGGCTGGAGGATAAGACATGATGTAACAGCAGAATAGTGACTGCAGCTCTGGAGGTGACTGGAGGATAAGACATGATGTAACAGCAGAATAGTGACTGCAGCTCTGGAGGTGACTGGAGGATAAGACATGATGTAACAGCAGAATAGTGACTGCAGCTCTGGAGGTGACTGGAGGGTAAGACATGATGTAACAGCAGAATAGTGACTGCAGCTCTGGAGGTGACTGGAGGATAAGACATGATGTAACAGCAGAATAGTGAGTGCAGCTCTGGAGGTGACTGGAGTGTAAGACATGATGTAACAGCAGAATAGTGACTGCAGCGCTGGAGGTGACTGGAGGATAAGACACGATGTAACAGTAGAATAGTGAGTGCAGCTCTGGAGGTGACAAAATATCATTTAATTAAATAACTGAAAAAAAAGAAAATATATTAATATTTTCAATTTTTCACTATTTTTGGATTTCTGATTTGGAATTTTTCCTGTTTATCTGATCTCTTGGCTAAAAATTGGTTTATAAGACGGAGACGTCTCCAGTCTGCTGAGGTTGTTGTTACTGACGGGCGGCCAGATAGAGCCGTGCTGACAGGTGTAGTTCAGCTCCCGGACGCTGATGTGTAGTGACCGCTCCGGTCACCCAGCGCCACCGAGGGGTCATTGGGGTGATGGATGCCGTATACAGCCCTCCGCCATATAGCGCTCGCTGACCGGCACATCCCACCATGAGGGACACGGGAAATAATAATCAACCAATAAAACTTATATTATATATATTACAATATCTGCACAAATGAGAAGGTGAAATCATTGTGCGACCAGAAGAGCGGCCATGATCAACCTCAGAATAATCCTCAGCTGCAAAATAAAATCTCCCAGGTGTGTACAGGATCCGACCGCCCCCTCACGGGACCGCCCCGGAATCTGCCGACAGGAGTAGTGTAGACAGGGACTGCTCAGGTGTCACACCTGGAGAATTAACCCCTGCACTGCGACTGAATGCTGCCCTCGAAAAGTAAGTGAACCATATTCTGTATATATACACTGCACAGCACCACTCCTCCTGTCCTGTATATATACACTGCACAGTACCACTCCCCCTGTCCTGTATATATACACTGCACAGCACCACTCCTCCTGTCCTGTATATATACACTGCACGGTACCACTCCTCCTGTCCTGTATATATACACTGCACAGTGCCACTCCTCCTGTCCTGTATATATACACTGCACAGTACCACTCCTCCTGTATATATACACTGCACAGTACCACTCCTCCTGTATATATACACTGCACAATACCACTCCTCCTGTCCTGTATATATACACTGCACAGTACCACTCCTCCTGTCCTGTATATATACACTGCACGGTACCACTCCTCCTGTCCTGTATATATACACTGCACAGTACCACTCCTCCTGTCCTGTATATATACACTGCACAGTACCACTCCTCCTGTATATATACACTGCACAGTACCACTCCTCCTGTCCTGTATATATACACTGCACAGTACCACTCCTCCTGTCCTGTATATATACACTGCACAGTACCACTCCCCCTGTCCTGTATATATACACTGCACAGTACCACTCCTCCTGTCCTGTATATATACACTGCACAGTACCACTCCTCCTGTCCTGTATATATACACTGCACGGTACCACTCCTCCTGTCCTGTATATATACACTGCACAGTACCACTCCTCCTGTCCTGTATATATACACTGCACAGTACCACTCCTCCTGTCCTGTATATATACACTGCACGGTACCACTCCTCCTGTCCTGTATATATACACTGCACAGTACCACTCCTCCTGTCCTGTATATATACACTGCACAGTACCACTCCTCCTGTATATATACACTGCACAGTACCACTCCTCCTGTCCTGTATATATACACTGCACAGTACCACTCCTCCTGTCCTGTATATATACACTGCACAGTACCACTCCTCCTGTCCTGTATATATACACTGCACAGTACCACTCCTCCTGTCCTGTATATATACACAGCACAGTACCACTCCTCCTGTCCTGTATATATACACTGCACAGTACCACTCCTCCTGTCCTGTATATATACACTGCACGGTACCACTCCTCCTGTCCTGTATATATACACTGCACAGTACCACTCCTCCTGTCCTGTATATATACACTGCACAGTACCACTCCTCCTGTCCTGTATATATACACTGCACAGTACCACTCCTCCTGTCCTGTATATATACACTGCACAGTACCACTCCTCCTGTCCTGTATATATACACTGCACAGTACCACTCCTCCTGTCCTGTATATATACACTGCACAGTACCATTCCTCCTGTCCTGTATATATATACTGCACAGTACCACTCCTCCTGTCCTGTATATATACACTGCACAGTACCACTCCTCCTGTCCTGTATATATACACTGCACAGTACCACTCCTCCTGTCCTGTATATATACACTGCACAGTACCACTCCTCCTGTCCTGTATATATATACTGCACAGTACCACTCCTCCTGTCCTGTATATATACACACTGCACAGTGCCACTCCTCCTGTCCTGTATATATACACTGCACAGTACCACTCCTCCTGTATATATACACTGCACAGTACCACTCCTCCTGTATATATACACTGCACAGTACCACTCCTCCTGTCCTGTATATATACACTGCACAGTACCACTCCTCCTGTCCTGTATATAGACACTGCACAGTTCCACTCCTCCTGTCCTGTATATATACACTGCACAGTACCACTCCTCCTGTATATATACATTGCACAGTACCACTCCTCCTGTCCTGTATATAGACACTGCACAGTTCCACTCCTCCTGTCCTGTATGTATACACTGCACAGTACCACTCCTCCTGTCCTGTATATATACACTGCACAGTACCACTCCTCCTGTCCTGTATATATACACTGCACAGTACCCCTCCTCCTGTCCTGTGTATATATACACTGCACGGTACCACTCCTCCTGTCCTGTATATATACACTGCACAGTACCACTCCCCCTGTCCTGTATATATACACTGCACGGTACCACTCCTCCTGTATATATACACTGCACAGTACCACTCCTCCTGTCCTGTATATATACACTGCACGGTACCACTCCTCCTGTCCTGTATATATACACTGCACAGTACCACTCCTCCTGTCCTGTATATATACACTGCACGGTACCACTCCTCCTGTCCTGTATATATACAGTGCACGGTACCACTCCTCCTGTATATATACACTGCACAGTACCACTCCTCCTGTCCTGTATATATACACTGCACGGTACCACTCCTCCTGTCCTGTATATATACACTGCACGGTACCACTCCTCCTGTCCTGTATATATACACTGCACAGTACCACTCCTCCTGTCCTGTATATATACACTGCACAGTACCGCTCCTCCTGTCCTGTATATATACACTGCACAGTACCCCTCCTCCTGTCCTGTGTATATATACACTGCACGGTACCACTCCTCCTGTCCTGTATATATACACTGCACGGTACCACTCCTCCTGTCCTGTATATATACACTGCACAGTACCACTCCTCCTGTCCTGTATATATACACTGCACAGTACCACTCCTCCTGTCCTGTATTTATACACTGCACAGTACCACTCCTCCTGTCCTGTATATATACACTGCACAGTACCACTCCCCCTGTCCTGTATATATACACTGCACGGTACCACTCCTCCTGTCCTGTATATATACACTGCACAGTACCACTCCTCCTGTATATATACACTGCACAGTACCACTCCTCCTGTCCTGTATATATACACTGCACAGTACCACTCCTCCTGTCCTGTATATATACACTGCACAGTACCACTCCTCTTGTCCTGTATATATACACTGCACAGTACCACTCCTCCTGTATATATACACTGCACAGTACCACTCCTCCTGTCTTGTATATATACACTGCACAGTACCACTTCTCCTGTATATATACACTGCACGGTACCACTCCTCCTGTCCTGTATATATACACTGCACAGTACCACTCCTCCTGTATATATACACTGCACAGTACCACTCCTCCTGTCCTGTATATATACACTGCACAGTACCACTCCTCCTGTCCTGTATATATACACTGCACAGTACCACTCCTCTTGTCCTGTATATATACACTGCACAGTACCACTCCTCCTGTATATATACACTGCACAGTACCACTCCTCCTGTCTTGTATATATACACTGCACAGTACCACTTCTCCTGTATATATACACTGCACAGTACCACTCCTCCTGTATATATACACTGCACAGTACCACTCCTCCTGTATATATACACTGCACAGTACCACTCCTCCTGTATATACAATACATGACAGAACAATAATACATTACAGGACACCGAACATAAGAACAAAACAAGACGACAAATCACAGAAAATAGAAACAAAATAAATCACCGCAGGAATATATATATATATATATACAGGAAATAACTATTATAAAACCTATAAAACCCCCGGCCCAGCTTCATTCATACTATATACAATCCCACACAACACTCACACCGTCCTATATACACATAAAACACCATCCTATATACAAGATTATATACAATAAAACACTAAACCTAATATAACGTATATACAACCGGACACTAACACTAACCTACTGGTCCCACTGCCTGACCTTAGTCACCCCCTTACCGCACCTCATTCACACCACAGAAAAACAAAAATAACAAGATATACAATAGTGACATGAACAATTTTTTTTTTTTTTTTTTTTATATTTTATATTTTTTTTGTAATTTTTAATATATATACATAAAACACAGACCTACACTAACTATCCCGCCACCCCTGATCTAGCTCTGGCCACAAAGTTCAGGATTACTCCGAGCTAGGATCAGGCCCCAAAGTTTTTCCCCAGGCGGGGCCTGGACCAGGCCAGATCAGTCCTCTTATCACCACCGATGAAGAACCCCCCCAAATCCCCCACCCAACCTAACTAAAACCCCCTATTATACATTATATACAATATATACAGAACACAACCTACACACTCACCATCCAAGGCTCAAGTTCGATGCCGGCAAACCTTCTATTCAGGAGACAGAAATACAAAACAAAAATCTAGGGTAGAAAGACATCAGCCCACCACCAGGATATAGGAGTACTACCGGACTAAGGCACCCTGAAGGAAAAGCCCCTCCAGAGACGGGCCGCCCTCCGGGCACCCAGTCTTTCATACTCCAGAGAACGTACCTTCACCAGGTCACCTAGGATGTTCCTACAGACTTCATCTACATGGAGGATTTTACTCTGCGTCGAGACTAAAACTCGTGCGTTCCACGTGAAATACCTCACCACTGCGCTGACTATGAATAAAGTGTCTCGGTCCCTTCTCCCAAGGTCTCCGAACGCTCCATAGGCCCACCCGGCGTAGGACAGAGTAGCCAGCCGCGGCCAACCAATGGAAGCCCCCACCCTGTTGTACACCTCTGTATTAAAGGGACAATGAAGCAGGAAGTGCTCCATGCTTTCCAGCACGTTAGCACAAGCCTCACGGGGGCAATTCCTGTCCTCGGAGCTCCTGTACTTCAAATTGTCCCTCACATACAGCTTACCATGGAAGCAGCGCCAAGTCAAGTCCCAGTACTTCTTGGGGATCCTGCTAGAATTTAACAAACTCAACCCAACCTCCAGATCCCGACTTGGGCAGTCTTTGAGGGCCAATGGACTCTGAAAATGAGAAAGCAAGACCCTCATATCGAGGAGTTTCCTCGGGAGGGACCTCACCTCCCACATTCCCAGACCCCACCGGCGGATCATTTTCAGAACCGGGGTAACATAAGCCGGGAGATGCCCGTGTGGTGTGCGAAGATCCTTCAATCTTCCCCCTGTCTCCCATTCCTGGAAGAAAGGCTGAAACCATCCCTTGCAGGAGAATACCCACGGAGGAGCCCTCTCTTTCCAGAGGTTTGCCACGTTCACCTTCAAGAAAGTGTTCACTAGGAACACCACGGGGTTCACCATATTCAAACCCCCTAGTCTCCTCGTGCGGTAAGTGACCTCCCGCTTGACTAGGTTCAGTCTGTTCCCCCATAACATCTGGAAGAACAGACTGTAGACCCGTGTCCAGAGAGGCTCTGGCAAGACACAGACGCTGCCCAGGTAGATTAGCAAGGGGAGCAGGAAAGCTTTGCACAGGCCAACCCTTTCCCTCAGGGTCAAAGACCAACCCCTCCATTGGTCCACTCTTTGGGCGACACCTTTGATTCTGCCTTCCCAGTTTTTCGTGGGGTAATTACCCTGGCCGAATTCGATGCCCAGGACTTTGGCATGTTCTTGGGGTTCGGGGAGGGTGTCCGGAAGATCAAACCCGGGATCTCCGCCTCCCAGCCAGAGACTCTCACACTTATCCTGGCTGACCTTGGACCCGGATGCCTCCGAGTAGCGCCCCACTTCTGACATCACCGCTGCTGCCTCCTCTTGCGAAGAAACAAAGACGGTGACATCGTCCGCGTAGGCCACCACCCTCAGGATAGTCTCCGGCGCCGCCCCGCCCATCCGCACCCCCGCCAACGGTCTACAATCGATCCTTCTGAGGAAGGGATCGATCGCAAACGCGTAAAGCAAAGGGCTAAGAGGACAGCCCTGACGGACACCGGATCCTACCCCAAAAGGTCGTCCAATCCACCCATTCACCAGAGGGAAAGTCTCAGCCCCTGCATACAAGGTCTTAAGCCAGTCCACAAACCCTCCAGGCAGACCATACCTCAAAAGAGTGGACCAGAGGTACTCGTGGTTAACCCGATCAAAGGCTTTTGCCTGATCCAGGGTCAGCAAGAACCCCTTCCAGAGGCCCGCCCTGCCTTGCTCCACGGCCTCTCGGACACCTAGAACAGCACTAAAAGTGCTACGGCCAGGAACGCAACAGTGCTGAACCTCCGAAAGGAGCCGGGGTGCAAACTTCACCAGCCTGTTGAAAAGTATCTTAGCCAAAATCTTCCTGTCCACATTGAGAAGTGCTATGGGACGCCAGTTCTCAATGCGTGACGGATCCTTACCCTTTGACAAAATGATCAAAGCTGACCTCCTTAATGATCTCGGCAGAGTGCCCGAGGAGAGACACTCGTTAAACACCTGAGTCAAGAGGGGGACCAAAGAGTCCCTAAAGGTCCTAAAGAACTCGGATGTTAAGCCATCCGGACCTGGCGACTTTTTGGGCCTAAGCCCATCGATCGCCAGTCTCACTTCCTCTTCTTTGATCGCTTCTGCCAAATCGCCCAGCGAGAGGTCAGCCCCTGGCTCAGGAACAGATTCAGCCAGGAAAGCCGACATCCCGTCACGATCAAGCTCCCTCCTTCCCAAGAGGTGCGAGTAGTAGGAACTGACAACCTCCAAGATCCCTGATCTGGACCTTCTCAGGGACCCCGTACTGTCCACCAGCCCCGTCACTATCTTACTATTCACTGACATCTTACAGTTTCTGTAAGGGTCGGGCGAGCAGTACTTCCCGTAGTCCCTCTCGAAAACCAAAGATGCGTGCCTATCGTACTGACACCTCTTCAGCAAGGACTTCACTCTGGAGATCTCCTCGCGGCTACCTCCAGTCGAGACAAGATGCTCGAGTTTCCTCCTCAGGCTCTGATACAGGCGATCCCTGTTCAGGCTTCTGAGGTTCGAGAGCTGCCGGAAGAATCTCGCCACCCGATGTTTGAACATCTCCCACCACTCCGACTTAGTGTTACTTAGGCCCAGCAATGGTACCTGGCTCTGAAAGAATTCCTCAAAAGACCGTCTTACAGCTTCTTCCTCAAGGAGTGATGAATTCAGCTTCCAATAGCCTCTTCCCATCCGAGGAGTCTCTGTAACGTTGAGAGAAAACATAATCAAACAGTGATCGGAGAACTCCACCTCCACAACCGACAACGGCGAAGAGACGGCCTCCTCCTTCAAATAAAACCTATCTAGCCTAGACCTGCACTGACTACCTCTAAAAAAGGTGAATCCCGTGTCGCCCGGGTTGTGCCGGATGTGGACATCCACCAGGCGAGCCTCACTCACTATCCTGTTTAACGCGACGCAGTCATAAGCCAGCCGGTCTCCGGAACCTCCTCTATCACAGGATCTCGTGACATTGTTGAAATCCCCTCCGAAGACCACCTGCCGACTCGAAAATAAAAAAGGTTTGATCTTCAAGAAGAGACATTTGCGGTCCCACTTGGACTGGGAACCATAGATGTTAATGAGCCGAAGCTCTTGTCCCCCCATGGAGACATCTAGGATCAAGCATCTCCCCATTTCTAATTCGATCACTCGTCTGCATTCAACCGCTGCGGTCTTAAAAAGGACCGCCACCCCGCTATACGGCTCGGCCGCAAGAGACCAGTAGGAGGGCCCATGCCTCCACTCCCGCCTTGCTTTATGCAAGGTTGATATATCGGTCAACCTGGTCTCCTGCAAAAACAAAATGTCGGCGTCAAGTTGGCCGAGAAAATGAAAGGCCGTGTACCTTGCCGCATCTGACTTTATGCTGCAAACATTAATAGTTGCCAGCGTCAACGGGGTGGGTGCCGCCATCATGATTGATTGAATTAGATAGCCTTTTTCTTCCCACCACTGACAGTCCCAACCTCTTCCTCTGATAATGACGGGTTTTTAGTGCGCTTAAGACAAACAGATTCATCCATTCTCTCCTTACATAGATTCTTGCCCTCGTCTGGTGGTCCTGGGTTAGTCATCCCCCCAGAGGGCTTTGTATTTGCCCCCCGAGAGGAAGACCCAGCCATCTCCTGAGCCCCAACCACCTTGTCCGCAACCTCCGGCACCGGGTCCCCACTTCCCCCCTCCAGAGGAAGGTCCTGGAGAGCCCCGAACCGGTTGGAGAGATCCACCAGAGGGGGGGCGGCTGAACCCTCCAATGGCGCTTGGATCATGGCCAGAGAGTCAGAGGGGTCGCACTCCAAAGAGGCAGCTCGAGACCTGGTCCCCCTCCTACCTCTGTCCGTTTTCCTGTTACCCTTTTTCTTTTTCTGTGACCACTCCCCCTCTCCCTCATCTAGACTGTCACCAGAAGAGGGTTCCTGGGAAGACGTGGCGTCCTCTCGCTCTTCCCTTTCAAGTCTCTTGACTTCCTCGCTCAATTCACTGTCTTTAGGATCCTCAGCTGCAAGTGAAGTACCTGGGTCAGAGTTTAGGGACATTACTCCCTGCCCCCTGTCCCCACGGCGCTTCTCCTGCCGCCTGATGGTGGATGGCGGCAGCTTGCTCCTCACCAGATCCCTGCCTCCCCCGCCCCTACTGGTCCCTTCACCGGCAAGATTAGTCCCGGCTTGCGCCTGTCCCACACTCGCCGCTTTCAGGACCGCATTGGCGAAGGAACGCGGACAGCGACTGAACGGGTGACCGAGGTCACCACACAAGTTACACCTAATCCTGCGACAGGCAGCAGCAAGATGACCGAGGTCCCCACACAGTGCGCATTTCTGGGTGGTACACTGCGCACTGAAGTGTGTGGGGCTACCGCACCTGTGACAGACCTTAGGCTGCCCCCGGTAGAAAATCAAGATCCTATCCCTCCCCAAAAAGGTTGAGGAGGGGATATGGGTAACAGTGTTTCCCGAAACCTTCAATCTCACCATGAAGGTCCAGGCCCCTGACCAGATACCATGGTCATCCAGATTCTTTTCGGGAATATTGGTGACCTCTCCGTATCTACTCACCCAGGTGGTAATGTCCATACAGGAAAGCGACTCGTTACTAGTCAGAACGGTCACTTTCCTGACTGAATCTTGGCGAGTTATTGCCAGGGGAAAGAGACCATGCCATTCGGGGCGACTCCGAGCCAGCTCATGGCGAGACCAGAAAAGCTCAAGGCCCTCCAGTCTCACGAAGCTGACATCGAAGTAGGAGGTCCCGTAGGGATGGATCAAGGCAAAGATGTCATATGCCGCAAAGCCCATCCCCAGCAGGAGCTCAACCACCTTCGACCTATCAGGACAGGCATCCTTGCTTACCCACTGGAGACGGACCACGTTCCTACGGTTACTCCTCTGCCCCGTTGTCGGCAGAGACCAGACAGTCTCTGCCCCTCTATCTCGGAAGGCTGAAAGACCATGTCTCTCTATCCAGAAAGACAGATCAACCTCCCTCCCCTCTACAGTGATGGAGCTCTCCCCTCTCCTCAGGGCGTCCAGGAGCTGCTGTTGCAAGTCACCATCCCCAGGGCCACCAGACGAGGGCGCACTACTACCCCCAGCACTGACAGCTTCTGAATAGCTTTGGGCTGAAGCCCCCGCCAATGCTGGGGGGGCAGCGGGACCAGCACCTACTTCCCCCCCACCAACACCAGTGCTGCTCCCACCATTCACTCCAGTACTATTCACACCATTCGCAGGACCATTACTCCCATCGTTCACTCCACTACTACTCACACCATTCGCAGGACCATTACTCCCACCATTCATTACACCACTACCCCCAACATTTGCTACACCACAACTCCCACCATTCCCACAACTCCCAGCATTCATTCCACCACTACCCCCACCATTTGCTACATCATCATTCACTGCACCACTACCCCCACCATTTGCTGCATCATCATTCACTGTACCACTAATTCCACCATTCCTACTACTCTCATCATTTGCTCCACCATTACTCTCACCATCTGCTCCACCATTACTCTGCACCACTACTTCCATTCCCTTTACTTGTCACCCCATTACCTCTGCTGTTCTCTGCACCTTCCACAGTCACCTCCATTCCTTCCTCCCTTGTGTCTGGTGTCTCTGCACTCACACCTGCTGGGCCGGGGGAGGGGAGCACTCCCAGAGACTCCTTTCCCTGCAGCACCACACCCGTTTCCCTTTGGTTGCTGCTGGCTTTCTGCAGGTAGTCTCCTGGAGCGCCCCGCCCCCCTACTGCAGCATTTTGGTCCTTGTTCTGGCCAGACTGTTTTCTCGGCACCTCTGCCCGCCCTGCACCCACAGACTTTGGGGTCTTAGTGTCCTTTTTGGGCGCTGGGGCACACTGCCCCCCTGTCGCAGCAGTGTGCCCAGTGTTCTTTGCAGATGTGTTTTTCACATCCTTTCCTGCCCCCCCAGCCCCAGTGATAACCGGCTTAGCCGCAGAGGCCAGGGTGGGAAACTCCACAGAACTTCCTATGTCCGGCGCTGTGAGTACCTCCACAGCCTCGCCCCCTGCACTGTTCCCCGCACAGATGGCAGCATCGCCGGACGTCCTCCTCCTCTCCCCACCTTGCCTCTGCCTCGAGCCCACTGCAGAGCCCGTGCCTTTAGGTTTGGTGGGGTTTAAACAGAAGGTGGCAGGCGCAACATCAGTCATTGGTACATACTTGTAACTCACCACCTCCTGTGCGGCTCCTCCGGTCTTCTTCTTCCTCCTCTTCCCTGTCTCCTCCACTGGTTTGTCCTCACCGAAGGAAAACCGCGTCAGGTCCACTGGAGACTCCAGCAGTTGGATCTCCCTCAGCAGTCCTCCTTCCTCCTCCTTCCCCGACACTCCAGCCTCTGCTGTGGGAGTCCTCTGCCCTGCAGGGAGACCACTTGAGCTCCAGCTCTGCCCCTCACTGGCTCCAGCACCTGAGACTCCAGTCACCTCTTCATCCTCCTCCTCCTCTTCACTAAGGACGCCGGCTGGCGGTTCTCCTGAGGTGTTTAACCCCTTCATTTCTGAGAACCGCCGCTGGTTCTTAAACCTCTCCAGGAAGGGACCTGCGCTTTTCTCAATCCCCTCTCGGAGGAGCACTAACCTGACCACCTCGTCTCTGAGGGCTTTAAACCTCTGGGAGGTCGCGGGTCTTTCCTTGTTGGACGCCCGGGTGTTCAGGACCCGGGCCTCCCTCAGCTCCTCTTTCAGCTGGGTTAGTGCTTTGCCGGCGTCCTCGTACTCTCGCAACGTGGCGACCACTCGGGAGGAGAAGGAACTTGTGGACTCGCTGGAGCTCATCTCCCCCCAGGATCTTGCTGGGCTCTTGTTCCTGGGGCCTGGGGTGCCCCGGTCTCCCTCTCTGGGCTGGCGGTGAACAGTCTCGGGGTTGGAGCAGGTGGATGTATTCTTCCTCACCCTTCCCGATCTCCTCACTCCCTCCTGGGCCGGTTGTTGAGGCTCCTTCTCCCCCGCCGGCATAGACCGGGGGATAGGAGGCTGGGAAGCCATGCCGGCCTCCCAGTATGCCTGCCTCTCCCTGGGGAGAAGAGAGGCAGACGACGACCCTCCTCCTGGAAGTGCTTGAGCTCAGGAGGCAGGTGCTACTCTCAGCGCCACTCCTCCTGTCCTGTGTGTATACACTGCACAGTACCACTCCTCCTGTCCTGTATATATACACTGCACAGCACCACTGCTCCTGTCCTGTATATATACACTGCACAGTACCACTCCTCCTGTCCTGTGTGTATACACTGCACAGTACTCCTCCTGTCCTGTATATATACACTGCACAGTACCACTCCTCCTGTCCTGTATATATACACTGCACAGTATCACTCCTCCTGTATATATACACTGCACAGTACCACTCCTCCTGTATATATACACTGCACAGTACCACTCCCCCTGTCCTGTATATATACACTGCACGGTACCACTCCTCCTGTCCTGTATATACACACTGCACGGTACCACTCCTCCTGTTCTGTATATATACACTGCATGGTACCACTCCTCCTGTCCTGTATATATACACTGCACAGTACCACTCCTCCTGTCCTGTATATATACACTGCACAGTACCACTCCTCCTGTATATATACACTGCACAGTACCACTCCCCCTGTCCTGTATATATACACTGCACAGTACCACTCCTCCTGTATATATATACTGCACAGTACCACTCCTCCTGTCCTGTATATATACACTGCACGGTACCACTCCTCCTGTCCTGTATATATACACTGCACAGTACCACTCCTCCTGTATATATACACTGCACGGTACCACTCCTCCTGTCCTGTATATATACACTGCACGGTACCACTCCTCCTGTCCTGTATATATACACTGCACAGTACCCCTCCTCCTGTCCTGTATATATACACTGCACAATACCACTCCTCCTGTCCTGTATATATACACTGCACAGTACCACTCCTCCTGTCCTGTATATATATACTGCACAGTACCACTCCCCCTGTCCTGTATATATACACTGCACAGTGCCACTCCTCCTGTATATATACACTACACAGTACCACTCCTCCTGTATATATACACTGCACAGTACCACTCCTCCTCTCCTGTATATATACACTGCGCAGTACCACTCCTCCTGTCTTGTATATATATACTGCACAGTACCACTCCCCCTGTCCTGTATATATACACTGCACAGTGCCACTCCTCCTGTATATATACACTACACAGTACCACTCCTCCTGTATATATACACTGCACAGTACCACTCCTCCTCTCCTGTATATATACACTGCGCAGTACCACTCCTCCTGTCCTGTATATATACACTGCACAGTACCACTTCTCCTGTCCTGTATATATACACTGCACAGTACCACTCCTCCTGTCCTGTATATATGCACTGCACAGTACCACTCCTCCTGTCCTGTATATATACACTGCACAGTACCACTTCTCCTGTCCTGTATATATACACTGCACAGTACCACTCCTCCTGTCCAGTATATATACACTGCACAGTACCACTCCTCCTGTCCTGTATATATACACTGCACAGTACCACTCCTCCTGTCCTGTATATATACACTGCACAGTACCACTTCTCCTGTCCTGTATATATACACTGCACAGCACCACTCCTCCTGTCCTGTATATATACACTGCACAGTACCACTCCTCCTGTCCTGTATATATACACTGCACAGTACCACTCCTCCTGTCCTGTATATATACACTGCACGGTACCACTCCTCCTGTATATATACACTGCACAGTACCACTCCTCCTGTCCTGTATATATACACTGCACGGTACCCCTCCTCCTGTCCTGTATATATACTCTGCACAGTACCACTCCTCCTGTCCTGTATATATACACTGCACGGTACCACTCCTCCTGTCCTGTATATATACACTGCACAGTACCACTCCTCCTGTCCTGTATATATACACTGCACAGTACCACTCCTCCTGTCCTGTATATATACACTGCACAGTACCACTCCTCCTGTCCTGTATATATACACTGCTCAGTACCACTCCTCCTGTATATATTCACTGCACAGTACCACTCCTCCAGTCCTGTATATATACACTGCACAGTACCACTCCTCCTGTCCTGTATATATACACTGCACAGTACCACTCCTCCTGTCCTGTATATATACACTGCACAGTACCACTCCTACTGTATATATACACTGCACAGTACCACTCCTCCTGTCCTGTATATACACTGCACAGTACCACTCCTCCTGTATATATACACTGCACAGTACCACTCCTCCTCTCCTGTATATACACACCGCACAGTACCACTCCTCCTGTATATACACACTGCACAGTACCACTCCTCCTGTCCTGTATATATACACTGCACAGTACCACTCCTCCTGTCCTGTATATATACACTGCACAGTACTCCTCCTACTGTATATATACACTGCACAGTACCACTCCTCCTGTCCTGTATATATACACTGCACAGTACCACTCCTCCTGTATATATACACTGCACAGTACCACTCCTCCTCTCTTGTATATACACACCGCACAGTACCACTCCTCCTGTATATACACACCGCACAGTACCACTCCTCCTGTATATACACACCGCACAGTACCACTCCTCCTGTATATATACACTGCACAGTACCACTCTTCCTGTATATACACACCGCACAGTACCACTCCTCCTGTCCTGTATATATACACTGCACAGTACCACTCCTCCTGTCCTGTATATATACACTGCACAGTACCACTCCTCCTGTCCTTTATATATACACTGCACAGTACCGCCCCTCCTGTCCTGTATATATACACTGCACAGTACCACTCCTCCTGTCCTGTATATATACACTGCACAGTACCCCTCCTACTGTATATATACACTGCACAGTACCACTCCTCCTGTCCTGTATATATACACTGCACAGTACCACTCCTCCTGTATATATACACTGCACAGTACCACTCCTCCTCTCTTGTATATACACACCGCACAGTACCACTCCTCCTGTATATACACACCGCACAGTACCACTCCTCCTGTATATACACACCGCACAGTACCACTCCTCCTGTATATATACACTGCACAGTACCACTCTTCCTGTATATACACACCGCACAGTACCACTCCTCCTGTCCTGTATATATACACTGCACAGTACCACTCCTCCTGTCCTGTATATATACACTGCACAGTACCACTCCTCCTGTCCTGTATATATACACTGCACAGTACCGCCCCTCCTGTCCTGTATATATACACTGCACAGTACCACTCCTCCTGTCCTGTATATATACACTGCACAGTACCACTCCTCCTGTCCTGTATATATATACACTGCACAGTACCACTTCTCCTGTCCTGTATATATACACTGCACAGTACCACTCCTCCTGTATATATACACTGCACAGCACCACTCCTCCTGTCCTGTATATATACACTGCACAGTACCGCTCCTCCTGTACTGTATATATACACTGCACAGTACCACTCCTCCTGTCCTGTATATATACACTGCACAATACCACTCCTCCTGTACTGTATATATACACTGCACAGTACCACTCCTCCTGTCCTGCATACACTGCACAGTACCACTCCTCCTGTCCTGCATACACTGCACGGTCCCACTTCTCCTGCCCTGTATACCGGGTGCACGGTGCCACTTCTCCTGCCCTGTATACCGGGTGCGCGGTGCCACTCCTCCTGCCCTGTATACCGGGTGCACGGTGCCACTTCTCCTGCCCTGTATACCGGGTGAGCGGTACCACTTCTCCTGCCCTGTATACCGGGTGCACGGTGCCACTTCTCCTGCCCTGTATACCGGGTGCGCGGTCCCACTTCTCCTGCCCTGTATACCGGGTGCACGGTGCCACTTCTCCTGCCCTGTATACCGGGTGCACGGTGCCACTTCTCCTGCCCTGTATACCGGGTGCACGGTACCACTTCTCCTGCCCTGTATACCGGGTGCACGGTGCCACTTCTCCTGCCCTGTATACCGGGTGCGCGGTCCCACTTCTCCTGCCCTGTATACCGGGTGCACGGTGCCACTTCTCCTGCCCTGTATACCGGGTGCACGGTGCCACTTCTCCTGCCCTGTATACCGGGTGCGCGGTACCACTTCTCCTGCCCTGTATACCGGGTGCACGGTGCCACTTCTCCTGCCCTGTATACCGGGTGCGCTGTGCCACTTCTCCTGCCCTGTATACCGGGTGCGCGGTCCCACTTCTCCTGCCCTGTATACCGGGTGCACGGTGCCACTTCTCCTGCCCTGTATACCGGGTGCACGGTGCCACTTCTCCTGCCCTGTATACCGGGTGCGCGGTACCACTTCTCCTGCCCTGTATACCGGGTGCACGGTGCCACTTCTCCTGCCCTGTATACCGGGTGCGCTGTGCCACTTCTCCTGCCCTGTATACCGGGTGCGCGGTCCCACTTCTCCTGCCCTGTATACCGGGTGCACGGTGCCACTTCTCCTGCCCTGTATACCGGGTGCACGGTGCCACTTCTCCTGCCCTGTATACCGGGTGCGCGGTACCACTTCTCCTGCCCTGTATACCGGGTGCACGGTGCCACTTCTCCTGCCCTGTATACCGGGTGCGCTGTGCCACTTCTCCTGCCCTGTATACCGGGTGCGCGGTCCCACTTCTCCTGCCCTGTATACCGGGTGCGCGGTGCCACTTCTCCTGCCCTGTATACCGGGTGCGCGGTACCACTTCTCCTGCCCTGTATACCGGGTGCACGGTGCCACTTCTCCTGCCCTGTATACCGGGTGCGCTGTGCCACTTCTCCTGCCCTGTATACCGGGTGCGCGGTCCCACTTCTCCTGCCCTGTATACCGGGTGTGTGGTGCCACTTCTCCTGCCCTGTATACCGGGTGCACAGTACCACTTCTCCTGCCCTGTATACCGGGTGCACAGTACCACTTCTCCTGCCCTGTATACCGGGTGCACAGTACCACTTCTCCTGCCCTGTATACCGGGTGCACAGTACCACTTCTCCTGCCCTGTATACCGGGTGCACAGTACCACTTCTCCTGCCCTGTATACCGGGTGCACAGTACCACTTCTCCTGCCCTGTATACCGGGTGCGCGGTGCCACTTCTCCTGCCCTGTATACCGGGTGCGCGGTGCCACTTCTCCTGCCCTGTATACCGGGTGCGCGGTACCACTTCTCCTGCCCTGTATACCGGGTGCACGGTGCCACTTCTCCTGCCCTGTATACCGGGTGCGCGGTCCCACTTCTCCTGCCCTGTATACCGGGTGCGCGGTCCCACTTCTCCTGCCCTGTATACCGGGTGTGTGGTGCCACTTCTCCTGCCCTGTATACCGGGTGCACAGTACCACTTCTCCTGCCCTGTATACCGGGTGTGTGGTGCCACTTCTCCTGCCCTGTATACCGGGTGCACAGTACCACTTCTCCTGCCCTGTATACCGGGTACACTTTTCCGTTGTAGCCGTGTATTTTGTATTCATGTAAGAAGTTAGTTTTTGAGATGTTTTCTCCATCGTCCCCACAGATGGATGATGAGTGGAGTTGTCCTTTGCGCCCTGTGAGCGTCTCTCTGTTAATCGTCCGCAGGCGGTTGTGGTTTCCTATGTGTAGCCGGTGGAGGAAGTTGTACTGTGCGGGGAGGTCGGGCCGCTCATGATAACTTCTTTATTTTCCGTGTTTATTCTGTTTTCCTGCACAACGAGGATGGAGATAAATAAATATTTACGGGATTTTCTGCCTCGTCCTGGGGGGCCGCCGCCGCTCCCTGACGCACTGCCCCGCATCTCTGACGCCTCCTTCTCACCAGGGACTGACTGGTCTGTGACAAGAAGGAAGAATGGAGGAGTCCTGGGTGCACGGACTGGACGACACTACGGTCACCATCGCCCTCATCGCCGGATTGCTGGGATTGCTGTACTGGTGAGCGACTCCCCGCACGCCACATACACTGAGCTATATGTATATATGTGCCCACCATATAATTCTAAAATCCCCTCTAATACCACCATATTGTGTACTAAAAATACTGCTACATTGTGTTCACAAATTACTACTATACAGAGGTGAAATAATACCACCATACAGTGACTAAGGAATACCGCGTAAAGTCGCTACGTAATGTCCAAATAATACCATGATACAATGCTGCCTAATACCACCAGATAGTTTACTAATAATACTGTAATACAGCACCCACCATACAGGGGCGCTGTAATACTCCACATACTATATACAGTACTGAAATAATACCACCTCAAAGCACTACATAATGCCGCCACTATGTGCCTAAATATTGCTGTCACATGGTATCCAAATATTACTGCCTTACTAAATCCACTTAGAACCGCCAGTGTCAAGAGATTTCCTCATGATACACCCGTATCACGTCTAAATCACACCACTATAGAGCACCTACATAATACGGTCACTTAGTGTCAATATAATACCACCATACAGAGGGGACTTAATACCCGAACAGTGTCCCAAAAAATATAGTTATACAACACACGCATAATACCGCCATGTAGTGTCTGAAAGTTACAAAGATACACTTTTCAATTCTATATAATACCGCTAGAGTAAAAATAATAACACAGTATAAAAATATCACCATACAGCACCTATGTGGCGGTATTGCATAGTATACAAATAATATCACCATACAGCACCTATGTGGCGGTATTACATAGTATACAAATAATAGCACCTATGTAATACCGCCACATAGTATACAAATACCACCGTACAGCACTATGTAATACCGCCACATAGTGCTGTACGGTGGTATTATCTGTATACTATGTAATAGCGCCACATAGTATACAGATAATACCACCGTAAAGCACTATGTAATAGCGCCACATAGTATACAGATAATACCACCGTACAGCACTATGTAATAGCGCCACATAGTATACAGATAATACCACTGTACAGCACTATGTAATACCGCCACATAGTATACAGATAATACCACCGTACAGCACTATGTAATACCGCCACATAGTATACAGATAATACCACCGTACAGCACTATGTAATACCGCCACATAGTATACAGATAATACCACCGTACAGCACCTATGTAATACCGCCACATAGTATACAGATAATACCACCGTACAGCACTATGTAATAGCGCCACATAGTATACAGATAATACCACTGTACAGCACTATGTAATACCGCCACATAGTATACAGATAATACCACCGTACAGCACTATGTAATACCGCCACATAGTATACAGATAATACCACCGTACAGCACTATGTAATACCGCCACATAGTATACAGATAATACCACCGTACAGCACCTATGTAATACCGCCACATAGTATACAGATAATACCACCGTACAGCACTATGTAATACCGCCACATAGTATACAGATAATACCACCGTACAGCACTATGTAATAGCGCCACATAGTATACAGATAATACCACCGTAAAGCACTATGTAATAGCGCCACATAGTATACGGATAATACCACCGTACAGCACTATGTAATACCGCCACATAGTATACAGATAATACCACCGTACAGCACTATGTAATACCGCCACATAGTATACAGATAATACCACCGTACAGCACTATGTAATACCGCCACATAGTATACAGATAATACCACCGTACAGCACCTATGTAATACCGCCACATAGTATACAGATAATACCACCGTACAGCACCTATGTAATACCGCCACATAGTATACAGATAATACCACCGTACAGCACCTATGTAATACCGCCACATAGTATACAGATAATACCACCGTACAGCACCTATGTAATACCGCCACATAGTATACAGATAATACCACCGTACAGCACTATGTAATACCGCCACATAGTATACAGATAATACCACCGTACAGCACCTATGTAATACCGCCACATAGTAAACAGATAATACCACAGTGAAAAATAGAATAGAATAATCCCCTAAAACTATTTTTTATCACAAATATTTACATGCTTCATGGTGTCCTCCGATAATGTATATGGACATATTGTGACCAAAGATTGGAAAATATTAAATTAAAGAATAACATTGTATCTAGAGGTTTGAGAATCTGAGAGATCCCGGCGGTCAGATCTAGATCCCCCCAATCGTTACAGCCCCGGGAGAAGGAATCAGATAAATGATTAATGAATCTAGATAAGACCTCGAAACGGTGGAATAAACTTATAGAGAAAACTCATAACGACGACAAAACGGAGCCGGAGATCTCCAGGACAAGAGTCTGAGTTACAAGAAGCCTCAGTCATCACGAGCCGTTCATTCGGGATTTGGGGGGACGGAAATCTCTTACAGGAGGGGGGAGATAGACCGTAATCAAGTTCTCAGTATCTCTCTCGTCTCCTTACAAGAGTTTTATCTTTTGTTCCACGGATTAGATTTAATTCTTTCTCGTGTGACATTAATTTTTTATTCACGTAAAATTAAGTGGAAATATTTTTAAAGACAAAATTGACAAGAATTGGGTATTTCAGAAGAGGACCCACATTGCAGAGAGAGGAGCAGACGTCCACCCCTTTCCAGACTTCACACCTAAAAGTATCAAGAAGCCTCCACCGGTGAAATATCAGTGTTCAGATATTTGTTAGTTTGATGGAAAAGAAGTGACATAGATTACAGTCTATCAATAATCAGTCTGAATTGCGGGAACTTTAGGATGACCTCTATTGATGTGGAGACCTTATAAAGCAGCACCCTGATGATTTTGGGTTATGTTCATGACAGGAGACATACCAACTTGATTATTGAATTACTTGACATCTTGAAATATAATGACTTTGTCTTGCATAGGAAGTGATTTCCCCAGCTCAGGGGTACCGCTATGGGGTCTCCGGTGACCCCACTTATGCCAGCATGCTCCTGTATTACTGGGAGGACTCTTTTATTCTTCCTTGAGAATGACCATGTGTGATGCACTCAAATTTTTGATACATTAATGATATCTTTATCTTATAGTCAATAAACACCGGATAGCCTTAATGACTTTGTTAAATACCTGAATGTGAATCCGATGGGTCCAAGATTCACTTGTGACCTAGGAGGTGACAGATTACCCTTCCCGAACATTTATTATCCAAAGAGGAACAAATTGTCATTTATTAGCTAGTACTACAGTGACTAATAACTTATTGACATGGCAAAGTTCTCATCTCCCCCAAACTTAGAGAGGGATCCCAAAAGGCCAATTTATTTGTAAAAGACATAATTGTTCTATTGTATCTGCTTTTGAAAAACAAGAAAAAAGACTTGGGAAAAAAAGATTCCTTACAAGAGGCTATCCGTACCCCATAATCGGGGGGCTTATAAACATGCCCTAGATTTAGGGGGTCAGACTCTATAGGTACCCAAGCAAAGAATGGTCGGGGGGGTCCCACACTTATTTTGCAGCAGGATGACTGTAATACATGCAGACAGACGTGATCCATCACCCCCTCATCTATGTGGGGGGGACACAGGGCTTGGCCCGAGCAGAGCAGGGAATTGTGGGAGCAGCGAATACATATAATCATAGGCTGCGCCTGTTGGGGGTGGTAGTCCGGGGTGGTAGTCCAGGGACAGATGTGTAATGGCCGCTTCTCCTGCAGGTATTCTATATCCGCCTTCTCGCAGCTGCAGAAGATGGGGATCAGACATCCTAAGCCGACACCGTTCATCGGGAATGTGCTGCTGTTCCAGAAGGTAAGATGATGGGAGTTGTGGTCACTTGGTGCCGTCTTTCATCCTTCACCGTGATTGGTAATTTTACTTTAATTTTAAGGGTTTCTGGGAAGGAGCCAATCAGATCCTGAAGACGTACGGGCCGATCTCAGGGTAACTGATTCTACTCTAGTCACATCCAAAGCTGCATTGTCCGTCACCTCCTGCTGTGAGGCATTGTGGGAGATGTAGTGTTTCCACCTGGCGGTACATCTCCCATGATGCCCTGCGTTACGTCATACACAGGTATTACATGGGGCGCCGTCCGATGGTTCTTCTGTCTGATCCGGAGGCCGTGAAACAGGTTCTTCAGAAAGACTTCTCAAACTTTACCAACAGGCTGGTAAGTTCTGCTTGCTGTCAGCAAATGAGGCTGAAAACAAGTCGGTGCTTTCACAGCTGAGGGTTTGCTACAGTTGTGTCCAGTCTAATTGCTTGGCAGGTAGCAGTGCTGGCGATGCGCCGCTTATCGTTCGCTCTTATCCCTGCAGAAAATGAACCTGGTGACCAAGCCGATGAGTGACAGCCTCCTGTGCCTCCGCGACGAGCAGTGGAAGCGCGTGCGCAGCGTCCTGACCCCGTCCTTCAGCGCGGCACGGATGAAAGAGGTGAGTCCATCGCTGACGGCCAATGGTGCTGCCTGGAGTGCTGAGGGGAACTAGCTTAGTTATAGGGTTAGTGTTAGATTTAGGGCTAGGGTTAGAGTTATGGGTATGGTTAGGGTTAGAGCTAATGTTAGGTTTTGGGTGAGGCTTAGCTAGGCTAGGGTTAAGGCTAGGATTAGGCAAACTGTTAGGGCTATGGTTAGTGCTAAGACCTGGGTTAGATTTATGGTTAGAGTTCTAGTTAGTGCTAAGGTTAGGGCTAGGTCTATGATTTGGGTTAGAGCTAGAGTTAGACTTAGTGTATATATATCTTACGTAGTCTCCTTTATTATGTATATTGCCGCCTCTTATTACACAGTGCCCTCTCTTGTTATGTACAGCACCGTCCATTGCATATCGGATTATACAGCGCTCTGCTCTTTATTACATACTGTCAGGGAGATATTGAGGTCAGGAAAATGTTCTTCTATATTTCCCTGACATGGATATTGACCATTTCTCCCTTTTATCAGTACCAAGCCGTCTCCATAAAAATCTCTGCACAAAGCCCCAATTAACACAGCCATGAGTAAGAGCTTACACAAACAAATGCCAGCCAAGAGGTGCCACCAAGCTACCAATGCGAGTCTCTTGTCCCTGAAAGACTCATGGGGGTAATTAGTGGAGGGGATTGCAATAATTTGTCTGTAACTGGTAATGTTTGCTTTCCTGAGCCTAGGCTATGTGCCCACGTAGCGCTTTTTACGGCAGCGAAAACGCTTGTAAAACCGTCTGCCATGCAAAGCAATGTGCACGGCACATCCGAATTCACATGATGCGCTAATTAGCGCCCCGAATTCGCATTGCGTTGCAAAATGCAGCATGACCATTTCTACCGCAATTAAGGAACATTGAAACGCAGCAAACCCGCAGGTATATGTGGATTTGCTGCGTTTCAATTAAATTCAATGGCCACGAATTTGGGGCGTAATCGCGGTGCGTGTGGTACCCAGGATGAAGAGGAGACTACAACGCCTCTTCATTCCGGCTACCACGCGGTGAAAAAAAAGAAATAAAAACGTTAATAAAAAAAACCTGTTTACTCACCTCTCCGGCGTCCCCCGGTCCCCTCCCGGCAGCGACGATCCTCTCTCCTTGGCGTCCCGCGGTGTACTGGCAGGACCTGCGGTGACGTCATTTAATCAGGTGATGGTCGCGTGAGGTGTGACATCATAAGCTTTCTGCGTGCTCGCAGATGACCAAGGAGTGAGTAGTCTGGATCGCGCGCTCGCCATTCCGGACGAAATACTGCGTGATCTCCCCGGTGTCGTCCCTGTGGGAATCCCTGACAAATACTGTCCTTCTTGTTAGATATATAATGCAATGACAGCTGATGGAACAAGGGAAAGCTTATTTTCTGATGAAGGAGCTGATGGATCGGTCTTCTGGTCATCGGCTGCTCCATCAGCAGTCATTGAATATCTAACAAGAGACGACCATGTAATCAAAGAGGGCGCTGTGACTGACAAAAAATATATAATAAGAGACGGCACCATATATAACTAGAGAGGATGGTACGTAATATACACTAAGGGACTGTGCTATACATAAGTGAGTACACTATATACTAAGTGTCAGGTATTCCACAGAGACGACACCGGGGAGATCACACAATATCTCACCGTGCCGTCACTCTGTCAGGATTTCATCAGGGATCCGCGAGCACACGGTCCCCACTACTCTCTATGTAGGTATCGGCAAGCGACCAGTGAGCGTATGGCGTCACACCTCTGGATTTCAACGCATGGAATACGTGTTTATGCCCTCCGGACGGTCACTGTCAGCTTCACGATAGCCCAATTTTTAATATTATTCGCTACCACCACCAGCCGAGTTTGAAATATAATACAGGACTGGCCGGATGTTAGCGTTCTGGTAGTATATGGCTTCGGGGGAGGGAACGATTGCAGGACAAAAGAAACAGAGCTATTATATTTTATATTTAATCCAAAAGGGAGGCAGCGTTTAACCGGTTCCCGACCGCCCACTGTAGATAAACGTCGGCGCTTGCCGGGCTCTGTGCAGCGCCGACGTTTAAAAACGGTGGGTGGTCTCGCAGCGCTCAGGACCCCCAGGGTCCTGCAAGCGCTGCGATTCCGGTGCAGAGCGTTAGCTCTGACAGGGGACATCATCGGGACCTGATTAGATCAGGTCCCAGTGATGTTAACCCTTAGCTGTCTTCTATATGCTGTGATCTATTGTGATCGCGGCATATAGGACACAGCAGGAGGAGAGGGGGTCGTCAACTTACCTCTCCGAAGACCTCCGAGTCCTTCCAGGACCTGGGGTTGCTATGGCAGCTGGAGGTCACATGACCGCCTCCAGCTCTGCCATATATGGTGTCCTGTCTGGCTCAGCTGCTGCTGTAGCCAGACAGGAGACTCTGACTGAAACAGTCAGGGAAGATCTCATGTAATGTAATATATGTCTATTACATTACATGAGATCAGAGATCAGAAAAATAAAAATTAATGTCCCATACAGGGACTAAGTAAAAATGTGAAAAAAAGTAAAAAAAAAGTTTTTAAACTATTAATAAAAAAAATAACAAAATAAATAAAAATAAATAAATAAAATATTAAACCAATAAATCCGTATATTTTTACAAAACCAAAAAAAGTACACATATTTGGTATCGCCGCGTCCGAAACAACCCGAGCTATAAAACTGTCACACTAATTAACTCCTTCTGTGCACACCGTAATAAAAATAAATAAAAAACGGAGCAAAAAAATATGCTTTTTCATCATATTGCCAAACAAAAAGTGGAAAAAAATGCGATCAAAAAACAAAATAGAAATAAAAATGGTACCACTGAAAACGTCATCTTGTTACGCAAAAAAAAAGCCGCCATACAGCTCCATCAGCCGAAAAATAAAAAAGTTATAGCGCTCAGAATAAAGCAATGCAAAAAAAATATTTTTTTCTATAAAATAGTTTTATTGTGTAAAAGCGCCAAAACATAAAAAAAATACAGTAAGTGTAGTATCGCTGTAAACGTACTGACCCGAAGAATAACGCTGCCTGATCACTTTTACCACACGCAGAACGGCATAAAAAAAAAACTCAAAAAACAATTCCTGAATTGTTTGTTTTTGTTAATTTTACCTCCCAAAAAACGGAATAGAAAGCGATCAAAAAATGTCACGTACCCAAAAATGGTACCAATAAAAATGTCAACTTGTCCCGCAAAAAACAAGCCGTCACATGACTCTGTCGGCCGAAATATGGAAAAATTATAGCTCTCAAAATATGGTGATGCAAAAACTAGATTTTGCAAAAAAAGCGTCTTTTAGTGTGTGACAGCTGTCAGTCATAAAAACCCGATATAAATCTGGTATCTCTGTAATCGCACCGACCTGAAGAATAAAGTAATCTCATCAGTTATACCACACGGGGAACGGCGTAAAAAATAAATAAAACCAATTCTTCACCTGCTACTGATTTGTTTATTATGTCTCCCAAAGATCCCAGTAAGGCTCTGCTCACATTTATCCTGTGCTCTGCGCTGAGCACTTACACCAGAGTTTCCGTGTAAATCTCTGAAATACATGATTCAGCCGGAACCCATGACGGAAGATTCCCTGTAATGAGACAGATATAGGCCACTGTGGACGCCGTCTAGCCTGGGATCCCACAGTGTCATTTGTTTTAGGCGTGCATAAAAGTGCGGTTGGCCACAGTTTTGTGCACTTCTGAAAAAAAGGACACCGCTAAACAGAGGCCAGACGGAGTCCAGAGTAACTCTGCTGCCTCATTATAGAATGGATCCGGCAGGGGTTTCATCTGAATTACATCACTTGGAAATTTAGATGGAAACCCCGATGTAAGTGCTCAGCCTCGAGCGCCGGATAAATGTTACGTAAAATGTTCCCAATAAAAGCTTCAACTCAGTCCTCAAAAAAAGCTAGTCCCCACTCAGGTCCGTCATCTGTTAAAAATATAAGGGACTTCCAAGTTACTGGTAGCAGAAAGGCTCTGGAAAAGCGAAATGGCCCTTGCCCCCCAAAAGAAATTCAGAAAATTTTGTGCTCCCAAATCCAAATGCCTATTCTACAATAATTTGTTCTCCAATTGTCAAATAGCGCTCCGTCCCCCCCAGATCTCACCGTATGGCTAAGCGGTACGATACAGCCACATATGGGTTATTGGCACTTTTAGAAGAAATTGTGTGACGCATTTCCGCACCATTTTTACCCATTGCCCTGTGTGAAAATGTAAAATCTGAGGGTAAAACATTTTTTTGTGGTAAAAATATAATTATGATTTTTTCACTGCCCAATGGTATAAATTTAAAAATTAAAAAATACTCACTACTTCCCTAGATGAATTCCTTGAGAGGTGTAGTTTACAAAATGGGGTCACTTGTGTGGGTTTCTGCTGTTTCGGCATGTCAGCGACTCTTCAAATGTGACATGGTGTCTGCCACCTATCCCAGCCAACATAACGCTCCTTTCTCTTCCGAACCCTGCCGTGCGCCCAAACAGTGGTTTTCCCCCACATATGGGGTATCGGCGTACTCAGGAGAAATTGTACAACAAATTTCATGGTGCAATTTCTCCGGTTATCCTTATGATAATGCAAAATTAGGGGATGAAAAACATTTTTTATGGGAAAAATGTGAACATTTTATTTTTACGGCTCAATATTATAAACTTCTGTGAAGCAGCTGGGGGTGCGAGGTGCTCACCACACATCTAGATAAGTTCTCTAAGGGGTCTAGTTTCCAAAATGGTGGCACTTGTGGGGGGTTTCCACTGTTTAGTCACATTAGGGGCTCCCCAAATGCGACATGGCGTCTGCTAATTATTCAAACAAATTTTACATTCAAAAAGTCAAATGGCGCTCCTTCCCTTTCAAACCCTGCCATGCACCCAAACAGTAATTTGCCTCCACATATGGGGTATCGGCGTGTTCAGGAGAAATTGCACAACAAATTTCATGGTGCAATTTATCCTATTACCCTTATGATAATGGAAAATTAAGGGATGAAAAACGGTTTTGTGGGAAAAATGTGAAAATTTTATTTTTACAGCTCAATATTATAAACTTCTGTGAAGCACCTTGGGGTTCAAGGTGCTCACCACACATCTAGATAAGTTCCCTAAGGGGTCTAGTTTCCAAAATGGTGTCACTTGTGGGGGGTTTCCACTGTTTAGGCACATCAGGAGCTCTCCAAACGCAACATGGCGTCTGCTAATTATTCAGACAAATTTTACATTCAAAAAGTCTAATGGCGCTCCTTCCCTTCCGAACCCTGCCGTGCGCCCAAACAGTGGTTTTCCCTCACATATGGGGTATCAGCACGCTCAAGAGAAATTGCACAAAAAAATTTGGGGTCCATTTTTTCCTGTTACCCCTGTGAAAATAAAAAAAATTGGGTCTAAAGTAACATTTTTGTGAAAAAAGTTAAATGTTAATTTTTTTTTTTCCACATTCCAAAAATTCCTGTGAAGCACCTGAAGGGTTAATAAAGTTCTTGAATGTGGTTTTGAGCACCTTGAGGGGTGCAGTTTTTAGAATGGTGTCAATTTTGGGTATTTTCTGTCATAAAGACCCCTCAAAGTGACTTCAAATATGATGTGGTCCCTAAAAAAATGTTTTTGTAAATTTTGTTGGAAAAATGAGAAATCGCTGGTCAACTTTTAACCCTTATAGCTCCCTAACAAAAAAAAATTTTGGTTCCAAAATTGTGCTGATGTAAAGTAGACATGTGGGAAATGTTATTTATTAACTATTTTGTGTGACATATCTCTCTGATTTAAGGGCATGAAAATTCAAAGTTTGAAAATTGCAAAATTTTCTAAATTTTCGCCAAATTTCCGATTTTTTCACAAATAAACGCAAGTTATATGGAAGAAATTTTACCACTATCATGAAGTACAATATGTCATGAAAAAACAGTCTCAGAATCAGGGGAATACGTTGAAGCGTTCCAGAGTAATTACTTCATAAAGTGACAGTGGTCAGAATTGAAAAAATTGGCCCGGTCACGAAGGCAAAAACAGGCTCTGGCGCGAAGTGGTTAAGAAAAATATACAAGATTTTACAAAGGAGACATTACAATACATAAGCAGTTACACAAAATAAAAAGGATTAAAGAAGAGACTTACTATAAGATTGCTGAGATGATTCAATATAGGTGGAGGAGGGGCTCCCCAATTTGATTTGAACATTATCGAACGTGACCCATTGCTTATAGTATCTATGAGTGTGGATCAGTCTTCAGTTGATTATTTTATGCCTAAGGGAGATCTGCCCACACACCCCTGTGGTGACATCATGTGGGTTCGGGCTCCACCCTTCATGTATTTATTAAAATAACTAACTTCTGAGATAACTTATCCCTGGTTGCTCCCAGACGCCCAAAAGTGATACCATATTTTGTATTATGATTTTACCTTCATTTAGAGACCACTCGTGGCGTAGTTGCAACCTGCTATTTTGTTTTGCGCCACAGCCCCACGGAGGGGTTTAAAGAGACAGGAAAATATCCCTCCCGTTCCCTAACTGACACTGTCAGTAAAAATATGGATCCCATTATTATCGATGGTATGGAACTTTAGTTATTCCATACTTAGTTTTTGGCTCCTAAGAATCTGGAGACTTTTGTTAAACTCTCTTTGAATCCCTGGGAATGAAATTTCAACAGGTATCTGTAGATTTATCGCATGCCTGTGACGCGCCCCCCTGGGCCAGTGCTGTAGGGGATACCCGGAGCCGGATCAGATGGGGGTTGTAGTCTCCGAGTGGCTGTGACCCGGTCCGTGCCCAGGGTGTCAAGCTCAGTGTGTGGCAGTCCTTACTGATGTTACTAAAGTTCTTTATGTCGACTACGCCACCCGTTGAATTGCGGTCACTACGGCCGCCGCTGCAGCAGGGTCCGCTGAGGCTGATGGTGTTTGTGCAGCTTTGGTAGTATAACCCCCAACGGGAGGGGTATAGCCTCAGGGGGTCAGGTGCAGAGGATGGTGGTTGTGGAAGTGCAGGGAAGATGGTAATGAGAGTCAGAGTCGGGTTGTGCAGTTCAGGGTTCTTTACTTACTGCTGTTCTTGTACCGGTCACTCCGGCCTTGAGTGACCACCCGAGCCGCGCTGCGTCCACCAGGTCCTGGACTCGGCCAACCCCCAAGTAGTTCTGGAGCGTGGTTCTGAGCTCCCGTTCTGTCCTGTCCTCGTCTCTGGCCTTCCCCACCAGGGATCCACCTATGTCCGGCTCCCTCGGGCCTCTTGTTGGCGAACCCTTGCCTCTGGGTTCCCTGACCCTATGCGTGGTCTGCCTTCTGGGTGGATATGGTGGGTGGCCGTGGCAGATGCTGCCCACGGCCTCCGGTCTCTGGCTGAGGTATGTTGTAGCCCCCACCAGTTTGGGATCCGGTACCCTGTTGCCAACTCTTCACCCTGTGGTTGTATTTGGGGTCTCAGAGTTCCTTCTTTCTCCCCCTCTGGGTCTTTCTTGCTCTCCTCTCTCACTCTTGCTCTGGGGCTGCTCTGCTCTTCTGCTTTCTTCCTCTGACTCTGCAAAAGGCTGACTCACTGACAGACTGACTGACCCTGATCTTAGATGGTGCCCACCTTAAATACTCCCTCTATGTGTGAGCTCAGGTGACCAGCACCCAATGAGCTCCTAACTTTACCCAGGCTGCTCCCCCTATCTGCCCCTACACTACTGGGATGTACCACCCCCCTCCCACTCCAGCCAGGAACAGACTCGGTCGTACCTGCACATTTCTAAGTGGGAGTACCGTTGGTCTGTTCCTCGGAAATGGGATGTGTGTAGTGCATGCAGCTTTCTGAGCTCAGTTCCACACTCCATCCTTACTCGGGAGTGGAATATCACACCTCTGGGTTGAGGTGCAATACCCCTGTAGCAGCCGAATCCTCAGGGTGCTACATTCCCCCCTGGTAAATCACAGCACGTCCTCGGGCTGTAAGATATAAAACAACACCAAAACATACAATTTTTGCATAAACAACATAATAAAACATCATATAAAACTTTTCATAAAAACTTTCTTGTTTCTGGTACCTCCGGTCACGGTGCAACTTGTGACCGGGTAAAGTGCTACAGTCTCTTAAAGAAAATGGTTTCCTATAAAACCGGTAGGGGGCGCTTTAGGAAGCGCAACTATATACAAAGGGATATGGCCGCTCTCAGTCCTCGGCCAGGTATTAGGAAAGGGATGACCGCTCTCAGTCCTCGGTCAGTGGAAATGGGGACACACGGGTTAACAGTTCAGTTCTCTGGTCCCAACGGGGACTATATTAGCAGCAACGGTTCACTGTGCCCTGACGGGCAACTATATACAGCTTCTACTCTGCTGTACTCAACGACGACGTCCTCCTGCTCTTTCTTTGTGGACAGTTTCAGTTTCAGACCCGTTCGGGCACGTATGCTGGGCAAATAGATTTTCACCCAGGTGCGGCACTCTAGGTGTTATGGGCGCCATGGTGGTAGCGGCGCCCGGGTTGCCCAGGCCTTGCGACCAGGCTTGGGGCACCTTGAAAGTAAAGGGCACCGTAAGAACGGCGGCGCCCTGTGTTACTTGGCCCTGCGACCAGGCCGGGGGCTCCGCGGAGGTAGGGGGCGCTGTTGGTATTGCGGCGCCCGGGGGTACTAGGCCTTGCGACCAGGCCGATGGTACTTCCTGCTTGGTCACGCTCAGGGTCGAGGCGTGTGACGTCACAGGGGTCGCGGCTTCCGTTTGAGGCCTAGTCTGCGGCGGTGACGTTGCAGCGACGGGCACGGCAGGGGGCACTTCGGGCTCTGCGACGGGGAGCTGGGGCAGGCACGCGGTTTCCCGGCTCGGGGTAGTGACGTCCCCTTTACCTGCCTCCATTCGTTCGGCTCCCTTCTCGGCGCCGTCTCCGGCCTTCAGTCCTCCTGTGCCATCCTCAGAGGCGGTCTGTCTCCTCGTCTCGGGTGGCGTGCTCCGCTGACGGGTTCTTGTCTGCTGGGCCATCTCACGGCTCCATTCTGCTAACGTCTCTCGCTGCACCCGAGCCATCCTCCGTGCGAGGCCCTCCAGCGCGGTCTGTGCACACTCCCGATCTCGGGGGAGCTGTGCCAAGACCTCCACTAAGCCTAGTGGGGTCGTTGCTTCTAGCAGGCTCCTGACCAACGGGTCGGTGCTGCTCTGCTCTCCTCCCGCTGTCTCCAGCAGGCCTTCTGGAGTGGCGACCGGCAACAGGCTCCTGACCACTGGGTCGGTGCTGCCTGGAGTGGCGGCCCGCATCAGGCTCCTGACCACTGGGTCGGTGCTGCCTGGCTCTCCCTCCATCTCCGGGTAGGCTCTTTCTGGACTCTTCTCCAGGCTTCTTGTCTCCGGGTGCGCTCTCTCCAGACTGCTCCAGGCGACACCCATCTTTGTTCTCTTGTTCTCAGTCCTCCCACTTCGAGGGCGGTCCCGGGGCCACTTGGTGATTGTCAGCTCCAGGGGCAGTTCTTTCACGCTGACAGACACCTCTAGCATCACAGTCTCTGTTGGTGGGGGCGGTTTCCACTTTTGGCGCCATTTTCGGTCCTGGCCCACGATGGGAGGCGGCCTCTTGCCACCCTCTGGCACGCCCATAATGGCGTCCGCTCTTCCAAGGCGGGAAACCTTTGGAAATGGCGGGCATCGTCTCCCAGTGGCGGGAAACTCTGCAGATGGCGGGAAAAAGCTGTTAATGGCGGACAACCGGCGGGAATCGATCTGTGATGGAGTCCGATGGCGGGGACCCTCCGGGACCGGCAGGAGACTTCTTTTTGAGGTAAACTTGTTCTTTTCTTCAGGCACGCAGTACCCGGGTGTTGCGGGCACGTTATCCTGCCGACTACGCCAAAGTTGACGCGCCCCCCTGGGCCAGTGCTGTAGGGGATACCCGGAGCCGGATCAGATGGGGGTTGTAGTCTCCGAGTGGCTGTGACCCGGTCCGTGCCCAGGGTGTCAAGCTCAGTGTGTGGCAGTCCTTACTGATGTTACTAAAGTTCTTTATGTCGACTACGCCACCCGTTGAATTGCGGTCACTACGGCCGCCGCTGCAGCAGGGTCCGCTGAGGCTGATGGTGTTTGTGCAGCTTTGGTAGTATAACCCCCAACGGGAGGGGTATAGCCTCAGGGGGTCAGGTGCAGAGGATGGTGGTTGTGGAAGTGCAGGGAAGATGGTAATGAGAGTCAGAGTCGGGTTGTGCAGTTCAGGGTTCTTTACTTACTGCTGTTCTTGTACCGGTCACTCCGGCCTTGAGTGACCACCCGAGCCGTGCTGCGTCCACCAGGTCCTGGACTCGGCCAACCCCCAAGTAGTTCTGGAGCGTGGTTCTGAGCTCCCGTTCTGTCCTGTCCTCTTCTCTGGCCTTCCCCACCAGGGATCCACCTATGTCCGGCTCCCTCGGGCCTCTTGTTGGCGAACCCTTGCCTCTGGGTTCCCTGACCCTATGCGTGGTCTGCCTTCTGGGTGGATATGGTGGGTGGCCGTGGCAGATGCTGCCCACGGCCTCCGGTCTCTGGCTGAGGTATGCTGTAGCCCCCACCAGTTTGGGATCCGGTACCCTGTTGCCAACTCTTCACCCTGTGGTTGTATTTGGGGTCTCAGAGTTCCTTCTTTCTCCCCCTCTGGGTCTTTCTTGCTCTCCTCTCTCACTCTTGCTCTGGGGCTGCTCTGCTCTTCTGCTTTCTTCCTCTGACTCTGCAAAAGGCTGACTCACTGACAGACTGACTGACCCTGATCTTAGATGGTGCCCACCTTAAATACTCCCTCTATGTGTGAGCTCAGGTCACCAGCACCCAATGAGCTCCTAGCATTACCCAGGCTGCTCCCCCTATCTGCCCCTACACTACTGGGATGTACCACCCCCCTCCCACTCCAGCCAGGGACAGACACTGTCGTACCTGCACATTTCTAAGTGGGAGTACCATCGGTCTGTTCCTCGGAAATGGGATGTGTGTAGTGCATGCAGCTTTCTGAGCTCAGTTCCACACTCCATCCTTACCCGGGAGTGGAATATCACACCTCTGGGTTGAGGTGCAATACCCCTGTAGCAGCCGAATCCTCAGGGTGCTACACCTGCGTCTAATTGTCCTCTGCCTTTACTAGGGGAAATCTACTTGCATTTTAAGTAGATTGGTAGTACCTATCTTGCCAGCATTTGTGTACAAGGCCTTACTCAGGAGTGTGATAATTGGGGTTTTGTGCTGAGATTTACATGAAGACAGCTCTTGTACTGACAAGTGGTTGATTGCTAGCTCTTGTCTTGTGACAAAAGGTGGATAAGTGAGGGGTGGAGAGGGGCTTGGGATAAAGACTTATTATCTATGACAGGGGTAGAAAGAATATTTTCAATATTTCCCTGACACTAACGGATTGTGCTATACATAATAAGTGAGTACACTATATACTAAGGGACTGTGCTATACATAATAAGTGAGTACACTATATACTAAGGGACTGTGCTATACATAATAAGGCTACATTCCTGCATCTGTGTGCAGTGTCGGTGTGCTGCCCGCTTTTACAGACGCATTGAGCATTTCCTATTCTAATCCTCAAAATCGGATCAGAACAGGACATTCTCTGACCCTCTTAGATCTCATTCTCAGATCAGTGATTTTTACCTACGTGTGAATGGATCTATAAAACTCTACGAGTCCGTGTATTGTCCGATAAAACAAATCTGGCAGCACACGGACATTTCATAGAAATGTGAGAATGTGGCCTAAGGGATTTTACAGATAATATTATCACTCCAAGTCACACAGTGCAGATACAGAATAATATTTACATCCAGGCATTTACCGCTGACGTCTCATCTGATCAGAGTCGGTTTCTGCTGCTTCTTCTCCGTCTGGTCAGACCTTCATGTCCACATCTCCCAGCCACGACTCGCCTTGTCACGATGATCAGTACAGCCCTAAAAATAACAAGGTCACATATATTGTATACATACATGTGTATCCCTCACACTGCGCCCCTGAATACAGACATGTACCCCCCCATTAATATACTATTAGCCACGCATAAATCAAAATATAAAGTGATAAGCAGCACTGTGCCCCCCATCTATATATATAATCGTCTTATCCCATCTGTCTGTCTGTCTGTCTGTCTGTCCTGGAAATCCCGCGTCGCTCATTGGTCCGGCAGCGGCCAATCAGCGCCGCGGGATTTCTGAAAAAAGATGGCGGCCGTTAGCGGCTCATCTGCGGGACAGAGATGCAGCCGGGAGATGAGCGCCACGAGGCGCTCAACTCCCGGCCGGTAGCAGCAGAAGCATCCTGACCGCCGGCGTCGCTGACGTCCATGAGTAAGGGAGGACTGGGGAGCGGCGCTGCGGGTCCGGATACTTCTGCTGCGAGCAGTCGCTCATCTCCCGGCTTCTCGCAGTGGAATTGTCCTCTCCCCCACTCCTACCATTGTCCCCTCCCCACTTCCATCATTATCCTCCCCCACTCCGATCATTGTCCCCTCTCCCCCACTCCGATCATTGTCCCCTCTCCCCCACTCCGATCATTGTCCCCTCTCCCTGGTTAGGCTTAGTTCTAAGGTTAGAGCTAGGCTTAGTGTTAAAATTTGGGTAAGGCTTACTGATAGGGATAGTTAGGTTGTGAGCTAGGGTTAGGATGTGGGCTAGGATCATATAATTGTTAGATCTAAAAAAATGTAATAAAAAATAACAATGTAGAACTTTGTACGTTTAAAAGTTTAGCAAAAAGCAGAACAAAGCAAGAACAAACAATGATTCCATCCTGGCACTGACTGCGGGAGCCAATGCCGGACTTGTCTCCTCTTGTCCTGGGTGCAGCAGCCGGTCACAGTCACCCGGGCTTCACCGCTCCTGCGCAGTACTGGTGATCCCAGCTGACAACCAGCGCCATCGTCATGTCTTGGGTTGTCACATCACCTCTCGCTATATTTCTTTCGCTGTCTTCCAGATGTGCCCCCTCATACACCAGGGATGTGACGTGCTGCTCAGTAACCTGCAGAGATATGCAGACTCGGGAGAATCCTGTAATGTCCAAAAGTAACTACAAAGAAAATCCCAGTAACCCCTGGCTGATAACAGAGAGCAGCAGCTTATATTGATCTGGCATTGCTAACCGTTCGCCCTGATTTCTCACCACCTCAGATGTTACGCGTGTTACACCATGGACATCGTCGCCAGTGTGGCGTTTGGCACCAACGTGGATTCCCAGAAAGATCCGGATCACCCGATGGTGCAGAACAGCAGGAAGTTTCTGGAACTGTTCACCCCGCTGAAGCCCCTCGTTCTACTAACGTGTAAGGGGGAGGGGCGGCCGGGGGGTGATGGGTGTGGTAGGACCTCCGTATACCTGCCTGGCATCCAATCAGAAGCGAGGTGATGCAGTACTGGTTAATTAATAAGCAGGAAGCTCATTATTATGCATGAGGACTCATTATTATTCAAGCTGGCTCATTAATATGCATCAGGATTAATTAACATGTGAAAGGGTTAATTAATATAAGGAGAGAATTTTGATATGCAAGTGGGCTAATTAACGTCAGCAAGCTCATTAAAATTTAGGTGGGCTTATTAAAATTTTAACAACAAGCTCATTAATATTCAGTAGAGTTCTTTTAAAATGTGGGAGGGATTATTAATGTTCCAGACTCTTTAATATGCAAGAGGTCATTAATATTTTGTTGGGCTCATAAATATGTTGACAAGCTCATTAATATTCAGTTGGGCTCATTAATATGTGGGAGGGATAATTGATATGCCAAACTCATTAATATGCAAGAGGTCATTAATATTCAGGTGAGCTCATTAAAATGTTAACAAGCTCATTAATATGGTGGGTTCATTAATATGTTGCCATGCCTATTAATATGGAGGAGGGATTCATTAATATGTGGAAGGGATAATTAATATTCAGTGGGGCTCATTAATATTCAGTGGGGCTCATTAATATTCAGGCGTGCTAATTAATATTCAGGAGGGCACATTAATATGTCAAGATGCCCATTAATATGGAGAATAGATTCATTAATATGTGGGAGGGATTAATATTCCAGGCTCATTATTATGCAGGAAGTTATTAATATTCAGCGGGACTCATTAATATTCAACCGGGCTCATTAATATTCAGGGCGGCTCATTAATATTCAGGCGGGTGGCTTTCTAGCCAACTCTCAGCAGTATTTAGCGGCAGATTTGTCACTCAGGACTCCAGGAGAGCGGAGTGACCGCCTGGGGGGCTGTTGACCCCTTACTTTTCACTTCTTTTCCCGCCAGTGGCGTTTCCATCCATCATGGTCCCCATCGCTCGCCGCCTTCCCAATAGGAACCGTGACGAGATAAACAGCTTCTTCCGCGAAGTCATGAAGGCAATGATGGATCAGCGCGACCAGCAGCCGGCCAGCGAGGTACACGGCGCCTCACGCCTCCGCCGCTCACAGCATAAACCTCCCATCCTGGGTTAATCGTGTATTTTGCCGCAGCGACGCCGGGATTTCCTGCAGCTCATGCTGGACGCCAGGACGACGGCCGCCAACGTCTCCGTGGAGCATTTCGATATTGTGAACCAGGCGGATTTGGCGGCCCCCGTAAGGGAAGAGCCTAGAAAGAAGACCACCAAGACCCTGAGCGAAGACGAGATCCTGGGCCAGGCCTTCATCTTCCTCATCGCCGGCTACGAGACCACCAGCAGCCTCCTGTCATTCACCACCTACCTACTGGCCACTCACCCCGAGAGCCAGGAGGAGCTACTGAGGGAAGTGGACGAGTTTGCAGAGACCCACGTGAGTGATTCGGGAGGGCGGATGAGGGGCCGGTCAGGACCCCAATCCCTGCAGAGGGAGCAGGATATAATGGTGGTGAATGCCTCTCATTGTAGGACGGCGCCGACTACAACACGGTGCACGATCTGCCCTACATGGACATGGTGATCTCCGAGTCCCTGCGCATGTATCCCCCCGCGTTCAGGTGAGCGTCGGTCTGTAGCTTCACCTGCATTACTCCACTCACATCCAGAGCTGCGCTCTTCCTTTTCCATTATTATTGCAGTCGCGGCCAAAAGTTTTCAGATTGACACAAGTTTTGAATTTCACAATTTGCAGCTTCAGTATTTTCCGCTTTTAGTCAGATGTTTATATGGTTACCGACCCAAACATTGTGAGAGACCCCCCTCCATGGATGAGAAGACCCCACATATTGTGAGTGACCCCCTCCATGGATGAGAAGACCCCACATATTGTGAGTGACCCCCTCCATGGATGAGAAGCCCCCACACATTGTGCGTTAGCCCCTTCAAGGATGAGAAGCCCCCACACATTGTGCGTTAGCCCCTTCATGGATGAGAAGCCCTTGTGACTCGCCCCCTGGGCCGTGGGGCACCCGGAACCGGGCTTCAGTGCGATGCTGGGAGTAGTAGTTGCAACCCGATCCCGTGGCTCAGGGTGGTCAGACCAAATGCTGTGGCAGTCTATTTGTAGGGTTATGAATGTCCGACTACGCCACCCGTGGATTGTGGTCAGGGATGACCGCCGCTGCAAGGCAGACCGCTGAGGCTGGTGTTAGTGTGCAGCACAGGGATAGGATAACTCCCCACGGGAAGAGTGTAGCCTCAGGGCAATGTATGTGGATGCTGGGGGTGATGGTGCAGGCGCAGCATAAATCACACAGAGTCCAATGATGCAGTCCAGGGTCTTTTACTCACAGTTGTTATCCAAGTCACTTCCGTCGGCAAGGACTGCCCGAGCCATGCTGCGTCCACCAGGTGAGGGGCTCGGTCAACCCCCAGGCAATTCAGGAGTATGGCACAGGACCCCCTTCTGTCCTTTCTCTGGCCTCTCGTGCCCCACCAGTGTCCTGACTTCTATCCAGCTGCCGCGGATCTATGCGGGCAAACGTTGGCCCCTGTTTCCCGCTATCCTATATAGTGCCTTCCTAGCAGGTTTGGCGGGGGGTCGCACCAATAGATGATCACGACCTCCGGTTCTTGGCTGAGGGATGATTTACCTCCACCAACTTGGGAATCCGGTACCCTTCCACGGCCTGACCCTTCACCCGATATAACGCGGGTTTGCAACAGTTACTGTCCATTCTGCTCTCTTAGGGTCCCTTCTGCCTTCTTGTTTCTGGAGCCTTTCTACTCCTCTGTCTCTCCTCTTTCCTTCCTTCTCTTTCTTCTCTCTGGCTCCGGCCTTCACCCTAGGCCTGCCTCGTGGAGCTGAGCTCAGGCTGAGCCACAGCTCCCTGTCAGCCCTCTCTGGCTGAACTACTTCTCTGACCACTGACTAAAGATGGCTCCCACCTTTTATCTGCTTCTCTGTGTGAGCCCAGGTGACCAGCACCCAATGAGCTCCTTCCTATGCTCAGAAACCGTCCCCTTCTGCTCCTACATCACTGGATTCTCTCCCCCCTCCCCACTCCAGCCAGGGACATGGTCAGTTGTGCCTACAATTATATGGGAGCACCGTCGAGCTGTCCCCCGGAAATGGAGTGAGTGTGTGTATGCAGCTAACTGAGCCCTGGTCCACACTCCATCCTTACCCGGGAGTGGAATATCACACCTCTGGTTGAGGTGCAATACCCCTGTAGCAACCGAACGCTCGGGGCGCAACACTTGTATATTGTGAGTGCCCCCCTCCATGGATGAGAAGCCCCCGCACATTGTGAGTGACCCCCTCCATGGATGAGAAGCTCCCGCACATTGTGAGTGATCCCCTCCATGGATGAGAAGCCCCCGCACATTGTGAGTGATCCCCTCCATGGATGAGAAGCCCCCACATATTGTGAGTGATCCCCTCCATGGATGAGAAGCCCTCATATATTGTGAGTGCCCCCCTCCATGGATGAGAAGCCCTCGTACATTGTGAGTGATCCCCTCCATGGATGAGAAGCCCCCACATATTGTGAGTGATCCCCTCCATGGATGAGAAGCCCCCGCACATTGTGAGTGATCCCCTCCATGGATGAGAAGCTCCCACACATTATGAGTGATCCCCCCCCCCTCCATGGATGAGAAGCTCCCACACATTATGAGTGATCCCCCCCCCTCCATGGATGAGAAGCCCCCACACATTGAGTGACCCCCTCCATGGATGAGAAGCCCCCACACATTGTGAGTGACCCCCTCCATGGATGAGAAGCCCCCATACATGACTGGCCTCAGGAGGCTTTATTGCTGGCAGAGACAGGGCTGATGGCAGTGTCATCTTCTCTTCTCCAGAGAATCATTCTTCTAGACGTCTCAAACAGTCTGAGGGGCTTCATCCGGGAATATTACCCCCCCACCCGTCCAATCCCTGTACTTCCTGCAGAATATCAGTCTGTCCTCAATGTTTTCCTTGGAGAGAAGTGGTTTCTTTGCTGCACTTCTTGACACCTGGCCACCTCCAAAAGCCTTCACCTGCCTGCTGCCATTCCTGAGCAAGCTCTGCACTGGGGCTGAACCCATCCCGTAGCTAAATCCTCTTTAGGAGACAGTCCTGGCACTTGCTGGACTTTCTTGGGTGCCCTAAAGCGTCTTCACAGCAACTGGACCTCTCTCTTTTTTTTTTTTTTGAGGTTCATGATGACCTAATAAATGGTCGATTTAGGGGCAATCTTACAAGTAGCAATGTCCTTGCCTGTAAAGTCCCTTTGATGTAAAGCAATGATGATTGTACTTGTCTCTTTGGAGATAATCACCGATAACAGAAGAAGACAATGATGACTTATACTACTCTAGACACATCCAGAGCTGCATTCGCAAGTTATTTGCTACCTCATGTTTATTACTCTACTTAACTCCAGAGCAGCATTCACAACTTTTGTCGCTGCATCATATCTTGTACTCGAGGCACATCCAGAGCTGCGCTCACAATTTATATATTGCATCCAGAATGATCTCTACTTGCAATCTGTTGGGGCTGTGATGCAGAGCATGATGAGGGATGTAGTACCTGTTGTGTAGAGATGCAGGCATGACATTTTGCAGCCTGGGAGTCAAGAGATGAGCAGAATAGTGAATGCTGCTCTGGGTGTGATACATAGTAAGTGGTGCCCTTTTTCCTCTAGGTTTGCCCGGGAAGCGGCTGCCGATTGCACAGTGATGGGGTGTAAGATCCCGGCTGGGACGGTGCTGGAGATTCCTATTGGCTGCATGCAGAATGACCCCCAGTACTGGGAAGAGCCCGAGCGCTTCAGACCCGAGAGGTAACGATATGGCGATATGTGCACAATATGGCAGATCAGCATGGTGCCATTCATCTGGATCTTCCTGCAGATTCACGGCGGAGGAGAAGCAGAAGCGTCACCCCTTCCTCTACTTGCCGTTTGGGGCCGGGCCCCGCAGCTGCATCGGGATGAGACTCGCCATCTTGGAAGCCAAAATCACCTTGTACCGGATCCTGCGGACGTTTCGCTTCGAGACTTGTCCCCGTACTCAGGTGAGGATCCTTGATATCTCTCTTACAGACTTCAATCTGTAGCTATGGGAGCATGCTGGGAGTTGTAGTGCTCCACGGATTGGGCGCCATTGATACTGAATGAGTGATATTTAGGGACATAGAGGATGTTACCCAGAACATTAACCATTTGCATCTTTCTTGCAGATTCCGCTACAGGTCACCGCAGTGTCCACCCTGAGGCCGAAGGATGGAGTGTATGTCAGAGTGGTAGCTCGCTAGCGCCCCCTGTAGATGCAAACAGTGCACTCAGCACCAGCCATATCATTTACTGGTGAAGTGTGTCAGGAACATTGTAAATGTCCACAATAAATGTTGCCCCCTAATACCAATATTGACTATGAGTTCAACCCCTAAATAACCCCAACTTAATCTAACAAGGTGCTGGGGTCCTCGTTACACTATCAGTGCCCCAAAACAACCTCAGAGTTACATGGTAGAGAATGTGAGAACCTGCAGCCACCACTAGGGGGAGCTCCCTGTCTACAGAAATACATAAGATCCTGTCTACATCCACCACTAGGGGGAGCTCCCTGTATACAGAGATGCATGATAAAATTCTGTCTGCAGCCACCACTAGGGGAAGCTCCCTGTATACAGGGATACATGATAAGATCCTGTCTGCAGCCACCACTAGGGGGAGCTCCCTGTATACAGAGATACATGGATAAGATCCTGTCTGCAGCCACCAATAGGGGGAGCTCCCTGTATACAGAGATACATGATAAGATCCTGTCTGCAGCCACCACTAGGGGGAGCTCCCTGTATACAGAGATAGATGATAAGATCCTGTCTGCAGCCACCACTAGGGGGAGCTCCCTGTATACAGAGATGCATGATAAAATTCTGTCTGCAGCCACCACTAGGGGGAGCTCCCTGTATACAGAGATACATGATAAGATCCTGTCTGCAGCCACCATCAGGGGGAGCTCCCTGTATACAGAGATACATGATAAGATCCTGTCTGCAGCCACCACTAGGGGGAGCTCCCTGTATACAGAGATACATGATAAGATCCTGTCTGCAGCCACCACTAGGGGGAGCTCCCTGTATACAGAGATACATGATAAGATCCTGTCTGCAGCCACCACTAGGGGGAGCTCCCTGTATACAGAGATACATGATAAGATCCTGTCTGCAGCCACCACTAGGGGGAGCTCCCTGTATACAGAGATACATGATAAGATCCTGTCTGCAGCCACCACTAGGGGGAGCTCCCTGTATACAGAGATACATGATAAGATCCTGTCTGCAGCCACCACTAGGGGGAGCTCCCTGTATACAGAGATACATGGATAAGATCCTGTCTGCAGTCACCACTAGGGAGAGCTCCCTGTATACAGAGATACATGATAAGATCCTGTCTGCAGCCACCACTAGGGGGAGCTCCCTGTATACAGAGATACATGGATAAGATCCTGTCTGCAGCCACCACTAGTGGGAGCTCCCTGTATACAGAGATACATGATAAGATCCTGTCTGCAGCCACCACTAGGGGGAGCTCCCTGTATACAGAGATACATGGATAAGATCCTGTCTGCAGTCACCACTAGGGAGAGCTCCCTGTATACAGAGATACATGATAAGATCCTGTCTGCAGCCACCACTAGGGGGAGCTCCCTGTATACAGAGATACATGGATAAGATCCTGTCTGCAGCCACCACTAGGGGGAGCTCCCTGTATACAGAGATACATGATAAGATCCTGTCTGCAGCCACCACTAGGGGGAGTTCCCTGTATACAGAGATACATGATAAGAACCTGTCTGCAGCCTCCACTAGGGGAAGCTCCCTGTATACAGAGATACATGATAAGATCCTGTCTGCAGCCACCACTAGGGGAAGCTCCCTGTATACAGAGATACATGATAAGAACCTGTCTGCAGCCTCCACTAGGGGAGCTCCCTGTATACAGAGATACATGATAAGATCCTGTCTGCAGCCACCACTAGGGGGAGTTCCCTGTATACAGAGATACATGATAAGAACCTGTCTGCAGCCTCCACTAGGGGGAGCTCCCTGTATACAGAGATACATGGATAAGATCCTGTCTGCAGCCACCACTAGGGGAAGCTCCCTGTATACAGAGATAGATGATAAAATCCTGTCTGCAGCCACCACTAGGAGGAGCTCCCTGTATACAGAGATACACGATAAGATCCTGTCTGCAGTCACCACTAGGGGGAGCTCCCTGTATACAGAGATACATGATAAGATTCTGTCTGCAGACACCACTAGAGGGAGCTCCCTGTATACAGAGATACATGATAAGATCCTGTCTGCAGCCACCACTAGGGGAAGCTCCCTGTATACAGAGATACATGATAAGATCCTGTCTGCAGCCACCACTAGGGGGAGCTCCCTGTATACAGAGATACATGATAAGATCCTGTCTGCAGCCACCACTAGGGGGAGCTCCCTGTATACAGAGATACATGATAAGATCCTGTCTGCAGCCACCACTAGGGGGAGCTCCCTGTATACAGCGATACATGATAAGATTCTGTCTGCAGCCACCACTAGGGGGAGCTCTGTGTATACAGAGATACATGATAAGGTTCTGTCTGCAGCCACCACTAGGGGGAGCTCCCTGTATACAGAGATACATGATAAGGTTCTGTCTGCAGCCACCACTAGTGGGAGCTCCCTGTATACAGAGATACATGATCAGATCCTGTCTGCAGTCACCACTAGGGGGAGCTCCCTGTATACAGAGATGCATGATAAGATCCTGTCTGCAGCCACCACTAGGGGGAGCTCCCTGTAAACAGAGATACATGATAAGATCCTGTCTGCAGCCACCACTAGGGGGAGCTCCCTGTATACACAGATACATGATAAGATCCTGTCTGCAGTCACCACTAGGGGGAGCTCCCTGTATAGAGATACATGATAAGATCCTGTCTGCAGTCACCACTAGGGGGAGCTCACTGTATACAGAGATACATGGTAAGGTTCTGTCTGCAGCCACCACTAGAGGGAGCTCCCTGTATACAGAGATACATGATAAGATCCTGTCTGCAGCCACCACTAGGGGGAGCTCCTTGTATACAGAGATACATGATAAGATCCTGTCTGCAGCCACCACTAGGGGGAGCTCCCTGTATACAGAGATACATGATAAGATCCTGTCTGCAGCCACCACTAGGGGGAGCTCCCTGTATACAGAGATACATGATAAGATCCTGTCTGCAGCCACCACTAGGGGGAGCTCCCTGTATACAGAGATACATGATAAGATCCTGTCTGCGGCCACCACTAGGGGGAGCTCCCTGTATACAGAGATACATGATAAGATCCTGTCTGCAGCCACCACTAGGGGGAGCTCCCTGTATACAGAGATACATGATAAGATCCTGTCTGCAGCCACCACTAGGGGGAGCTCCCTGTATACAGAGATACATGATAAGATCCTGTCTGCAGCCACCACTAGGGGGAGCTCCCTGTATACAGAGATACATGATAAGATCCTGTCTGCAGCCACCACTAGGGGGAGCCCCCTGTATACACAGATACATGATAAGATCCTGTCTGCAGCCACCACTAGGGGGAGCTCCCTGTATACAGATATTTAAGTTGTCTTTCTTTGTACCTTGCTGTGAGATCTGCCCCCTGGTGTCAGGTCAGCATTACTGCAGCTTGTATGGTACCCCGGCTGTCTGCTTGCTGTCAGTGATAACATTTATCGGTTATAGCCAGAAACGACAAATCTGTCAGGACAGTTTCACGGATGAAGTTTTGTTGGTTCACTGACACATTGTAGCAAACCATCAGGCTGACAGATTCTTGTCCACAGTCACACGGCCACAAGCCCTCGGCTGGCAGAAGTGACAGGTTCTTCATTTCTGGCCGCCGATCGCTCACAGCAGCAGCAGAAGAAGAAGAGCGTCAGAGACTGAACCAAGGCTCTCCGGTGGCTCCTGCTGTTTACAGGACACCGGCCCTTTAATTACCAGAATGGTGGCGGCTCTTCGCTATTTTCCACTGGTTTCATATAAATCTATTTTTGAAGTAAATTTGTGGTTTGTGTTTTCTTTTACATTAAATCTCGTGAGACTCTGATAATCCAGAACCCTGGCCCTGACGAGGATGATCCGGAACCCCGGCTATGATGAGGATGATCTGATGATCCGGAGCCCCGGCGCTGATGAGGATGATCTGATGATCCGGAGCCCCGTCGCGGATGAGGATGATCTGATGAGCCGGAGCCCCGGCTCTGATGGGGATGATCCGGAGCCCTGGCTCTGATGAGGATGATCTGATGATCCGGAGCCCCGGCGCTGATGAGGATGATCTGATGATCCGGAGCCCCGGCGCTGATGAGGATGATCTGATGATCCGGAGCCCCGGCTCTGATGAGGATGATCTGATGATCCGGAGCCCCGGCGCTGATGAGGATGATCTGATGAGCCGGAGCCCCGGCGCTGATGAGGATGATCTGATGATCCGGAGCCCCGGCGCTGATGAGGATGATCTGATGATCCGGAGCCCCGGCGCTGATGAGGATGATCTGATGAGCCGGAGCCCCGGCTCTGATGAGGATGATCCGGAGCCCCGGCTCTGATGAGGATGATCCGGAACCCCATTGCCCTAACGAGGATGATCCGGAACCCCGGGGCTCTGACGAGGATGATCCGGAACCCCGGCCCTGACAAGGATGATCCGGAACCCCGGCTATGATGAGGATGATCTGATGATCCGGAGCCCCGGCGCTGATGAGGATGATCTGATGATCCGGATACCCGGCACTGATGAGGATGATCTGATGAGCCGGAGCCCCGGCTCTGATGGGGATGATCCGGAGCCCTGGCTCTGATGAGGATGATCTGATGATCCGGAGCCCCGGCGCTGATGAGGATGATCTGATGATCCGGAGCCCCGGTGCTGATGAGGATGATCTGATGATCCAGAGCCCCGGCGCTGATGAGGATGATCTGATGAGCCGGAGCCCCGGCTCTGATGAGGATGATCCGGAGCCCCGGCTCTGATGGGGATGATCCGGAGCCCCGGCTCTGATGAGGATGATCCGGAACCCCGGGGCCCTAACGAGGATGATCCGGAACCCCGGGGCTCTGACGAGGATGATCCGGAGCCCCGGGGCTCTGACGAGGATGATCTGGAGCCCCGGGGCTCTGACGAGGATGATCCGGAACCCCGGGGCTCTGACGAGGATGATCCGGAACCCCGGCCCTGACGAGGATGATCCGGAACCCCGGCTATGATGAGGATGATCTGATGATCCGGAGCCCCGGCTCTGATGAGGATGATCCGGAGCCCCGGCACTGATGAGGATGATCTGATGATCCGGAGCCCCGGCTCTGATGGGGATGATCCGGAGCCCCGGCACTGATGAGGATGATCTGATGATCCGGAGCCCCGGCTCTGATGGGGATGATCCGGAGCCCCGGCTCTGATGAGGATGATCCGGAGCCCCGGCACTGATGAGGATGATCTGATGATCCGGAACCCCGGCTCTGATGGGGATGATCCGGAGCCCCTGCTCTGATGAGGACGGTCCAGCGAGGTCTCTGCAGACAGAACGGCTCCGCTCTAATGGGAAGGTGTTGACAGGATTTTGGAGGCGTCTGTGGGGATTTTGCCACTTCATCCAGAAGAGGATTTGTGGGGCCAGACCCTGATGTTGGGTGGAGGCCGGGGTCACAATCTCTGGTGTTGGATGATGCAGGGGGTCCGGGTTCTCTGTGGTCAGTCATGTTCCCCCCATGTCTGTATGAAGCTCATGCTCTGAGCACAGGAATGGTGGACAGAGGAGGCCATCAGCGACAGAGACGTGCGATCACGGCACAGAGCACGTCTCCTCCAGAGTCCAATGATGGCAGCTTTACACCACCGCATCAGACACTCGGCATTGTGCTTGGTGTACGGCTGAATGCAGCTGCTCGGACAAGAAATTACCTTCCAGTCACCTCCAAAGCTGCAGTCACTATTCTGCTGTTACATCATGTCTTATCCTCCAGAGCTGCACTCACTATTCTGCTGTTACATCATGTCTTATCCTCCAGTCACCTCCAGAGCTGCACTCACTATTCTGCTGTTACATCATGTCTTATCCTCCAGTCACCCCCAGAGCTGCACTCACTATTCTGCTGTTACATCATGTCTTATCCTCCAGTCACCTCCAGAGCTGCACTCACTATTCTGCTGTTACATCATGTCTTATCCTCCAGAGCTGCACTCACTATTCTGCTGTTACATCATGTCTTATCCTCCAGAGCTGCACTCACTATTCTGCTGTTACATCATGTCTTATCCTCCAGTCACCTCCAGAGCTGCACGCACTATTCTGCTTTTATGTAAGGAGACAAGCCACTGTGGAACCAGAACAGTATGGAGGTATGGAAGAGGAAGGAGGCGTGGCAGAGGGAGGAGGCGTGGCAGAGGGAGGAGATGTGGCAGAGAGGAGGAGGTGTGGCAGAGGCATGAGGCGTGGCAGAGGGAGGTGGCATGGCAAAGAGAGCAGGAATAGTAGAGGGGAGGAGGCGTGGCCAGGGGAGGAAGCGTGGCGGGGAGGAAGCATGGCAGAGGATGTGTGGCAGAGGGAGGAGGCATGACAGAGGGGAGGAGGCGTGGCAGAGGGGATGAGGCGTGACAGAGGGGATGAGGCGTGGCAGAGGGAGGTGGCGTGGCAGAGAGGAGGCATGGCAGAGAGGAGGCATGGCAGAGAGGAGGCGTGGCAGAGAGGAGGCGTGGCAGAGAGGAGGCGTGGCAGAGGGAGGAGGCGTGGCAGAGGAAGGAGGCATGACAGGGGAGGAGGCGTGACAGAGGGGAGGAGGCGTGGCAGAGGGGAGGAAGCGTGGCTGAGGGAGGAGGCGTGGCAGAGGAGGTGTGGCAGAGGGGAGAAGGCGTGACAGAGGGAGGAGGCATGGCATAGGGAGGAGGCATGACAGAGGGAGGAAGCATGGCATAGGGAGGAGGCGTGTCAGCGGGAGGTGGCGTGGCAGAGAGGAGGAGACTTGTCAGAGGGAGGAGGTGTGGCTGAGGGAGCAGGCGTGGCAGAGGGAGGAAGCATGGCATAGGGAGGAGGCGTGTCAGCGGGAGGTGGCGTGGCAGAGAGGAGGAGACTTGTCAGAGGGAGGAGGCGTGGCTGAGGGAGCAGGCGTGGCAGAAGGGAAGAGGCATGGCAGGGGGAGGAGGTGTGGTAGAGGGGAGGAGGTGTGGTAGAGGGGAGGAGGCATGGCAAAAGGGAGAAGGCGTGCCAGAGGGAGGAGGCATGGCAGAGGGTAGGAAGCGTGGCAGAGGGAGGAGGCGTGGCAAAGAGGAAAAGACTTGGCAGAGGGAGGAGAGGTGGCATAGGGAGGAGGCATGTCAGAGGTGTGGGAGCGGGAGGTGGCGTGGCAGAGGGGAGGAGGCGTGGCAGAAGGGAAGAGGCATGGCAGGGGGAGGAGGTGTGGCAGAGGGAGGAGGCATGGTAGAGGGGAGGAGGCATGGCAAAAGGGAGGAGGCGTGCCAGAGGAAGGAACATGGCAGAGGGGAGGAGGCGTGGTAGAGGGAGGAGGCGTGGCAGAGGGGATGAGGCGTGGCAAAGAGAGCAGGCATGGTAGAGGGGAGGAGGCGTTGCAGAGGGGAGGAGGCATTGCAGAGGGGAGGAGGCGTGGCCAGGGGAGGAAGCGTAGCAGAGAGGAAGCATGGCAGAGGAGGTGTGGCAGAGGGAGGAGGCGTGGCAGAGGGGAGGAGGCGTGGCAGAGGGGAGGAGGCGTGGCAGAGGGGAGGAGGTGTGGCAGAGGGGAGGAGGCGTGGCAGAGGAGGAGGTGTGGCAGAGGGAGGAGGCATGACAGAGGGGAGGAGGTGTGGCAGAGGGGAGGAGGTGTGGCAGAGGGGAGGAGGCGTGGCAGAGAGGAGGCGTGGCAGAGGGAGGAGGCATGACAGAGGGAAGGAGGCATTGCAGAGGGGATGAGGCGTGACAGAGGGGAGGAGGCATGGCAGAGGGGAGGAAGCGTGGCCAGGGGAGGAAGCGTGGCCGAGGGAGGAGGCGTGGCAGAGGAGGTGTGGCAGAGGGGAGGAGGCATGGCAGAGGGAGGAAGCGTGGCAGAGGGAGGAGGCGTGGCAGAGGGAGGAGGCATGGCAGAGGAGGTGTGGCAGAGGGGAGGAAGCATGGCAGAGGGAGGAGGCGTGGCAGAGGGAGGAGGCGTGGCAGAGGGGAGGCGTGGCAGAGGGAGGAAGCATGGCAGAGGGGGGAAGCATGGCAGAGGGTAGGAAGCGTGGCATAGGGAGGAGGCATGTCAGAGGGAGGAGGCGTGGCAGAAGGGAAGAGGCATGGCAGGGGGAGGAGGTGTGGTAGAGGGGAGGAGGCATGGTAGTGGGGAGGAGGCATGGCAAAAGGGAGGAGGAGTGCCAGAGTGAGGAGGCATGGCAGAGGGTAGGAAGCGTGGCAGAGGGAGGAGGCATGGCAGAGAGGAAAAGACTTGGCAGAGGGTAGAGGGGAGGAGGCATGGTAGTGGGGAGGAGGCATGGCAAAAGGGAGGAGGAGTACCAGAGTGAGGAGGCATGGCAGAGGGTAGGAAGCGTGGCAGAGGGAGGAGGCATGGCAGAGAGGAAAAGACTTGGCAGAGGGAGGAGGGGTGGCATAGGGAGGAGGCATGTCAGAGGTGTGGCAGCGGGAGGTGGCGTGGCAGAAGGGAAGAGGCATGGCAGGGGGAGGAGGTGTGGCAGAGGGAGAAGGCATGGTAGAGGGGAGGAGGCATGGCAAAAGGGAGGAGGCGTGCCAGAGGGAGGAGGCATGCAGAGTGTGGGAAGCGTGGCAGAGGGAGGAGGCATGGCAGAGAGGAAAAGACTTGGCAGAGGGAGGAGGGGTGGCATAGGGAGGAGGCATGTCAGAGGTGTGGCAGCGGGAGGTGGCGTGGTAGAGGGGAGGAGGCGTGGCAGAAGGGAAGAGGCATGGCAGGGGGAGGAGGTGTGGCAGAGGGAGGAGGCATGGCAGAGGGAGGAGGCGTGGCAGAGGAGGAGGCGTGGCAGAGGAGGAGGAGTTTGATCAGGACTCTGTGGAGAGTGTTGTCAGGGAAATGAGCTGAGGAGATACACAGCCTGTGTGCAAGTTCTGAGGTGATTGTGACCCTGGAGAGGGAGACGGGAGGAAAAAACAACAGCAGCGTCCGGAGCTCCTGTCAGGAAGAAAGGTGCCGCGTATCTGCCCGGCCCAGACGTCGACAGTCAAGCCCCGAAGACCCGAGCGACGCCAGTCAAGGTTCCTCACCTGAGTGACATCAGTGGACAGAATGCGAGCAGGTTGCGGCGTCACGGCTCTCTCTCAGACGTTTGCGCCAGTGACAGGACGTCGCCGAGGCTCCAGAGCTGTCAGATCGGAGATTCACGGTCGAGCCGGCGACCAGGAAGGACGGGAGACGGGCGGTTACCTCTGACAGGGTCATATAGACCCGGGCACGGATAGCGGGAAATACAGGAGTCAGCCGGGACCAGCAGACGCTAGACTGACATCGCGAAAGTGGATAGAGAGTTACGGGGGAAATGTGCAGCGAGTTGTGATAGGAACAGAGTATTGCCAAAGCTTTAAAAGTCTGCCCTCGCCCAGTATAGTTAATGACAATCTACTTCCCCTTCCCTCCAGAAGATCATTGTAAACTACCAGCCCCTGAATTCTAGTGCATTCTGATCATTTATTCTGTTATGTGATTTACTGCTTACAGTAGTGTTCAGAATACCAGCAGTCCAATATAACTAACCAGAGTAATCACTGATTTTGGCATAAATTCTATCACCACATGTCACACAATTTACCAGTCGGCGCAGTAGATTGTAAGAAAACCCCCAGACTCCGCATTCATGATCTGCAGGTTTCTGACTCTGTGTATCTGAATAATTAATTGTACGGGGAGTGTTCAATATAATATCAGTGTGGAGATCAATCAGTGAGGTCAATCATTCTGTGAGGAAACAGCTGTGAATCAGGAGGCCCTTATTTAAGGGTGAAGCCAGCACATGTTGTACATGCATTTCTCCTTGAAAGCCTGAGAAATATGGGTCGTTCCAGACATTGGTCAGAAGAACAGCGTACTTTGATTAAAAGGTTGATTGGAGAGGGTAAAACTTATAAAGAAGTGCAGACAATGATAGGGTATTCTGCTAAAATGATCTCCAATGCTTTACAATGGAAAGCAAAACCAGAAAGATGTGGAAGAAAACGGAAGACTACCATCCGAATGGATCCAAGAATAGCCAGAATGGCAAAGGCTCAGCCGATGATCAGCTCCAGGATGATCACAGACAGTATCCAGTTACCTGTGAGGACTGTGACCGTGAGAAGACGCCTGTGTGAAGCTAATCTCTTAGCAACAAGTCCCCGCAAAGTCCCACTGTTAAAAAAAAGACATGTACTGAAGCGGATACACTTTGCTAAAGAACACATAAACACGCCTAAAGATAAATGGAGAAACATTTCGTGGACTGATGAAAGTAAAATTGTTCTTTTTGTGTCCAAGGGCTGCAAACAGTTCGTCAGACGACCCCCAAACTCTGCATTCAGCCACAGTACACCCTCCAGACAGTGAAGCATGGTGGAAGCATCATGATATGGGCATGTTTCTCTTACTATGGTGCCGGACCTATTTACCGCATACCAGGGATCATGCACCAGTTTGCATATGTTAAAATACTTGAGGTCATGTTGCCTTACGCTGAAGAGGATATGCCCTTGAAATGGGTGTTTCAACAAGACAACGACCCTAAACACCCCAGTAAACGAGCAAATACTTGGTTCCAGTCCAACAAAATTGAGGCTATGGAGTGGCCGCCCAATCCCTGGACCTTAATCCGATAGAAAACTTGTAGGGGGACATCAAAAATGCCATTTCTGAGGCAAAGACAACAAATGCCCAAAAATTGTGGGATGTAGTGAAAGCCTCCTGGGCTGAATAACAGTGACAGGAGCCAGGAGTTGGTTGACTCTATGCAACATAGATGTGAAGCAGTTCTAAATAACTGTGGGAATACAACTAAATATTAGGTTAGTGATTCACAGGAATGCTAAATCCTCAAAAAAAGAAGAGACTTATTGTGAGTTTCTAAAGACAAATGCAGACACTGCTGTTTTATAGAACAGAACAATGGTCATGTTTTGTTATTTTCTGTAAAGTAGTAAAAATTATCTACATTTCTCTTCATGTTGTGAATTAGAAAACAGCGAGCGACGTCCCCAATGCTGAAAATAACAACTAGGAGAAAGATTGTGATAAATCATGTTTGTGAACTCACTGCTGTAATAATGATGAACACTGCGGTATTTTACTATCACACATTGTGGAGAAATTGTTACCGAATAAGACGTGTTTTATAATTAATATCAGTTGTTACATAAAAGAAATATCCTGATGTTCCACCTGTGTCTCCGCTGTTGCTTTCTGGTATCTTCTTATATTTACATCATGTCTTATCTTCCAGTCACCCCCAGAGCTGCACTCACTATTCTGCTGTTACATCGTGTCTTATCCTCCAGTCACCTCCAGAGCTGCAGTCACTATTCTGCTGTTACATCAGGTCTTATCTTCCAGTCACCCCCAGAGCTGCACTCACTATTCTGCTGTTACATCGTGTCTTATCCTCCAGTCACCCCCAGAGCTGCACTCACTATTCTGCTGTTACATCATGTCTTATCCTCCAGTCACCTCCAGAGCTGCAGTCACTATTCTGCTGTTACATCAGGTCTTATCTTCCAGTCACCCCCAGAGCTGCACTCACTATTCTGCTGTTACATCGTGTCTTATCCTCCAGTCACCCCCAGAGCTGCACTCACTATTCTGCTGTTACATCGTGTCTTATCCTCCAGTCACCTCCAGAGCTGCAGTCACTATTCTGCTGTTACATCATGTCTTATCCTCCAGTCACCTCCAGAGCTGCACTCACTATTCTGCTGTTACATCATGTCTTATCCTCCAGTCACCTCCAGAGCTGCACTCACTATTCTGCTGTTACATCAGGTTTGATCCTCCAGTCACCTCCAGAGCTGCAGTCACTATTCTGCTGTTACATCGTGTCTTATCCTCCAGTCACCTCCAGAGCTGCAGTCACAATTCTGCTGGTAGAACACTGTTTTAGTGACCTCATCATCATCGTGGCTCAGATTTAAGTCTCACAGCAGATCCATGGTGATGACATGGCGGCAGCTAACACCCGGTCAGGGCCGACTGCCGATCCTGGGCCGGTTTGGTAGTCGGCTGCATCGGCCCACGTGATATTTAATAGTGTTCTCCTCCTCTGGACACAGAGTCAGCAGCCCCTGCTCCACCGCTCCGTTTAGCAGACCGCCACCTGGTGACCAGGTTGGGGAAGTGCAGGGGACGTCAGCGCAGCGACATCACTAATTAACGAGGCCATCACCGGAGCACGAGCCGCAGGCAGCACAGAGGGAAAACTATTAGAAAGAGGCACAGGGGGCGCTATTACTGTGTAGGTAATGAGGCATTGGTACTATGAGGAGGCACAGGGGGCGCTATTACTGTGTAGGTAATGAGGCATTGGTACTATGAGGAGGCACAGGGGGGCTATTACTGTGTAGGTAATGAGGCATTGGTACTATGAGGAGGCACAGGGGGCGCTATTACTGTGTAGGTAATGAGGCATTGGTACTATGAGGAGGCACAGGGGGCGCTATTACTGTGTGTAGGTAATGAGGCATTGGTACTATAAGGAGGCACAGGGGGCGCTATTACTGTGTGTAGGTAATGAGGCATTGGTACTATGAGGAGGCACAGGGAGCGCTATTACTGTCTGTAGGTAATGAGGCATTGGTACTATGAGGAGGCACAGGGGGCGCTATTACTGTCTGTAGGTAATGAGGCATTGGTGCTATGAGGAGGCACAGGGGGCGCTATTACTGTCTGTAGGTAATGAGACACTGGTACTATGATGAGGCACAGGGGGCGCTATTACTGTCTGTAGGTAATGAGGCATTGGTACTATGAGGAGGCACAGGGGGTGCTATTACTGTGTGTAGGTAATGAAGCATTGGTACTATGAGGAGGCACAGGGGGCGCTATTACTATATGGAGGTAATGAGGCATTGGTACTATGAGGAGACACAGGGGGCGCTATTACTGTCTGTAGGTAATGAGACACTGGTACTATGAGGAGGCACAGGGGGCGCTATTGCTGTATGCAGGTAATGAGGCATTGGTACTATGAGGAGGCACAGGGAGCGCTATTACTGTGTGTAGGTAATGAGACATTGGTACTATGAGGAGGCACAGGGGGCGCTATTACTGTGTGTAGGTAATGAGGCATTGGTACTATGAGGAGGCACAGGGGGCGCTATTACTGTGTGTAGGTAATGAGGCATTGGTACTATGAGGAGGCACAGGGGGGCGCTATTACTGTGTGTAGGTAATGAGACATTGGTACTATGAGGAGGCACAGGGGGCGCTATTACTGTGTGTAGGTAATGAGGCATTGGTACTATGAGGAGGCACAGGGGGCGCTATTACTGTGTGTAGGTAATGAGGCATTGGTACTATGAGGAGGCACAGGGGGCGCTATTACTGTGTGTAGGTAATGAGACATTGGTACTATGAGGAGGCACAGGGGGCGCTATTACTGTGTGTAGGTAATGAGGCATTGGTACTATGAGGAGGCACAGGGGGCGTTATTACTGTGTGTAGGTAATGAGGCATTGGTACTATGAGGAGGCACAGGGGGCGCTATTACTGTATATAGGTAATGAGGCATTGGTACTATGAGGAGGCACAGGGGGCGCTATTACTGTGTGTAGGTAATGAGACATTGGTACTATGAGGAGGCACAGGGAGCGCTATTACTGTGTGTAGGTAATGAGGCATTGGTACTATAAGGAGGCACAGGGGGCGCTATTACTGTGTGTAGGTAATGAGGCATTGGTGCTATGAGGAGGCACAGGGAGCGCTATTACTGTCTGTAGGTAATGAGGCATTGGTACTATGAGGAGGCACAGGGGGCGCTATTACTGTCTGTAGGTAATGAGGCATTGGTGCTATGAGGAGGCACAGGGAGCGCTATTACTGTCTGTAGGTAATGAGGCATTGGTACTATGAGGATGCACAGGGGGCGCTATTACTGTGTGTAGGTAATGATGCATTGGTACTATGAGGAGGCACAGGGGGCGCTATTACTGTCTGTAGGTAATGAGGCATTGGTGCTATGAGGAGGCACAGGGGGCGCTATTACTGTATGTAGGTAATGAGGCATTGGTACTATGAGGATGCACAGGGGGCGCTATTACTGTGTGTAGGTAATGAGGCATTGGTACTATGAGGAGGCACAGGGAGCGCTATTACTGTCTGTAGGTAATGAGGCATTGGTACTATGAGGAGGCACAGGGGGCGCTATTACTGTCTGTAGGTAATGAGGCATTGGTGCTATGAGGAGGCACAGGGGGCGCTATTACTGTATGTAGGTAATGAGGCATTGGTACTATGAGGATGCACAGGGGGCGCTATTACTGTGTGTAGGTAATGAGGCATTGGTACTATGAGGAGGCACAGGGGGTGCTATTACTGTGTGTAGGTAATGAGGCATTGGTACTATGAGGAGGCACAGGGGGCGCTATTACTGTGTGTAGGTAATGAGGCATTGGTACTATGAGGAGGCACAGGGGGGCTATTACTGTGTGTAGGTAATGAGGCATTGGTACTATGAGGAGGCACAGGGGGTGCTATTACTGTGTGTAGGTAATGAGGCATTGGTACTATGAGGAGGCACAGGGGGCGCTATTATTGTCTGTAGGTAATGAGGCATTGGTACTATGAGGAGGCACAGGGGGCGCTATTACTGTGTGTAGGTAATGAGGCATTGGTACTATGAGGAGGCACAGGGGGTGCTATTACTGTGTGTAGGTAATGAGGCATTGGTACTATGAGGAGGCACAGGGGGTGCTATTACTGTGTGTAGGTAATGAGGCATTGGTACTATGAGGAGGCACAGGGGGCGCTATTATTGTCTGTAGGTAATGAGGCATTGGTACTATGAGGAGGCACAGGGGGCGCTATTACTGTGTGTAGGTAATGAGGCATTGGTACTATGAGGAGGCACAGGGGGCGCTATTACTGTGTGTAGGTAATGAGGCATTGGTACTATGAGGGGGCACAGGGAGCACTATTACTGTGTGTAGGTAATGAGGCATTGGTACTATGAGGAGGCACAGGGGGTGCTATTACTGTATGTAGGTAATGAGGCATTGGTACTATGAGGAGGCACAGGGGGCGCTATTACTGTATGTAGGTAATGAGGCATTGGTACTATGAGGAGGCACAGGGAGCGCTATTACTGTCTGTAGGTAATGAGGCATTGGTACTATGAGGAGGCACAGGGGGCGCTATTACTGTGTGTAGGTAATGAGGCATTGGTGCTATGAGGAGTCACAGGGGGCGCTATTACTGTATGTAGGTAATGAGGCATTGGTACTATGAGGAGGCACAGGGGGCGCTATTACTGTATGTAGGTAATGAGGCATTGGTACTATGAGGAGGCACAGGGGGCGCTATTACTGTATGTAGGTAATGAGGCATTGGTACTATGAGGAGGCACAGGGAGCGCTATTACTGTCTGTAGGTAATGAGGCATTGGTACTATGAGGAGGCACAGGGAGCGCTATTACTGTCTGTAGGTAATGAGGCATTGGTACTAGGAGGACGCACAGGGGGCGCTATTACTGTGTGTAGGTAATGAGGCATTGGTACTATGAGGAGGCACAGGGGTCGCTATTACTGTATGTAGGTAATGAGGCATTGGTACTATGAGGAGGCACAGGGGGCGCTATTACTGTGTGTAGGTAATGAGGCATTGGTACTATAAGGAGGCAGAGGGGGCGCTATTACTGTATGTAGGTAATGAGGCATTGGTACTATGAGGAGGCACAGGGGGCGCTATTACTGTCTGTAGGTAATGAGGCATTGGTACTATGAGGAGGCACAGGGAGCGCTATTACTGTCTGTAGGTAATGAGGCATTGGTACTATGAGGAGGCACAGGGGGCGCTATTACTGTGTGTAGGTAATGAGGCATTGGTACTATGAGGAGGCACAGGGAGCGCTATTACTGTATGTAGGTAATGAGGCATTGGTACTATAAGGAGGCAGAGGGGGCGCTATTACTGTATGTAGGTAATGAGGCATTGGTACTATAAGGAGGCACAGGGGGCGCTATTACTGTATGTAGGTAATGAGGCATTGGTACTATAAGGAGGCACAGGGGGTGCTATTACTGTATGTAGGTAATGAGGCATTGGTACTATAAGGAGGCAGAGGGGGCGCTATTACTGTATGTAGGTAATGAGGCATTGGTACTATAAGGAGGCAGAGGGGGCGCTATTACTGTATGTAGGTAATGAGGCATTGGTACTATGAGGAGGCACAGGGGGCGCTATTACTGTATGTAGGTAATGAGGCATTGGAACTATGAGGAGGCACAGGGGGCGCTATTACTGTATGTAGGTAATGAGGCATTGGTACTATGAGGAGGCACAGGGGGCGCTATTACTGTATGTAGGTAATGAGGCATTGGTACTATAAGGAGGCAGAGGGGGCGCTATTACTGTATGTAGGTAATGAGGCATTGGTACTATAAGGAGGCACAGGTGGCGCTATTACTGTGTGTAGGTAATGAGGCATTGGTGCTATGAGGTGGTACAGGGGGCGCTATTACTGTGTAGGTAATGAGGCATTGGTACTATGAGGAGGCACAGGGGGCGCTATTACTGTATGTAGGTAATGAGGCATTGGTACTATGAGGAGGCACAGGGGGCGCTATTACTGTGTGTAGGTAATGAGGCATTGGTGCTATGAGGAGGCACAGGGGGCGCTATTACTGTGTGTAGATAATGAGGCATTGGTACTATGAGGAGGCACAGGGGGTGCTATTACTGTGTAGGTAATGAGGCATTGGTACTATGAGGAGGCACAGGGGGCGCTATTACTGTATGTAGGTAATGAGGCATTGGTGCTATGAGGAGGCACAGGGGGGGCTATTACTGTGTGTAGGTAATGAGGCATTGGTACTATGAGGAGGCACAGGGGGCGCTATTACTATATGTGGGTAATGAGGCATTGGTACTATGAGGAGGCGCAGGGGGCGCTATTACTGTATGTGGGTAATGAGGCATTGGTACTATGAGGAGGCACAGGGGGCGCTATTACTGTGTGTAGGCAATGAGGCATTGGTGCTATGAGGAGGCACAGGGGGCGCTATTACTATATGTGGGTAATGAGGCATTGGTACTATGAGGAGGCGCAGGGGGCGCTATTACTGTATGTGGGTAATGAGGCATTGGTACTATGAGGAGGCACAGGGGGCGCTATTACTGTATGTAGGTAATGAGGCATTGGTGCTATGAGGAGGCACAGGGGGGCTATTACTGTATGTAGGTAATGAGGCATTGGTGCTATGAGGAGGCACAGGGGGCGCTATTACTGTGTGTAGGTAATGAGGCATTGGTACTATGAGGAGGCACAGGCGGCGCTATTACTGTATGTAGGTAATGAGGCATTGGTACTATGAGGAGGCACAGGGGGCGCTATTACTATATGTGGGTAATGAGGCATTGGTACTATGAGGAGGCGCAGGGGGCGCTATTACTGTATGTGGGTAATGAGGCATAGGTACTATGAGGAGGCACAGGGGGCGCTATTACTGTATGTAGGTAATGAGACATTGGTGCTATGAGGAGGCACAGGGGGCGCTTTTACTATATGTGGGTAATGAGGCATTGGTACTATGAGGAGGCACAGGGGGCGCTATTACTGTATGTAGGTAATGAGGCATTGGTACTATGAGGAGGCACAGGGGGCGCTATTACTGTATGTAGGTAATGAGGCATTGGTACTAAGAGAAGGCACAGGGGGCGCTATTACTGTATGTAGGTAATGAGACATTGGTGCTATGAGGAGGCACAGGGGGCGCTATTACTGTGTGTAGGTAATGAGGCATTGGTACTAACAGAAGGCACAGGGGGCGCTATTACTGTATGTAGGTAATGAGGCATTGGTACTATGAGGAGGCACAGGGGGCGCTATTACTGTATGTAGGTAATGAGACATTGGTGCTATGAGGAGGCACAGGGGGCGCTATTACTATATGTGGGTAATGAGGCATTGGTACTATGAGGAGGCACAGGGGGCGCTATTACTGTGTGTAGGTAATGAGGCATTGGTACTAAGAGAAGGCACAGGGGGCGCTATTACTGTATGTAGGTAATGAGGCATTGGTACTATGAGGAGGCACAGGGGGCGCTATTACTGTGTGTAGGTAATGAGGCATTGGTGCTATGAGGAGGCACAGGGGGCGCTATTACTGTATGTAGGTAATGAGGCATTGGTGCTATGAGGAGGCACAGGGGGGCGCTATTACTGTATGTAGGTAATGAGGCATTGGTACTATGAGGAGGCACAGGGGGCGCTATTACTGTGTGTAGGTAATGAGGCATTGGTGCTATGAGGAGGCACAGGGGGAGCTATTACTATGTGTAGGTAATGAGGCATTGGTACTATGAGGAGGCACAGGGGGCGCTATTACTATGTGTAGGTAATGAGGCATTGGTACTATGAGGAGGCACAGGGGGCGCTATTACTGTATGTAGGTAATGAGGCATTGGTGCTATGAGGAGGCACAGGGGGCGCTATTACTGTGTGTAGGTAATGAGGCATTGGTACTATGAGGAGGCACAGGGGGCGCTATTACTGTATGTAGGTAATGAGGCATTGGTGCTATGAGGAGGCACAGGGGGCGCTATTACTGTGTGTAGGTAATGAGGCATTGGTACTATGAGGAGGCACAGGGGGCGCTATTACTGTATGTAGGTAATGAGGCATTGGTGCTATGAGGAGGCACAGGGGGCGCTATTACTGTATGTAGGTAATGAAGCATTGGTACTATGAGGGGGCACAGGGGGCGCTATTACTGTGTGTAGGTAATGAGGCATTGGTACTATGAGGAGGCACAGGGGGGCGCTATTACTGTGTGTAGGTAATGAGGCATTGGTACTATGAGGAGGCACAGGGGGCGCTATTACTGTGTGTAGGTAATGAGGCATTGGTGCTATGAGGAGGCACAGGGGGCGCTATTACTGTATGTAGGTAATGAGGCATTGGTGCTATGAGGAGGCACAGGGGGCGCTATTACTGTGTGTAGGTAATGAGGCATTGGTACTATGAGGAGGCACAGGGGGCGCTATTACTGTATGTAGGTAATGAGGCATTGGTACTATGAGGGGGCACAGGGGGCGCTATTACTGTGTGTAGGTAATGAAGCATTGGTACTATGAGGAGGCGCAGGGGGCGCTATTACTGTATGTAGGTAATGAGGCATTGGTACTATGAGGGGGCACAGGGGGCACTATTACTGTGTGTAGGTAATGAGGCATTGGTGCTATGAGGAGGCACAGGGGGCGCTATTACTGTGTGTAGGTAATGAGGCATTGTTACTATGAGGAGGCACAGGGGGCGCTATTACTGTGTGTAGGTAATGAGGCATTGGTACTATGAGGGGGCACAGGGGGCGCTATTACTGTGTGTAGGTAATGAGGCATTGGTACTATGAGAGGGCACAGGGGGCGCTATTACTGTGTGCAGGTAATGAGGCATTGTTACTATGAGGAGGCACAGGGGGTGCTATTACTGTATGTAGGTAATGAGGCATTGGTACTATGAGGAGGCACAGGGGGCGCTATTACTGTATGTAGGTAATGAGGCATTGGTACTATGAGGAGGCACAGGGGGCGCTATTACTGTGTGTAGGTAATGAGGCATTGGTACTATGAGGGGGCACAGGGGGCGCTATTACTGTGTGTAGGTAATGAGGCATTGTTACTATGAGGAGGCACAGGGGGTGCTATTACTGTATGTAGGTAATGAGGCATTGGTACTATGAGGAGGCACAGGGGGCGCTATTACTGTATGTAGGTAATGAGGCATTGGTACTATGAGGAGGCACAGGGGGTGCTATTACTGTGTGTTGGTAATGAGACATTGGTACTATGAGGAGGCACAGGGGGTGCTATTACTGTATGTAGGTAATGAGGCATTGGAACTATGAGGAGGCACAGGGGGCGCTATTACTGTATGTAGGTAATGAGGCATTGGTACTATGAGGAGGCACAGGGGGGCTATTACTGTGTGTAGGTAATGAGGCATGGGTACTATGAGGAGGCACAGGGGGGCGCTATTACTGTGTGTAGGTAATGAGGCATTGGTACTATGAGGAGGCACAGGGGGTGCTATTACTGTATGTAGGTAATGAGGCATTGGTACTATGAGGAGGCACAGGGGGTGCTATTACTGTATGTAGGTAATGAGGCATTGGTACTATGAGGAGGCACAGGGGGGCTATTACTGTGTGTAGGTAATGAGGCATTGGTGCTATGAGGAGGCACAGGGGGGCTATTACTGTATGTAGGTAATGAGGCATTGGTGCTATGAGGAGGCACAGGGGGCGCTATTACTGTATGTAGGTAATGAGACATTGGTACTAAGAGGAGGCACAGGGGGCGCTATTACTGTGTGTAGGTAATGAGGCATTGCTACTATGAGGAGGCACAGGGGGCGCTATTACTGTGTGTAGGTAATGAGGCATTGCTACTATGAGGAGGCACAGGGGGCGCTATTACTGTATGTAGGTAATGAGGCATTGGTGCTATGAGGAGGCACAGGGGGGCTATTACTGTATGTAGGTAATGAGGCATTGGTGCTATGAGGAGGCACAGGGGGCGCTATTACTGTATGTAGGTAATGAGGCATTGGTACTATGAGGAGGCACAGGGGGCGCTATTACTGTGTGTAGGTAATGAGGCATTGGTGCTATGAGGAGGCACAGGGGGTGCTATTACTGTATGTAGGTAATGAGACATTGGTACTATGAGGGGGCACAGGGGGCGCTATTACTGTATGTAGGTAATGAGGCATTGGTGCTATGAGGAGGCACAGGGGGGCTATTACTGTATGTAGGTAATGAGGCATTGGTGCTATGAGGAGGCACAGGGGGCGCTATTACTGTATGTAGGTAATGAGGCATTGGTACTATGAGGAGGCACAGGGGGCGCTATTACTGTATGTAGGTAATGAGACATTGGTACTATGAGGGGGCACAGGGGGCGCTATTACTGTATGTAGGTAATGAGGCATTGGTACTATGAGGAGGCACAGGGGGCGCTATTACTGTGTGTAGGTAATGAGGCATTGGTGCTATGAGGAGGCACAGGGGGAGCTATTACTGTGTGTAGGTAATGAGGCATTGGTGCTATGAGGAGGCACAGGGGGCGCTATTACTGTGTGTAGGTAATGAGGCATTGGTGCTATGAGGAGGCACAGGGGGAGCTATTACTGTGTGTAGGTAATGAGGCATTGGTACTATGAGGAGGCACAGGGGGCGCTATTACTGTGTGTAGGTAATGAGGCATTGGTGCTATGAGGAGGCACAGGGGGAGCTATTACTGTGTGTAGGTAATGAGGCATTGGTGCTATGAGGAGGCACAGGGGGGCGCTATTACTGTATGTAGGTAATGAGGCATTGATACTATGAGGAGGCACAGGGGGCGCTATTACTGTGTGTAGGTAATGAGGCATTGGTACTATGAGGAGGCACAGGGGGCGCTATTACTGTATGTAAGTAATGAGGCATTGGTACTATGAGGAGGCACAGGGGGCGCTATTACTGTATGTAGGTAATGAGACATTGGTACTATGAGGGGGCACAGGGGGCGCTATTACTGTATGTAGGTAATGAGGCATTGGTACTATGAGGAGGCACAGGGGGCGCTATTACTGTGTGTAGGTAATGAGGCATTGGTGCTATGAGGAGGCACAGGGGGCGCTATTACTGTGTGTAGGTAATGAGGCATTGGTACTATGAGGAGGCACAGGGGGCGCTATTACTGTGTGTAGGTAATGAGGCATTGGTGCTATGAGGAGGCACAGGGGGCGCTATTACTGTGTGTAGGTAATGAGGCATTGGTGCTATGAGGAGGTACAGGGGGCGCTATTACTGTGTGTAGGTAATGAGGCATTGGTGCTATGAGGAGGCACAGGGGGCGCTATTACTGTGTGTAGGTAATGAGGCATTGGTACTATGAGGAGGCACAGGGGGCGCTATTACTGTGTGTAGGTAATGAGGCATTGGTACTATGAGGAGGCACAGGGGGCGCTATTACTGTATGTAGGTAATGAGGCATTGGTACTATGAGGAGGCACAGGGGGCGCTATTACTGTGTGTAGGTAATGAGGCATTGGTACTATGAGGAGGCACAGGGGGCGCTATTACTGTATGTAGGTAATGAGGCATTGGTGCTATGAGGAGGCACAGGGGGCGCTATTACTGTGTGTAGGTAATGAGGCATTGGTGCTATGAGGAGGCACGGGGTGCTATTACTGTGTGTAGGTAATGAGGCATTGGTACTATGAGGAGGCACAGGGGGTGCTATTACTGTGTGTAGGTAATGAGGCTTTGGTGCTATGAGGAGGCACGGGGTGCTATTACTGTGTGTAGGTAATGAGGCATTGGTACTATGAGGAGGCACAGGGGGCGCTATTACTGTGTGTAGGTAATGAGGCATTGGTGCTATGAGGAGGCACAGGGGGCGATATTACTGCGTGTAGGTAATGAGGCATTGGTGCTATGAGGAGGCACAGGGGGCGATATTACTGCGTGTAGGTAATGAGGCATTGGTATTATGAGGAGGCACAGGGGGCGCTATTACTGTGTATAGGTAATGAGGCATTGGTACTATGAGGAGGCACAGGGGGCGCTATTACTGCATGTAGGTAATGAGGCATTGGTACTATGAGGAGGCACAGGGGGCGCTATTACTGTGTGTAGGTAATGAGGCATTGGTACTATGAGGAGGCACAGGGGGCGCTATTACTGTGTGTAGGTAATGAGGCATTGGTACTATGAGGAGGCACAGGGGGCGCTATTACTGCATGTAGGTAATGAGGCATTGGTACTATGAGGAGGCACAGGGGGCGCTATTACTGTATGTAGGTAATGAGGCATTGGTACTATGAGGAGGCACAGGGGGCGCTATTACTGCATGTAGGTAATGAGGCATTGGTACTATGAGGAGGCACAGGGGGCGCTATTACTGTGTGTAGGTAATGAGGCATTGGTACTATGAGGAGGCACAGGGGGCGCTATTACTGTATGTAGGTAATGAGGCATTGGTACTATAAGGAGGCACAGGGGGCGCTATTACTGTGTGTAGGTAATGAGGCATTGGTGCTAAGAGGAGGCACGGGGTGCTATTACTGTGTGTAGGTAATGAGGCATTGGTACTATGAGGAGGCACAGGGGGTGCTATTACTGTGTGTAGGTAATGAGGCTTTGGTGCTATGAGGAGGCACGGGGTGCTATTACTGTGTGTAGGTAATGAGGCATTGGTACTATGAGGAGGCACAGGGGGCGCTATTACTGTGTGTAGGTAATGAGGCATTGGTGCTATGAGGAGGCACAGGGGGCGATATTACTGCGTGTAGGTAATGAGGCATTGGTGCTATGAGGAGGCACAGGGGGCGCTATTACTGTGTGTAGGTAATGAGGCATTGGTACTATGAGGAGGCACAGGGGGCGCTATTACTGTATGTAGGTAATTAGGCATTGGTACTATGAGGAGGCACAGGGGGCGCTATTACTATATGTGGGTAATGAGGCATTGGTACTATGAGGAGGCGCAGGGGGCGCTATTACTCTATGTGGGTAATGAGGCATTGGTACTAAGAGAAGGCACAGGGGGCGCTATTACTGTATGTAGGTAATGAGGCATTGGTACTATGAGGAGGCACAGGGGGCGCTATTACTGTATGTAGGTAATGAGACATTGGTGCTATGAGGAGGCACAGGGGGCGCTATTACTATATGTGGGTAATGAGGCATTGGTACTATGAGGAGGCACAGGGGGCGCTATTACTGTATGTTAGTAATGAGGCATTGGTACTATGAGGAGGCACAGGGGGCGCTATTACTGTATGTAGGTAATGAGGCATTGGTACTATGAGGAGGCACAGGGGGCGCTATTACTGTGTGTAGGTAATGAGGCATTGGTGCTATGAGGAGGCACAGGGGGCGCTATTACTGTATGTAGGTAATGAGGCATTGGTGCTATGAGGAGGCACAGGGGTGCTATTACTGTATGTAGGTAATGAGGCATTGGTACTATGAGGAGGCACAGGGGGCGCTATTACTGTGTGTAGGTAATGAGGCATTGGTGCTATGAGGAGGCACAGGGGGAGCTATTACTATGTGTAGGTAATGAGGCATTGGTACTATGAGGAGGCACAGGGGGCGCTATTACTATGTGTAGGTAATGAGGCATTGGTACTATGAGGAGGCACAGGGGGCGCTATTACTGTATGTAGGTAATGAGGCATTGGTGCTATGAGGAGGCACAGGGGGCGCTATTACTGTGTGTAGGTAATGAGGCATTGGTACTATGAGGAGGCACAGGGGGCGCTATTACTGTGTGTAGATAATGAGGCATTGGTACTATGAGGAGGCGCAGGGGGCGCTATTACTGTGTGTAGGTAATGAGGCATTGGTGCTATGAGGAGGCACAGGGGGCGCTATTACTGTATGTAGGTAATGAGGCATTGGTACTATGAGGGGGCACAGGGGGCGCTATTACTGTGTGTAGGTAATGAAGCATTGGTACTATGAGGGGGCACAGGGGGCGCTATTACTGTGTGTAGGTAATGAGGCATTGGTACTATGAGGGGGCACAGGGGGCGCTATTACTGTGTGTAGGTAATGAGGCATTGGTACTATGAGGAGGCACAGGGGGCGCTATTACTGTGTGTAGGTAATGAGGCATTGGTACTATGAGGGGGCACAGGGGGCGCTATTACTGTGTGTAGGTAATGAGGCATTGGTACTATGAGGAGGCACAGGGGGCGCTATTACTGTATGTAGGTAATGAGGCATTGGTACGATGAGGAGGCACAGGGGGCGCTATTACTGTGTGTAGGTAATGAGGCATTGGTACTATGAGGGGGCACAGGGGGCGATATTACTGTGTGTAGGTAATGAAGCATTGGTACTATGAGGGGGCACAGGGGGCGCTATTACTGTGTGTAGGTAATGAGGCATTGTTACTATGAGGAGGCACAGGGGGCGCTAATACTGTATGTAGGTAATGAGGCATTGGTGCTATGAGGAGGCACAGGGGCGCTATTACTGTGTGTAGGTAATGAGGCATTGGTACTATGAGGGGGCACAGGGGGCGCTATTACTGTATGTAGGTAATGAGGCATTGGTGCTATGAGGAGGCACAGGGGGCGCTATTACTGTATGTAGGTAATGAGGCATTGGTACTATGAGGAGGCACAGGGGGGCTATTACTGTGTGTAGGTAATGAGGCATGGGTACTATGAGGAGGCACAGGGGGCGCTATTACTGTGTGTAGGTAATGAGGCATTGGTGCTATGAGGAGGCACAGGGGGGCTATTACTGTATGTAGGTAATGAGGCATTGGTGCTATGAGGAGGCACAGGGGGGCTATTACTGTATGTAGGTAATGAGGCATTGGTGCTATGAGGAGGCACAGGGGGCGCTATTACTGTATGTAGGTAATGAGACATTGGTACTAAGAGGAGGCACAGGGGGCGCTATTACTGTATGTAGGTAATGAGGCATTGGTGCTATGAGGAGGCACAGGGGGGCTATTACTGTATGTAGGTAATGAGGCATTGGTGCTATGAGGAGGCACAGGGGGCGCTATTACTGTATGTAGGTAATGAGGCATTGGTACTATGAGGAGGCACAGGGGGCGCTATTACTGTATGTAGGTAATGAGGCATTGGTGCTATGAGGAGGCACAGGGGGCGCTATTACTGTATGGAGGTAATGAGGCATGGGTGCTATGAGGAGGCACAGGGGGGCTATTACTGTATGTAGGTAATGAGGCATTGGTACTATGAGGAGGCACAGGGGGCGCTATTACTGTGTGTAGGTAATGAGGCATTGGTACTATGAGGGGGCACAGGGGGCGCTATTACTGTGTGTAGGTAATGAAGCATTGGTACTATGAGGAGGCACAGGGGGGCTATTACTGTATGTAGGTAATGAGGCATTGGTGCTATGAGGAGGCACAGGGGGCGCTATTACTGTATGTAGGTAATGAGGCATTGGTACTATGAGGGGGCACAGGGGGCGCTATTACTGTCTGTAGGTAATGAGGCATTGGTACTATGAGGAGGCACAGGGGGCGCTATTACTGTGTGTAGGTAATGAGGCATTGGTACTATGAGGAGGCACAGGGGGAGCTATTACTGTGTGTAGGTAATGAGGCATTGGTACTATGAGGAGGCACAGGGGGCGCTATTACTGTGTGTAGGTAATGAGGCATTGGTGCTATGAGGAGGCACAGGGGGCGCTATTACTGTGTGTAGGTAATGAGGCATTGGTACTATGAGGAGGCACAGGGGGCGCTATTACTGTGTGTAGGTAATGAGGCATTGGTGCTATGAGGAGGCACAGGGGGCGCTATTACTGTGTGTAGGTAATGAGGCATTGGTGCTATGAGGAGGTACAGGGGGCGATATTACTGTGTGTAGGTAATGAGGCATTGGTACTATGAGGAGGCACAGGGGGCGCTATTACTGTATGTAGGTAATGAGGCATTGGTACTATGAGGAGGCACAGGGGGCGCTATTACTGTGTGTAGGTAATGAGGCATTGGTACTATGAGGAGGCACAGGGGGAGCTATTACTGTGTGTAGGTAATGAGGCATTGGTGCTATGAGGAGGCACAGGGGGGCTATTACTGTGTGTAGGTAATGAGGCATTGGTGCTATGAGGAGGCACAGGGGGCGCTATTACTGTATGTAGGTAATGAGGCATTGGTACTATGAGGAGGCACAGGGGGCGCTATTACTGTGTGTAGGTAATGAGGCATTGGTACTATGAGGAGGCACAGGGGGAGCTATTACTGTGTGTAGGTAATGAGGCATTGGTGCTATGAGGAGGCACAGGGGGCGCTATTACTGTGTGTAGGTAATGAGGCATTGGTACTATGAGGAGGCACAGGGGGCGCTATTACTGTATGTAGGTAATGAGGCATTGGTACTATGAGGAGGCACAGGTGGCGCTATTACTGTGTGTAGGTAATGAGGCATTGGTGCTATGAGGAGGTACAGGGGGCGATATTACTGCGTGTAGGTAATGAGGCATTGGTATTATGAGGAGGCACAGGGGGCGCTATTACTGTGTATAGGTAATGAGGCATTGGTACTATGAGGAGGCACAGGGGGCGCTATTACTGCATGTAGGTAATGAGGCATTGGTACTATGAGGAGGCACAGGGGGCGCTATTACTGTGTGTAGGTAATGAGGCATTGGTACTATGAGGAGGCACAGGGGGCGCTATTGCTGCGTGTAGGTAATGAGGCATTGGTACTATGAGGAGGCACAGGGGGCGCTATTACTGCATGTAGGTAATGAGGCATTGGTACTATGAGGAGGCACAGGGGGCGCTATTACTGTATGTAGGTAATGAGGCATTGGTACTATGAGGAGGCACAGGGGGCGCTATTACTGCATGTAGGTAATGAGGCATTGGTACTATGAGGAGGCACAGGGGGCGCTATTACTGTGTGTAGGTAATGAGGCATTGGTACTATGAGGAGGCACAGGGGGCGCTATTACTGTGTGTAGGTAATGAGGCATTGGTACTATGAGGAGGCACAGGGGGCGCTATTACTGTGTGTAGGTAATGAGGCATTGGTACTATGAGGAGGCACAGGGGGCGCTATTACTGTATGTAGGTAATGAGGCATTGGTACTATGAGGAGGCACAGGGGCGCTATTACTGTATGTAGGTAATGAGGCATTGGTACTAAGAGGAGGTACAGGGGGCACTATTACTGTGTGTAGGTAATGAGGCATTGGTACTATGAGGAGGCACAGGGGGCGCTATTACTGTATGTAGGTAATGAGGCATTGGTACTATGAGGAGGCACAGGGGGCGCTATTACTGTGTGTAGGTAATGAGGCATTGGTACTATGAGGAGGCACAGGGGGCGCTATTACTGTATGTAGGTAATGAGGCATTGGTACTATGAGGAGGCACAGGGGGGCTATTACTGTGTGTAGGTAATGAGGCATTGGTACTATGAGGAGGCACAGGGGGCGCTATTACTGTCTGTAGGTAATGAGGCATTGGTGCTATGAGGAGGCACAGGGGGCGCTATTACTGTATGTAGGTAATGAGGCATTGGTACTATGAGGAGGCACAGGGGGCACTATTACTGTATGTAGGTAATGAGGCATTGGTACTATGAGGAGGCACAGGGGGTGCTATTACTGTGTGTAGGTAATGAGGCATTGGTACTATGAGGAGGCACAGGGGGAGCTATTACTGTGTGTAGGTAATGAGGCATTGGTACTATGAGGAGGCACAGGGGGCGCTATTACTGTATGTAGGTAATGAGGCATTGGTACTATGAGGAGGTACAGGGGGAGCTATTACTGTGTTTTGGTAATGAGGCATTGGTACTATGAGGAGGCACAGGGGGCGCTATTACTGTGTGTAGGTAATGAGGCATTGGTGCTATGAGGAGGCACAGGGGGCGCTATTACTGTGTGTAGGTAATGAGGCATTGGTACTATGAGGAGGCACAGGGGGGCTATTACTGTGTGTAGGTAATGAGGCATTGGTACTATGAGGAGGCACAGGGGGAGCTATTACTGTGTGTAGGTAATGAGGCATTGGTACTATGAGGAGGCACAGGGGGCGCTATTACTGTGTGTAGGTAATGAGGCATTGGTACTATGAGGAGGCACAGGGGGAGCTATTACTGTGTGTAGGTAATGAGGCATTGGTACTATGAGGAGGCACAGGGGGCGCTATTACTGTATGTAGGTAATGAGGCATTGGTATTATGAGGAGGTAGAGGGGGAGCTATTACTGTGTTTTGGTAATGAGGCATTGGTACTATGAGGAGGCACAGGGGGCGCTATTACTGTGTGTAGGTAATGAGGCATTGGTGCTATGAGGAGGCACAGGGGGCGCTATTACTGTGTGTAGGTAATGAGGCATTGGTACTATGAGGAGGCACAGGGGGGCTATTACTGTGTGTAGGTAATGAGGCATTGGTACTATGAGGAGGCACAGGGGGCGCTATTACTGTATGTAGGTAATGAGGCATTGGTGCTATGAGGAGGCACAGGGGGCGCTATTACTGTGTGTAGGTAATGAGGCATTGGTGCTATGAGGAGGCACAGGGGGGCTATTACTGTGTGTAGGTAATGAGACATTGGTACTATGAGGAGGCACAGGGGCGCTATTACTGTATGTAGGTAATGAGGCATTGGTACTATGAGGAGGCACAGGGGGCGCTATTACTGTATGTAGGTAATGAGGCATTGGTACTATGAGGAGGCACAGGGGGCGCTATAACTGTATGTAGGTAATGAGGCATTGGTACTATGAGGAGGCACAGGGCCGCTATTACTGTGTGTAGGTAATGAAGCATTGATACTATGAGGAGGCACAGGGGGCGCTATTACTGTATGTAGGTAATGAGGCATTGGTGCTATGAGGAGGCACAGGGAGCGCTATTACTGTCTGTAGGTAATGAGGCATTGGTACTATGAGGAGGCACAGGGGTCGCTATTACTGTGTGTAGGTAATGAGGCATTGGTACTATGAGGAGGCACAGGGGCGCTATTACTGTATGTAGGTAATGAGGCATTGGTACTATGAGGAGGCACAGGGGGCGCTATTACTGTATGTAGGTAATGAGGCATTAGTGCTATGAGGAGGCACAGGGGTCGCTATTACTGTGTGTAGGTAATGAGGCATTGGTACTATGAGGAGGCACAGGGGGCGCTATTACTGTATGTAGGTAATGAGGCATTGGTACTATGAGGAGGCACAGGGGCGCTATTACTGTATGTAGGTAATGAGGCATTGGTGCTATGAGGAGGCACAGGGGGTGCTATTACTGTGTGTAGGTAATGAGGCATTGGTACTATGAGGAGGCACAGGGGTCGCTATTACTGTGTGTAGGTAATGAGGCATTGGTACTATGAGGAGGCACAGGGGGCGCTATTACTGTGTGTAGGTAATGAGGCATTGGTACTATGAGGAGGCACAGGGGGCGCTATGATTGTATGTAGGTAATGAGGCATTGGTACTATGAGGATGCGCAGGGGGCGCTATTACTGTGTGTAGGTAATGAGGCATTGGTACTATGATGAGGCGCAGGGGGCGCTATTACTGTATGTAGGTAATGAGGCATTGATACTATGAGGATGCACAGGGGGGCGCTATTACTGTATGTAGGTAATGAGGCATTGGTACTATGAGGAGGCACAGGGGGCGCTATGATTGTATGTAGGTAATGAGGCATTGGTACTATGAGGATGCGCAGGGGGCGCTATTACTGTGTGTAGGTAATGAGGCATTGGTACTATGATGAGGCACAGGGGGCGCTATTACTGTGTGTAGGTAATGATGCATTGGTACTATGAGGAGGCACAGGGGCGCTATTACTGTCTGTAGGTAATGAGGCATTGGTGCTATGAGGAGGCACAGGGGGCGCTATTACTGTGTGTAGGTAATGAGGCATTGGTACTATGAGGAGGCACAGGGGCGCTATTACTGTCTGTAGGTAATGAGGCATTGGTACTATGATGAGGCACAGGGGGCGCTATTACTGTGTGTAGGTAATGAGGCATTGGTACTATGAGGAGGCACAGGGGCGCTATTACTGTCTGTAGGTAATGAGGCATTGGTACTATGAGGAGGCACAGGGGCGCTATTACTGTGTGTAGGTAATGAGGCATTGGTACTATGAGGAGGCACAGGGGTCGCTATTACTGTGTGTAGGTAATGAGGCATTGGTACTATGAGGAGGCACAGGGGGCGCTATTACTGTATGTAGGTAATGAGGCATTGGTACTATGAGGAGGCACAGGGGGCGCTATTACTGTGTGTAGGTAATGAGGCATTGGTACTATGAGGGGGCACAGGGGGCGCTATTACTGTATGTAGGTAATGAGGCATTGGTATTATGAGGAGGCACAGGGGGCGCTATTACTGTGTGTAGGTAATGAGGCATTGGTACTATGAGGAGGCACAGGGGGTGCTATTACTGTGTGTAGGTAATGAGGCATTGGTACTATGAGGAGGCACAGGGGTCGCTATTACTGTGTGTAGGTAATGAGGCATTGGTACTATGAGGAGGCACAGGGGTCGCTATTACTGTATGTAGGTAATGAGGCATTGGTACTATGATGAGGCACAGGGGGCGCTATTACTGTGTGTAGGTAATGAGGCATTGGTACTATGAGGGGGCACAGGGGGCGCTATTATTGTATGTAGGTAATGAGGCATTGGTACTATGAGGAGGCACAGGGGGCGCTATTACTGTGTGTAGGTAATGAGGCATTGGTACTATGAGGAGGCACAGGGGGTGCTATTACTGTGTGTAGGTAATGAGGCATTGGTACTATGAGGAGGCACAGGGGCGCTATTACTGTATGTAGGTAATGAGGCATTGGTACTATGAGGAGGCACAGGGGGCGCTATTACTGTATGTAGGTAATGAGGCATTAGTGCTATGAGGAGGCACAGGGGTCGCTATTACTGTGTGTAGGTAATGAGGCATTGGTACTATGAGGAGGCACAGGGGGCGCTATTACTGTATGTAGGTAATGAGGCATTGGTACTATGAGGAGGCACAGGGGCGCTATTACTGTATGTAGGTAATGAGGCATTGGTGCTATGAGGAGGCACAGGGGGTGCTATTACTGTGTGTAGGTAATGAGGCATTGGTACTATGAGGAGGCACAGGGGTCGCTATTACTGTGTGTAGGTAATGAGGCATTGGTACTATGAGGAGGCACAGGGGGCGCTATTACTGTGTGTAGGTAATGAGGCATTGGTACTATGAGGAGGCACAGGGGGCGCTATGATTGTATGTAGGTAATGAGGCATTGGTACTATGAGGATGCGCAGGGGGCGCTATTACTGTGTGTAGGTAATGAGGCATTGGTACTATGATGAGGCGCAGGGGGCGCTATTACTGTATGTAGGTAATGAGGCATTGATACTATGAGGATGCACAGGGGGGCGCTATTACTGTATGTAGGTAATGAGGCATTGGTACTATGAGGAGGCACAGGGGGCGCTATGATTGTATGTAGGTAATGAGGCATTGGTACTATGAGGATGCGCAGGGGGCGCTATTACTGTGTGTAGGTAATGAGGCATTGGTACTATGATGAGGCACAGGGGGCGCTATTACTGTGTGTAGGTAATGATGCATTGGTACTATGAGGAGGCACAGGGGCGCTATTACTGTCTGTAGGTAATGAGGCATTGGTGCTATGAGGAGGCACAGGGGGCGCTATTACTGTGTGTAGGTAATGAGGCATTGGTACTATGAGGAGGCACAGGGGCGCTATTACTGTCTGTAGGTAATGAGGCATTGGTACTATGATGAGGCACAGGGGGCGCTATTACTGTGTGTAGGTAATGAGGCATTGGTACTATGAGGAGGCACAGGGGCGCTATTACTGTCTGTAGGTAATGAGGCATTGGTACTATGAGGAGGCACAGGGGCGCTATTACTGTGTGTAGGTAATGAGGCATTGGTACTATGAGGAGGCACAGGGGTCGCTATTACTGTGTGTAGGTAATGAGGCATTGGTACTATGAGGAGGCACAGGGGGCGCTATTACTGTATGTAGGTAATGAGGCATTGGTACTATGAGGAGGCACAGGGGGCGCTATTACTGTGTGTAGGTAATGAGGCATTGGTACTATGAGGGGGCACAGGGGGCGCTATTACTGTATGTAGGTAATGAGGCATTGGTATTATGAGGAGGCACAGGGGGCGCTATTACTGTGTGTAGGTAATGAGGCATTGGTACTATGAGGAGGCACAGGGGGTGCTATTACTGTGTGTAGGTAATGAGGCATTGGTACTATGAGGAGGCACAGGGGTCGCTATTACTGTGTGTAGGTAATGAGGCATTGGTACTATGAGGAGGCACAGGGGTCGCTATTACTGTATGTAGGTAATGAGGCATTGGTACTATGATGAGGCACAGGGGGCGCTATTACTGTGTGTAGGTAATGAGGCATTGGTACTATGAGGGGGCACAGGGGGCGCTATTATTGTATGTAGGTAATGAGGCATTGGTACTATGAGGAGGCACAGGGGGCGCTATTACTGTGTGTAGGTAATGAGGCATTGGTACTATGAGGAGGCACAGGGGGTGCTATTACTGTGTGTAGGTAATGAGGCATTGGTACTATGAGGAGGCACAGGGGGCGCTATTACTGTGTGTAGGTAATGAGGCATTGGTACTATGAGGAGGCACAGGGGGCGCTATTACTGTGTGTAGGTAATGAGGCATTGGTACTATGAGGATGCACAGGGGGGCTATTACTGTGTGTAGGTAATGAGGCATTGGTACTATGAGGAGGCACAGGGGGCGCTATTACTGTGTGTAGGTAATGAGGCATTGGTACTATGAGGAGGCACAGGGGGGCGCTATTACTGTGTGTAGGTAATGAGGCATTGGTGCTATGAGGATGCACAGGGGGCGCTATTACTGTATGTAGGTAATGAGGCATTGTTACTATGAGGAGGCACAGGGGGCGCTAATACTGTATGTAGGTAATGAGGCATTGGTACTATGAGGAGGCACAGGGGGCGCTATTACTGTATGTAGGTAATGAGGCATTGGTGCTATGAGGATGCACAGGGGGGCTATTACTGTGTGTAGGTAATGAGGCATTGGTACTATGAGGAGGCACAGGGGGGCGCTATTACTGTGTGTAGGTAATGAGGCATTGGTGCTATGAGGAGGCACAGGGGGCGCTATTACTGTGTGTAGGTAATGAAGCATTGGTACTATGAGGAGGCACAGGGGGCGCTATTACTGTGTGTAGGTAATGAGGCATTGGTACTATGAGGAGGCACAGGGGGCGCTATTACTGTGTGTAGGTAATGAGGCATTGGTACTATGAGGAGGCACAGGGGGGCGCTATTACTGTGTGTAGGTAATGAGGCATTGGTGCTATGAGGAGGCACAGGGGGCGCTATTACTGTGTGTAGGTAATGAGGCATTGGTACTATGAGGAGGCACAGGGGGGCTATTACTGTATGTAGGTAATGAGACATTGGTACTATGAGGAGGCACAGGGGGCGCTATTACTGTCTGTAGGTAATGAGACATTGGTACTATGAGGAGGCACAGGGGGCGCTATTACTGTCTGTAGGTAATGAGGCATTGGTACTATGAGGAGGCACAGGGGGGCTATTACTGTATGTAGGTAATGAGGCATTGGTACTATGAGGAGGCACAGGGGCGCTATTACTGTATGTAGGTAATGAGGCTTTGGTACTATGAGGAGGCACAGGGGGCGCTATTACTGTATGTAGGTAATGAGGCATTGGTACTATGAGGGGGCACAGGGGACGCTATTACTGTATGTAGGTAATGAAGCATTGGTACTATGAGGAGGCACAGGGGGCGCTATTACTGTGTGTAGGTAATGAAGCTTTGGTACTATGAGGAGGCACAGGGGGCGCTATTACTGTATGTAGGTAATGAGGCATTGGTACTATGAGGAGGCACAGGGGGCGCTATTACTGTGTGTAGGTAATGAGGCATTGGTACTATGAGGAGGCACAGGGGGCGCTATTACTGTATGTAGGTAATGAGGCATTGGTACTATGAGGAGGCACAGGGGGCGCTATTACTGTATGTAGGTAATGAGGCATTGGTACTATGAGGAGGCACAGGGGGCGCTATTACTGTATGTAGGTAATGAGGCATTGGTGCTATGAGGAGGCACAGGGGGCGCTATTACTGTGTGTAGGTAATGAAGCATTGGTACTATGAGGAGGCACAGGGGGCGCTATTACTGTGTGTAGGTAATGAGGCATTGGTACTATGAGGAGGCACAGGGGGCGCTATTACTGTGTGTAGGTAATGAGGCATTGGTGCTATGAGGAGGCACAGGGGGCGCTATTACTGTGTGTAGGTAATGAGGCATTGGTACTATGAGGAGGCACAGGGGGGCGCTATTACTGTGTGTAGGTAATGAGGCATTGGTACTATGAGGAGGCACAGGGGGGCTATTACTGTGTGTAGGTAATGAAGCATTGGTACTATGAGGAGGCACAGGGGGCGCTATTACTGTGTGTAGGTAATGAGGCATTGGTACTATGAGGAGGCACAGGGGGGCACTATTACTGTGTGTAGGTAATGAGGCATTGGTGCTATGAGGAGGCACAGGGGGCGCTATTACTGTGTGTAGGTAATGAAGCTTTGGTACTATGAGGGGGCGCTATTACTGTATGTAGGTAATGAGGCTTTGGTACTATGAGGAGGCACAGGGGGCGCTATTACTGTATGTAGGTAATGAGGCATTGGTACTATGAGGGGGCGCTATTACTGTATGTAGGTAATGAGGCATTGGTGCTATGAGGGGGCACAGGGGGCGCTATTACTGTGTGTAGGTAATGAGGCATTGGTACTATGAGGAGGCACAGGGGGCGCTATTACTGTGTGTAGGTAATGAAGCTTTGGTACTATGAGGGGGCGCTATTACTGTATGTAGGTAATGAGGCATTGGTACTATGAGGAGGCACAGGGGGCGCTATTACTGTATGTAGGTAATGAGGCATTGGTACTATGAGGGGGCGCTATTACTGTATGTAGGTAATGAGGCATTGGTGCTATGAGGGGGCACAGGGGGCGCTATTACTGTGTGTAGGTAATGAGGCATTGGTACTATGAGGGGGCGCTATTACTGTATGTAGGTAATGAGGCATTGGTACTATGAGGAGGCACAGGGGGCGCTATTACTGTGTGTAGGTAATGAGGCATTGGTATTATGAGGAGGCACAGGGGGCGCTATTACTGTGTGTAGGTAATGAGGCATTGGTACTATGAGGAGGCACAGGGGGCGCTATTACTGTGTGTTGGTAATGAGGCATTGGTATTATGAGGAGGCACAGGGGGCGCTATTACTGTGTGTAGGTAATGAGACATTGGTACTATGAGGAGGCACAGGGGGCGCTATTACTGTATGTAGGTAATGAGTCATCGGTACTATGAGGAGGCACAGGGGACGCTATTACTGTATATAGGTAATGAGGCATTGGTACTATGAGGAGGCACAGGGGGCGCTATTACTGTATGTAGGTAATGAGGCATTGGTACTATGAGGAGGCACAGGGGGCGCTATTACTGTATGTAGGTAATGAGGCATTGGTACTATGAGGAGGCACAGGGGACGCTATTACTGTGTGTAGGTAATGAGGCATTGGTGCTATGAGGAGGCACAGGGGGCGCTATTACTGTGTGTAGTTAATCAGGCATTGGTACTATGATGAGGCACAGGGGGCGCTATTACTGTATGTAGGTAATGAGGCATTGATACTATGAGGATGCACAGGGGGCGCTATTACTGTATGTAGGTAATGAGGCATTGGTACTATGAGGATGCACAGGGGGCGCTATTACTGTGTGTAGGTAATGAGGCATCGGTACTATGAGGAGGCACAGGGGGCGCTATTACTGTGTGTAGGTAATGAGGCATTGGTGCTATGAGGAGGCACAGGGGGCGCTATTACTGTATGTAGGTAATGAGGCATTGGTACTATGAGGAGGCACAGGGGGCGCTATTACTGTATGTAGGTAATGAGGCATTGGTACTATGAGGAAGCACAGGGGGCGCTATTACTGTATGTAGGTAATGAGGCATTGGTGCTATGAGGAGGCACAGGGGGCGCTATTACTGTATGTAGGTAATGAAGCATTGGTACTATGAGGAGGCACAGGGGGCGCTATTACTGTGTGTAGGTAATGAGGCATTGGTACTATGAGGAGGCACAGGGGGGCGCTATTACTGTGTGTAGGTAATGAGGCATTGGTGCTATGAGGAGGCACAGGGGGCGCTATTACTGTGTGTAGGTAATGAAGCATTGGTACTATGAGGAGGCACAGGGGGCGCTATTACTGTGTGTAGGTAATGAGGCATTGGTACTATGAGGAGGCACAGGGGGGCGCTATTACTGTGTGTAGGTAATGAGGCATTGGTGCTATGAGGAGGCACAGGGGGCGCTATTACTGTGTGTAGGTAATGAGGCATTGGTGCTATGAGGAGGCACAGGGGGCGCTATTACTGTGTGTAGGTAATAAAGCTTTGGTACTATGAGGGGGCACAGGGGGCGCTATTACTGTATGTAGGTAATGAGGCTTTGGTACTATGAGGAGGCACAGGGGGCGCTATTACTGTATGTAGGTAATGAGGCATTGGTGCTATGAGGGGGCACAGGGGGCGCTATTACTGTGTGTAGGTAATGAGGCATTGGTACTATGAGGAGGCACAGGGGGCGCTATTACTGTATGTAGGTAATGAGGCATTGGTACTATGAGGGGGCGCTATTACTGTATGTAGGTAATGAGGCATTGGTGCTATGAGGGGGCGCTATTACTGTATGTAGGTAATGAGGCATTGGTACTATGAGGGGGCGCTATTACTGTATGTAGGTAATGAGGCATTGGTGCTATGAGGGGGTGCTATTACTGTGTGTAGGTAATGAGGCATTGGTACTATGAGGGGGCGCTATTACTGTATGTAGGTAATGAGGCATTGGTATTATGAGGAGGCACAGGGGGCGCTATTACTGTGTGTAGGTAATGAGGCATTGGTGCTATGAGGAGGCACAGGGGGCGCTATTACTATGTGTAGGTAATGAGGCATTGGTACTATGAGGGGGAACAGGGGGCGCTATTACTGTGTGTTGGTAATGAGGCATTGGTACTATGAGGAGGCACAGGGGGCGCTATTACTGTGTGTTGGTAATGAGGCATTGGTATTATGAGGAGGCACAGGGGGCGCTATTACTGTGTGTAGGTAATGAGACATTGGTACTATGAGGAGGCACAGGGGGGCTATTACTGTGTGTAGGTAATGAGGCATTGGTACTATGAGGAGGCACAGGGGGCGCTATTACTGTGTGTAGGTAATGAGGCATTGGTATTATGAGGAGGCACAGGGGGCGCTATTACTGTGTGTTGGTAATGATGCATTGGTACTATGAGGAGGCACAGAGGGCGCTATTACTGTGTGTTGGTAATGATGCATTGGTACTATGAGGAGGCACAGGGGGCGCTATTACTGTATGTAGGTAATGAGGCATTGGTACTATGAGGAGGCACAGAGGGCGCTATTACTGTGTGTAGGTAATGAGACATTGGTACTATGAGGAGGCACAGGGGGGCTATTACTGTGTGTAGGTAATGAGGCATTGGTACTATGAGGAGGCACAGGGGGCGCTATTACTGTATGTAGGTAATGAGGCATTGGTACTATGAGGAGGCACAGGGGGCGCTATTACTGTGTGTAGGTAATGAGGCATTGGTACTATGATTAGGCACAGGGGGCGCTATTACTGTATGTAGGTAATGAGGCATTGGTACTATGAGGAGGCACAGGGGGCGCTATTACTGTGTGTAGGTAATGAGACATTGGTACTATGAGGAGGCACAGGGGGGCTATTACTGTGTGTAGGTAATGAGGCATTGGTACTATGAGGATGCACAGGGGGCGCTATTACTGTATGTAGGTAATGAGGCATTGGTACTATGAGGAGGCACAGGGGGCGCTATTACTGTGTGTAGGTAATGAGGCATTGGTACTATGAGGAGGCACAGGGGGCGCTATTACTGTGTGTAGGTAATGAGGCATTGGTACTATGAGGAGGCACAGGGGGCGCTATTACTGTGTGTAGGTAATGAGGCATTGGTGCTATGAGTAGGCACAGGGGGAGCTATTACTGTGTGTAGGTAATGAGGCATTGGTACTATGAGGAGGCACAGGGGGGCTATTACTGTGTGTAGGTAATGAAGCATTGGTGCTATGAGGAGGCACAGGGGGCGCTATTACTGTATGGAGGTAATGAGGCATTGGTACTATGAGGAGGCACAGGGGGGCTATTACTGTGTGTAGGTAATGAGGCATTGGTGCTATGAGGAGGCACAGGGGGCGCTATTACTGTATGGAGGTAATGAGGCATTGGTACTATGAGGAGGCACAGGGGGCACTATTACTGTATGTAGGTAATGAGGCATTGGTACTATGAGGAGGCACAGGGGGCGCTATTACTGTATGTAGGTAATGAGGCATTGGTACTATGAGGAGGCACAGGGGGCGCTATTACTGTATGTAGGTAATGAGGCATTGGTGCTATGAGTAGGCACAGGGGGCGCTATTACTGTGTGTAGGTAATGAGGCATTGGTACTATGAGGAGGCACAGGGGGCGCTATTACTGTGTGTAGGTAATGAGGCATTGGTACTATGAGGAGGCACAGGGGGCGCTATTACTGTATGTAGGTAATGAGGCATTGGTGCTATGAGTAGGCACAGGGGGCGCTATTACTGTGTGTAGGTAATGAGGCATTGATACTATGAGGAGGCACAGGGGGAGCTATTACTGTGTGTAGGTAATGAGGCATTGGTGCTATGAGGAGGTACAGGGGGTGCTATTACTGTATGTAGGTAACGAGGCATTGGTACTATGAGGAGGCACAGGGGGCGCTATTACTGTGTGCAGGTAATGAGGCATTGGTACTATGAGGAGGCATAGGGGGCGCTATTACTGTGTGTAGGTAATGAGGCATTGGTATTATGAGGAGGCACAGGGGGAGCTATTACTGTGTGTAGGTAATGAGGCACAGGGGGCGCTATTACTGTGTGTAGGTAATGAGGCATTGGTGCTATGAGGAGGCACAGGGGGCGCTATTACTGTGTGTAGGTAATGAAGCATTGGTGCTATGAGGAGGCACAGGGGGCGCTATTACTGTATGTAGGTAATGAGGCATTGGTACTATGAGGAGGCACAGGGGGCGCTATTACTGTGTGTAGGTAATGAGGCATTGGTACTATGAGGAGGCACAGGGGGCGCTATTACTGTGTGTTGGTAATGAGGCATTGGTATTATGAGGAGGCACAGGGGGCGCTATTACTGTGTGTAGGTAATGAGGCATTGGTACTATGAGGAGGCACAGGGGGGCGATTACTGTGTGTGGGTAATGAGGCATTGGTACTATGAGCAGGCACAGGGGGCGCTATTACTGTGTGTAGGTAATGAGGCATTGGTACTATGAGGAGGCACAGGGGGCGCTATTACTGTGTGTAGGTAATGAGGCATTGGTACTATGAGGAGGCACAGGGGGCGCTATTACTGTGTGTTGGTAATGAGGCATTGGTATTATGAGGAGGCACAGGGGGCGCTATTACTGTGTGTAGGTAATGAGGCATTGGTACTATGAGCAGGCACAGGGGGCGCTATTACTGTGTGTAGGTAATGAGGCATTGGTACTATGAGGAGGCACAGGGGGCGCTATTACTGTGTGTAGGTAATGAGGCATTGGTACTATGAGGAGGCACAGGGGGGCGATTACTGTGTGTAGGTAATGAGGCATTGGTACTATGAGGAGGCACAGGGGGCGCTATTACTGTGTGTAGGTAATGAGGCATTGGTACTATGAGGAGGCACAGGGGGCGCTATTACTGTGTGTAGGTAATGAGGCATTGGTGCTATGAGGGGGCACAGGGGCGCTATTACTGTATGTAGGTAATGAGGCATTGGTACTATGAGGAGGCACAGAGGGCGCTATTACTGTGTGTAGGTAATGAGGCATTGGTACTATGAGGAGGCACAGGGGGCGCTATTACTGTATGTAGGTAATGAGGCATTGGTACTATGAGGAGGCACAGGGGGCGCTATTACTGTATGTAGGTAATGAGGCATTGGTACTATGAGGAGGCACAGAGGGCGCTATTACTGTGTGTAGGTAATGAGGCATTGGTACTATGAGGAGGCACAGAGGGCGCTATTACTGTGTGTAGGTAATGAGGCATTGGTACTATGAGGAGGCACAGGGGGGCGCTATTACTGTATGTAGGTAATGAGGCATTGGTACTATGAGGAGGCACAGAGGGCGCTATTACTGTGTGTAGGTAATGAGGCATTGGTACTATGAGGAGGCACAGGGGGCGCTATTACTGTATGTAGGTAATGAGGCATTGGTACTATGAGGAGGCACAGGGGGCGCTATTAATGTGTGTAGGTAATGAGGCATTGGTACTATGAGGGGGCGCTATTACTGTGTGTAGGTAATGAAGCATTGGTGCTATGAGGAGGCACAGGGGGCGCTATTACTGTGTGTAGGTAATGAGGCATTGGTACTATGAGGAGGCACAGGGGGCGCTATTACTGTGTGTAGGTAATGAGGCATTGGTATTATGAGGAGGCACAGGGGGGCTATTACTGTGTGTAGGTAATGAGGCAATGTTATTATGAGGAGGCACAGGGGGCGCTATTACTGTATGTAGGTAATGAGGCATTGGTACTATGAGGAGGCACAGGGGGCGCTATTACTGTGTGTAAGTAATGAGGCATTGGTACTATGAGGAGGCACAGGGGGCGCTATTACTGTGTGTAGGTAATGAGGCATTGGTACTATGAGGGGGCACAGGGGGCGCTATTACTGTGTGTAGGTAATGAGGCATTGGTACTATGAGGAGGCACAGGGGGCGCTATTACTGTGTGTAGGTAATGAGGCATTGGTACTATGAGGAGGCACAGGGGGCGCTATTACTGTATGTAGGTAATGAGGCATTGGTGCTATGAGGAGGCACAGAGGGCGCTATTACTGTGTGTAGGTAATGAGGCATTGGTACTATGAGGATGCACAGGGGGCGCTATTACTGTGTGTAGGTAATGAGGCATTGGTACTATGAGGGGGCACAGGGGGCGCTATTACTGTGTGTAGGTAATGAAGCATTGGTACTATGAGGAGGCACAGGGGGGCTATTACTGTGTGTAGGTAATGAGGCATTGGTGCTATGAGGAGGCGCCGGGGGCGCTATTACTGTGTGTAGGTAATGAGGCATTGGTACTATGAGGGGGCACAGGGGGCGCTATTACTGTGTGTAGGTAATGAGGCATTGGTACTATGAGGAGGCACAGGGGGCGCTATTACTGTGTGTAGGTAATGAGGCATTGGTGCTATGAGGAGGCGCCGGGGGCGCTATTACTGTGTGTAGGTAATGAGGCATTGGTACTATGAGGATGCACAGGGGGCGCTATTACTGTGTGTAGGTAATGAGGCATTGGTACTATGAGGATGCACAGGGGGCGCTATTACTGTGTAGAGGTAATGAGGCATTGGTACTATGAGGAGGCACAGGGGGCGCTATTACTGTGTGTAGGTAATGAGGCATTGGTGCTATGAGGAGGCGCAGGGGGCGCTATTACTGTGTGTAGGAAATGAGACATTGGTACTATAAGGAGGCACAGGGGGCGCTATTACTGTGTGTAGGTAATGAGGCATTGGTACTATGAGGAGGCACAGGGGGCGCTATTACTGTGTGTAGGTAATGAGGCATTGGTACTATGAGGAGGCACAGGGGGGCGCTATTACTGTATGTAGGTAATGAGGCATTGGTACTATGAGGAGGCACAGGGGGCGCTATTACTGTATGTAGGTAATGAGACATTGGTACTATGAGGAGGCACAGGGGGCGCTATTACTGTATGTAGGTAATGAGGCATTGGTACTATGAGGAGGCACAGGGGGCGCTATTACTGTGTGTAGGTAATGAGGCATTGGTGCTATGAGGAGGCACAGGGGGCGCTATTACTGTGTGTAGGTAATGAGGCATTGGTACTATGAGGAGGCACAGGGGGCGCTATTACTGTATGTAGGTAATGAGGCATTGGTACTATGAGGAGGCACAGGGGGCGCTATTACTGTGTGTAGGTAATGAGGCATTGGTACTATGAGGAGGCACAGGGGGCGCTATTACTGTGTGTAGGTAATGAGGCATTGGTAGTATGAGGAGGCACAGGGGGCGCTATTACTGTATGTAGGAAATGAGACATTGGTACTATAAGGAGGCACAGGGGGCGCTATTACTGTGTGTAGGTAATGAGGCATTGGTACTATGAGGAGGCACAGGGGGCGCTATTACTGTATGTAGGTAATGAGGCATTGGTACTATGAGGAGGCACAGGGGGCGCTATTACTGTGTGTAGGTAATGAGGCATTGGTACTATGAGGAGGCACAGGGGGCGCTATTACTGTATGTAGGAAATGAGACATTGGTACTATAAGGAGGCACAGGGGGCGCTATTACTGTGTGTAGGTAATGAGGCATTGGTACTATGAGGAGGCACAGGGGGCGCTATTACTGTATGTAGGTAATGAGACATTGGTACTATAAGGAGGCACAGGGGGCGCTATTACTGTGTGTAGGTAATGAGGCATTGGTACTATGAGGGGGCACAGGGGGGCTATTACTGTATGTAGGTAATGAGGCATTGGTACTATAAGGAGGCACAGGGGGCGCTATTACTGTGTGTAGGTAATGAGGCATTGGTACTATGAGGAGGCACAGGGGGCGCTATTACTGTATGTAGGTAATGAGGCATTGGTACTATGAGGAGGCACAGGGGGCGCTATTACTGTATGTAGGTAATGAGGCATTGGTACTATGAGGAGGCACAGGGGGCGCTATTACTGTGTGTAGGTAATGAGGCATTGGTACTATGAGGAGGCACAGGGGGCGCTATTACTGTGTGTAGGTAATGAGGCATTGGTACTATGAGGAGGCACAGGGGGCGCTATTACTGTGTGTAGGTAATGAAGCATTGGTACTATGAGGAGGCACAGGGGGCGCTATTACTGTGTGTAGGTAATGAGGCATTGGTACTATGAGGAGGCACAGGGGGCGCTATTACTGTGTGTAGGTAATGAGGCATTGGTACTATGAGGAGGCACAGGGGGGCTATTACTGTGTGTAGGTAATGAAGCATTGGTACTATGAGGAGGCACAGGGGGCGCTATTACTGTGTGTAGGTAATGAGGCATTGGTACTATGAGGAGGCACAGGGGGGCTATTACTGTGTGTAGGTAATGAGGCATTGGTACTATGAGGAGGCACAGGGGGCGCTATTACTGTGTGTAGGTAATGAGGCATTGGTACTATGAGGAGGCACAGGGGGGCTATTACTGTGTGTAGGTAATGAGGCATTGGTACTATGAGGAGGCACAGGGGGCGCTATTACTGTGTGTAGGTAATGAGGCATTGGTACTATGAGGAGGCACAGGGGGCGCTATTACTGTATGTAGGTAATGAGGCATTGGTACTATGAGGAGGCACAGGGGGCGCTATTACTGTGTGTAGGTAATGAGGCATTGGTAATATGAGGAGGCACAGGGGGCGCTATTACTGTGTGTAGGTAATGAGGCATTGGTACTATGAGGAGGCACAGGGGGGCTATTACTGTGTGTAGGTAATGAGGCAATGTTATTATGAGGAGGCACAGGGGGCGCTATTACTGTGTGTAGGTAATGAGGCATTGGTACTATGAGGAGGCACAGGGGGCGCTATTACTGTGTGTAGGTAATGAGGCATTGGTGCTATGAGGAGGCACAGGGGGCGCTATTACTGTGTGTAGGTAATGAGGCATTGGTACTATGAGGAGGCACAGGGGACGCTATTACTGTGTGTTGGTAATGAGACATTGGTGCTATGAGGAGGCACAGGGGGCGCTATTACTGTATGTAGGTAATGAGGCATTGGTGCTATGAGGAGGCACAGGGGGCGCTATTACTGTATGTAGGTAATGAGGCATTGGTGCTATGAGGAGGCACAGGGGGCGCTATTACTGTGTGTAGGTAATGAGGCATTGGTACTATGAGGAGGCACAGGGGGCGCTATTACTGTGTGTAGGTAATGAGGCATTGGTGCTATTAGGAGGCACAGGGGGCGCTATTACTGTATGTAGGTAATGAGGCATTGGTATTATGAGGAGGCACAGGGGGCGCTATTACTGTGTGCAGGTAATGAGGCATTGGTATTATGAGGAGGCACAGGGGGCGCTATTACTGTGTGTAGGTAATGAGGCATTGGTGCTATGAGGAGGCACAGGGGGCGCTATTACTGTGTGCAGGTAATGAGGCATTGGTATTATGAGGAGGCACAGGGGGCGCTATTACTGTGTGCAGGTAATGAGGCATTGGTGCTATGAGGAGGCACAGGGGGCGCTATTACTGTGTGTGGGTAATGAGGCATTGGTACTATGAGGAGGCACAGGGGGCGCTATTACTGTGTGTAGGTAATGAGGCATTGGTACTATGAGGAGGCACAGGGGGCGCTATTACTGTGTGTAGGTAATGAGGCATTGGTACTATGAGGAGGCACAGGGGGCGCTATTACTGTGTGTAGGTAATGAGGCATTGGTACTATGAGGAGGCACAGGGGGCGCTATTACTGTGTGTAGGTAATGAGGCATTGGTACTATGAGGAGGCACAGGGGGCGCTATTACTGTGTGCAGGTAATGAGGCATTGGTACTATGAGGATGCACAGGGGGCGCTATTACTGTATGTAGGTAATGAGGCATTGGTACTATGAGGAGGCACAGGGGGCGCTATTACTGTATGTAGGTAATGAGGCATTGGTACTATGACGATGCACAGGGGGCGCTATTACTGTATGTAGGTAATGAGGCATTGGTACTATGACGATGCACAGGGGGCGCTATTACTGTGTGTAGGTAATGAGGCATTGGTACTATGAGGAGGCACAGGGGGCGCTATTACTGTGTGCAGGTAATGAGGCATTGGTACTATGAGGATGCACAGGGGGCGCTATTACTGTATGTAGGTAATGAGGCATTGGTACTATGAGGAGGCACAGGGGGCGCTATTACTGTATGTAGGTAATGAGGCATTGGTACTATGACGATGCACAGGGGGCGCTATTACTGTATGTAGGTAATGAGGCATTGGTACTATGACGATGCACAGGGGGCGCTATTACTGTGTGTAGGTAATGAGGCATTGGTACTATGAGGAGGCGCAGGGGGCGCTATTACTGTGTGTGGGTAATGACGCATTGGTACTATGACGATGCACAGGGGGCGCTATTACTGTATGTAGGTAATGAGGCATTGGTACTATGACGATGCACAGGGGGCGCTATTACTGTATGTAGGTAATGAGGCATTGGTACTATGAGGAGGCGCAGGGGGCGCTATTACTGTGTGTGGGTAATGAGGCATTGGTACTATGAGGAGGCACAGGGGGCGCTATTACTGTGTGTAGGTAATGAGGCACTGGAACTATGAGGAGGCGCAGGGGGCGCTATTACTGTATGTAGGTAATGAGGCATTGGTACTATGAGGAGGCACAGGGGGCGCTATTACTGTATGTGGGTAATGAGGCATTGGTACTATGAGGAGGCACAGGGGGCGCTATTACTGTGTGTAGGTAATGAGGCATTGGTATTATGAGGAGGCACAGGGGGCGCTATTACTGTGTGCAGGTAATGAGGCATTGGTACTATGAGGAGGCACAGGGGGGCGCTATTACTGTGTGTAGGTAATGAGGTATTGGTACTATGAGGAGGCACAGGGGGCGCTATTACTGTATGTAGGTAATGAGACATTGGTACTATGAGGAGGCACAGGGGGCGCTATTACTGTATGTAGGTAATGAGGCATTGGTACTATGAGGAGGCACAGGGGGCGCTATTACTGTGTGTAGGTAATGATGCATTGGTACTATGAGGAGGTACAGGGGGCGCTATTACTGTATGTAGGTATTGAGGCATTGGTACTATGAGGAGGCACAGGGGGCGCTATTACTGTATGTAGGTAATGAGGCATTGGTACTATGAGGAGGCACAGGGGGCGCTATTACTGTATGTAGGTAATGAGGCATTGGTGCTATGAGGAGGCACAGGGGGCGCTATTACTGTGTGTAGGTAATGAGGCATTGGTACTATGAGGAGGCGCAGGGGGCGCTATTACTGTATGTAGGTAATGAGGCATTGGTACTATGAGGAGGCACAGGGGGCGCTATTACTGTGTGTAGGTAATGAGGCATTGGTACTATGAGGAGGCACAGGGGGCGCTATTACTGTACGTAGGTAATGAGGCATTGGTACTATGAGGAGGTACAGGGGGCGCTATTACTGTGTGTAGGTAATGAGGCATTGATACTATGAGGAGGCACAGGGGGCGCTATTACTGTGTGTAGGTAATGAGGCATTGGTACTATGAGGAGGCACAGGGGGCGCTATTACTGTGTGTAGGTAATGAGGCATTGGTACTATGAGGAGGTACAGGGGGAGCTATTACTGTGTGTAGGTAATGAGGCATTGGTATTATGAGGAGGCACAGGGGGAGCTATTACTGTGTGTAGGTAATGAGGCATTGGTGCTATGAGGAGGCACAGGGGGGCGCTATTACTGTATGTAGGTAATGAGGCATTGGTACTATGAGGATGCACAGGGGGCGCTATTACTGTATGTAGGTAATGAGGCATCGGTACTATGAGGAGGCACAGGGGGGCGCTATTACTGTATGTAGGTAATGAGGCATCGGTACTATGAGGAGGCACAGGGGGCGCTATTACTGTATGTAGGTAATGAAGCATTGGTACTATGAGCAGGCACAGGGGGCGCTATTACTGTATGTAGGTAATGAGGCATTGGTACTATGAGGAGGCACAGGGGCGCTATTACTGTGTGTAGGTAATGAAGCATTGATACTATGAGGAGGTACAGGGGGCACTATTACTGTGTGTAGGTAATGAGGCATTGGTGCTATGAGGAGGCGCAGGGGGCGCTATTACTGTATGTAGGTAATGAGGCATTGGTGCTATGAGGAGGCGCAGGGGGCGCTATTACTGTATGTAGGTAATGAGGCATCGGTACTATGAGGAGGCACAGGGGGCGCTATTACTGTGTGCAGGTAATGAGGCATTGGTACTATGAGGAGGCACAGGGGGGCTATTACTGTATGTAGGTAATGAGGCATTGGTGCTATGAGGAGGCACAGGGGACGCTATTACTGTATGTAGGTAATGAGGCATTGGTACTATGAGGAGGCACAGGGGCGCTATTACTGTCTGTAGGTAATGAGGCATTGGTACTATGAGGAGGCACAGGGGCGCTATTACTGTCTGTAGGTAATGAGGCATTGGTGCTATGAGGAGGCACAGGGGGCGCTATTACTGTGTGTAGGTAATGAGGCATTGGTACTATGAGGAGGCACAGGGGACGCTATTACTGTATGTAGGTAATGAGGCATTGGTACTATGAGGAGGCACAGGGGACGCTATTACTGTATGTAGGTAATGAGGCATTGGTGCTATGAGGAGGCACAGGGGGAGCTATTACTGTATGTAGGTAATGAGGCATTGGTACTATGAGGAGGCACAGGGGGCGCTATTACTGTGTGTAGATAATGAGGCATTGGTGCTATGAGGAGGCACAGGGGGCGCTATTACTGTGTGTAGGTAATGAGGCATTGGTACTATGAGGAGGCACAGGGGGGCTATTACTGTGTGTAGGTAATGAGGCATTGGTGCTATGAGGAGGCACAGGGGACGCTATTACTGTATGTAGGTAATGAGGCATTGGTGCTATGAGGAGGCGCAGGGGGCGCTATTACTGTGTGTATGTAATGAAGCATTGATACTATGAGGAGGCACAGGGGGCGCTATTACTGTGTGTAGGTAATGAAGCATTGGTACTATGAGGAGGCACAGGGGGCGCTATTACTGTATGTAGGTAATGAGGCATTGGTACTATGAGGAGGCACAGGGGGGCTATTACTGTGTGTAGGTAATGAGGCATTGTTATTATGAGGAGGCACAGGGGGCGCTATTACTGTGTGTAGGTAATGAGGCATTGGTGCTATGAGGAGGCACAGGGGGCGCTATTACTATGTGTAGGTAATGAGGCATTGGTACTATGAGGAGGCACAGAGGGCGCTATTACTATGTGTAGGTAATGAGGCATTGGTACTATGAGGAGGCACAGAGGGGGCTATTACTGTATGTAGGTAATGAGGCATTGGTACTATGAGGAGGCACAGAGGGCGCTATTACTGTGTGTAGGTAATGAGGCATTGGTACTATGAGGAGGCACAGGGGGGCTATTACTGTGTGTAGGTAATGAAGCATTGATACTATGAGGAGGCACAGGGGGCGCTATTACTGTGTGTAGGTAATGAGGCATTGGTACTATGAGGAGGCACAGGGGGCGCTATTACTGTGTGTAGGTAATGAGGCATTGGTACTATGAGGAGGCACAGGGGGCGCTATTACTGTGTGTAGGTAATGAGGCATTGGTACTATGAGGAGGCACAGGGGGCGCTATTACTGTGTGTAGGTAATGATGCATTGGTACTATGTGGAGGCACAGGGGGCGCTATTACTGTGTGTAGGTAATGAGGCATTGGTACTATGAGGAGGCACAGGGGGCGCTATTACTGTGTGTAGGTAATGAGGCATTGGTACTATGAGGAGGCACAGGGGGCGCTATTACTGTGTAGGTAATGAGGCATTGGTACTATGATGAGGCACAGGGGACGCTATTACTGTATGTAGGTAATGAGGCATTGGTACTATGATGAGGCACAGGGGGCGCTATTACTGTATGTAGGTAATGAGGCATTGGTACTATGAGGAGGCACAGGGGGGCGCTATTACTGTATGTAGGTAATGAGGCATTGGTACTATGAGGAGGTACAGGGGGCGCTATTACTGTGTGTAGGTAATGAGGCATTGGTACTATGAGGAGGCACAGGGGGCGCTATTACTGTATGTAGGTAATGAGGCATTGGTACTATGAGGAGGTACAGGGGGAGCTATTACTGTGTGTAGGTAATGAGGCATTGGTACTATGAGGAAGCACAGGGGGCGCTATTACTGTATGTAGGTAATGAGGCATTGGTACTATGAGGAAGCACAGGGGGCGCTATTACTGTATGTAGGTAATGAGGCATTGGTACTATGAGGAGGCCATTGTTGGTCTTGGCCGAATAGAGAAGATATGAGATCATGAACCCACTGATGGGCGACGTCAGCGGTGATCACTGGATTTATCGGTGATCACTGGATCTATCGGTGCTGTATACACACATCTGGTCCCGGAGTATAACTGCTATCCACCACTATAGCGCCACCATGTGGCGGTAGTATCTGGTCACTTGCGGTTCTGGTATGGCGGTAGCTTTTTCCCTGTATATTAATGATCAGTATGGTGGTGTTACAGTCCTTGGTTACTTTGCGGTTGTATTTTCTGGTCACGGTCTGGCGGTATTTTTCGTCCCTAGAGAAGAGGCAGGGGGGCACGGGACTGATTTCTGTCTAATGCCAGGGCTGATTGTCAGTCCCCGACCAGTCCTGAAGCTGGTGCACACCCCGGCTGCGATGTGCTGAGGCAGAGATGCTCTGCAGGATTTCTTCTCTTTCTTGCACCGTCCCTTTAAATGAAGTTTTGCGTGCACCTATGGGGGCAGCGGACGCCCTGAACACGCCCAGGGGCCTCGGTGCACAGAGATAACGGGCTGTGAACACACGGACAGCAGAGTCTGAGGAGGGGGCAGCAGAGGGGCGCAGAGACAGAATGTGGTGACCGCTGGGGCCAGAGACGTCACCTCCTGAGACCCCCACGGAGCGGCGCCGGCCGGAGGAGCAGCAGGTAACGTCCCCGGACTTCTGGTCGTCCGCTGGGGGAACTCGGGGGGGGAAACGGACGCCGAACGTTCGCACGTGACCTGCAGAGCATGGCCGCTACGGCCGGCGTCACGTGGTGCACGATGGGGTCACTTGTGTCCGGCTCAGGATTAATAAGATGGCTGGAGACAAGGAACGTGGGGGAACAGAGACCCCGGCTCTAACGCCATCATTCTACACCTGCAGTGTGCACACGGCCTACACCGACGTCTACGCGGTCACAAGCAGAGTGCACCCCCGTATACAGTGTCTGACAGAGAGCGCCCCCGCATAGTGTCTGACAGTGCGCCCCCATATACATTGTGTGACAGTGTGCGCCCCCATATACAGTGTGTGACAGAGTGCGCCCCCGTATACAGTGTGTGACAGAGTGCGCCCCCGTATACAGTGTGTGACAGAGTGCGCCCCCGTATACAGTGTGTGACAGAGTGCGCCCCCGTATACAGTGTGTGACAGAGTGCGCCCCCATATACAGTGTGACAGTGTGCGCCCCCGTATACAGTGTGTGACAGAGTGCGCCCCCGTATACAGTGTGTGACAGAGTGTGCCCCCGTATACAGTGTGTGACAGAGTGTGCCCCCGTATACAGTGTGTGACAGAGTGCGCCCCTGTATACAGTGTGTGACAGAGAGCGCCCCCGCATAGTGTCTGACAGTGTGCCCCCGTATACAGTGTATGACAGTGTGTGCCCCCATATACAGTGTGTGACAGAGTGTGCCCCCATATACAGTGTGTGACAGAGTGTGCCCCCGTATACAGGGTCTGACAGAGTGTGCCCGTATACAGTGTGTCAGACTGCGTCCACGTATACAGTGTCTGACAGAGAACGCTCCCGCATACAGTGTCTGACAGAGTGCCCTTATATACAGTGTCTGACAGTGTGTCCCCGTATACAGTGTGTGACAGAGAGCGCCCCCGCATAGTGTGACAGTGTGCCCCCGTATACAGCGTCTGACAGTGTGCCCCCATATACAGTGTATGACAGTGTGTGCCCCCATATACAGTGTGACAGAGTGCCCTTATATACAGTGCCTGACAGTGTGACCCTGTATAGTGTGTGACAGATTGCGCCCCCGTATACAGTGTGTGACAGAGTGCACCCCAGCATACAGTGTGACCGAGTGCCCTTATATAGTGTCTGACATTGTGCCCCCATATACAGTGTATGACAGTGTGCCCCCGCATACAGTGTGACAGAGTGCCCTTATATACAGTGTCTGAGAGTGTGCCCCTGTATACAGTGTGTGACAGAATGCGCCCCGTATACAGTGTGACAGAGTGCGCCCCCGTATACAGTGTATGACAGAGTGCCCCCGTATACAGTGTCTGACAGAGTGTCCTTTTATACAGTGTGTGACAGTGTGCGCCCCCGCATACAGTGTGACAGAGAGTGCCCTTATATAGTGTCTGACAGTGTGCCCCCGTATACAGTGTGTGACAGAGTGCGCCCCGTATACAGTGTGTGACAGAGTACGCCCCCGTATACAGTGTGTGACAGAGTACGCCCCCGTATACAGTGTGTGACAGAGTACGCCCCCGTATACAGTGTATAACAGTGTGCCCCCATATACAGTGTATGACAGTGTGCCCCCATATACAGTGTATGACAGTGTGCCCCCATATACAGTGTATGACAGTGTGCGCCCATATACAGTGTATGACAGTGTGCGCCTATATAGTGTATGACAGTGTGCCCCCATATACAGTGTATGACAGTGTGCGCCCCCGCATAGTGTGACAGAGTGCCCTTATATAGTGTCTGACAGTGTGCCCCCGTATACAGTGTGTGACAGAGTGCGCCCCCATATACAGTGTATGACAGTGTGCCCCCATATACAGTGTATGACAGTGTGCGCCCATATACAATGTCTGACAGTGTGCCCCCGCATACAGTGTGACAGAGAGTGCCCTTGTATACAGGGTCTAACAGCGTGCGCTTCCGTATACAGTGTCTGACAGTGTGCCCCCATATACAGTGTATGACAGTGTGCCCCCGTATACAGTGTCTGACAGAGTGGCCTTTTATACAGTGTATGACAGTGTGCCCCCATATAGAGTGTATGACAGTGTGCGCCCCCGCATACAGTGTGACAGAGAGTGCCCTTGTATACAGTGTCTGACAGTGTGCCCCCATATACAGTGTCGGTCATATGCAGGACTCCCTCCCTCTAGTCCTGTCCTGGTGTCACTATATTATAGGAGGTTAGACAATGTATCTGGAGGCAGAAGCCTTATCAGCCTCTCACACTCTTTCCTCAGGGCACTACAACCCCCACCCTCCACCAGAGGAACGAGGAATAACTGCAGACCATGGCGGAAGGTGAGAAGAGACGGCGTGTCCATCGGGGCTGCTGTACTGTGCCCACCCGGGGCCAGATCCCATCCACATACTGCTGTACTGTGCCCACCCGGGGCCAGATCCCATCCACATATATCCGTACTGTGCCCACCCGGGGCCAGATCCCATCCACATACTGCTGTACTGTGCCCACCCGGGGCCAGATCCCATCCACATATATCCGTACTGTGCCCACCCGGGGCCAGATCCCATCCACATACTGCTGTACTGTGCCCACCCGGGGCCAGATCCCATCCACATACTGCTGTACTGTGCCCACCCGGGGCCAGATCCCGTCCACATATATCCGTACTGTGCCCACCCGGGGCCAGATCCCATCCACATATATCCGTACTGTGCCCACCCGGGGCCAGATCCCGTCCACATACTGCTGTACTGTGCCCACCCGGGGCCAGATCCCATCCACATATATCCGTACTGTGCCCACCCGGGGCCCGATCCCGTCCACATATATCCGTACTGTGCCCACCCGGGGCCAGATCCCATCCACATATATCCGTTCTGTGTCCACCCGGGGCCAGATCCCGTCCACATATATCCGTACTGTGCCCACCCAGGGCCAGATTCCGTCCACATATATCCGTACTGTGCCCACCCGGGGCCAGATCCCGTCCACATACTGCTGTACTGTGCCCATCCGGGGCCAGATCCCGCCCACATATATCCGTACTGTGCCCACCCGGGGCCAGATCCTGTCCACATATATCCGTACTGTGCCCACCCGGGGCCAGATCCCGTCCACATATATCCGTACTGTGCCCACCCGAAGCCAGATCCCATCCACATATATCCGTACTGTGCCCACCCGGGGCCAGATCCCATCCACATACTGCTGTACTGTGCCCACCCGGGGCCAGATCCCGTCCACATATATCCGTACTGTGCCCACCCGGGGCCAGATCCCGTCCACATATATCCGTACTGTGCCCACCCGAGGCCAGATCCCGTCCACATGTATCCGTACTGTGCCCACCCGGGGCCAGATCCCGTCCACATATATCCGTACTGTGCCCACCCGGGGCCAGATCCCGTCCACATATATCCGTACTGTGCCCACCCGGGGCCAGATCCCGTCCACATATATCCGTACTGTGCCCACCCGGGGCCACATCCCGTCCACATATATCCGTACTGTGCCCACCCGGGGCCAGATCCCATCCACATATATCCGTACTGTGCCCACCCGGGGCCAGATCCCATCCACATATATCCGTACTGTGCCCACCCGGGGCCAGATCCCATCCACATATATCCGTACTGTGCCCACTCGGGGCCAGATCCCATCCACATATATCCGTACTGTGCCCACCAGGGGCCAGGTCCCGTCCACATATATCCGTACTGTGCCCACCCGGGGCCAGGTCCCGTCCCGCATATATCCGTACTGTGCCCACCCGGGGCCAGATCCTTTCCGCATATATCCGTACTGTGACCACCCGGAGCCAGATCCCGTCCACATATATCCGTACTGTGTCCACCCGGGGCCCGATTCCGTCCACATATATCCGTACTGTGCCCACCCGGGGCCCGATCCCGTCCACATATATCCGTACTGTGCCCACCCAGGGCCCGATCCCGTCCACATATATCCGTACTGTGCCCACCCGGGGCCCGATCCCGTCCACATATATCCGTACTGTGCACACCCGGGGCCTGATCCCGTCCACATATATCCGTACTGTGCCCACCCGGGGCCCGATCCCGTCCACACATATCCGTACTGTGCCCACTCGGGGCCAGATCCTGTCCACATATATCCGTACTGTGCCCACCCGGAGCCAGATCCCATCCACATATATCCGTACTGTGCCCACCCGGGGCCCGATCCCGTCCACATATATCCGTACTGTGCCCACCCGGGGCCCGATCCCGTCCACATATATCCGTACTGTGCCCACCCGGGGCCCGATCCCGTCCACATATATCCGTACTGTGCCCACCCGGGGCCAGATCTTATCCACATATATCCGTACTGTGCCCACCCAGAGCCAGATCCCGTCCACATATATCCGTACTGTACCCACCCGGGGCCAGATCCTTTCCACATATATCCGTACTGTGCCCACCCGGGGCCAGATCCTTTCCACATATATCCGTACTGTGCCCACCCGGAGCGAGATCCCGTCCACATATATCTGTACTGTGCCCACCCGGGGCCCGATCCCGTCCACATATATCTGTACTGTGCCCACCCGGAGCCAGATCCCGTCCACAAATATCTGTACTGTGCCCACCCGGAGCCAGATCCCGTCCACATATATCCGTACTGTGCCCACCCAGGGCCAGATCCGGTCCACATATATCCGTACTGTGCCCACCCGGGGCCCGATCCCGTCCACATATATCCGTACTGTGCCCACCCGGGGCCCGATCCCGTCCACATATATCCGTACTGTGCCCACCCGGGGTCCGATACCGTCCACATATATCCGTACTGTGCCCACCCGGGGCCAGATCTTATCCACATATATCCGTACTGTGCCCACCCAGAGCCAGATCCCGTCCACATATATCCGTACTGTGCCCACCCGGGGCCAGATCCTTTCCACATATATCCGTACTGTGCCCACCCGGGGCCAGATCCTTTCCACATATATCCGTACTGTGCCCACCCGGAGCCAGATCCCGTCCACATATATCCATACTGTGCCCACCCGGGGCCCGATCCCGTCCACATATATCCGTACTGTGCCCACCCGGGGCCCGATCCCATCCACATATATCCGTACTGTGCCCACCCGGGGCCCGATCCCATCCACATATATCCGTACTGTGTCCACCCGGGGCCAGATCCTTTCCACATATATCCGTACTGTGCCCACCCGGAGCCAGATCCCATCCACATATATCCGTACTGTGCCCACCCGGGGCCCGATCCCGTCCACATATATCCGTACTGTGCCCACCCGGGGCCCGATCCCGTCCACATATATCCGTACTGTGCCCACCCGGGGCCAGATCCTTTCCACATATATCCGTACTGTGCCCACCCGGGGCCAGATCCTTTCCACATATATCTGTACTGTGCCCACCCGAAGCCAGATCCCGTCCACATATATCCATACTGTGCCCACCCGGGGCCAGATCTTATCCACATATATCCGTACTGTGTCCACCCGGGGCCAGATCCCGTCCACATACTGCTGTACTGTGCCCACCCGGGGCCCGATCCCGCCCACATATATCCGTACTGTGCCCACCCGGGGCCCGATCCCGTCCACATATATCCGTACTGTGCCCACCCGGGGCCCGATCCCGTCCACATATATCCGTACTGTGCCCACCCGGGGCCAGATCTTATCCACATATATCCGTACTGTGCCGACCCAGGGCCAGATCTTATCCACATATATCCGTACTGTGCCCACCCAGGGCCAGATCCCTTCCACATATATCCATACTGTGCCCACCCGGGGCCAAATCCTGTCCACATATATCTGTACTGTGCCCACCCAGAGCCAGATCTTGTCCACATATATCCGTACTGTGCCCACCCGGGGCCAGATCCCGTCCACATATATCCGTACTGTGCCCACCCGGGGCCAGATCTTATCCACATATATCCATACTGTGCCCACCCGGGGCCAGATCTTATCCACATATATCCATACTGTGCCCACCCGGGGCCAGATCTTATCCACATATATCCGTACTGTGCTCACCCGGGGCCAGATCTTATCCACATATATCCGTACTGTGCCCACCCGGGGCCAGATCTTATCCACATATATCCATACTGTGCCCATCCGGGGCCAGATCTTATCCACATATATCCGTACTGTGCCCACCCGGGGCAAGATCCTGTCCACATATATCCGTATTGTGCCCACCCAGGGCCAGATCCCGTCCACATAAATCCGTACTGTGCCCACCCGGGGCCAGATCTTATCCACATATATCCGTACTGTGTCCACCCAGGGCCAGATCCCGTCCACATATATCCGTACTGTGCCCACCCGGGGCCAGATCTTATCCACATATATCCATACTGTGCCCATCCGGGGCCAGATCTTATCCACATATATCCGTACTGTGCCCACCCAGGGCCAGATCCTGTTCACATATATCCATACTGTGCCCACCCCGGGCCAGATCATGTCCACATATATCCGTACTGTGCCCACCCGGGGCCAGATCCCGTCCACATATATCCCTACTGTGCCCACCCGGGGCCAGATCTTATCCACATATATCCGTACTGTGCCCACCCAGGGCCAGATCCCATCCACATATATCCGTACTGTGCTCACCCGGGGCCAGATCCTGTCCACATATATCCGTACTGTGCCCACCCGGGGCCAGATCCCGTCCACATATATCCCTATTGTGCTCACCCGGGGCCAGATCTTATCCACATATATCCGTGCTGTGCCCACCCGGGGCCAGATCCTGTCCACATATATCCCTACGGTGCTCACCCGGGGCCAGATCTTATCCACATATATCCGTACTGTGCCCACCCAGGGCCAGATCTTATCCACATATATCCATACTGTGCCCACACAGGGCCAGATCCTGTCCACATATATCCGTACTGTGCCCACCCGGGGCCAGATCCTGTCCACATATATCCCTACTGTGCTCACCCGGGGCCAGATCTTATCCACATATATCCGTACTGTGCCCACCCAGGGCCAGATCTTATCCACATATATCCGTACTGTGCCCACTCAGGGCCAGATCCTGTCCACATATATCCGTACTGTGCCCACCCGGGGCCAGATCCTGTCCACATATATCCGTACTGTGCCCACCCGGGGCCAGATCTTATCCACATATATCCGTACTGTGCCCACCCGGGGCCAGATCTTATCCACATATATCTGTAGTGTGCCCACCTGGGGCCAGATCCCGTCCACATAAATCCGTACTGTGCCCACCCGGGGCCAGATCTTTTCCACATATATCCGTATTGTGCCCACCCGCGGCCAGATCTTATCCATATATATCTGTACTGTGCCCACCCAGCTCCAGATCCTTTCCACATATATCCGTACTGTGCCCACATGGGGCCAGATCCCGTCCACATATATCCGTACTGTGCTCACCCGGGGCCAGATCTTATCCACATATATCCGTGCTGTGCCCACCCGGGGCCAGATCCTGTCCACATATATCCGTACTGTGCCCACCCGGGGCCAGATCATATCCACATATATCCGTACTGTGCCCACCCAGAGCCAGATCCCGTCCACATATATCCGTACTGTGCTCATCCGGGGCCAGATCTTATCCATATATATCCGTACTGTGCCCACCCAGGGCCAGATCCCGTCCACATATATTCGTACTGTGCTCACCCGGGGCCAGATCCCGTCCACATATATCCGCACTGTGCTCACCCGGGGCCAGACCTTAAACACATATAGCCGTACTGTGCCCACCCAGGGCCAGATCCTTTCCACATATATCCGTACTGTGCCCACTCGGGGCCAGATCCTTTCCACATATATCCGTACTGTGCCCACCCGGGGCCAGATCCTGTCCACGTATATCCGTACTGTGCCCATCCGGGGCCAGATCCCGTCCACATATGTCCGTACTGTGCCCACCCGGGGCCAGATCCCGTCCACATATATCCGTACTGTGCCCACCCGGGGCCAGATCCCGTCCACATATATCCGTACTGTGCTCACCCGGGGCCAGATCTTGTCCACATATATCCGTACTGTGCCCACCCGGGGCCAGATCCCATCCACATATATCCGTACTGTGCTCACCCGGGGCCAGATCTTATCCACATATATCCGTACTGTGCCCACCCAGGGCCAGATCCTGTCCACATATATCTGTACTGTGCCCACCCGGGGCCAGGTCCCGTCCACATATATCCGTACTGTGCCCACCCGGGGCCAGATCCTGTCCACATATATGCGTACTGTGCCCACCCAGGGCCAGATCCCGTCCACATATATCCATACTGTGCCCACCCGGGGCCAGATCTTATCCACATATATCTGTACTGTGCCCACCCGGGGCCAGATCTTATCCACATATATCTGTACTGTGCCCACCCGGGGCCAGATCTTATCCACATATATCTGTACTGTGCCCACCCAGGGCCAGATCTTATCCACATATATCTGTACTGTGCCCACCCGGGGCCAGATCTTATCCACATATATCCGTACTGTGCCCACCCGGGGCCAGAACCCGTCCACATATATCCGTACTGTGCCCACCCGGGGCCAGATCCCGTCCACATGTATCCGTACTGTGCCCACCCGGGGCCAGATCCCGTCCACATATATCCATACTGTGTCCACCCGGGGCCAGATCCCATCCACATATATCCGTACTGTGCCCACCCGGGGCCAGATCCCATCCACATATATCCGTACTGTGCCCACCCGGGGCCAGATCCCATCCACATATATCCATACTGTGTCCACCCGGGGCCAGATCCCATCCACATATATCCGTACTGTGCCCACCCGGGGCTAGATCCCATCCACATATATCCATACTGTGTCCACCCGGGGCCAGATCGCGTCCACATATATCCGTACTGTGCTCAACCGGGGCCAGATCCCGTCCACATATATCCGTACTGTGCCCACCCGGGGCCAGGTCCCGTCCACATATATCCGTACTGTGCCCACCCGGGGCCAGATCCTTTCCACATATATCCGTACTGTGCCCACCCGGAGCCAGATCCCGTCCACATATATCCATACTGTGTCCACCCGGGGCCCGATCCCGTCCACATATATCCGTACTGCGCCCACCCGGGGCCCGATCCCGTCCATATATATCCGTACTGTGCCCACCCGGGGCCCGATCCGGTCCACATATATACGTACTGTGCTCACCCGGGGCAAGATCCCGTCCACATATATCCGTACTGTGCTCACCCGGGGCCAGATCCCGTCCACATATATCCGTACTGTGCTCACCCGGGGCCAGATCCCGTCCACATATATCTGTACTGTGCCCACCCGGGGCCAGATCTTATCCACATATATCTGTACTGTGCCCACCCGGGGCCAGATCCCGTCCACGTATATCCGTACTGTGCCCACCCAGGGCCAGATCCTGTCCACATATATCCGTACTGTGCCCACCCGGGGCCAGATCCTGTCCACATATATCCGTACTGTGCCCACCCGGGGCCAGATCCTGTCCACATATATGCGTACTGTGCCCACCCAGGGCCAGATCCCGTCCACATATATCCATACTGTGCCCACCCGGGGCCAGATCTTATCCACATATATCTGTACTGTGCCCACCCGGGGCCAGATCTTATCCACATATATCTGTACTGTGCCCACCCGGGGCCAGATCCTTTCCACATATATCCGTACTGTGCCCACCCGGAGCCAGATCCCGTCCACATATATCCATACTGTGTCCATCCGGGGCCCGATCCTGTCCACATATATCCGTACTGCGCCCACCCGGGGCCCGATCCCGTCCACATATATCCGTACTGCGCCCACCCGGGGCCCGATCCCGTCCATATATATCCGTACTGTGCCCACCCGGGGCCCGATCCGGTCCACATATATCCGTACTGTGCCCACCCGGGGCCCGATCCGGTCCACATATATCCGTACTGTGCCCACCCGGGGCCCGATCCCGTCCACATATATCCGTACTGTGCCCACCCGGGGCCAGATCCCGTCCACATATATCCATACTGTGCCCACCCAGGACCAGATCCCGTCCACGTATATCCGTACTGTGCCCACCCGGGGCCAGATCCCGTCCACGTATATCCGTACTCTGTCCACCCGGGGCCAGATCCCGTCCACATATATCCGTACTTTGCCCACCCGGGGCCAGATCCCGTCCACATATATCTGTACTGTGCCCACCCGGGGCCAGATCCCGTCCACATATATCCGTACTGTGCTCACCCGGGGCCAGATCCCGTCCACATATATCCGTACTGTGCTCACCCGGGGCCAGATCCCGTCCACATATATCCGTACTGTGCTCACCCGGGGCCAGATCCCGTCCACGTATATCCGTACTGTGCTCACCCGGGGCAAGATCCCGTCCACATATATCCGTACTGTGCTCACCCGGGGCCAGATCCCGTCCACATATATGCGTACTGTGCCCACCCAGGGCCAGATCCCGTCCACATATATCCATACTGTGCCCACCCGGGGCCAGATCTTATCCACATATATCTGTACTGTGCCCACCCGGGGCCAGATCTTATCCACATATATCTGTACTGTGCCCACCCAGGGCCAGATCCTGTTCACATATATCCATACTGTGCCCACCCCGGGCCAGATCATGTCCACATATATCCGTACTGTGCCCACCCGGGGCCAGATCCCGTCCACATATATCCCTACTGTGCCCACCCGGGGCCAGATCTTATCCACATATATCCGTACTGTGCCCACCCAGGGCCAGATCCCATCCACATATATCCGTACTGTGCTCACCCGGGGCCAGATCCTGTCCACATATATCCGTACTGTGCCCACCCGGGGCCAGATCCCGTCCACATATATCCCTATTGTGCTCACCCGGGGCCAGATCTTATCCACATATATCCGTGCTGTGCCCACCCGGGGCCAGATCCTGTCCACATATATCCCTACGGTGCTCACCCGGGGCCAGATCTTATCCACATATATCCGTACTGTGCCCACCCAGGGCCAGATCTTATCCACATATATCCATACTGTGCCCACACAGGGCCAGATCCTGTCCACATATATCCGTACTGTGCCCACCCGGGGCCAGATCCTGTCCACATATATCCCTACTGTGCTCACCCGGGGCCAGATCTTATCCACATATATCCGTACTGTGCCCACCCAGGGCCAGATCTTATCCACATATATCCGTACTGTGCCCACTCAGGGCCAGATCCTGTCCACATATATCCGTACTGTGCCCACCCGGGGCCAGATCCTGTCCACATATATCCGTACTGTGCCCACCCGGGGCCAGATCTTATCCACATATATCCGTACTGTGCCCACCCGGGGCCAGATCTTATCCACATATATCTGTAGTGTGCCCACCTGGGGCCAGATCCCGTCCACATAAATCCGTACTGTGCCCACCCGGGGCCAGATCTTTTCCACATATATCCGTATTGTGCCCACCCGCGGCCAGATCTTATCCATATATATCTGTACTGTGCCCACCCAGCTCCAGATCCTTTCCACATATATCCGTACTGTGCCCACATGGGGCCAGATCCCGTCCACATATATCCGTACTGTGCTCACCCGGGGCCAGATCTTATCCACATATATCCGTGCTGTGCCCACCCGGGGCCAGATCCTGTCCACATATATCCGTACTGTGCCCACCCGGGGCCAGATCATATCCACATATATCCGTACTGTGCCCACCCAGAGCCAGATCCCGTCCACATATATCCGTACTGTGCTCATCCGGGGCCAGATCTTATCCATATATATCCGTACTGTGCCCACCCAGGGCCAGATCCCGTCCACATATATTCGTACTGTGCTCACCCGGGGCCAGATCCCGTCCACATATATCCGCACTGTGCTCACCCGGGGCCAGATCTTATCCACATATAGCCGTACTGTGCCCACCCAGGGCCAGATCCTTTCCACATATATCCGTACTGTGCCCACTCGGGGCCAGATCCTTTCCACATATATCCGTACTGTGCCCACCCGGGGCCAGATCCTGTCCACGTATATCCGTACTGTGCCCATCCGGGGCCAGATCCCGTCCACATATGTCCGTACTGTGCCCACCCGGGGCCAGATCCCGTCCACATATATCCGTACTGTGCCCACCCGGGGCCAGATCCCGTCCACATATATCCGTACTGTGCTCACCCGGGGCCAGATCTTGTCCACATATATCCGTACTGTGCCCACCCGGGGCCAGATCCCATCCACATATATCCGTACTGTGCTCACCCGGGGCCAGATCTTATCCACATATATCCGTACTGTGCCCACCCAGGGCCAGATCCTGTCCACATATATCTGTACTGTGCCCACCCGGGGCCAGGTCCCGTCCACATATATCCGTACTGTGCCCACCCGGGGCCAGATCCTGTCCACATATATGCGTACTGTGCCCACCCAGGGCCAGATCCCGTCCACATATATCCATACTGTGCCCACCCGGGGCCAGATCTTATCCACATATATCTGTACTGTGCCCACCCGGGGCCAGATCTTATCCACATATATCTGTACTGTGCCCACCCGGGGCCAGATCTTATCCACATATATCTGTACTGTGCCCACCCAGGGCCAGATCTTATCCACATATATCTGTACTGTGCCCACCCGGGGCCAGATCTTATCCACATATATCCGTACTGTGCCCACCCGGGGCCAGAACCCGTCCACATATATCCGTACTGTGCCCACCCGGGGCCAGATCCCGTCCACATGTATCCGTACTGTGCCCACCCGGGGCCAGATCCCGTCCACATATATCCATACTGTGTCCACCCGGGGCCAGATCCCATCCACATATATCCGTACTGTGCCCACCCGGGGCCAGATCCCATCCACATATATCCGTACTGTGCCCACCCGGGGCCAGATCCCATCCACATATATCCATACTGTGTCCACCCGGGGCCAGATCCCATCCACATATATCCGTACTGTGCCCACCCGGGGCTAGATCCCATCCACATATATCCATACTGTGTCCACCCGGGGCCAGATCGCGTCCACATATATCCGTACTGTGCTCAACCGGGGCCAGATCCCGTCCACATATATCCGTACTGTGCCCACCCGGGGCCAGGTCCCGTCCACATATATCCGTACTGTGCCCACCCGGGGCCAGATCCTTTCCACATATATCCGTACTGTGCCCACCCGGAGCCAGATCCCGTCCACATATATCCATACTGTGTCCACCCGGGGCCCGATCCCGTCCACATATATCCGTACTGCGCCCACCCGGGGCCCGATCCCGTCCATATATATCCGTACTGTGCCCACCCGGGGCCCGATCCGGTCCACATATATACGTACTGTGCTCACCCGGGGCAAGATCCCGTCCACATATATCCGTACTGTGCTCACCCGGGGCCAGATCCCGTCCACATATATCCGTACTGTGCTCACCCGGGGCCAGATCCCGTCCACATATATCCGTACTGTGCTCACCCGGGGCCAGATCCCGTCCACATATATCTGTACTGTGCCCACCCGGGGCCAGATCCCGTCCACGTATATCCGTACTGTGCCCACCCAGGGCCAGATCCTGTCCACATATATCCGTACTGTGCCCACCCGGGGCCAGATCCTGTCCACATATATCCGTACTGTGCCCACCCGGGGCCAGATCCTGTCCACATATATGCGTACTGTGCCCACCCAGGGCCAGATCCCGTCCACATATATCCATACTGTGCCCACCCGGGGCCAGATCTTATCCACATATATCTGTACTGTGCCCACCCGGGGCCAGATCTTATCCACATATATCTGTACTGTGCCCACCCGGGGCCAGATCCTTTCCACATATATCCGTACTGTGCCCACCCGGAGCCAGATCCCGTCCACATATATCCATACTGTGTCCATCCGGGGCCCGATCCTGTCCACATATATCCGTACTGCGCCCACCCGGGGCCCGATCCCGTCCACATATATCCGTACTGCGCCCACCCGGGGCCCGATCCCGTCCATATATATCCGTACTGTGCCCACCCGGGGCCCGATCCGGTCCACATATATCCGTACTGTGCCCACCCGGGGCCCGATCCGGTCCACATATATCCGTACTGTGCCCACCCGGGGCCCGATCCCGTCCACATATATCCGTACTGTGCCCACCCGGGGCCAGATCCCGTCCACATATATCCATACTGTGCCCACCCAGGACCAGATCCCGTCCACGTATATCCGTACTGTGCCCACCCGGGGCCAGATCCCGTCCACGTATATCCGTACTCTGTCCACCCGGGGCCAGATCCCGTCCACATATATCCGTACTTTCCCCACCCGGGGCCAGATCCTGTCCACATATATCTGTACTGTGCCCACCCGGGGCCAGATCCCGTCCACATATATCCGTACTGTGCTCACCCGGGACCAGATCCCGTCCACATATATCCGTACTGTGCTCACCCGGGGCCAGATCCCGTCCACATATATCCGTACTGTGCTCACCCGGGGCCAGATCCCGTCCACGTATATCCGTACTGTGCTCACCCGGGGCAAGATCCCGTCCACATATATCCGTACTGTGCTCACCCGGGGCCAGATCCCGTCCACATATATGCGTACTGTGCCCACCCAGGGCCAGATCCCGTCCACATATATCCATACTGTGCCCACCCGGGGCCAGATCTTATCCACATATATCTGTACTGTGCCCACCCGGGGCCAGATCTTATCCACATATATCTGTACTGTGCCCACCCGCGGCCAGATCTTATCCACATATATCTGTACTGTGCCCCCCCGGGGCCAGATCTTATCCACATATATCTGTACTGTGCCCACCCGGGGCCATATCCCGTCCACGCATATCCGTACTGTGCCCACCCGGGGCCAGATCCTGTCCACATATATCCATACTATGCCCACCCGGGGCCAGATCTTATCCACATATATCCGTACTGTGCCCACCCAGGGCCAGATCCCGTCCACATATATCCGTACTGTACCCACCCGGGGCCAGATCCCATTCACGTATATCCGTACTGTGCCCACCCGGGGCCAGATCCTGTCCACATATATCCGTACTGTGCCCACCCAGGGCCAGATCCCGTCCACATATATCCGTACTGTACCCACCCAGGGCCAAATCCCGTCCACATATATCCGTACTGTGCCCACCCGGGGCCAGATCCCGTCCACGTATATCCGCACTGTGTCCACCCGGGGCCAGATCCCGTCCACATATATCCGTACTGTGTCCACCCGGGGCCCGATCCTGTCCACATATATCCGTACTGTGCCCACCCAGGGCCAGATTTTATCCACATATATCCGTACTGTGCCCACCCGGGGCCAGATCCTGTCCACATATATCCGTACTGTGCCCACCTGGGGCCAGATCCCGTCCACATATATCCGTACTGTGCCCACCTGGGGCCAGATCCCGTCCACATATATCCGTACTGTGCCCACCCGGGGCCAGATCCCGTCCACATATATCTGTACTGTGCCGACCCGGGGCCAGATCCTGTCCACATATATCCGTACTGTGCCCACCCGGGGCCAGATCTTATCCACATATATCCATACTGTGCCCACCCAGGGCCAGATCCCGTCCACATATATCCGTACTGTGCCCACCCGGCTCCAGATCCCATCTACAATAAATTAAGAATTAAAATATCTGAGCACATCTAATATAACCAGTGGTTCCTCCAAACTTACCACTAAATGCCACCCTTTACTGTCTCATGCAGTCTCAACCCTTCATGACCGATGTCTTTAGTACTTGGTAGACCCCTCTGGCTGTTATAACCTGCTGTAAGATGTGATGTATAGCCAGACACCGACTGTTGGCAGCGTTCCTGAGAGGTCTTAGCTCAGTCCTCATGTCTTGAGAATATACACTCATCTCTCCATCAGTAAGGCCGACCCGTCAGTCTACCATTTCATTGACAGGTCGTTCCTTGTGTCATCCCCGACAGGGCACGTCCTGGACCAGAGCATGAGTCGTCTCATACAGACCATCTCTATGGTGGTGCCAGCCATGGATGACTTGAGACAGAAGAGGCTCCTGACAGATGAGCAGTATGACCTTGTGAAGAATAACGGCACCACCCAAGAGCAGATGAGAGAACTTTACCGACACGTCAAGAACTGGGGCCACGCCGAAAAAACAACCGTCTACCAGTGTTTGAAGAAGAATAATCCACTGGTGGTGGCAAACATGGAGAGCAGTCTGCAGTCCATCCATAACTGGTCAGATCATGAAGCTCCTAGGGTTGACTCCAATCAATCGGTCCATAGGAAGGAATATGTCCAATCAAGTGTGGACCAGAAACTAGGAGCAGAAATTGAAGAGGAGGTCACGAGGGGTCTAGAAGAATGGTTCCTCCATGAGGGAACCTCGAGAGATGAGAAAGGCAGCCTACAAGTCCTGGAGGGATTGACTTCACCAAATGGTCAGCTTCAGCAAAGAGTTCAGGACCTTCAGGAAGACATGGTGGTGCAAAAAGCCAAAGCCGAGGATGTCAGCAGGAGAATGAACGTCCTGTTTATTAACAGCAGGAGACAGCTCGACCTCCTGGAGAAGAGAATCTTGAGTGAGATCTCCAGACAAGAAGAGCAGGCGTCCATGTCAGTCTCTGATCTGATCCAGAAGCAGAAGGTCAAGGAGGAGAAGCTTTGCCGAGATATACGTCACGTCAAGGAGCTGCGTACCTCCAACGGACCACAGGAGACAGAATATGATGCTTGGTCAGATCCAAGGACAGAAAGGAGACTTTCTGCTGTCCGTGATATGGACGTGGGTCTGATCTCTGCAATGTTACACTCCGGCCTATCAGACATGATCACTGGTATAAAGAGAGGAATCTACGCTCAGGAAATTACCCACCTATTACTGGATGTAAACACGGCCGAAAACCACGTCCATGTATCCGAAGATCTGAAAGCTGCAACCTGGTCGCAAAGAGACCTACAGCGTCCGGAGTCCGCGGAGAGGTTCGACCACTCGCAGGTGCTCAGCAGCACCGGGATCACTACAGAGCAGGGTTACTGGGAGGTGGAGACCAGCGGCACGGGGGCCTGGAAGGTGGGCATGAGCTACGCTAGCGTGGCCAGAAAGGGTGGGCAAGGGTCTGTAGGGAACAATGACCAGTCCTGGGCTCTGTGCCGGTGGATTAACGGCCTGGAGTACGGGGTCATACATAACTGGAAAACCACCCCGATCCCCGACAAGATCTCCTCTCAGAGGTTTGGGATCTACCTGGATTATGGGGCCGGGCGGCTCTCCTTCTACGAGTTGAGTGACCCCGTCAAACACTTACATACTTTCTTCGCCACCTTCACGGCGCCGCTCCATGCCGCCATCTACGTGTGGGACAGAGAGTGTGATAAGGGCAGCTGGGTGCGGATCCGGAGCTACGAGAAATGAGGGGAGATGCGAGCAGAAACCTTCCATCTAGAGCTGGCGATTCCCGGCTGTACAAAGAGCGGAGGCCATGGCTATACGTGTACACCACCGGCGTCACTCCCTGCACTTCAGCCACCCCGGGGGGCACTGGTGAAGACGGCATGGAGCTGTATACAAAGAGCTGGTCACCAGGCGGAGGAGGCACTAGTACTATAGAGAAAGCACCGGCAGCTCCCTCCGCACAGGAGCGAAAGGCGTCCATAAGTGGTGTCCGGCCAGCAGGGGGCGCAACACGGCCTGTAGGGAAGCGGCAGAGCTGTGACTAAGAGGGGAACTCATTCAGACTGGAGGGTAACAGCACAAACATGTCTGGCTCAGCGCACACATCCATAGGAGTAATACTCATCAATAACACCCCGAAGAGAGGAGCCGAGGAGCAGCCGGACTACAGGGAGCAACAACGGGGAGCGGGACAGAACAACGGGGAGCGGGACAGAACAACGGGCCACGATCAAATGTGGACATGATGTACTACTGACTGTACATTAAAGACATCGTACAACGTCTCATCTGTGTACGGACCGTATCCTCCAAAATCTACAGGAGACACGGGCCACCACTAGGGGGAGCTCCCTGTATACTGAGCTACATGATAAGATTCTGTCTGCAGCCACCACTAGGTGGAGCTCCCTGTACACAGATACATAAGATCCTGTCTGCAGCCACCACTAGGGGGAGCTCCCTGTATACAGAGATACATGATAAGATCCTGTCTGCAGCCTCCACTAGGGGAAGCTGCCTGTATACAGAGATACATGATAAGATTCTGTCTGCAGTCACCACTAGGGGGAGCTCCCTGTATACAGAGATACATGATAAGATCCTGTCTGCAGCCACCACTAGGGGGAGCTCCCTGTATACAGAGATACATGATAAGATCCTGTCTGCAGCCACCACTAGGGGGAGCTCCCTGTATACAGAGATACATAAGATCCTGCCTGCAGCCTCCACTAGGGGGAGCTCCCTGTATACAGAGATACATGATGAGATCCTGCCTGCAGCCACCACTAGGGGGAGCTCCCTGTATACAGAGATACATGATAAGATCCTGTCTGCAGCCTCCACTAGGGGGAGCTCCCTGTATACAGAGATACATGATAAGATTCTGTCTGCAGCCACCACTAGGGGGAGCTCCCTGTATACAGAGATACATGATAAGATCCTGTCTGCAGCCTCCACTAGGGGGGAGTACATTTAGTATAGAGTCCTGTAGACAGCTCCTCCTGGTGGTGGATGTGTAACGTTGCACGTTCCCAGGGTTGGAGGAAGCAGCTCAGGACCCTACAGCCGGCTCGTGCTCCTGGTGGCAGTAGAGAGATTCGGGTTTTGTCTATTTGTCATGATGCAGTGATCTGTATATAACAGAGGATGATGAGGAGCTCTGGGTCCAGACGCTATACCCCAAAGGTGGGGGGGCTCTGGGTCCAGACGCTATACCCCAAAGGTGGGGGGCACAAGAAAAAAAAATGTAAATCAATGAATACGAAGTGGAAAATATTTTTTATTGCACTATAAAGACAGATCTACGAGGAGCTCCAGGCTCTATGTCGACCGCTGAGCGGCGCCCCCTACTGGCCTCTTACATAACTTTATCAACAGCTGTGAACATAGGTCCATGAGGGGCCGGTAATGGCGGCTGAATCATCGCCCTCTCGCCCGCCTCTAGCAATGGACAAACAGCGGAAAACCATTGTAACAGAGTAACTTCCAGCCGGCACTACAACTCCCATCATGCTCAGCCCTGGTCTTTGGATATTTGTGCCCTCTAATGTTATTAGTTCCCCCCACTCCGGAGGACTGGATGACGCGCCCGGCCACTGCACATTGGGGTCCCGTCTCCCACCATCTCTCTGCTTGCTGTCAGTGAATAGAGCATTCTTGTTTTACAACCATAGACTGAACAGCCTTGGACCAGGATGTCCGATAACCCAACACCCGAGGAGCAGCTCAGGGGACCGGGGCAGCTCAGGGGACCGGGGCAGCTCAGGGGACCGGGGCAGCTCAGGGGACCGGGGCAGCTCAGGGGACCGGGGCAGCTCAGGGGACCGGGGCAGCTCAGGGGACCGGGGCAGCTCAGGGGACCATGCGATGGGCTAAGTTACTGTTCACTGACAGGCAGCAGAGCTGGAAAGTAGTGAAGGATTAATCACAAAGCTTATCAGAAAGTTTCAGAACTTTTCGCACTAATGATCAGTGACTTACAGCCGGACACCGGCCCTTTAAAGCAGTCCGGTCACATCAGCGCCCTGCGGAGGGCGGAACTCAGGTCGGCCATGTTGTGCGCCCGGTCTGTGTACCTGATCAGATATTCGGGATAGATCTGATGTTTCTCAAAAACTACAAATATGGAGGGATCCCTCTCCGTGTTCACGCAGCTGTCGTAGAAGCTGGACGAGGACTTTGAGGGCGGGCGCAGGTAAGAGGGCAAGCCACGGACGAAGTCGCCCACCAGCACCCGGGCCACGAACATGGCGCGCTGGGAGTCCACACTGCCACAGTAACGGTCCGAGTACGAGGCGTCCCGGGCGAAGTAACTGCCTGCAAGAGAGATCAGTGATGTCAGTGCCAGGGGGCGGGGCGGACCACCGCTGACACGTACACAGGCGGGCTGTCAGCAGCAGAGGAACGTCCGCCGCTCTGCGCAGGTCGCTACCTTTCCCGTACGAAGTCCCATGTGCTCCGCAGATCCGCCAGTCAAAGTTCTGCTGACAGATGGCGTCAATCAGGCCGCTGCTGGTGCCATGGAAAACCTGGCGCTCGTCCACCTCCCGGCCACCGCTGCGAGTCTTCATCTGCCCCTTCTGCCTGTAAAACGACAATCGGTCACTCTCTCACTACCTCCCTCTCATTCCCCTACTCACTCCTTCCCGCTCATTCCCTCTCCCCCCCCCCCAGCTCCCTCTCCCTCCTCCCCCCCAGCTTCCTCCCTCTCCCCCCGCTCCCTCCCTTTCCCCTTCCCCAGCTCCCTCCCCTTCCCCAGCTCCCTCCCTCTCCTTCCCCAGCTTCCTCCCTCTCCTTCCCCAGCTTCCTCCCTCTCCCCGCTCCCTCCCTCTCCCTCCCTCCCCCCAGCTCCCTTCCTTTCCCTCCCCCTCCTCCCCCCCAGCTCCCTCCCTCTCCACCCCCCCAGCTCCCTCCCCTTCTCCAGCTCCCCCACTCCCTCTCCCTCCCCCAGCTCCCCCCCCCCCCACCCCCCAGCTTCCTCCCTCTCCCCCGCCCACCCCCCCAGCTCCCTCCCCTTCTCCAGCTCCCCCACTCCCTCTCCCTCCCCCAGCTCCCTCCCCTTCCCTCCCCAGCTCCCTCCCCCCCACCCCCCAGCTTCCTCCCTCTCCCCCGCCCACCCCCCCAGCTCCCTCCCCTTCTCCAGCTCCCCCACTCCCTCTCCCTCCCCAGCTCCCCCCCCCCCACCCCCCAGCTTCCCCCCCCCCACCCCCCAGCTTCCTCCCTCTCCCCCGCCCACCCCCCCAGCTCCCTCCCTCTCTCTCCTCCCCACCCCCCAGCTTCCTCTCCTCCCCCCCAGCTTCCTCCCTCTCCACCCCCTTCCCCAGCTCCCTCCCTCTCCACCCCCTTCCCCAGCTCCCTCCCCAAGCTCCCTCCCTTTCCCTCCCCCCCAGCTTCCTCCCTTTCCCCCCCAGCTTCCTCCCTCTCCCCCCCCCAGCTTCCTCCCTCTCCCCCCCTTCAGCTTCCTCCCTCCCTCTCCTCCCCTCCCCCCCAGCTTCCTCCCTCCCTCTCCTCCCCTCCCCCCCAGCTTCCTCCCTCCCCAGCTTCCTCCCTCTCCCCCCCAGCTCCCTCCCTCCCCCCCCCCTCCAGCTTCCCTCTCCCCCTCCCCCCCAGCTTCCTCCTTCTCCCTCCCCCCAGCTTCCTCCCTCTCCCTCCCCCCCAGCTTCCTCCCTCCCTCTCCTCCCCTCCCCCCCAGCTTCCTTCCTCCCTCTCCTCCCCCCCCCCCCAGCTTCCTTCCTCCCTCTCCTCCCCTCCCCCCAGCTTCCTTCCTCCCTCCCCTCCCCCCCAGCTTCCTTCCTCCCTCTCCTCCTCTCCCCCCCAGCTTCCTTCCTCCCTCTCCTCCTCTCCCCCCCAGCTTCCTTCCTCCCTCTCCTCCTCTCCCCGCCAGCTTCCTCCCTCCCAGCTTCCTTCCTCCCTCCCTCTCCTCCTCTCCCCCCCAGCTTCCTCCCTCCCTCTCCTCCCCTCCCCCCAGCTTCCTCCCTCCTTCTCCCTCCCCTCCCCCCCAGCTTCCTCCCCCCCAGTCTCCTCCCTCCCTCCCCCCCTCCAGCTTCCTCCCTCCCTCCCCCCCTCCAGCTTCCCCCTCCCCCTCCCCCCCAGCTTCCTCCCTCCCCCTCCCCTCCAGCTTCCCCCTCCCCTCCAGCTTCCCCCTCCCCCTCCCAGCTCCCTCCCCCTCCAGCTTCCCCCTCCCCCATCCCCCCAGCTTCCTCCCTCCCCCTCCCCTCCAGCTTCCCCCTCCCCCTCCCCCCCAGCTTCCCCCTCCCCCTCCCCCCCAGCTTCCTCCCTCCCCCTCCCCTCCAGCTTCCTCCCTCCCCCTCCCCTCCAGCTTCCCCCTCCCCCTCCCCCCCAGCTTCCTCCTTCTCCCTCCCCCCCAGCTTCCCCCTCCCCCTCCCAGCTCCCCCCACCTCCAGCTTCCCCCTCCCCCCCCAGCTTCCTCCCCCTCCCCCCTCCTCACACTCACCACTGATAAACCTCCCACAGCGCCGGATTCTGGATCCGCTCGATGCTCTGGATCTGTTGGTTCGGCAGCGTGCGGCTGAACATGGCGTAAATCTTCTTATACTCCTCCGAAGACGAAGACAGGCGGACGAGCTGCAAGACGGCGTGCGGGGGAGGGGACAGAACGAACATAGGGGGACAGAGCATGAGGATCAATGCAGATCTGAGGCACCACAGTGCCCCCGGAGGCCTGGAGCAGATATCACAGCAGCCAGACGTCTACACAGTAAAGAGAACCTGGCAGCGGATTCTGATCTACAGGCGGCAGGAATGAGAGAATCGCCGGGCGAGCGCAGCCGGGTACAATGTACTCTGGAACTGAGCAGACGTCCAAAACCTCCAGAGCTGCACTCACTATTCTGCTGTTACATCGTGTCTTATCCTCCAGAGCTGCACTCACTATTCTGCTGTTGCTTTGTGTCTTATCCTCCAAACACCTCCAGAGCTGCGGTCACTATTCTGCTGTTGCATCGTGTCTTATCCTCCAGTCACCTCCAGAGCTGCGGTCACTATTCTGCTGTTACATCATGTCTTATCCTCCAGTCACCTCCAGAGATGCACTCACTAATCTGCTGTGACATCATGTCTTATCCTCCAGAGCTGCAGTCACTATTCTGCTGTTACATCATGTCTAATCCTCCAGTCACCTCCAGAGCTGCACTCACTATTCTGCTGTTACATCGTGTCTTATCCTCCAGTCACCTCCAGAGCTGCGGTCACTATTCTGCTGTTACATCATGTCTAATCCTCCAGAGCTGCAGTCACTATTCTGCTGTTACATCGTGTCTTATCCTCTGGTCACCTCCAGAGCTGCACTCACTAATCTGCTGTGACATCATGTCTTATCCTCCAGAGCTGCAGTCACTATTCTGCTGTTACATCGTGTCTTATCCTCTGGTCACCTCCAGAGCTGCACTCACTAATCTGCTGTGACATCATGTCTTATCCTCCAGAGCTGCACTCACTATTCTGCTGTTGCTTTGTGTCTTATCCTCCAACCACCTCCAGAGCTGCAGTCACTATTCTGCTGTTACATCATGTCTTATCCTCCAGTCACCTCCAGAGCTGCGGTCACTATTCTGCTGTTACATCATGTCTTATCCTCCAGTCACCTGCAGAGCTGCGGTCACTATTCTGATGTTACATCATGTCTAATCCTCCAGTCACCTCCAGAGCTGCACTCACTATTCTGCTGTTACATCGTGTCTTATCCTCTGGTCACCTCCAGAGCTGCTGCATCCTGTGACCTCCCCCACCCAGCAGGGTCCCGGCCGGGGTCTCCTCACCTTGTAGCCCACCTCGGGCAGCTGCCCCTTGTCCCAGTGCTCGGGGGTGGATTTGTCATTTGTTTTTGTCGGCTCTGACTTCCTAGAAAGAACACCAATCCTCTGTTAAAGGCGCAGGCGCATCGCTGTGACCGCAGGTGAAGACACACCGAGCCCGGCAGCAATGCATTGTGGGAGATGCTAAACAGGAGGGTGCTGCATACACTACATCTCCCACAACGCAGTGCAGCAGGACATGCAGAGTCATGACGATCGGCCAGGAGGCGCTACTGAGCCCCCTGCGGTACACTCGCTGCTGAGGTCCGTCTTCTCCGCTTTTACCTTAGCTTCCTCTGTTTCACGTCCTCGGCCGACACGAACCTCGGCCTCCGGCAAACCTGCCGCTCCGTGCCGTGCTGCGTGTTCCTCTGCGTCATTTCTGGGAGACAGGATGGAGACCGTCAGCAAGAAGGACAAGAAGGAAGACGAGGGAGGGGGGCAAATAAGAGGGAGGGAGGGGGGCAAATAAGAGGGAGGGGCAAACATAGGAAAGAGGGAGGGGCAAAGTATGAGGGAGAGGGGAAAAGGAAATAGAGGGAGGGGGAAATAATGAGGGAGGGGCAAAGTGAGGAGATAGAGGGAGGGGCAAAGCATGAAGGAGGGGCAAAAATAGAAAAGACGGAGGGGCAAATATTGAGGGAGCGGGCAGAGAAGAAAGGGAAAAATAAAAAGAGGGAAGGGTAAAAAGAAAAAGCAAATGAGGGAGGGGCAAAGAATTAGGGCAGGACAGATTGATGGGCAAAAATAGAAAGTGGGAGGGGCAAAAATTTAAAAGGGAGGACCAAAGAGTGAACAGGGAGGACAGCAGAAAAGCAAGCGCACATAGAGTTGAAAAAAAAACTAGGCGTATATTATGAAAGAAAGGGAAAGAGGAAAACCCAAAACAGTGAAAGGCGGAGCATAGAGGAAGAGGGCGGGGCAAAGAGGAAAATGGGAGGAGAAAACCTGTCTCCAGGAGGAAATACCTGCTCGCTGTCTTCGGACCATTAAAGTCCCGGACTATGAGACTGCTGGTTTATCCTTCTGAGAGGTCATCAATGTCTGGTCAGTGAGGATGCGTCACCCGGCGCCTCCACCGATCAGCTATTCCTGGTGCCGGCAGCCAGTAGTGGTCACCGGTGGAGCGGTGCAGGGTGCAGTACCAGCCGCGGCCTCTATACAGAGGACGGAGCTGTGCAGCTCTGACCTGCGGGGGCGCCGTGCGTCGCACCCCCACTGATCAGACATTGCGGACCTATCCTAAGGATAAGGCTATGTGCCCATGTTGCATTTATGAAGCAGAAAATTTCTGCTGCATAAATGCAAGTCCTCTCCCGGAAAAACGCATGCGGAATTCCGCACGCATTTTTCGCGCGTTTATCACGCATTTTCCACATGCGGAATTGCCTTGCGTTTTTTATGCATTGGACAAAGGCAATTCTGCATGCGGAAACGCAAAATTAAATGACATGCTGCGGATTTTTGAACGCAGCATAAACGCTGCGGAAAAAAACGCAGCATGGGCATTGACATTGCGGAATGCCATTGGGGACCATGGGGTGCGGATATACATGCGTTTTTCAAGCGTTTACGCTGCGGAAATTCCGCAGCATATACGCTTGAAAAATGCTACGTGGGCACACAGCCTAAACCATCAATATCAGTCCTGGACATTTAATAATGTGGCAGTTTATCCCAAAATTATGCAGTCATGCTATGCTATGATTGGAGGGGCCAACCCCTGGGACTCCAACAAGTAGAGTCCTTTATTCTCAGGACCGTGATGGTCCTAGAGCCAATCATAAAGTGACCCCTCGTCCTCCCAACAAACATCACGTTATGGGATGTGACTACAGCCCCCAGGGGGTCCTATAGCAGCCAGTGCCGTCATTATCTGATGGGGGTAGATAGCACCTCCCCTCCCCCACACATCTGACGCCCGCTGCACTCACCTCGGAAGCTCAGCACATAGTTTTGTTTCCCAGCCTTGAACTGAATGTTGGTGCTGGCATCGGACAGGAAAACATTTTCAAGGTCATTGCTTGTTATGGTGGATGAGATCGCATGGGTGTCTGTCTAGGAGGAAACAACATGGATTAGATCTGGTCACGCGGAGGGATAAGACCCCAATATATGGGACAATGCACTTGATTGTCAACCTGTCGCAGACATAGGATTGTGTGCAGGGTTTTTGTTCTCTCTTTAAACAATTACTACTTGCAGAAGCGAGGGACCGCAATGGGTACGGCCTGTACGCCTTCATTCATCAACCTGTTCCTATGGTACTAGGAGACTGGTACCACACTGTTGACCCTGTGCAATGTTGGCTGTGATAAATAGATGATATTTTCCTCATTCAGCAAGGTGGAGAGGATCTTTTGCAGCAGTTCATGGACCGGCTCAAATGTGGGTTTTTTTTTGGCAGATGCAACATTGCAGTAAGAGGCACTCAAAACATCGTATCAGTAAAAACGTCAGCTCAGGGCGCAAAAAATAAACCTTCACCCATCCCCAGATCCCGAAAAATGGAGACGCTATGGATCTCGGAAAATGGCGACAAAGGCAATTATAACACAGCAGCTCCACCATCAGGCTGTAGTAAGGAGCTGCACCCTCATGGTACTGTGGCAGGTGGGACTACATATCCCAGTATCGGATGGCAATCACGCAGGGTGGCACTCACCTCCCGCCCGTACTCCACCCAGGTGCTGTACTCGTCCCTCCAGTACCAGAGCCAGTCCGTGGTGAGGATGAAGTGCGGAGGTTTGGAGGCCGAGGACGGCGTGGACAGACGCTTCACCTGGTGTGACTGATGGGTCATGGTCTCGAAGTTCAAGGGAGGTTTTCTAGAAGAGAAGGGCAAGCAGGTAAGTCTCGATTACGCTGCGGGGGAGGGGAGGTCTCTGGCGTCCTGTACCTTGTGTTGGGGTCGCAGTACGCCTGCTCGATGGCCTCCATGTTTGCCAAGTCCTTCCAGACGCCGTTCACACAGAGCTGCCACCGATACGGAAGCTGGTAGTGATCCCGCACGCAGCGCTCTGCAATAAGAGAGCGGTGTAACACAGAGGACCCCCGCGTGCGGTGCAGGGGCGAGGGGGGCGGGGGTCTCTTACCTTTGAAGCTGCAGTTGTTTAATATGAAGTACAGGCAGATCTCATCGATGGGTTGGGGGGCCGCAGGTTTCTGGGCACCGGGTTTATCTGCGGAGTAGGGAGATGATTACTGTGGTCTGGACGACTTACCCCAACCACAGAAACGCTTTCGGCCAATCACAAGGCGTGGGGGATGGGGAATCACTGCCGTGTGATTGGCCCGGACAGGTGGCCGCTGAACTCGTACCTTTGGAGGTTGGAGACCTGGGCTCTGGCGGTGGCGCGGCGGAGCTACCGTTCTTTATGGCGCTGGCGTTCAGGTAGATCTCCAGGATGGCGGGGACGAGGCTGGCGGCCAGACCCCACTTCTGCAGCTTCCGCTTCGTCTCCTCCGACGTCAGGTCATGTGACCTCTTGCATTCGCTGCCGAACTTGCAGTCGCCCTGCAGGAGGTGCTGGCAGACGTGCAGCTTGTTGCAGGTGGCTTTAAAGGTGCAGGAGCCGTGCGGACCCTCGCCGCGGTTATAATGCGAGCAGACCTGTGACGGGAGGGCGCAACATACAGATATAGCACATTGGGGGGGGGGTCGCTGTCGTTAACCCTTTAACCGCTGCAGGAAATCACCGTCGGAGGTCGCTGCCGTTAACCCTTTAACCGCTGCAGACAATCACCATGGGAGGGGGGGGGGGTGGTCGCTGCTGTTAACCCTTTAATCGCTGCAGGCAATCACCATGGCAGGGGTCTCGGCTGTTAACCCTTTAACCGCTGCAGGCAATCACCGTGTGTGTGTGTGGGGGGGGGGGGATCGCTGCTGTTAACCCTTTAACCGCTGCAGGCAATCACTGTGGAGCATCTATTAGAGTGCCCATCACCCCTCCGTAAAGCCCCCCATTGCTGCAGTCTTCCCGCTCCTGAGAAACCTGTGATCAATTGTTCACATGAACCCATATGTCGTTTTCACTGCTCAGCGCCCCCCGGTGGCGGCCATATGACAGTACTCACGTCTGGCAGCAGGTAGGGGTCGTTCTGCAGCAGGAGGTGCCGCAGCTCCGGGATGGCCACGCCGCTCAGGTGATGCTTCTGCAGGATTTGCGCCGTCTCTCCGCTGTCGATGGTGTGACTGAACTTACAACGTGGCCTGAAACGGGAGAGAGGAGTCAGCGGTGACGCCGCCGGATTATCAGATGTTCTGGATTATCGGACTCCTCTCACCTGCTGCAGCCGCCTAAGATGAAGAAGCGGCAGATGTGGAGATTCCCGCAGTTTCCGGGACAGTCCTGGTTGCGGCTGGAGCAGAGTCTCAGGGCGCTGCTGTACACGGCCACCCGAACTCCGTCCCGGCTGTGGACCACCAGACTGCGCCCATCCTCCACCTCCAGGAGCAGCGACATCTGACCTGGGCCCAATCTGAGGGCCCGGCCCAGGCGGCCGAGCTCCATACTGCCCCCACTGGAGCACAACACCTGGCACAGCTGCAGAGACAGGGGGTCTGCCATGGCGGGGTCTGAAAGGTTACCAGGCGACTGCACCCGACCTGTACTATATAGTCCCCTAATAGGACCACGGACCCCCGACCTGTACTATACGGCCCCCTGATAGGACCGCGGACCCCCGACCTGTACTATAGGGCCCACTGATCGGACTGCGGACCCCCACCTGTACTATACGGCCCCCTGATAGGACCGTGGACCCCCGACCTGTACTATACGGCCCCCTGATAGGACCGTGGACCCCCGACCTGTACTATACGGCCCCCTGATAGGAATGTGGACCCCCAACCTGTACTATAGGGCCCACTGATCGGACCGCGGACCCCCGACCTGTACTATACGGACCCCTGATAGGAATGTGGACCCCCAACCTGTACTATACGGCCCACTGATCGGACCGCGGACCCCCGACCTGTACTATACGGCCCCCTGATAGGAATGTGGACCCCCAACCTGTACTACACGGCCCCCTGATAGGACCGCGGACCCCCGACCTGTACTATACAGCCCCCTGATAGGAATGTGGACCCCCAACCTGTACTATAGGGCCCACTGATCGGACCGCGGACCCCCGACCTGTACTATACGGCCCCCTGATAGGAATGTGGACCCCCAACCTGTACTACACGGCCCCCTGATAGGACCGCGGACCCCCGACCTGTACTATACGGACCCCTGATAGGAATGTGGACCCCCAACCTGTACTATAGGGCCCACTGATCGGACCGCGGACCCCCACCTGTACTATACAGCCCCCTGATAGGAATGTGGACCCCCAACCTGCACTCTACGGCCCCCTGACCTGTTCTATCCGGCCCCCTGACCTGTTCTATCCGGCCCCCTGATAGGACTACGGACCCCCAACCTGTACTATACGGCCCCCTGATAGGACTATGGACCCCCGGCCTGTAATATACGGCCCCCACTGTTGGCTCTACGTGACACCGGGATCCTTCTGTGACTAAAATCCACCCCAAAATCTAAAAATCCAGATCCTGAGACCGAAAATCTGACGACACAGACCCCAAAAACTAAAACTCACCCCCTCCGCACCCTAAAATATCCAGTCAGATCCCTGACACCAGTAATCCGGCACTCCGGACTGTGGAGTCACCAATCCGAGCCTGAGGAGTCCTCCCCTGACCGGAGGCGGCGGTACGAGCACGGTCGGCAGATGCGGCGGCTCCTGATGTGGCCCCGGAGCCGCTCCCGCCAGTATCCGGGCGACGAGAAATCTGGAGAAACGAAACTGAAACATCCGGAAATCCTGCGCGGCCCCGGCCGGCCTCCACTGCGCATGCGCCACACACAGGCGCGGCCCCGTCTACAAGTCACGTGCGCAGGAAACCCCATGTGTGCTGGAGCAGGCGGTCCTGATACTATCCCCCCAGCCACAGGGGGAGAGCCCCATACTATCCCCCCAGCCACAGGGGGGGAGCCCCATACTATCCCCCAAGCCACAGGGGGAGAGCCCCATACTATCCCCCCAGCCACAGGGGGAGAGCCCCATACTATCCCCCCAGCCACAGGGGGAGAGCCCCATACTATCCCCCCAGCCACAGGGGGAGAGCCCCATACTATCCCCCCAGCCACAGGGGGGGAGCCCCATACTATCCCCCCAGCCACAGGGGGAGAGCCCCATACTATCCCCCCAGCCACAGGGGGAGAGCCCCATACTATCCCCCCAGCCACAGGGGGAGAGCCCCATACTATCCCCCCAGCCACAGGGGGGGGGAGCCCCATACTATCCCCCCAGCCACAGGGGGAGAGCCCCATACTATCCCCCCAGCCACAGGGGGAGAGCCCCATACTATCCCCCCAGCCACAGGGGGGGAGCCCCATACTATCCCCCAAGCCACAGGGGGGGGGGAGCCCCATACTATCCCCCCAGCCACAGGGGGGAGCCCCATACTATCCCCCCAGCCACAGGGGGAGAGCCCCATACTATCCCCCCAGCCACAGGGGGGGAGCCCCATACTATCCCCTCAGCCACAGGGGGAGAGCCCCATACTATCCCCCCAGCCACAGGGGGGGAGCCCCATACTATCCCCCCAGCCACAGGGGGAGAGCCCCATACTATCCCCCCAGCCACAGGGGGAGAGCCCCATACTATCCCCCCAGCCACAGGGGGGGGGGGGGAGCCCCATACTATCCCCCCAGCCACAGGGGGAGAGCCCCATACTATCCCCCCAGCCACAGGGGGGGAGCCCCATACTATCCCCCCAGCCACAGGGGGAGAGCCCCATACTATCCCCCCAGCCACAGGGGGGGGGAGCCCCATACTATCCCCCCAGCCACAGGGGGGGGGAGCCCCATACTATCCCCCAAGCCACAGGGGGGGGGAGCCCCATACTATCCCCCAAGCCACAGGGGGGGGGAGCCCCATACTATCCCCCCAGCCACAGGGGGGGAGCCCCATACTATCCCCCCAGCCACAGGGGGGGGAGCCCCATACTATCCCCCCAGCCACAGGGGGAGAGCCCCATACTATCCCCCCAGCCACAGGCGGGGAGCCCCATACTATCCCCCCAGCCACAGGGGGAGAGCCCCATACTATCCCCCCAGCCACAGGGGGAGAGCCCCATACTATCCCCCCAGCCACAGGGGGGGAGCCCCATACTATCCCCCCAGCCACAGGGGGGGGGAGCCCCATACTATCCCCCCAGCCACAGGGGGGGGAGCCCCATACTATCCCCCCAGCCACAGGGGGAGAGCCCCATACTATCCCCCCAGCCACAGGGGGAGAGCCCCATACTATCCCCCCAGCCACAGGGGGGGAGCCCCATACTATCCCCCCAGCCACAGGGGGAGAGCCCCATACTATCCCCCCAGCCACAGGGGGAGAGCCCCATACTATCCCCCCAGCCACAGGGGGAGAGCCCCATACTATCCCCCCAGCCACAGGGGGAGAGCCCCATACTATCCCCCCAGCCACAGGGGGGGAGCCCCATACTATCCCCCCAGCCACAGGGGGAGAGCCCCATACTATCCCCCCAGCCACAGGGGGGGAGCCCCATACTATCCCCCCAGCCACAGGGGGGGGGAGCCCCATACTATCCCCCCAGCCACAGGGGGAGAGCCCCATACTATCCCCCCAGCCACAGGGGGGGAGCCCCATACTATCCCCTCAGCCACAGGGGGAGAGCCCCATACTATCCCCCCAGCCACAGGGGGGGAGCCCCATACTATCCCCCCAGCCACAGGGGGAGAGCCCCATACTATCCCCCCAGCCACAGGGGGAGAGCCCCATACTATCCCCCCAGCCACAGGCGGGGAGCCCCATACTATCCCCCCAGCCACAGGGGGGGGGGGCCATACTATCCCCCCCCAGCCACGGGGGGGGGGAGCCCCATACTATCCCCCCCAGCCACGGGGGGGGGAGCCCCATACTATCCCCCCCAGCCACAGGGGGGGGGGGGGCCCATACTGTCCCCCCAGCCACTGGGGGGGAGCCCCATACTATCCCCCCAGCCACAGGGGGGGGGGGAGCCCCATACTATCCCCCCAGCCACAGGGGGAGAGCCCCATACTATCCCCCCAGCCACAGGGGGAGAGCCCCATACTATCCCCCCAGCCACAGGGGGAGAGCCCCATACTATCCCCCCAGCCACAGGGGGGGAGCCCCATACTATCCCCCCAGCCACAGGGGGGGGGAGCCCCATACTATCCCCCCAGCCACAGGGGGGGGAGCCCCATACTATCCCCCCAGCCACAGGGGGAGAGCCCCATACTATCCCCCCAGCCACAGGGGGAGAGCCCCATACTATCCCCCCAGCCACAGGGGGAGAGCCCCATACTATCCCCCCAGCCACAGGGGGGGAGCCCCATACTATCCCCCCAGCCACAGGGGGAGAGCCCCATACTATCCCCCCAGCCACAGGGGGAGAGCCCCATACTATCCCCCCAGCCACAGGGGGAGAGCCCCATACTATCCCCCCAGCCACAGGGGGGGAGCCCCATACTATCCCCCCAGCCACAGGGGGAGAGCCCCATACTATCCCCCCAGCCACAGGGGGGGAGCCCCATACTATCCCCCCAGCCACAGGGGGGGGGAGCCCCATACTATCCCCCCAGCCACAGGGGGAGAGCCCCATACTATCCCCCCAGCCACAGGGGGGGAGCCCCATACTATCCCCTCAGCCACAGGGGGAGAGCCCCATACTATCCCCCCAGCCACAGGGGGAGAGCCCCATACTATCCCCCCAGCCACAGGGGGGGAGCCCCATACTATCCCCCAAGCCACAGGGGGGGGGGGAGCCCCATACTATCCCCCCAGCCACAGGGGGGGGGGAGCCCCATACTATCCCCCCAGCCACAGGGGGGGGGGAGCCCCATACTATCCCCCCAGCCACAGGGGGAGAGCCCCATACTATCCCCCCAGCCACAGGGGGGGAGCCCCATACTATCCCCCCAGCCACAGGGGGAGAGCCCCATACTATCCCCCCAGCCACAGGGGGGGGGGAGCCCCATACTATCCCCCCAGCCACAGGGGGGGGGAGCCCCATACTATCCCCCAAGCCACAGGGGGGGGGAGCCCCATACTATCCCCCAAGCCACAGGGGGGGGGAGCCCCATACTATCCCCCCAGCCACAGGGGGGAGCCCCATACTATCCCCCCAGCCACAGGGGGGGGAGCCCCATACTATCCCCCCAGCCACAGGGGGAGAGCCCCATACTATCCCCCCAGCCACAGGCGGGGAGCCCCATACTATCCCCCCAGCCACAGGGGGGGAGCCCCATACTATCCCCTCAGCCACAGGGGGAGAGCCCCATACTATCCCCCCAGCCACAGGGGGGGAGCCCCATACTATCCCCCCAGCCACAGGGGGAGAGCCCCATACTATCCCCCCAGCCACAGGGGGAGAGCCCCATACTATCCCCCCAGCCACAGGCGGGGAGCCCCATACTATCCCCCCAGCCACAGGGGGGGGGGGCCATACTATCCCCCCCCAGCCACGGGGGGGGGGAGCCCCATACTATCCCCCCCAGCCACGGGGGGGGGGAGCCCCATACTATCCCCCCCAGCCACAGGGGGGGGGGGCCCCATACTATCCCCCCAGCCACAGGGGGGGGAGCCCCATACTATCCCCCCAGCCACAGGGGGGGGGGGGAGCCCCATACTATCCCCCCAGCCACAGGGGGGGGGGGCCATACTATCCCCCCCAGCCACGGGGGGGGGGGAGCCCCATACTATCCCCCCCAGCCACAGGGGGGGGGGCCCCATACTATCCCCCCAGCCACAGGGGGGGAGCCCCATACTAACCCCCCAGCCACAGGGGGGGGGGAGCCCCATACTATCCCCCCCAGCCACAGGGGGGGGGGAGCCCCATACTATCCCCCCAGCCACAGGGGGCCTTGCCTGTGGGCGCCGGCCCTTTAAGACTGGAATCCTTGAAGTTAAATACGTCCTGTGGCCCTTGGAGATATCGGGGCCCGGTGACCGCCCTGTTATGGTTATTGATGTGGAAATATCTCTACACAGGGGAATGTCTACGTGCAGGCGGTGTACAGCTGAGGTGTCGTCACAGTATCACACAGGAGGGGATTAGATACACAGCTCAGCAGACAGTATCACACAGGAGAGGATTAGATACACGGCTCAGCAGACAGTATCACACAGGATAGGATTAGATACACGGCTCAGCAGATAGTATCACACAGGAGAGGATTAGATACACGGCTCAGCAGACAGTATCACACAGGATAGGATTAGATACACGGCTCAGCAGATAGTATCACACAGGAGAGGATTAGATACACGGCTCAGCAGACAGTATCACACAGGATAGGATTAGATACACGGCTCAGCAGATAGTATCACACAGGAGAGGATTAGATACACGGCTCAGCAGATAGTATCACACAGGAGAGGATTAGATACACGGCTCAGCAGACGGTATCACACAGGAGAGGATTAGATACACGGCTCAGCAGACGGTATCACACAGGAGAGGATTAGATACACGGCTCAGCAGACGGTATCACACAGGAGAGGATTAGATACACGGCTCAGCAGACAGTATCACACAGGAGAGGATTAGATACACGGCTCAGCAGACAGTATCACACAGGAGAGGATTAGATACACAGCTCAGCAGTCAATATCACACAGGATAGGATTAGATACACAGCTCAGCAGACAGTATCACACAGTATAGGATTAGATACACAGCTCAGCAGACAGTATCACACAGGAGAGGATTAGATACACGGCTCAGCAGACAGTATCACACAGGAGAGGATTAGATACACGGCTCAGCAGACAGTATCACACAGGACAGGATTAGATACACAGCTCAGCAGACAGTATCACACAGGACAGGATTAGATACACGGCTCAGCAGACAGTATCACACAGGAGAGGATTAGATACACAGCTCAGCAGACAGTATCACACAGGAGAGGATTAGATACACAGCTCAGCAGACAGTATCACACAGGAGAGGATTAGATACACAGCTCAGCAGACAGTATCACACAGGAGAGGATTAGATACACGGCTCAGCAGACAGTATCACACAGGAGAGGATTAGATACACGGCTCAGCAGACAGTATCACACAGGAGAGGATTAGATACACGGCTCAGCAGACAGTATCACACAGGAGAGGATTAGATACACGGCTCAGCAGACAGTATCACACAGGAGAGGATTAGATACACGGCTCAGCAGACAGTATCACACAGGAGAGGATTAGATACACGGTTCAGCAGATAGTATCACACAGGATAGGATTAGATACACGGCTCAGCAGACGGTATCACACAGAAGAGGATTAGATACACGGCTCAGCAGACAGTATCACACAGGAGAGGATTAGATACACGGCTCAGCAGGCAGTATCACAGGAGAGGATTAGATACACGGCTCATCAGACAGTATCACACAGGAAGGGATTAGATACACAGCTCAGCAGACAGTATCACACAGGATAGGATTAGATACACGGCTCAGCAGACAGTATCACACAGGAGAGGATTAGATACGCAGCTCAGCAGACAGTATCACACAGGATAGGATTAGATACACGGCTCAGCAGACAGTATCACACAGGATGGGATTAGATACACGGCTCAGCAGACAGTATCACACAGGAAGGGATTAGATACGCAGCTCAGCAGACAGTATCACACAGGATAGGATTAGATACACGGCTCAGCAGACAGTATCACACAGGATGGGATTAGATACACAGCTCAGCAGACAGTATCACACAGGAAGGGATTAGATACGCAGCTCAGCAGACGGTATCACACAGGATAGGATTAGATACAACGCTCAGCAGACAGTATCACACAGGATAGGATTAGATACACGGCTCAGCAGACAGTATCAGACAGGAGAGGATTAGATACACGGCTCAGCAGACAGTATCACACAGGAGAGGATTAGATACACGGCTCAGCAGACAGTATCAGACAGGAGAGGATTAGATACACGGCTCAGCAGACAGTATCACACAGGAGAGGATTAGATACACGGCTCAGCAGACAGTATCACACAGGAGAGGATTAGATACACGGCTCAGCAGACAGTATCACACAGGAGAGGATTAGATACACAGCTCAGCAGACAGTATCACACAGGATAGGATTAGATACACAGCTCAGCAGACAGTATCAGACAGGAGAGGATTAGATACACGGCTCAGCAGACAGTATCAGACAGGAGAGGATTAGATACACGGCTCAGCAGACAGTATCAGACAGGAGAGGATTAGATACACGGCTCAGCAGACAGTATCAGACAGGAGAGGATTAGATACACGGCTCAGCAGACAGTTTTCCCAGTTTTTCGCACTGACTGACCTTCATTTCTTAAAGTAATGATGGCCTCTCATTTTTCTTTACTTAGCTGCTTTTTTCTTGCCATAATACAAATTCTAACAGTCTATTCAGTAGGACTATCAGCTGTGTATCCACCTGACTTCTGCACAACACAACTGATGGTCCCAACCCCATTTATAAGGCAAGAAATCCCACTTATTAAACCTGACAGGGCACACCTGTGAAGTGAAGACCATTTCCGGTGACTACCTCTTGAAGCTCATCAAGAGAATGCCAAGAGTGTGCAGAGCAGTCATCAAAGCAAAAGGGGGCTACTGTGAAGAACCTAGAATATAAGACATATTTTCAGTTGTTTCACACTTTTTTGTTAAGTATATAATTCCACATGTGGTAATTCATAGTTTTGATGCCTTCAGTGTGAATGTACAATTTTCATAGTCATGAAAATACAGAAAAATCTTTAAATGAGAAGGTGTGTCCAAACTTTTGGTCTGTACTGTATCTTCTGATGGCCCCTGGTGTGCTTGTCCTCCTTTGCCGGCAGATCGCGGTGGACTAAAAGGACCTGCGCTGACGTCATTTAGTCATGTGACGGGTCACGCGTCCGCTGACGCTGGCAGGTCCTTCAGTCCACCGCGAGCTGCCGGCAAGCCAGGACGCATGGGATGAAGACTCCGGGGGCCATCAGAAGGTAAGTATAATATCATTTCTGCATGGTGGGCACATAGCCTTACTAGAATTTTTCTTTTTCACTCCCTTGTAGATATGATCAGAGACCTTTGTACTTTACACGAGGGCAGGAAAGCCTGATAACGGCAGCAGCCGGCACTCGGGTTCACTTTTAAACTCCTATTTTGCATCTGTGTTCTCTTAAGAAAGCAAATGTAACATCAACTGACCTTCACTGTACTTTTGAAGGAATAGAAGGATCCACACTATAAACAGAGAGCCGGCGAGGGAACACTTAGATTATTTACAGGAATTTAAATCTGATCCAGATGAATTACATCCTCGGGTACTGAAAGAGATAGCAGGGAAAATTGTAGAACCACTAGCCGGAATCTTTGAAAATTCATGGAGAACAGAAGTCCTAGAAGATTGGAGAAGGGCAAATGTTGTCCCTATCTTCAAAAAAGGAAAGAAGATGGAGACAGGAAATTCCAGGCCAGTGAGCCTTACTTCTATACTAGAGAATACCAGGCCAGTGAGCCTTACTTCTATACCAGGGAAAGACAGTCTAGTGAGCCTTACTTCTATACCAGGAGATTACAGGCCAGTGAGCCTTACTTCTATACCAGGGAATTACAGGCCAGTGAGCCTTACTTCTATACCAGAAAATTACAGGCCAGTGAGCCTTCTATACCAGGAAATTACAGGCCAGTGAGCCTTACTTCTATACCAGGAGATTACAGGCCAGTGAGCCTTACTTCTATACCAGGAGATTACAGGCCAGTGAGCCTTCTATACCACTGAATTACAGGCCAGAGAGCCTTACTTCAATACCAGGAAATTACAGGCCAGTGAGCCTTCTATACCAGGGAATGACAGGCCAGTGAGCCTTACTTCTTTACCAGGGAATTACAGGCCAGTGAGCCTTCTATACCACTGAATTACAGGCCAGAGAGCCTTACTTCAATACCAGAAAATTACAGGCCAGTGAGCCTTACTTCTATACCAGGGAATTACAGGCCAGTGATCCTTACTTCTATACCAGGAGATTACAGGCCAGTGAGCCTTACTTCTATACCAGGAGATTACAGGCCAGTGAGCCTTCTATACCACTGAATTACAGGCCAGAGAGCCTTACTTCAATACCAGAAAATCACAGGCCAGTGAGCCTTACTTCTATACCAGGGAATTACAGGCCAATGAGCTTTAATTCTATACCAGGAGATTACAGGCCAGTGAGCCTTACTTCTATACCAGGGAATTACAGGCCAGTGAGCCTTACGTCTATACCAGGGAATTACAGGCCAGTGAGCCTTACGTCTATACCAGGGAATTACAGGCCAGTGAACCTTGCGTCTATACCAGGGAATTACAGGCCAGTGAGCCTTCTATACCACTGAATTACAGGCCAGAGAGCCTTACTTCAATACCAGGAAATTACAGGCCAGTGAGCCTTCTATACCAGGGAATGACAGGCCAGTGAGCCTTACTTCTGTACCAGGGAATTACAGGCCAGTGAGCCTTCTATACCACTGAATTACAGGCCAGTGAGCCTTACTTCTGTACCAGGGAATTACAGGCCAGTGAGCCTTACTTCTGTACCAGGGAATTACAGGCCAGTGAGCCTTCTATACCACTGAATGACAGGCCAGTGAGCCTTACTTCAATACCAGAAAATTACAGGCCAGTGAGCCTTACTTCTGTACCAGGGAATTACAGGCCAGTGAGCCTTCTATACCACTGAATTACAGGCCAGTGAGCCTTCTATACCACTGAATTACAGGCCAGTGAGCCTTATTTCTGTACCAGGGAATTACAGGCCAGTGAGCCTTCTATACCACTGAATGACAGGCCAGTGAGCCTTACTTCAATACCAGAAAATTACAGGCCAGTGAGCCTTCTATACCAGGGAATTACAGGCCAATGAGCTTTACTTCTATATCAGGGAATTACAGGCCAGTGAGCCTTACTTCTATATCAGGGAATTACAGGCCAGTGAGCCTTACTTCTATACCAGGGAATTACAGGCCAGTGAGCCTTACGTCTATACCAGGGAATTACAGGCCAGTGAGCCTTACGTCTATACCAGGGAATTACAGGCCAGTGAACCTTACGTCTATACCAGGGAATTACAGGCCAGTGAGCCTTATTTCTATACCAGGAAGTGACAGGCCAGTGATCCTTACTTCTATACCAGGAAAGATCTTTGAGCAAATAATAAACAGCATGTATGTAAGTACTTGGATAAGAATACAGTAATTAACCAGAGCCAGCATGGGTTTGTAACAAATAAGTCATGCCAGACTAATCTAATTCCCTTTTATGATGGAAGCACTGACTGCGTGGATCAGGGAAATGCGGTAGATATAGTATATCTTGACTTCAGCAAAGCATTTGATAAAGTATCTCATACCATCCTTATTGAAAAAATGACCAACAATGGGACTGACAAGGCTATGGTTAGATGGATTCATAACTGGCTCAGTGATCATACTCAAAGAGTGGTAATAAATGGTGGCACATCCAATTAGAAGAGTGTTTCCAGTGGGGTACCACAAGCTCTGTCCTGGCTCCAGTGTTTTTCAACATTTTTATAAATGTTCTAGATAAGGGAACTGAAGGTAAACTAATCACATTTGTAGATGATACAAAGCTAGGAGGGATAGCGAACACTAGAGAAGACAGAGAAAGGATTCAGAAGGATCTAGATAAGCTTGGACAATAGACAGTGACTAATAGAATGGACTTTAACAGAGAGAAATACAAGATTCTACGTCCTTGCAAGAACAACGAAAATTACATCTACAGAATGGTAGAAATAGAACTAAGCAACAGCACGTGTGAAAAAGACAAAGACTTAGGTATACTAATAGATCACAGGCTGCACTTGAGTCAACAGGGTGATGCAGCAGCAAACACAGTTCTGGGATGTATTAAGAGAAGCATACAGTCTAGATCACGTGAAGTCATTATCGGTCTTTACTCCTCTATGGTCAGACCTCATCTGGATACTGCGTCCAGTTCTGGGCACCACATTTTAAGAAAGACATAAAAAAACTGGAGCAAGTTCCGAGAAGAGCGACCAGAATGGAGACCGGTCTGCAAACCATGTCCTATGAGGAACGGTTACAGGATCTGGGAATGTTTAGCTGCAAAAAAGAAGACTGAACCGGGGGTTGGACACGAGGACCCTGGATGTCCCCTCCAATGAGAACATTTTATGAATCTATGGACTGCAGAGCCGTCAGCTTTCACTCTGATTTTTTTGGATGGGTGTGACGAATGGATGTGACTGTAATTAGCTGAGCGCCCCGCCGCGGCATTTCTCGCTGCCACCACTCCCCGTTTTGATAGGCCAGTGAGACGCCTGCACTGGGTCACACACTATCCCCACCCAGCTTTCCCGGGCACCTGATAGATCCTCTTCTTGCACTCTGACACACACAGGGTAACACAACCAGGCTGTACTTTCCCTCTTCGTGGTTGTGGGTACGTTTATAGCAGCAAAGAACTAACTTGTTACATTTTTGATTTAATATACAAAAAGAACTAAATTATAAAAGGTATATATTGCTATGTAGGGTCTCTGATATGGAGTCGGACCCCCTGCAACTGTCAGCTACTTGCTAATTTAAAGGACTTGGACTCCCCCCTTCTCATACTCCATGTTTGGCCCCAATAAAATGAAAAAAGCTTATGCTCATCTCCGGTTCCGGCGCTGTTCCAGATGTGTCGGCACTTCCGTTCCCGGGGGTCTCGTGCAGCCCTGACTTCCTCTTGATGTTCGATTTGTCCGAAGGCGGGGACAGTGACGCCGGCGCCGATTGGGTGGGGAGGCTCACATGTCATAACCGCACGACAGTCCCGGAAATGTGTCGACACCGCTGGAACGCCGTCGGCATGGGAGTTGAGTATAGGCTTTTTTATGTTATCGACACAAACATTTAGATCCAGAAGGGGCTCTCCTAGTAGTGGAAAACCGCTTTATGTTCTCTACACCCAGGTCAGCGGCCGGGTGTCCGGAGATGGTGGATTTTCATGCCCCTAATCCATAACTCCATTAATAACGGGGCACATGAGGGCTCTGCAATGGTAATCACTGTAAAGCGATGCCGTCAGCTGATCGATGCTGCCCGATCCACGTGTCCCAGGAATGCAAAACATCGTGTCCGGTCAGTGCAGGTGAACGGCTGGGGAAACGTCGCTGCCTACATCCCGCTGTGACTAATCACCTCGGCATCGCCAGCACTTTCAATTATGGTTTTCCCAGAAACGCTGCAGTGGTTAAAGTATGAGTCACTGATATTTAGCACACAGGAGCCGGACGGACACGTGATTCGGCAGCATTAGTCAGCATGCAGGAGCCGGACGGACACGTGATTCGGCAGCATTAGTCAGCATGCAGGAGTCGGACGGACACGTGATTCGGCAGCATTAGTCAGCATGCAGGAGTCGGACGGACACGTGATTCGGCAGCATTAGTCAGCATGCAGGAGTCGGACTGACACGTGATTCGGCAGCATTAGTCAGCATGCAGGAGTCGGACGGACACGTGATTCGGCAGCATTAGTCAGCATGCAGGAGTCGGACGGACACGTAATTCGGCAGCATTAGTCAGCATGCAGGAGTCGGACGGACACGTGATTCGGCAGCATTAGTCAGCATGCAGGAGTCGGACGGACACGTGATTCGGCAGCATTAGTCAGCATGCAGGAGTCGGACGGACACGTGATTCGGCAGCATTAGTCAGCATGCAGGAGTCGGACGGACACGTGATTCGGCAGCATTAGTCAGCATGCAGGAGTCGGACGGACACGTGATTCGGCAGCATTAGTCAGCATGCAGGAGCCGGACGGACACGTGATTCGGCAGCATTAGTCAGCATGCAGGTTCCCTTTAATGCATAATGCAGCCAGAGCGACTCCAGCCCTGCCCCGATGTGATGCAGGCAGCATGTTACAGAGCAGACACAAATATGGGAAAATAACCTGTATGCATTGTATTCACAGGGAGCCTGACCGCAGGGTTTACCCCTATTAACTAATCACAGTGAACTGCTGCCTGTGTGCCAGTGCGGGCACTATATCCAGGGCGTCTGCTGGCAGAGGGAAGTCAGAGTCTGGGACTGTCAGTGTGATGGCAGAGCAGTGTCAGATGACAGTACCGCTCCTCCTGTCCTGTATGTATACACTGCACAGTACCACTCCTCCTGTCCTGTATATATACACTGCACAGTACCACTTCTCCTGTCCTGTATATATACTGCACAGTACCACTCCTCCTGTCCTGTATATATACACTGCACAGTACCACTCCTCCTATCCTGTATATATACACTGCACAGTACCACTCCTCCTGTCCTGTATATATACACTGCACAGTACCACTCCTCCTGTCCTGTATATATACACTGCACAGTACCACTCCTCCTGTCCTGTATATATACACTGCACAGTACCACTCCTCCTGTCCTGTATATATACACTGCACAGTACCACTCCTCCTGTATATATACACTGCACAGTACCACTCCTCCTGTATATATACACTGCACAGTACCACTCCTCCTGTATATATACAGTACATGACAGAACAATAATACATTACAGGACACCGAACATAAGAACAAAACAAGACGACAAATCACAGAAAATAGAAACAAAATAAATCCCCCCAGGAATATATATATATATACAAGAAATAACTATTATACAACCTATAAAACCCCCGGCCCAGCTTCATTCATACTACTATATACAATCCCACACAACGCTCACACCGTCCTATATACACATAAAACACCGTCCTATATACAAGATTATATACAATAAAACACTAAACCTAATATAACGTATATACAACCGGGAACTAACACTAACCTACTGGTCCCACTGCCTGACCTTAGTCACCCCCTTACCGCACCTCATTCACACCACAGAAAAACAAAAATAACAATATATACAATAGTGACATGAACAATTTTTTTTTTTTTTTTTTTTTATATTTTATATTTTTTTTGTAATTTTTAATATATATACATAAAACACAGACCTACACTAACTATCCCGCCACCCCTGATCCAGCTCTGGCCACAAAGTTCAGGATTACTCCGAGCTAGGATCAGGCCCCAAAGTTTTTCCCCAGGCGGGGCCTGGACCAGGCCAGATCAGTCCTCTTATCACCGCCGATGAAAACCCCCCCAAATCCCCCACCCAACCTAACTAAAACCCCCTATTATACATTATATACAATATATACAGAACACAACCTACACACTCACCATCCAAGGCTCAAGTTCGATGCCGGCAAACCTTCTATTCAGGAGACAGAAATACAAAACAAAAATCTAGGGTGAAAAGACATCGGCCCACCACCAGGATATAGGAGTACTACCGGACTAAGGCACCCTGAAGGAAAAGCCCCTCCAGAGACGGGCCGCCCTCCGGGCACCCAGTCTTTCATACTCCAGAGAACGTACCTTCACCAGGTCACCTAGGATGTTCCTACAGACTTCATCTACATGGAGGATTTTACTCTGCGTCGAGACTAAAACTCGTGCGTTCCACGTGAAATACCTCACCACTGCGCTGACTATGAATAAAGTGTCTCGGTCCCTTCTCCCAAGGTCTCCGAACGCTCCATAGGCCCACCCGGCGTAGGACAGAGTAGCCAGCCGCGGCCAACCAATGGAAGCCCCCACCCTGTTGTACACCTCTGTATTAAAGGGACAATGAAGCAGGAAGTGCTCCATGCTTTCCAGCACGTTAGCACAAGCCTCACGGGGGCAATTCCTGTCCTCGGAGCTCCTGTACTTCAAATTGTCCCTCACATACAGCTTACCATGGAAGCAGCGCCAAGTCAAGTCCCAGTACTTCTCGGGGATCCTGGTAGAATTTAACAAACTCAACCCAACCTCCAGATCCCGACTTGGGCAGTCTTTGAGGGCCAATGGACTCTGAAAATGAGAAAGCAAGACCCTCATATCGAGGAGTTTCCTCGGGAGGGACCTCACCTCCCACATTCCCAGACCCCACCGGCGGATCATTTTCAGAACCGGGGTAACATAAGCCGGGAGATGCCCGTGTGGTGTGCGGAGATCCTTCACTCTTCCCCCTGTCTCCCATTCCTGGAAGAAAGGCTGAAACCATCCCTTGCAGGAGAATACCCACGGAGGAGCCCTCTCTTTCCAGAGGTTTGCCACGTTCACCTTCAAGAAAGTGTTCACTAGGAACACCACGGGGTTCACCATATTCAAACCCCCTAGTCTCCTCGTGTGGTAAGTGACCTCCCGCTTGACTAGGTTCAGTCTGTTCCCCCATAACATCTGGAAGAACAGACTGTAGACCCGTGTCCAGAGAGGCTCTGGCAAGACACAGACGCTGCCCAGGTAGATTAGCAAGGGGAGCAGGAAAGCTTTGCACAGGCCAACCCTTTCCCTCAGGGTCAAAGACCAACCCCTCCATTGGTCCACTCTTTGGGCGACACCTTTGATTCTGCCTTCCCAGTTTTTCGTGGGGTAATCACCCTGGCCGAATTCGATGCCCAGGACTTTGGCATGTTCTTGGGGTTCGGGGAGGGTGTCCGGAAGATCAAACCCGGGATCTCCGCCTCCCAGCCAGAGACTCTCACACTTATCCTGGCTGACCTTGGACCCGGATGCCTCCGAGTAGCGCTCCACTTCTGACATCACCGCTGCTGCCTCCTCTTGCGAAGAAACAAAGACGGTGACATCGTCCGCGTAGGCCACCACCCTCAGGATAGTCTCCGGCGCCGCCCCGCCCATCCGCACCCCCGCCAACGGTCTACAATCGATCCTTCTGAGGAAGGGATCGATCGCAAACGCGTGAAGCAAAGGGCTAAGAGGACAGCCCTGACGGACACCGGATCCTACCCCAAAAGGTCGTCCAATCCACCCATTCACCAGAGGGAAAGTCTCAGCCCCTGCATACAAGGTCTTAAGCCAGTCCACAAACCCTCCAGGCAGACCATACCTCAAAAGAGTGGACCAGAGGTACTCGTGGTTAACCCGATCAAAGGCTTTTGCCTGATCCAGGGTCAGCAAGAACCCCTTCCAGAGGCCCGCCCTGCCTTGCTCCACGGCCTCTCGGACACCTAGAACAGCACTAAAAGTGCTACGGCCAGGAACGCAACAGTGCTGAACCTCCGAAAGGAGCCGGGGTGCAAACTTCACCAGCCTGTTGAAAATTATCTTAGCCAAAATCTTCCTGTCCACATTGAGAAGTGCTATGGGACGCCAGTTCTCAATGCGTGACGGATCCTTACCCTTTGACAAAATGATCAAAGCTGACCTCCTTAATGATCTCGGCAGAGTGCCCGAGGAGAGACACTCGTTAAACACCTGAGTCAAGAGGGGGACCAAAGAGTCCCTAAAGGTCCTAAAGAACTCGGATGTTAAGCCATCCGGACCTGGCGACTTTTTGGGCCTAAGCCCATCGATCGCCAGTCTCACTTCCTCTTCTTTGATCGCTTCTGCCAAATCGCCCAGCGAGAGGTCAGCCCCTGGCTCAGGAACAGATTCAGCCAGGAAAGCCGACATCCCGTCACGATCAAGCTCCCTCCTTCCCAAGAGGTGCGAGTAGTAGGAACTGACAACCTCCAAGATCCCTGATCTGGACCTTCTCAGGGACCCCGTACTGTCCACCAGCCCCATCACTATCTTACTATTCACTGACATCTTACAGTTTCTGTAAGGGTCGGGCGAGCAGTACTTCCCGTAGTCCCTCTCGAAAACCAAAGATGCGTGCCTATTGTACTGACACCTCTTCAGCAAGGACTTCACTCTGGAGATGTCCTCGCGGCTACCTCCAGTCGAGACAAGATGCTCGAGTTTCCTCCTCAGGCTCTGATACAGGCGATCCCTGTTCAGGCTTCTGAGATTCGAGAGCTGCCGGAAGAATCTCGCCACCCGATGTTTGAACATCTCCCACCACTCCGACTTAGTGTTACTTAGGCCCAGCAATGGTACCTGGCTCTGAAAGAATTCCTCAAAAGACCGTCTTACAGCTTCTTCCTCAAGGAGTGATGAATTCAGCTTCCAATAGCCTCTTCCCATCCGAGGAGTCTCTGTAACGTTGAGAGAAAACATAATCAAACAGTGATCGGAGAACTCCACCTCCACAACCGACAACGGCGAAGAGACGGCCTCCTCCTTCAAATAAAACCTATCTAGCCTAGACCTGCACTGACTACCTCTAAAAAAGGTGAATCCCGTGTCGCCCGGGTTGTGCCGGATGTGGACATCCACCAGGCGAGCCTCACTCACTATCCTGTTTAACGCGACGCAGTCATAAGCCAGCCGGTCTCCGGAACCTCCTCTATCACAGGATCTCGTGACATTGTTGAAATCCCCTCCGAAGACCACCTGCCGACTCGAAAATAAAAAAGGTTTGATCTTCAGGAAGAGACATTTGCGGTCCCACTTGGACTGGGAACCATAGATGTTAATGAGCCGAAGCTCTTGTCCCCCCATGGAGACATCTAGGATCAAGCATCTCCCCATTTCTAATTCGATCACTCGTCTGCATTCAACCGCTGCGGTCTTAAAAAGGACCGCCACCCCGCTATACGGCTCGGCCGCAAGAGACCAGTAGGAGGGCCCATGCCTCCACTCCCGCCTTGCTTTATGCAAGGTTGATATATCGGTCAACCTGGTCTCCTGCAAAAACAAAATGTCGGCGTCAAGTTGGCCGAGAAAATGAAAGGCCGTGTACCTTGCCGCATCTGACTTTATGCTGCAAACATTAATAGTTGCCAGCGTCAACGGGGTGGGTGCCGCCATCATGATTGATTGAATTAGATAGCCTTTTTCTTCCCACCACTGACAGTCCCAACCTCTTCCTCTGATAATGACGGGTTTTTAGTGCGCTTAAGACAAACAGATTCATCCATTCTCTCCTTACATAGATTCTTGCCCTCGTCTGGTGGTCCTGGGTTAGTCATCCCCCCAGAGGGCTTTGTATTTGCCCCCCGAGAGGAAGACCCAGCCATCTCCTGAGCCCCAACCACCTTGTCCGCAACCTCCGGCCCCGGGTCCCCACTTCCCCCCTCCAGAGGGAGGTCCTGGAGAGCCCCGAACCGGTTGGAGAGATCCACCAGAGGGGGGGCGGCTGAACCCTCCAATGGCGCTTGGATCATGGCCAGAGAGTCAGAGGGGTCGCACTCCAAAGAGGCAGCTCGAGACCTGGTCCCCCTCCTACCTCTGGCCGTTTTCCTGTTACCATTTTTCTTTTTCTGTGACCACTCCCCCTCTCCCTCATCTAGACTGTCACCAGAAGAGGGTTCCTGGGAAGACGTGGCGTCCTCTCGCTCTTCCCTTTCAAGTCTCTTGACTTCCTCGCTCAATTCACTGTCTTTAGGATCCTCAGCTGCAAGTGAAGTACCTGGGTCAGAGTTTAGGGACATTACTCCCTGCCCCCTGTCCCCACGGCGCTTCTCCTGCCGCCTGATGGTGGATGGCGGCAGCTTGCTCCTCACCGGATCCCTGCCTCCCCCGCCCCTACTGGTCCCTTCACCGGCAAGATTAGTCCCGGCTTGCGCCTGTCCCACACTTGCCGCTTTCAGGACCGCATTGGCGAAGGAACGCGGACAGCGACTGAACGGGTGACCGAGGTCACCACACAAGTTACACCTAATCCTGCGACAGGCAGCAGCAAGATGACCGAGGTCCCCACACAGTGCGCATTTCTGGGTGGTACACTGCGCACTGAAGTGTGTGGGGCTACCGCACCTGTGACAGACCTTAGGCTGCCCCCGGTAGAAAATCAAGATCCTATCCCTCCCCAAAAAGGTTGAGGAGGGGATATGGGTAACAGTGTTTCCCGAAACCTTCAATCTCACCATGAAGGTCCAGGCCCCTGACCAGATACCATGGTCATCCAGATTCTTTTCGGGAATATTGGTGACCTCTCCGTATCTACTCACCCAGGTGGTAATGTCCATACAGGAAAGCGACTCGTTACTAGTCAGAACGGTCACTTTCCTGACTGAATCTTGGCGAGTTATTGCCAGGGGAAAGAGACCATGCCATTCGGGGCGACTCCGAGCCAGCTCATGGCGAGACCAGAAAAGCTCAAGGCCCTCCGGTCTCACGAAGCTGACATCGAAGTAGGAGGTCCCATAGGGATGGATCAAGGCAAAGATGTCATATGCCGCAAAGCCCATCCCCAGCAGGAGCTCAACCACCTTCGACCTATCAGGACAGGCATCCTTGCTTACCCACTGGAGACGGACCACGTTCCTACGGTTACTCCTCTGCCCCGTTGTCGGCAGAGACCAGACAGTCTCTGCCCCTCTATCTCGGAAGGCTGAAAGACCATGTCTCTCTATCCAAAAAGACAGATCAACCTCCCTCCCCTCTACAGTGATGGAGCTCTCCCCTCTCCTCAGGGCGTCCAGGAGCTGCTGTTGCAAGTCACCATCCCCAGGGCCACCAGACGAGGGCGCACTACTACCCCCAGCACTGACAGCTTCTGAATAGCTTTGGGCTGAAGCCCCCGCCAATGCTGGGGGGGCAGCGGGACCAGCACCTACTTCCCCGCCACCAACACCAGTGCTGCTCCCACCATTCACTCCAGTACTATTCACACCATTCGCAGGACCATTACTCCCATCGTTCACTCCACTACTACTCACACCATTCGCAGGACCATTACTCCCACCATTCATTACACCACTACCCCCAACATTTGCTACACCACAACTCCCACCATTCCCACAACTCCCAGCATTCATTCCACCACTACCCCCACCATTTGCTACATCATCATTCACTGCACCACTACCCCCACCATTTGCTGCATCATCATTCACTGTACCACTAATTCCACCATTCCTACTACTCTCATCATCTGCTCCACCATTACTCTCACCATCTGCTCCACCATTACTCCCATCATTCACTACACCACTATTTCTATTCTCTTTACTTGTCACCCCATTACCTCTGCTGTTCTCTGCACCTTCCACAGTCACCTCCATTCCTTCCTCCCTTGTGTCTGGTGTCTCTGCACTCACACCTGCTGGGTCGGGGGAGGGGAGCACTTCCAGAGACTCCTTTCCCTGCAGCACCACACCCGTTTCCCTTTGGTTGCTGCTGGCTTTCTGCAGGTCGTCTGCTGGAGCGCCCCGCCCCCCTACTGCAGCATTTTGGTCCTTGTTCTGGCCAGACTGTTTTCTCGGCACCTCTGCCCGCCCTGCACCCACAGACTTTGGGGTCTTAGTGTCCTTTTTGGGCGCTGGGGCACACTGCCCCCCTGTCGCAGCAGTGTGCCCAGTGTTCTTTGCTGATGTGTTTTTCACATCCTTCCCTGCCCCGGTGATAACCGGCTTAGCCGCAGAGGGCAGGGTGGGAAACTCCACAGAACTCCCTATGTCCGGCGCTGTGAGTACCTCCACAGCCTCGCCCCCTGCACTGTTCCCCGCACAGATGGCAGCATCGCCGGACGTCCGCCTCCTCTCCCCACCTTGCCTCTGCCTCGAGCCCACTGCAGAGCCCGTGCCTTTAGGTTTGGTGGGGTTTAAACAGAAGGTGGCAGGCGCAACATCAGACATTGGTACATACTCACCACCTCCTGTGCGGCTCCTCCGGTCTTCTTCTTCTTCCTCTTCCCTGTCTCCTCCACTGGTTTGTCCTCACCGAAGGAAAACCGCGTCAGGTCCACTGGAGACTCCAGCAGTCGGATCTCCCTCAGCAGTCCTCCTTCCTCCTCCTCCCCCGACGCTCCAGCCTCTGCTGTGGGAGTCCTCTGCCCTGCAGGGAGACCACTTGAGCTCCGGCTCTGCCCCTCACTGGCTCCAGCAACTGAGACTCCAGTCACCTCTTCATCCTCCTCCTCCTCATCACTAAGGACGCCGGCTGGCGGTTCTCCTGAGGTGTTTAACCCCTTCATTTCTGAGAACCGCCGCTGGTTCTTAAACCTCTCCAGGAAGGGACCTGCGCTTTTCTCAATCCCCTCCCGGAGGAGCACTAACCTGACCACCTCGTCTCTGAGGGCTTTAACCCTCTGGGAGGTCGCGGGTCTCTCCTTGTTGGACGCCCGGGTGTTCAGGACCCGGGCCTCCCTCAGCTCCTCTTTCAGCTGGGTTAGTGCTTTGCCGGCGTCCTCGTACTCTCGCAACGTGGCGACCACTCGGGAGGAGAAGGAACTTGTGGACTCGCTGGAGCTCATCTCCCCCCAGGATCTTGCTGGGCTCTTGTTCCTGGGGCCTGGGGTGCCCCGGTCTCCCTCTCTGGGCTGGCGGTGAACAGTCTCGGGGTTGGAGCAGGTGGATGTATTCTTCCTCACCCTTCCCGATCTCCTCACTCCCTCCTGGGCCGGTTGTTGAGGCTCCTTCTCCCCCGCCGGCATAGACCGGGGGATAGGAGGCTGGGAAGCCATGCCGGCCTCCCAGTAAGCCTGCCTCTCCCTGGGGAGAAGAGAGGCAGACAACAACCCTCCTCCTGGAAGTGCTTGAGCTCCACAGACAGCTGCTACTCTCAGCACCACTCCTCCTGTTCTGTATATATACACTGCACAGTACCACTCCTCCTGTCCTGTATATATACACTGCACAGTACCACTCCTCCTGTCCTGTATATATACATTGCACAGTACCACTCCTCCTGTATATATATACTGCACAGTACCACTTCTCCTGTCCTGTATATATACACTGCACAGTACCACTCCTTCTGTATATATACACTGCACAGTACCACTCCTCCTGTCCTGTATATATACACTGCACAGTACCACTCCTCCTGTATATATACACTGCACAGTACCACTCCTCCTGTCCTGTATATATACACTGCACAGTACCACTCCTCCTGTCCTGTATATATACACTGCACAGTACCACTCCTCCTGTCCTGTATATATACACTGCACAGTACCACTCCTCCTGTATATATACACTGCACAGTACCACTCCTTCTGTATATATACACTGCACAGTACCACTCCTCCTGTCCTGTATATATACACTGCACAGTACCACTCCTCCTGTCCTGTATATATACACTGCACAGTACCACTCCTCCTGTATATATACACTGCACAGTACCACTCCTTCTGTATATATACACTGCACAGTACCACTCTTCCTGTCCTGTATATATACACTGCACATTACCACTCCTCCTGTATATATACACTGCACAGTATCACTCCTCCTGTCCTGTATATATACACTGCACAGTACCACTCCTCCTGTCCTGCATATATACACTGCACAGTACCACTCCTCCTGTCCTGCATATATACACTGCACAGTACCACTCCTCCTGTATATATACACTGCACAGTACCACTCCTCCTGTATATATATATATATATACTGCACAGTACCACTCCTCCGGTCCTGTATATATACACTGCACAGTACCACTCCTCCTGTCCTGTATATATACACTGCACGGTACCACTTCTCCTGTCCTGTATATATACACTGCACAGTACCACTCCTCCTGTCCTGTATATATACACTGCACAGCACCACTCCTCCTGTCCTGTATATATACACTGCACAGCACCACTCCTCCTGTCCTGTATATATACACTGCACAGTACCACTCCTCCTGTCCTGTATATATACACTGCACAGTACCACTCCTCCTGTCCTGTATATATACACTGCACAGTACCACTCCTCCTGTATATATACACTGCACAGTACCACTCCTCCTGTATATATACACTGCACAGTACCACTTCTCCTGTCCTGTATATATACACTGCACAGTACCACTCCTCCTGTATATATACACTGCACAGTACCACTCCTCCTGTCCTGTATATATACACTGCACAGTACCACTCCTCCTCTCCTGTATATATACACTGCACAGTACCACTCCTCCTGTATATATACACTGCACAGTACCACCACTCCTGTCCTGTATATATACACTGCACAGTACCACTCCTCCTGTATATATACTGCACAGTATCACTCCTCCTGTCCTGTATATATACACTGCACAGTACCACTCCTCCTGTCCTGTATATATACACCGCACAGTACCACTCCTCCTGTCCTGTATATATACACTGCACAGTACCACTCCTCCTGTCCTGTATATATACACTGCACAGTACCACTCCTCCTGTATATATACACTGCACAGTACCACTCCTCCTGTCCTGTATATATACACTGCACAGTATCACTCCTCCTGTATATATACACTGCACAGTACCACTCCTCCTGTCCTGTATATATACACTGCACAATACCACTCCTCCTGTCCTGTATATATACACTGCACAGTACCACTCCTCCTGTATATATACACTGCACAGTACCACTCCTCCTGTCCTGTATATATACACTGCACAGTACCACTCCTCCTGTATATATACACTGCACAGTACCACTCCTCCTGTATATATACACTGCACAGTACCGCTCCTCCTGTCCTGTATATACACACTGCACGGTACCACTCCTCCTGTCCTGTATATATACACTGCACAGTACCACTCCTCCTGTATATATACACTGCACAGTACCACTCCTCCTGTCCTGTATATATACACTGCACAGTACCACTCCTCCTGTCCTGTATATATACACTGCACAGTACCACTCCTCCTGTATATATACACTGCACAGTACCACTCCTCCTGTCCTGTATATATACACTGCACTGTACCACTCCTCCTGTCCTGTATATATACACTGCACAGTACCACTCCTCCTGTATATATACACTGCACAGTACCACTCCTCCTGTATATATACACTGCACAGTACCACTCCTTCTGTATATATACACTGCACAGTACCGCTCCCCCTGTCCTGTATATATACACTGCACAGTACCACTCCTCCTGTCCTGTATATATACACTGCACAGTACCACTCCTCCTGTCCTGTATACATACACTGCACAGTACCACTCCTCCTGTATATATACACTGCACAGTACCGCTCCTCCTGTCCTGTATATATACACTGCACAGTACCACTCCTCCTGTCCTGTATACATACACTGCACAGTACCACTCCTCCTGTCCTGTATACATACACTGCACAGTACCACTCCTCCTGTATATATACACTGCACAGAACCGCTCCTCCTGTCCTGTATATATACACTGCACAGTACCACTCCTCCTGTCCTGTATATATACACTGCACAGTACCACTCCTCCTGTCCTGTATATATACACTGCACAGTACCGCTCCTCCTGTCCTGTATATATACACTGCACAGTACCGCTCCTCCTGTCCTGTATATATACACTGCACAGTACCGCTCCTCCTGTCCTGTATATATACTCTGCACAGTACCACTGCTCCTGTCCTGTATATATACACTGCACAGTACCGCTCCTCCTGTATATATACACTGCACAGTACCACTCCTCCTGTATATATACACTGCACAGTACCGCTCCTCCTGTCCTGTATATATACACTGCACAGTATCACTCCTCCTGTCCTGTATATATACACTGCACAGTACCACTCCTCCTGTCCTGTATATATACACTGCACAGTACCACTCCTCCTGTCCTGTATATATACACTGCACAGTACCACTCCTCCTGTCCTGTATATATACACTGCACAGTACCACTCCTCCTGTCCTGTATATATACACTGCACAGTACCACTCCCCCTGTCCTGTATATATACACTGCACAATACCGCTCCTCCTGTCCTGTATATATACACTGCACAGTACCGCTCCTCCTGTCCTGTATATATACACTGCACAGTACCGCTCCTCCTGTCCTGTATATATACACTGCACAGCACCACTCCTCCTGTCCTGTATGTATACACAGCACAGTACCACTCCTCCTGTCCTGTATATATACACTGCACAGCACCACTCCTCCTGTCCTGTATATATACACTGCACAGTAACGCTCCTCCTGTCCTGTATATATACACTGCACAGTACCACTCCTCCTGTCCTGTATATATACACTGCACAGTACCACTCCTCCTGTCCTGTATATATACACTGCACAGTACCACTCCTCCTGTCCTGTATATATACACTGCACGGTACCACTCCTCCTGTATATATACACTGCACAGTACCACTCCTCCTGTATATATACACTGCACAGTACCACTCCTCCTGTACTGTATATATACACTGCACAGTACCACTCCTCCTGTATATATACACTGCACAGTACCACTCCTCCTGTATATATACACTGCACAGTACCACTCCTCCTGTCCTGTATATATACACTGCACAGTACCACTCCTCCTGTCCTGTATATATACACTGCACAGTACCACTCCTCCTGTATATATACACTGCACAGTACCACTCCTCCTGTATATATACACTGCACAGTACCACTCCTCCTGTCCTGTATATATACACTGCACGGTACCACTCCTCCTGTCCTGTGTATATACACTGCACAGCACCACTCCTCCTGTCCTGTATATATACACTGCACAGTACCACTCCTCCTGTATATATACACTGCACAGTACCACTCCTCCTGTCCTGTATATATACACTGCACAGTACCACTCCTCCTGTCCTGTATATATACACTGCACGGTACCACTCCTCCTGTATATATACACTGCACAGTCTCCCGCTGGCTCCTGGGTTCCAGTTTCGTTTCTCCGCTGAGCTGCGCTGGATCCTCCCTCTTCAGGATGAATCAGCTCCTCAGCTTCAGGCTTCACAGTCTCTCCAGATGCACAAGCTAAAGCAGAAGGACTATTTCTATAAACGCCAAACAAAGACCCGGGTGCCATGTCGGACCCCACAGTCACCGCCTTCCTGACCAAGCTGCTTTGCTCACAAGGTGGTCGGATTCCCAGGGGTCATTTGTCTGGATTCTTGGACCTTACCCCAGAAGAGATTGAGCAAATTTTGCAGCATGAACCCCAGAAGTTTTCGCTGGTTGGGGATCTTGTTCTGGCCCGAAACTCTGTAAGAATCTGCTCCAAATATCTGAAGGATGAATCGGAGGAGGAGTGCGACAAGCTGCACCTGTGCCGATACTACCTGCAGGACAGGTGCAGGAGGTGGGTGACCGGGGAGTAATGTACAGGACGGGAGGTGGGTGACCGGGGAGTAATGTACAGGATGGGAGGTGGGTGACCGGGGAGTAATGTATAGGACACGAGGAAGGTGACCGGGGAGTAATGTACAGGACGGGAGATGGGTGACCGGGGAGTAATGTACAGGACGGGAGGTGGGTGACCGGGGAGTAATGTACAGGACGGGAGGTGGGTGACCGGGGAGTAATGTACAGGACAGGAGGAAGGTGACCGGGGAGTAATGTACAGGACGGGAGATGGGTGACCGGGGAGTAATGTACAGGACGGGAGGTGGGTGACCGGGGAGTAATGTACAGGACGGGAGGTGGGTGACCGGGGAGTAATGTACAGGACAGGAGGAAGGTGACCGGGGAGTAATGTACAGGACGGGAGATGGGTGACCGGGGAGTAATGTACAGGACGGGAGGTGGGTGACCGGGGAGTAATGTACAGGACGGGAGGTGGGTGACCGGGGAGTAATGTACAGGACGGGAGGTGGGTGACCGGGGAGTAATGTACAGGACGGGAGGTGGGTGACCGGGGAGTAATGTACAGGACGGGAGGTGGGTGACCGGGGAGTAATGTACAGGACGGGAGGTGGGTGACCGGGGAGTAATGTACAGGACGGGAGGTGGGTGACCGGGGAGTAATGTACAGGACGGGAGGTGGGTGACCGGGGAGTAATGTACAGGACGGGAGGTGGGTGACCGGGGAGTAATGTATAGGACACGAGGAAGGTGACCGGGGAGTAATGTACAGGACGGGAGATGGGTGACCGGGGAGTAATGTACAGGACGGGAGGTGGGTGACCGGGGAGTAATGTACAGGATGGGAGGTGGGTGACCGGGGAGTAATGTATAGGACACGAGGAAGGTGACCGGGGAGTAATGTACAGGACGGGAGATGGGTGACCGGGGAGTAATGTACAGGACGGGAGATGGGTGACCGGGGAGTAATGTACAGGACGGGAGGTGGGTGACCGGGGAGTAATGTACAGGATGGGAGGTGGGTGACCGGGGAGTAATGTACAGGACAGGAGGAAGGTGACCGCGGAGTAATGTACAGGGCTGGAGGTGGGTGACCGGGGAGTAATGTACAGGACGGGAGGTGGGTGACCGGGGAGTAATGTACAGGACGGGAGGTGGGTGACCGGGGAGTAATGTACAGGACGGGAGGTGGGTGACCGGGGAGTAATGTACAGGACGGGAGATGGGTGACCGGGGAGTAATGTACAGGACGGGAGATGGGTGACCGGGGAGTAATGTACAGGACGGGAGATGGGTGACCGGGGAGTAATGTACAGGACGGGAGGTGGGTGACCGGGGAGTAATGTACAGGACAGGAGGAAGGTGACCGGGGAGTAATGTACAGGGCTGGAGGTGGGTGACCGGGGAGTAATGTACAGGACGGGAGGTGGGTGACCGGGGAGTAATGTACAGGATGGGAGGTGGGTGACTGGGGAGTAATGTACAGGACACGAGGAAGGTGACCGGGGAGTAATGTACAGGACGGGAGATGGGTGACCGGGGAGTAATGTACAGGACGGGAGATGGGTGACCGGGGAGTAATGTACAGGACGGGAGGTGGGTGACCGGGGAGTAATGTACAGGATGGGAGGTGGGTGACCGGGGAGTAATGTACAGGACAGGAGGAAGGTGACCGCGGAGTAATGTACAGGGCTGGAGGTGGGTGACCGGGGAGTAATGTACAGGACGGGAGGTGGGTGACCGGGGAGTAATGTACAGGACGGGAGGTGGGTGACCGGGGAGTAATGTACAGGACGGGAGGTGGGTGACCGGGGAGTAATGTACAGGACGGGAGATGGGTGACCGGGGAGTAATGTACAGGACGGGAGATGGGTGACCGGGGAGTAATGTACAGGACGGGAGATGGGTGACCGGGGAGTAATGTACAGGACGGGAGGTGGGTGACCGGGGAGTAATGTACAGGACAGGAGGAAGGTGACCGGGGAGTAATGTACAGGGCTGGAGGTGGGTGACCGGGGAGTAATGTACAGGACGGGAGGTGGGTGACCGGGGAGTAATGTACAGGATGGGAGGTGGGTGACTGGGGAGTAATGTACAGGACAGGAGGAAGGTGACCGGGGAGTAATGTACAGGACGGGAGATGGGTGACCGTGGAGTAATGTACAGGACGGGAGATGGGTGACCGTGGAGTAATGTACAGGACGGGTGGAGGGTGACCGGGGAGTAATGTACAGGGCTGGAGGTGGGTGACCGGGGAGTAATGTACAGGGCTGGAGGTGGGTGACCGGGGAGAAATGTACAGGGTGGGATGTGGGTGACCGGGGAGTAATGTACAGGGCAGGAGGTGGGTGACCAGAGAGTAATGTACAGGACGGGAGGTGGGTGACCGGGGAGTAATGTACAGGACGAGAGGTGGGTGACCGGGGAGTAATGTACAGGGCGGGAGGTGGGTGACCAGAGAGTAATGTACAGGACGGGAGGTGGGTGACCGGGGAGTAATGTACAGGACGAGAGGTGGGTGACCGGGGAGTAATGTACAGGGCGTGAGGTGGGTGACCGGGGAGTAATGTACAGGGCGGGAGGTGGGTGACCAGGGATTAATGTACAGGGCGGGATGTGGGTGACCGGGGAGTAATGTACAGGGCGGGATGTGGGTGACCGGGGAGTAATGTACCAGACGGGAGGTGGGTGACCGGGGAGTAAGGTACCAGACGGGAGGTGGGTGACCGGGGAGTAATGTACAGGACGAGAGGTGGGTGACCGGGGAGTAATGTACAGGACAGGAGGTGGGTGACCGGGGAGTAATGTACCAGACGGGAGGTGAGTGACCGGGGAGTAATGTACAGGGCTGGAGGTGGGTGACCGGAGAGTAATGTACAGGGCGGGAGGTGGGTGACCGGGGAGTAATGTACAGGGTGGGAGGTGGGTGACCGGGGAGTAATGTACAGGGCAGGAGGTGGGTGACCGGGGAGACTGAAGAGTAATGTATCTGTCAAAGATCACAGCCTGGGAGATCACGCAGATCCACCTGCTGTTATCTTTTTATCACAAACAGCCATCTGATGCCCTCTATGATCTGAACAATTACACAATTAACCGATGAGTAACGGAGGAGGCCGCAGACTGTTTCCACTAATAGGCCGGTTATTGGGGAACTAACAGTGAGCGTATGGTATATGCACCTCCGATTCCAACACATGGAGTATATGTATATACCCCCGGTATGGTCACTGCTAAGTCCACAATAGCACAAGAAAGAATATTAGCTGCCACCACCAATGGTTTTCCAGCCGATTGGACGGTGTTTCAGGTAGCATTTGGCTCCTGGGTGCCGTTTATAGAACAAAAGAAACAGAACTATTACATTTTATATTTCATCCGGAATGATAAGCAGTTTATAAAGGATATACAAAAGATTTTACAAAAAGAGACAAAACAATACAGAATATACAGTTACATGAAATAAAAATTGATAACGAAAGAAACTTATTACTCTGATCACAGAAATGATTTAGCCTAGAGAAGGAGAGCACTTCGATTGGAAATATCCAGTGAATGGGTATCATGCATACACCGATGTGTATCTCTCTACAGGAACACAGATCATAATTCGCATTGACCTATTATCAGCACCTAAGTTATATCCACACCCCCCCCTTTGATTACCTCACATGGGCCGGGTTGTGGGATGTTCTCAACCCTTCAGGATTTTATGAAATCCCCAACATTAACAATATCTTCACTCCTGACGATCACAGAAGTTCGAGATTGCCGCCATATTTTTAAATCAGGATTTTACCTTCCCATAGATAGTAAACTTGACATGGCCAGTTATCTGGCCACTATGGATTTGGGGCTTATAGGCAGGTGTTACAGTTATGAGAAAACTTGTACATTCTTCCCCGATTAGCCTTGAAGCTAAAAATGTTTGTCCCATCAATATTGGATCAATACAAACCTCAATATTCATAATTTTCCACTGGTGCTTCAGCGTCTGGTGTGAATGTATAACATTTCCCTTGAAGGGAACAAAAGGTTTCATTTGAATTCAAGATGTATTTTCTGGGGACAAGAAAGACTCTTCCACTACTCTATCTATATGTAAACACATGTCCTTTGTGTTATCTGATCCTCAGAAAAGATCTTTCCTGTACTCTGTAAGGAGTTTCGGCTTCAAAAGAAATTTTAACTAGATTTGTCACTTCCCAACTATACATAACTTACTCTATGTTAACTGGGCAATTCTATTTAAAAAAACTTTGAATGTAAGCTCTTGTCTATTTCAAATTTGGTGCGAGACGGGAGAGGGGTGAAGTGTCCTCTCACTACGGTGGCTTTTTTAAGAATCTTAATATTTTCTATGACACTCACTCTTGAAGCATCTCATCATGAAGGTTCACATTTTTATTCTTTTCCAGCCGACAGTGCAAATTCTCACATGACATTTTATCAAGTCATAACCAGTCGATCTTAAAAGCTCAAGAGGTCAGCGGACTGAACGAAGACGAGCTAAAGATTCTCCTTTACCAGAACGACAACCAGATGCTGCCGGAGGTCAGTGCAACACAACAGAGATAATAACACGTCTCTGAGCACAATATAACTGCCCCTATGTACAGGAATACAGTTACTATAATTCTGCCCCCTATGTACAAGAATATAACTACTATAATACTGCCCCCTATATACAAGAATATAACTACTATAATACTGCCCCTATGTACAAGAATATAACTACTATAATACTGCCCCCTATGTACAAGAATATAACTACTATAATACTGCCCCTATGTACAAGAATATAACTACTATAATACTGCCCCCTATGTACAAGAATATAACTACTATAATACTGCTCCTATGTACTAGAATATAACTACTATAATACTGCCCCCTATGTACAAGAATATAACTACTATAATACTGCCCCCTATGTACAAGAATATAACTGCTATAATACTGCTCCTATGTACAAGAATATAACTGCTATAATACTGCTCCTATGTACAAGAATATAACTGCTATAATACTGCTCCTATGTACAAGAATATAACTACTATAATACTGCCCCTATGTACAAGAATATAACTACTATAATACAGCCCCCTATGTACAAGAATATAACTGCTATAATACTGCTCCTATGTACAAGAATATAACTACTATAATACTGCTCCCCTATGTACAAGAATATAACTACTATAATACTGTCCCCTATGTACAAGAATATAACTACTATAATACTGCCCCCTATGTACAAGAATATAACTACTATAATACTGCTCCTATGTACAAGAATATAACTACTATAATACTGCCCCCTATGTACAAGAATATAACTACTATAATACTGCCCCTATGTACAAGAATATAACTACTATAATACTGCTCCTATGTACAAGAATATAACTACTATAATACTGCCCCTATGTACAAGAATATAACTACTATAATACTGCTCCTATGTGCAAGAATATAACTACTATAATACTGCCCCCTATGTACAAGAATATAACTACTATAATACTGCCCCCTATGTACAAGAATATAACTACTATAATACTGTCCCTATATATAGGAATATACCTGCTATACTGCTGCCTTCTACATATTACAATGTATATTTTTGTCTCCTGTAGATTTGTGTGAAGTATTTGCATGATACTTGTGATCTCGGGAAGGACTGTTCACGACTTCACGTTTGCGGCTTCTTCACACGAGGAGAATGTAATCGTCGCCATTGTAATCGCTCTCATCACCTCCTGGAGGCCAGCGCTGACCTGTTACTCGCCCGCTCTCGTATGTCTCAGGTTTCTATACAGAACTTTCAGATGCTTTGTACGGTGAAGCACAATGAACGTCTCCAGTCACTGAATGAACCAGGAAAGAAGAGTGAGGAGAAGGGAAACCCTGCAGCACGGAGAGGCAGAGGAAGAGGAAGAGGTAGACACAGGAATAAGAAAGGCGATTCTCAGAATGAAACGCGAAGCAAGAGCCGAGGACGACAAGGAGATAGAGCAGGTGCAGCCTACGTATTTCTCTTATATCCTTTATACATATTGGTATTATAGTTTGCGGTAGGTTATAAATACAGTATTTGATCCCTTTGGAACCCAATTGATTGAAACTGGTTCCTGAACCCTCGCCCTCCTTGATACCGCATGTTGGAACACATTTGGCTTTTTTGGTTGAATGATTTTACGATATTTATAACATTGCAATTCATTTTTAGGGTCCAATTTCCGAGGAAGATCAAGCAGCCGTGCGATGTCGGAGAATGGAGAGCGGTATCTTGACTTGTCTGGAGATGATGATGATGAGTACGCATCTCCAAAAACTCAAATTGATAAGTTAATGGAAGATTGGTTTAGTCCTCCACCTGACCGGTCAGATAACAGAGGGGCTTCATTGCCCATTATTCCACCATTATTGTCATTGGGAATTCACCACCCAACACCGATCGTAACCACCATACCACCAGTTTCACCTCAAGTGTCTTCTTCTCAGCCAGGTACGTCCCCCTGTGGGGTCTCCTCAAGTATTTACTGCTGAGAAAAATGTTTATAATTGCATAATTAATCAATAATTTCATCCACAGGAATACCGGCCGGTCTCTTGACTCCAGCTTCTACCCCATCTGCCCCTCAGCCACAGCCGGCCATTACACCAGTGACCACCACAGGTCCATTTAATACTCCGCCAAAACCAGTTAATCTTCCTATAAAAGGTCCATCACTTGTGGACTTTAATAAACCAGTGTCCCCCTCAACGGTTACACCACCCAGTGTTACGCCAGTGCCACCAACAAGACCAAGCAGAATAGTTGACACTTCCATGAGAAGTCCATATGTTACCCACCCATCAAACCCTCATGCTTTGACCACCATCAGTCCAATAACCACTTCAGAAAGTAATTACAGTGCTCTGACACCATTAGTTAATCCTCCTTTGATATATCCACCTGTGCCTGCGAAAAAAACAGTTATCACCTCAAGTATATTAGTCCCTCAACCAGTATCTACTATTAAATCAGTGACTACCCCAGTAGTAAGTCCTTCCACTACCCCATCTCCATCTTATCCCAGCCTGGCAAACTCTCCTACAGAAGGTCCACCTGTTCTTCATGTAAAACCAGTCCAGTCCAGTGTCCGGTACCAGCCTGTGCTTGACGATAAGCTGATATCGAGGGCAGGTGTTTCAGAAGATTTAGTGACTACTTTGCCTACATATTCCTACCCTAAGACATCACCAAAGAAGGGTAAGTACATGGATTGAGTCTCCGAAAACTCATAAAGCGGCCCTACCTGGGTCTTTGGTATAATTAGTGTCCATTATACCATCTTGAAATATTATTTAATTGGTTATGACATTGGTGATAGCTTCCAGGACATGAAATACTGATGATATCATCATGTTCATCAATTTATGATGTTTTTATTGTCTTGTTCAGTGGAGTCCGACAAAGTCCTGGAGATCTGTCTCTCTAATCTTTGGAAATACTGCAAATTTGGAGGTATTTGACTCCTGGGAGGAATACTTAGATTTTGGCCTAGATACTTAGATGTGCCGGTAACGTGGGGGTCTCTTTAATTCCTAGTTTGTTGCCCGGACATGCATTACTACCTGCCGTACCGCTGGCAGATTCACAAAGGAACCGACTGGGAAGATGTTCCCAACATGGAGGAGGTAGAGAAATGTTACTGCGACCCAAAGGTTGACAGGTACGGGTCGTCCAGAACCGGGCATCAGACTATGTGTCTATTGACAACAAATGAAGAGTAACTCCACATACGTGACCAGACATGATGGCCACTGACATCCTCTTGCTGTTGGTCCCGTTCTCGATGTAGGATCACCACGTAACTCTTCCCACTTTCCATCCGCAGGGTTCCTCTGATTGACTTTCTGACCATGAGATCTGGCGGGCACCGCGTTCGTCGTCTCTCCACCATATCATCGGTCGCGAAGCCGTCTGAATATGTCCTGACCACTGAGTGGCTGTGGTACTGGAGGGATGAATATGGCAGATGGACACAATATGGACAGTTAGTAAGTGGGCGCTGGGCACATAATAATGGGCGATCCTCAGAGGTGGAGCTGTAGGATGGGCCGAGGGAGTGGTAGGACCCAGGGCCTGGATCCTGAAGGTGCCCAAGAGGTCTGCTGGTCCTACAAATATTGTGTGATAGATGGGAGCAAGATTAGTGGTTGGGAGCAGAACTTCAAGGAATTGTATTTTTCAATTTTTTTTTCCTCCTCTTAGAATGTGAAACATGTGAGTTCCAGCATATTGTCGTCAGACCTGGAGAACGTGTACCTCCCCGATCCCACCACTGTTATTCCTTTCAACGCTGGCAACCAGAAATATGAGATCAACTTCCGAGGTACGGGGGGGGCGATAAATAGCAGCGGTACCAATGTGTGGCTCAGGGTAGACACACTTGTATCCCGGGATTACAGTCACTGACTGAGGATCCAAACACATCTGCTGGAGGTTTCTCCAAGCATTAACGACTCTGACAGTCAATAATGGGGATGACAGAGATAGTGTGGAATACCACGTTACAATGTGATGTCTCTCTTTAATGGTTTTTTTACTTTTTCAGTGATGAAGCAGAAGAATATTCAGTACACGACGGAGAAAGACGTGCGTAGGAGACCAAAATTTCTGAGCTTTGAAGATGTGAAATTATTGAGAGGAAGGTAAACTCCTCATGAATATATAGGTTCATAGGTATACAGAGTCAAATCATATATAGAGTTACATGCTTTGCGGTTTACGAATGGCGACACTTTCTTTGTGAAACACATTCTTCCAAATTATTCTTCCTGCTGACTATAGCCCACGTCTGTGCACCTGTGTCCTGGCAAAATCTAATATTCATTCATTAATAATTCTAGGTTCAGCTTACACGTCGCCTCAGACCCCCATCTTCTCCTTTGCTGTCTCAGGGTTCCCACAAACCCACAGCTGTACCTTGTAAGAGAATGAGAAGTCCTAATATTCTGACCAGTCATGTTAAACCTAGCAGCCATCTTGTGCAAAGTTTAAGTCAAAGTTTTTCAGCTAATGAGATGCAGGTTTTCTAGTTCTCCCCACAATGGAGACACAAAATGACGTAAGAGCCATTAGCAGATATTGTTGGCATAGACAAAGGTTAATTGGAGGGAGCAGCTGCAGGCCACTGTGAAAGTAAATAAGTGGTGTTATATTGTAGTAAGTGTAGTAAGTAGTGTCTGGGACAAGAACAAGAACAATATAGTTGTCAATATGTGAAGAATGATGTGAATATCGACATTACTTAAGAGGGACATGGGGATTAAATACTTATAAATATTGTCATGTTGTATTATTATTATTGTTGTTCTAAAGTACACGACTCTCTGCAGTATGATGTTATCATGTATACGCCCTTTGCCACAATATGTAGTTCCTTTTTGTAAGCCATGTATAAAAAGGCTCTGATACTGTTGTTCGGGGCCAGTCCATCGCCAGTCCATTGCCACACTATCACCAGACCATGGCCAGACCATCTCCAGATATCCCAATGCTCTGTTGCTGATCTGGAAACCTGCGAGTTCCAGTGTATTTTCTCTGCCTGCATTCTGAACTGTTCTGCCGCGTATCTCTGAATAAACTTTATTCTCTGCTTTAAATAAGAAATTGTCCACGCTGTTTTCCCGGCTCTTCCGGCTCTCAGTAAGGACTTTCTTATATAACTCCCTGATCTCTCAGGTTCTTACCCACTGAACTTTCTTTCTCGGAGCCACTTTTCAATCTGGTTACTTTCTTGCTACCTTTGTTTTCTACTTCTCGACACACACACAAAAACTCTCTAATTTCTCAATTGCTTTAAACATCAAAATCACAGCATATTCAACAAGTAAGAAGAAAAAGTTTTTTAGAACAACTCATCATATAATTGTAATAATTATCTTCAGAGATGCAGATGATTTTACAGACAGATAGATAGATCCTAAATCTTCCCCCATCTCCTGTGTGTGATATTATTGAGAAATGGAAGGAATCGCAGCAACTCAACCACGATGTGGAGACTCCTGTTACCATTTCATTCATTTTTTTTAATTCTTTCAGTACCAAATCGGCAGCAGCTAAGTCCCCCCTGAAATCAGGAATGTCCCCTATGAACACTGACATTTACCCCAAGACCTGGGACCCTGAGACCATGCCGGAGCTCGGCTGTAAGGTAATGTGCGGAGCCCCTATGACGTGTGGCTGGAGGACATGGCACAGGAGGGGTCACGTATCTTCTTCTATCCTCTGTAGAAAGTTCTCGTCTCAAACACATCCAGCGAGTTCTCGGAAATTGTCAGCAGCTTCTCCAAGACGGTCAGCGGGCACGAGGTAAAAAGGATGTGGCGTATCCAGAACCCATCTCTGTGGCAGGTGTTTCAGTGGTACGTCCGCTCTTCACCATCACATCTGGAGGGGAATTATCATGTGCCCCATGAAGGGATGAGTAGATGAGCCAGCATTGTACCAGGATGCCCCTTTCATTATGAGTGGCAGGACCTTACAGACAGGGGACGCCTCTGCTCCTGGTGGTCCTGTTCTTCACTATGGTGGGGGACCCTGTTTTCCAATTTTGCTTTTTGATTTTAAGGCAAAAGGAACAGATGAAAAAAGTCAATCAGGGACGAGACGTGAAGGAAATCCGGTCATTTCATGGCACAGACAGTACGCACATCGATGCGATCTGCAATCAGAATTTTGACTGGCGCATCTGTGGCACCCACGGAACCGTGTATGGACAAGGTAGGCCACGTTTTCTAGGGGTGCTGTTGTTTTCTCGTGGGGGGGGTTGGGGTGCAGATGACCCTGAGCGACCTTGACCTTTGTAGCCAGTCACATGCCTCCTGCATCTAAATGGAGGCAGGTCCCCTTTAAGAATGTTGATACCTTTTGATTCTATGTACACTGGATAGTTACTTTGTGTTATGGGCTCTACTGGTAAAGCCCCAGGTTAGTGTGAGCAGCACGGACCGGAGGCGGTGATGCAGCATCACATGGATCAGAGAGGAATAGGACAGCAGAGTATGCAAGATGGCAGATGGGCGAGAAGGAGTAGATGAAGCTGGAGGGTCATTACACACAGGTGGAGCAGAGACGTGTATGTAATCAGGTATCGTGCAGCAGGAAGTAATTAGTTTGTTGGTGGAAGGAAGGCAGGAGCGGCAGGGAGGATAATTAGATGGCTGGCAAGAGCAAAGTCTAGAGAAGATAAGGCCAGCTTCTGAAAAAGCTCATGGTAGCTGGGTGATATACCATCCTGAATACTCAGGCAACACATGGGTGACTGAGCCGGCCTTAAAAGGTCTTAGGTGATAACATTCGACATACTTGCCAGGATATCAGAATAACCCGGCACGGACAAAGGGAGCAAGGTCCGGTGCTGGAGCCGGAACAGGTGAGTACACTATGTTTCCAGCTGTGACGCATCTCAGTAAAGTACAAGCGGTGACTCTCCAGCCTTGTACAACCACAACTCCCAGCATGGCCTGACATCCCCGGCTTTCCTATGAGATATATTACTGACATCATCACTCAGGAGTTTCTGGTAACCTGTCCTTGTTCTCTCCATAGGAAGCTACTTTGCCCGAGACGCCTCGTACTCCCATAACTACTCCACACCGACGTCTAGCAGATCACGGGCGATGTTCGTAGCTCGTATTCTGGTGGGAGACTACATAATGGGGAACCCCCAAATGAAGCGTCCACCGCTGAGACCCGGCAGCAGCTCGCAGTACTATGACTCCTGTGTGGACAACACCATCAGCCCCTCCATCTTTGTGGTGTTCGAGAAGCATCAGATCTACCCGGAATATCTCCTGGAGTATGAGGAAGAGCAGAAAAAATCCTGCATCGTCTGCTGAGCACCAGAGAGTGTACCCCAATGTAAGGCGGGGCGATCCTCAATACAATAGGGTGCACTGCATCTTGGGAGATGTAGAGGCTTTTTTATGATTGGTAAAAACATTGCATCTCCCACAATGCATCACATCAGAACCTGACATGCAAGCACTGACCACCAGAGGGCAGCAAAGAAGCATATTAATAAAGATGACTGCAGCTCTCTGTGTGACTAGAGTATAAGACATATAACGATTTATGAGTGTGCCACCTCTAAAATAAAGGTTTCCTGGGGGAGATCTGGCTTTGAGGGAGTGTAATGTCCTCACCTGATCTGATTCCTGGGTGAGGGGATTATGCCTTGAAATGCTCTACTTTAGCCCCGGGGTTCACCTGAGGGCGTCCTGGGGGCGTCTGAGCCCCTGGGTGAGGATTAGTGAGGTCATCGTGCAGGCGTGGTGACATCATTGGGATGCAGTGACGGCCTCTTCAGGTACATGGGGTGGTGGTTGGGGCCAGTGGGCACCGGCGGCCCCCGTTATCCCGCACAGCACTGGCACTTCTACTGCATGGAAGGTTTTCTGGATGATTCCCAGTCCGGCTCTCGTATATCCGGACTCCGGTCCGGTTTGTGTGATTATAGCCCCCTGATCCCCTGCAGGTCACGGTCACCGGGCAGGAAACGGGACGGGGGGCAAAAAGCTGAATATGTGCAATAAATCCGAGGATTATTCTGTAAATTCACAGATCAGAAACTATAGAAATCTTAGAGGGATTCTCCACAGGTAGACGACCTCTGACCCTCCTCAACCCTGGGGTCCCCATGTCTGGGAGTGACCACAGTGGAACCTTCTGTATCTAATGGTTAGGCTCGCCAAGCTCTACTGACCCCTGCAGCCAATTGTAACCCTTTACGCCCAGGATCTTCTGTAAAGAGATGATTGATGAATAATTGTATCACTGTATAAACTGAGAAATAAAGCGGAACCCCACCCAGATCACTGGGGGCTACTGGTATAGTGTCGTCATTGTGATCAGACGTGAGACCCCCCACCTTATATACAGCACTGCTGACAACCCGCCTGTATACAGTGTGAGAGGTTGTCAGCCCCGCCCCCTGGTGGTGACATCATAGAGGAGACCCCGCCCCTTATATACAGCCTCACCCCTCTACTATCACTGCTGACAACCCGCCTGTATACAGTGTAAGAGGTTGTCAGCCCCGCCCCCTGGTGGTGACATCACTGATCATACGGGACACCCCGCCCCTTATATACAGCACCACCCCTGATCTATTACTGCTGACAACCTGCCTGTATACAGTGTGAGAGGTTGTCAGCCCCGCCCCCTGGTGGTGACATCACTGATCATACATGAGACCCCACCCCTTATATACAGCCCCGCCCCTCATCTATCACTGCTGACAACCTGCCTGTATACAGTGTGAGAGGATGTCAGCCCCGCCCCCTGGTGATGTCATCACTGATCATACATGAGACCCCGCCGATTATATACAGCCCCGCCCCTCATCTATTACTGCTGACAACCCGCCTGTATACAGTGTGAGAGGTTGTCAGCCCCGCCCCCTGGTGGTGACATCACTGATCATACAGGAGACCCCGCCCCTTATATACAGCCCCACCCCTCATCTATCACTGCTGACAACCTGCCTGTATACAGTGTGAGAGGATGTCAGCCCCGCCCCCTGGTGATGTCATCACTGATAATAAAGGAGACCCCGCCCCTCATCTATCACTGCTGACAACCCGCCTGTATACAGTGTAAGAGGTTGTCAGCCCCGCCCCCTCGTGATGACATCACTGATCATACATAAGACCCCGCCCCTTATATACAGCCCCGCCCCTCATCTATCACTGCTGACAACCCGCCTTTATACAGTGTGAGAGGCTGTCAGCCCCGCCCCCTGGTGATGTTATCACTGATCATACAGGAGACCCCGCCCCTTATATACAGCCCCGCCCCTCATCTATCACTGCTGACAACCTGCCTGTATATATGCACTGCACACTACCACTCCTCCTGTATATATACACTGCACAGTACCACTCCTCCTGTATATATACACTGCACAGCACCACTCCTCCTGTCCTGTATATATACACTGCACAGTACCACTCCTCCTGTCCTGTATATATACACTGCACAGTACCACTCCTCCTGTCCTGTATATATACACTGCACGGTACCACTCCTCCTGTCCTGTATATATACACTGCACAGTACCACTCCTCCTGTCCTGTATATACACACTGCACAGTACCACTCCTCTTGTCTGGTATATATACACTGCACAGTACCGCTCCTCCTGTCCTGTATATATACACTGCACAGTACCACTCCTCCTGTCCTGTATATATACACTGCACAGTACCACTCCTCCTGTCCTGTATATATACACTGCACAGTACCACTCCTCCTGTCCTGTATATATACACTGCACAGTGCCACTCCTCCTGTCCTGTATATATACACTGCACAGTGCCACTCCTCCTGTCCTGTATATATACACTGCACAGTACCACTCCTCCTGCCCTGTATATATACACTGCACAGTGCCACTCCTCCTGTCCTGTATATATACACTGCACAGTACCACTCCTCCTGCCCTGTATATATACACTGCACAGTACCGCTCCTCCTGTCCTGTATATATACACTGCACAGTACCACTCCTCCTGTCCTGTATATATACACTGCACGGTACCACTCCTCCTGTCCTGTATATATACACTGCACAGTACCACTCCTCCCGTCCTGTATATATACACTGCACAGTACCACTCCTCCCGTCCTGTATATATACACTGCACAGTACCACTCCTCCTGTCCTGTATATATACACTGCACAGTACCACTCCTCCTATATATATACACTGCAGAGTACCACTCCTCCTGTATATATACACTGCACAGTACCACTTCTCCTGTCCTGTATATATACACTGCACAGTACCACTTCTCCTGTCCTGTATATATACACTGCACAGTACCACTCCTCCCGTCCTGTATATATACACTGCACAGTACCACTCCTCCTGTCCTGTATATATACACTGCACAGTACCACTCCTCCTGTCCTGTATATATACACTGCACAGTACCACTCCTCCTATATATATACACTGCAGAGTACCACTCCTCCTGTATATATACACTGCACAGTACCACTTCTCCTGTCCTGTATATATACACTGCACAGTACCACTCATCCTGTCATGTATATATACACTGCACAGTACCACTCCTCCCGTCCTGTATATATACACTGCACAGTACCACTCCTCCTGTCCTGTATATATACACTGCACAGTACCACTCCTCCTATATATATACACTGCAGAGTACCACTCCTCCTGTATATATACACTGCACAGTACCACTCCTCCTGTATATATACACTGCACAGTACCACTCCTCCTGTCCTGTATATATACACTGCACAGTACCACTCCTCCTGTCCTGTATATATACACTGCACAGTACCACTTCTCCTGTATATATACACTGCACAGTACCACTCCTCCTGTATATACAGTACATGACAGAACAATAATACATTACAGGACACCGAACATAAGAACAAAACAAGACGACAAATCACAGAAAATAGAAACAAAATAAATCACCGCAGGAATATATATATATATATACAGGAAATAAATATTATAAAACCTATAAAACCCCCGGCCCAGCTTCATTCATACTACTATATACAATCCCACACAACGCTCACACCGTCCTATATACACATAAAACACCGTCCTATATACAAGATTATATACAATAAAACACTAAACCTAATATAACGTATATACAACCGGACACTAACACTAACCTACTGGTCCCACTGCCTGACCTTAGTCACCCCCTTACCGCACCTCATTCACACCACAGAAAACCAAAAATAACAAGATATACAATAGTGACATGAACAATTTTTTTTTTTTTTTTTTTTATATTTTATATTTTTTTTGTAATTTTTAATATATATACATAAAATACAGACCTACACTAACTATCCCGCCACCCCTGATCCAGCTCTGGCCACAAAGTTCAGGATTACTCCGAGCTAGGATCAGCCCCCAAAGTTTTTCCCCAGGCGGGGCCTGGACCAGGCCAGATCAGTCCTCTTATCACCGCCGATGAAAACCCCCCCAAATCCCCCACCCAACCTAACTAAAACCCCCTATTATACATTATATACAATATATACAGAACACAACCTACACACTCACCATCCAAGGCTCAAGTTCGATGCCGGCAAACCTTCTATTCAGGAGACAGAAATACAAAACAAAAATCTAGGGTGAAAAGACATCGGCCCACCACCAGGATATAGGAGTACTACCGGACTAAGGCACCCTGAAGGAAAAGCCCCTCCAGAGACGGGCCGCCCTCCGGGCACCCAGTCTTTCATACTCCAGAGAACGTACCTTCACCAGGTCACCTAGGATGTTCCTACAGACTTCATCTACATGGAGGATTTTACTCTGCGTCGAGACTAAAACTCGTGCGTTCCACGTGAAATACCTGACCACTGCGCTGACTATGAATAAAGTGTCTCGGTCCCTTCTCCCAAGGTCTCCGAATGCTCCATAGGCCCACCCGGCGTAGGACAGAGTAGCCAGCCGCGGCCAACCAATGGAAGCCCCCACCCTGTTGTACACCTCTGTATTAAAGGGACAATGAAGCAGGAAGTGCTCCATGCTTTCCAGCACGTTAGCACAAGCCTCACGGGGGCAATTCCTGTCCTCGGAGCTCCTGTACTTCAAATTGTCCCTCACATACAGCTTACCATGGAAGCAGCGCCAAGTCAAGTCCCAGTACTTCTCGGGGATCCTGGTAGAATTTAACAAACTCAACCCAACCTCCAGATCCCGACTTGGGCAGTCTGAGGGCCAATGGACTCTGAAAACGAGAAAGCAAGACCCTCATATCGAGGAGTTTCCTCGGGAGGGACCTCACCTCCCACATTCCCAGACCCCACCGGCGGATCATTTTCAGAACCGGGGTAACATAAGCCGGGAGATGCCCGTGTGGTGTGCGAAGATCCTTCAATCTTCCCCCTGTCTCCCATTCCTGGAAGAAAGGCTGAAACCATCCCTTGCAGGAGAATACCCACGGAGGAGCCCTCTCTTTCCAGAGGTTTGCCACGTTCACCTTCAAGAAAGTGTTCACTAGGAACACCACGGGGTTCACCATATTCAAACCCCCTAGTCTCCTCGTGCGGTAAGTGACCTCCCGCTTGACTAGGTTCAGTCTGTTCCCCCATAACATCTGGAAGAACAGACTGTAGACCCGTGTCCAGAGAGGCTCTGGCAAGACACAGACGCTGCCCAGGTAGATTAGCAAGGGGAGCAGGAAAGCTTTGCACAGGCCAACCCTTTCCCTCAGGGTCAAAGACCAACCCCTCCATTGGTCCACTCTTTGGGCGACACCTTTGATTCTGCCTTCCCAGTTTTTCGTGGGGTAATCACCCTGGCCGAATTCGATGCCCAGGACTTTGGCATGTTCTTGGGGTTCGGGGAGGGTGTCCGGAAGATCAAACCCGGGATCTCCGCCTCCCAGCCAGAGACTCTCACACTTATCCTGGCTGACCTTGGACCCGGATGCCTCCGAGTAGCGCCCCACTTCTGACATCACCGCTGCTGCCTCCTCTTGCGAAGAAACAAAGACGGTGACATCGTCCGCGTAGGCCACCACCCTCAGGATAGTCTCCGGCGCCGCCCCGCCCATCCGCACCCCCGCCAACGGTCTACAATCGATCCTTCTGAGGAAGGGATCGATCGCAAACGCGTAAAGCAAAGGGCTAAGAGGACAGCCCTGACGGACACCGGATCCTACCCCAAAAGGTCGTCCAATCCACCCATTCACCAGAGGGAAAGTCTCAGCCCCTGCATACAAGGTCTTAAGCCAGTCCACAAACCCTCCAGGCAGACCATACCTCAAAAGAGTGGACCAGAGGTACTCGTGGTTAACCCGATCAAAGGCTTTTGCCTGATCCAGGGTCAGCAAGAACCCCTTCCAGAGGCCCGCCCTGCCTTGCTCCACGGCCTCTCGGACACCTAGAACAGCACTAAAAGTGCTACGGCCAGGAACGCAACAGTGCTGAACCTCCGAAAGGAGCCGGGGTGCAAACTTCACCAGCCTGTTGAAAAGTATCTTAGCCAAAATCTTCCTGTCCACATTGAGAAGTGCTATGGGACGCCAGTTCTCAATGCGTGACGGATCCTTACCCTTTGACAAAATGATCAAAGCTGACCTCCTTAATGATCTCGGCAGAGTGCCCGAGGAGAGACACTCGTTAAACACCTGAGTCAAGAGGGGGACCAAAGAGTCCCTAAAGGTCCTAAAGAACTCGGATGTTAAGCCATCCGGACCTGGCGACTTTTTGGGCCTAAGCCCATCGATCGCCAGTCTCACTTCCTCTTCTTTGATCGCTTCTGCCAAACCGCCCAGCGAGAGGTCAGCCCCTGGCTCAGGAACAGATTCAGCCAGGAAAGCCGACATCCCGTCACGATCAAGCTCCCTCCTTCCCAAGAGGTGCGAGTAGTAGGAACTGACAACCTCCAAGATCCCTGATCTGGACCTTCTCAGGGACCCCGTACTGTCCACCAGCCCCGTCACTATCTTACTATTCACTGACATCTTACAGTTTCTGTAAGGGTCGGGCGAGCAGTACTTCCCGTAGTCCCTCTCGAAAACCAAAGATGCGTGCCTATCGTACTGACACCTCTTCAGCAAGGACTTCACTCTGGAGATCTCCTCGCGGCTACCTCCAGTCGAGACAAGATGCTCGAGTTTCCTCCTCAGGCTCTGATACAGGCGATCCCTGTTCAGGCTTCTGAGGTTCGAGAGCTGCCGGAAGAATCTCGCCACCCGATGTTTGAACATCTCCCACCACTCCGACTTAGTGTTACTTAGGCCCAGCAATGGTACCTGGCTCTGAAAGAATTCCTCAAAAGACCGTCTTACAGCTTCTTCCTCAAGGAGTGATGAATTCAGCTTCCAATAGCCTCTTCCCATCCGAGGAGTCTCTGTAACGTTGAGAGAAAACATAATCAAACAGTGATCGGAGAACTCCACCTCCACAACCGACAACGGCGAAGAGACGGCCTCCTCCTTCAAATAAAACCTATCTAGCCTAGACCTGCACTGACTACCTCTAAAAAAGGTGAATCCCGTGTCGCCCGGGTTGTGCCGGATGTGGACATCCACCAGGCGAGCCTCACTCACTATCCTGTTTAACGCGACGCAGTCATAAGCCAGCCGGTCTCCGGAACCTCCTCTATCACAGGATCTCGTGACATTGTTGAAATCCCCTCCGAAGACCACCTGCCGACTCGAAAATAAAAAAGGTTTGATCTTCAGGAAGAGACATTTGCGGTCCCACTTGGACTGGGAACCATAGATGTTAATGAGCCGAAGCTCTTGTCCCCCCATAGAGACATCTAGGATCAAGCATCTCCCCATTTCTAATTCGATCAGTCGTCTGCATTCAACCGCTGCGGTCTTAAAAAGGACCGCCACCCCGCTATACGGCTCGGCCGCAAGAGACCAGTAGGAGGGCCCATGCCTCCACTCCCGCCTTGCTTTATGCAAGGTTGATATATCGGTCAACCTGGTCTCCTGCAAAAACAAAATGTCGGCGTCAAGTTGGCCGAGAAAATGAAAGGCCGTGTACCTTGCCGCATCTGACTTTATGCTGCAAACATTAATAGTTGCCAGCGTCAACGGGGTGGGTGCCGCCATCATGATTGATTGAATTAGATAGCCTTTTTCTTCCCACCACTGACAGTCCCAACCTCTTCCTCTGATAATGACGGGTTTTTAGTGCGCTTAAGACAAACAGATTCATCCATTCTCTCCTTACATAGATTCTTGCCCTCGTCTGGTGGTCCTGGGTTAGTCATCCCCCCAGAGGGCTTTGTATTTGCCCCCCGAGAGGAAGACCCAGCCATCTCCTGAGCCCCAACGACCTTGTCCGCAACCTCCGGCCCCGGGTCCCCACTTCCCCCCTCCAGAGGGAGGTCCTGGAGAGCCCCGAACCGGTTGGAGAGATCCACCAGAGGGGGGGCGGCTGAACCCTCCAATGGCGCTTGGATCATGGCCAGAGAGTCAGAGGGGTCGCACTCCAAAGAGGCAGCTCGAGACCTGGTCCCCCTCCTACCTCTGGCCGTTTTCCTGTTACCCTTTTTCTGTGACCACTCCCCCTCTCCCTCATCTAGACTGTCACCAGAAGAGGGTTCCTGGGAAGACATGGCGTCCTCTCGCTCTTCCCTTTCAAGTCTCTTGACTTCCTCGCTCAATTCACTGTCTTTAGGATCCTCAGCTGCAAGTGAAGTACCTGGGTCAGAGTTTAGGGACATTACTCCCTGCCCCCTGTCCCCACGGCGCTTCTCCTGCCGCCTGATGGTGGATGGCGGCAGCTTGCTCCTCACCGGATCCCTGCCTCCCCCGCCCCTACTGGTCCCTTCACCGGCAAGATTAGTCCCGGCTTGCGCCTGTCCCACACTCGCCGCTTTCAGGACCGCATTGGCGAAGGAACGCGGACAGCGACTGAACGGGTGACCGAGGTCACCACACAAGTTACACCTAATCCTGCGACAGGCAGCAGCAAGATGACCGAGGTCCCCACACAGTGCGCATTTCTGGGTGGTACACTGCGCACTGAAGTGTGTGGGGCTACCGCACCTGTGACAGACCTTAGGCTGCCCCCGGTAGAAAATCAAGATCCTATCCCTCCCCAAAAAGGTTGAGGAGGGGATATGGGTAACAGTGTTTCCCGAAACCTTCAATCTCACCATGAAGGTCCAGGCCCCTGACCAGATACCATGGTCATCCAGATTCTTTTCGGGAATATTGGTGACCTCTCCGTATCTACTCACCCAGGTGGTAATGTCCATACAGGAAAGCGACTCGTTACTAGTCAGAACGGTCACTTTCCTGACTGAATCTTGGCGAGTTATTGCCAGGGGAAAGAGACCATGCCATTCGGGGCGACTCCGAGCCAGATCATGGCGAGACCAGAAAAGCTCAAGGCCCTCCGGTCTCACGAAGCTGACATCGAAGTAGGAGGTCCCATAGGGATGGATCAAGGCAAAGATGTCATATGCCGCAAAGCCCATCCCCAGCAGGAGCTCAACCACCTTCGACCTATCAGGACAGGCATCCTTGCTTACCCACTGGAGACGGACCACGTTCCTACGGTTACTCCTCTGCCCCGTTGTCGGCAGAGACCAGACAGTCTCTGCCCCTCTATCTTGGAAGGCTGAAAGACCATGTCTCTCTATCCAGAAAGACAGATCAACCTCCCTCCCCTCTACAGTGATGGAGCTCTCCCCTCTCCTCAGGGCGTCCAGGAGCTGCTGTTGCAAGTCACCATCCCCAGGGCCACCAGACGAGGGCGCACTACTACCCCCAGCACTGACAGCTTCTGAATAGCTTTGGGCTGAAGCCCCCGCCAATGCTGGGGGGGCAGCGGGACCAGCACCTACTTCCCCCCCACCAACACCAGTGCTGCTCCCACCATTCACTCCAGTACTATTCACACCATTCGCAGGACCATTACTCCCATCGTTCACTCCACTACTACTCACACCATTCGCAGGACCATTACTCCCACCATTCATTACACCACTACCCCCAACATTTGCTACACCACAACTCCCACCATTCCCACAACTCCCAGCATTCATTCCACCACTACCCCCACCATTTGCTACATCATCATTCACTGCACCACTACCCCCACCATTTGCTGCATCATCATTCACTGTACCACTAATTCCACCATTCCTACTACTCTCATCATCTGCTCCACCATTACTCCCATCATTCACTACACCACTATTTCTATTCTCTTTACTTGTCACCCCATTACCTCTGCTGTTCTCTGCACCTTCCACAGTCACCTCCATTCCTTCCTCCCTTGTGTCTGGTGTCTCTGCACTCACACCTGCTGGGCCGGGGGAGGGGAGCACTCCCAGAGACTCCTTTCCCTGCAGCACCACACCCGTTTCCCTTTGGTTGCTGCTGGCTTTCTGCAGGTCGTCTGCTGGAGCGCCCCGCCCCCCTACTGCAGCATTTTGGTCCTTGTTCTGGCCAGACTGTTTTCTCGGCACCTCTGCCCGCCCTGCACCCACAGACTTTGGGGTCTTAGTGTCCTTTTTGGGCGCTGGGGCACACTGCCCCCCTGTCGCAGCAGTGTGCCCAGTGTTCTTTGCTGATGTGTTTTTCACATCCTTCCCTGCCCCCCCAGCCCCGGTGATAACCGGCTTAGCCGCAGAGGGCAGGGTGGGAAACTCCACAGAACTCCCTATGTCCGGCGCTGTGAGTACCTCCACAGCCTCGCCCCCTGCACTGTTCCCCGCACAGATGGCAGCATCGCCGGACGTCCGCCTCCTCTCCCCACCTTGCCTCTGCCTCGAGCCCACTGCAGAGCCCGTGCCTTTAGGTTTGGTGGGGTTTAAACAGAAGGTGGCAGGTGCAACATCAGACATTGGTACATACTTATAACTCACCACCTCCTGTGCGGCTCCTCCGGTCTTCTTCTTCTTCCTCTTCCCTGTCTCCTCCACTGGTTTGTCCTCACCGAAGGAAAACCGCGTCAGGTCCACTGGAGACTCCAGCAGTCGGATCTCCCTCAGCAGTCCTCCTTCCTCCTCCTCCCCCGACACTCCAGCCTCTGCTGTGGGAGTCCTCTGCCCTGCAGGGAGACCACTTGAGCTCTGGCTCTGCCCCTCACTGGCTCCAGCAACTGAGACTCCAGTCACCTCTTCATCCTCCTCCTCCTCCTCTTCACTAAGGACGCCGGCTGGCGGTTCTCCTGAGGTGTTTAACCCCTTCATTTCTGAGAACCGCCGCTGGTTCTTAAACCTCTCCAGGAAGGGACCTGCGCTTTTCTCAATCCCCTCCCGGAGGAGCACTAACCTGACCACCTCGTCTCTGAGGGCTTTAACCCTCTGGGAGGTCGCGGGTCTCTCCTTGTTGGACGCCCGGGTGTTCAGGACCCGGGCCTCCCTCAGCTCCTCTTTCAGCTGGGTTAGTGCTTTGCCGGCGTCCTCGTACTCTCGCAACGTGGCGACCACTCGGGAGGAGAAGGAACTTGTGGACTCGCTGGAGCTCATCTCCCCCCAGGATCTTGCTGGGCTCTTGTTCCTGGGGCCTGGGGTGCCCCGGTCTCCCTCTCTGGGCTGGCGGTGAACAGTCTCGGGGTTGGAGCAGGTGGATGTATTCTTCCTCACCCTTCCCGATCTCCTCACTCCCTCCTGGGCCGGTTGTTGAGGCTCCTTCTCCCCCGCCGGCATAGACCGGGGGATAGGAGGCTGGGAAGCCATGCCGGCCTCCCAGTAAGCCTGCCTCTCCCTGGGGAGAAGAGAGGCAGACGACGACCCTCCTCCTGGAAGTGCTTGAGCTCAGGAGGCAGGTGCTACTCTCAGCGCCACTCCTCCTGTCCTGTGTGTATACACTGCACAGTACCACTCCTCCTGTCCTGTATAAATACACTGCACAGTACCACTCCTCCTGTCCTGTATATATACACTGCACAGTACCACTCCTCCTGTCCTGTATATATACACTGCACTGTACCACTCCTCCTGTCCTGTATATATACACTGCACAGTACCACTCCTCCTGTCCTGTATATATACACTGCACAGTACCACTCCTCCTGTGTATACACTGCACAGTACCACTCCTCCTGTCCTGTATATATACACTGCACAGTACCACTCCTCCTGTCCTGTATATATACACTGCACAGTACCACTCCTCCTGTCCTGTATATATACACTGCACAGTACCACTCCTCCTGTCCTGTATATATACACTGCACAGTACCACTCCTCTTGTCCTGTATATATACACTGCACATTACCACTCCTCCTGTCCTGTATATATACACTGCACAGTACCACTCCTCCTGTATATATACACTGCACAGTACCACTCCTCCTGTCCTGTATATATACACTGTACAGTACCACTCCTCCTGTCCTGTATATATACACTGCACAGTACCACTCCTCCTGTCCTGTATATATACACTGCACAGCACCACTCCTCCTGTATATATACACTGCACAGTACCACTCCTCCTGTCCTGTATATATATACACTGCACAGTACCACTCCTCCTGTCCTGTATATATACACTGCACAGTACCACTCCTCCTGTCCTGTATATATACACTGCACAGTACCACTCCTCCTGTCCTGTATATATACACTGCACAGTACCACTCCTCCTGTCCTGTATATATACACTGCACAGTACCACTCCTCCTGTCCTGTATATATACACTGCACAGTACCACTCCTCCTGCCCTGTATATACACTGCACAGTACCACTTCTCCTGTCCTGTATATATACACTGCACAGTACCACTCCTCCTGTCCTGTATATATACACTGCACAGTACCACTCCTCCTGTCCTGTATATATACACTGCACAGTACCACTCCTCCTGTCCTTTATATATACACTGCACAGTACCACTCTTCCTGTATATATACACTGCACAGTACCACTCCTCCTGTCCTGTATATACACTGCACAGTACCACTCCTCCTGTCCTGTATATATACACTGCACAGTACCACTCCTCCTGTCCTGTATATATACACTGCACAGTACCACTCCTCCTGTCCTGTATATATACACTGCACAGTACCACTCCTCCTGTCCTGTATATATACACTGCACAGTACCACTCCTCCTGTCCTGTATATATACACTGCACAGTACCACTCCTCCTGTCCTGTATATATACACTGCACAGTACCACTCCTCCTGTCCTGTATATATACACTGCACAGTACCACTCCTCCTGCCCTGTATATACACTGCACAGTACCACTTCTCCTGTCCTGTATATATACACTGCACAGTACCAATCCTCCTGTCCTGTATATATACACTGCACAGTACCACTCCTCCTGTCCTGTATATATACACTGCACAGTACCACTCCTCCTGTCCTGTATATATACATACTGCACAGTACCACTCCTCCTGTCCTGTATATATACACTGCACAGTACCACTTCTCCTGTCCTGTATATATACACTGCACAGTACCACTTCTCCTGTCCTGTATATATACACTGCACAGTACCCCTCCTCCTGTCCTGTATATATACACTGCACAGTACCACTTCTCCTGTCCTGTATATATACACTGCACAGTACCACTCCTCCTGTCCTGTATATATACACTGCCCAGTACCACTCCTCCTGTCCTGTATATATACACTGTACAGTACCACTCCTCCTGTCCTGTATATATACACTGCACAGTACCACTCCTCCTGTCCTGTATATATACACTGCACAGTACCACTCCTCCTGTATATATACACTGCACAGTACCACTCCTCCTGTCCTGTATATATACACTGTACAGTACCACTCCTCCTGTCCTGTATATATACACTGCACAGTACCACTCCTCCTGTATATATACACTGCACAGTACCACTCCTCCTGTATATATACACTGCACAGTACCACTCCTCCTGTCCTGTATATATACACTGCACAGCATCACTCCTCCTGTCCTGTATATATATACACTGCACAGTACCACTCCTCCTGTCCTGTATATATACACTGCACAGTACCACTCCTCCTGTCCTGTATATATACACTGCACAGCATCACTCCTCCTGTCCTGTATATATATACACTGCACAGTACCACTCCTCCTGTCCTGTATATATACTCTGCACAGTACCACTCCTCCTGTCCTGTATATATACACTGCACAGTACCACTCCTCCTGTCCTGTATATATACACTGCACAGTACCACTCCTCCTGTATATATACACTGCACAGTACCACTCCTCCTGTCCTGTATATATACACTGTACAGTACCACTCCTCCTGTCCTGTATATATACACTGCACAGTACCACTCCTCCTGTCCTGTATATATACACTGCACAGCACCACTCCTCCTGTATATATACACTGCACAGTACCACTCCTCCTGTCCTGTATATATACACTGCACAGTACCACTCCTCCTGTCCTGTATATATACACTGCACAGCACCACTCCTCCTGTATATATACACTGCACAGTACCACTCCTCCTGTCCTGTATATATACACTGCACAGTACCACTCCTCCTGTATATATACACTGCACAGTACCACTTCTCCTGTCCTGTATATATACACTGCACAGTACCACTCCTCCTGTCCTGTATATATACACTGCACAGTACCACTCCTCCTGTATATATACACTGCACAGTACCACTCCTCCTGTCTTGTATATATACACTGCACAGTACCACTCCTCCTGTATATATACAGTACATGACAGAACAATAATACATTACAGGACACCGAACATAAGAACAAAACAAGACGACAAATCACAGAAAATAGAAACAAAATAAATCCCCCCAGGAATATATATATATACAAGAAATAACTATTATAAAACCTATAAAACCCCCGGCCCAGCTTCATTCATACTACTATATACAATCCCACACAACGCTCACACCGTCCTATATACACATAAAACACCGTCCTATATACAAGATTATATACAATAAAACACTAAACCTAATATAACGTATATACAACCGGACACTAACACTAACCTACTGGTCCCACTGCCTGACCTTAGTCACCCCCTTACCGCACCTCATTCACACCACAGAAAAACAAAAATAACAATATACACAACTGTGACATGGACAAAAACCTTTTTTTTTGGATTTTTTTTTTATATATATTTTTTTTGTAATTTTTAATATATATATAAAACACAGACCTACACTAACTATCCCGCCACCCCTGATCCAGCTCTGACAACAAAGTTCAGGATTACTCCGAGCTAGGATCAGGCCCCAAAGTTTTTCCCCAGGCGGGGCCTGGACCAGGCCAGATCAGTCCTCTTATCACCGCCGATGAAAACCCCCCCAAATCCCCCACCCAACCTAACTAAAACCCCCTATTATACATTATATACAATATATACAGAACACAACCTACACACTCACCATCCAAGACTCAAGTTCGATGCCGGCAAACCTTCTATCCAGGAGACAGAAATACAAAACAAAAATCTAGGGTGGAAAGACATCGGCCCACCACCAGGATATAGGAGTACTACCGGACTAAGGCACCCTGAAGGAAAAGCCCCTCCAGAGACGGGCCGCCCTCCGGGCACCCAGTCCTTCATACTCCAGAGAACGTACCTTCACCAGGTCACCTAGGATGTTCCTACAGACTTCATCTACATGGAGGATTTTACTCTGCGTCGAGACTAAAACTCGTGCGTTCCACGTGAAATACCTCACCACTGCGCTGACTATGAATAAAGTGTCTCGGTCCCTTCTCCCAAGGTCTCCGAACGCTCCATAGGCCCACCCGGCGTAGGACAGAGTAGCCAGCCGCGGCCAACCAATGGAAGCCCCCACCCTGTTGTACACCTCTGTATTAAAGGGACAATGAAGCAGGAAGTGCTCCATGCTTTCCAGCACGTTAGTGACGCGCCCCCTGGGACTGTGTTGTGCAGGGGAACCCGGACCTGTTGCAGGATGCTGGGGGGTTGTAGTCTCCGTGTGGCGGTGACCCGGTCCGTGCCCAGGGTGGTCAAACCAGTGGCAGTCTATTTGTATTGTAATTGTCCGACTACGCCACCCGTGGATTGCGGTCAGTAGGGACCGCCGCTGCGCTGCAGACCGCTGAGGCTGATGTTGTATGCGCAGCCAAGAATGGGATAACTCCCCACGGGAGAAGTATTGCCTCAGGGCAGCTAGAGTAGAGATGATGGGAGTGATGGTGTGAGCGTCCCAGTACTAATGGTGCTGGTGCGGTGAGGAATCACAGAGACGTGCAGTTTCAGTTTTCAATGCTTTACTCACAGTTCTTTATCAGGTCACTTGTGCGCAGTTAGGACCGCCCGAGTCATGCTGCGTCCACCAGGCAAGGGACTCGACCAACTCCCAGGCAATTCCAGAGCGTCGCACAGGCCTCCCTTCCTTTCCTTTCTCTGGCCGTCCCCACCAGTGACCCACCTTTGTCCAGCTTCCTCGAGCCTTCTGTTGGCGAAACCTCTCTCCGGTTTCCCTGACCCTATACGGTATGCCTTTCTGGTGGATGTAGTGAGGGGTCGCACCAAGATGTGGTAACAACCTCCGGTCTTTGGCTGAGGAATCTGTTGCCTCCACCAATTTGGGTTCCGGTACTCTGTTCTGCCAACCCTTCACCCAGTATCTCCTCTGGGCATGTGGGGTTCCTTCTGCCTTCGTGTCTCTGGGCCTTTCTCTGTGTTCCTTACTTCCTTTCTCCTCTGTTCCAGTTCCTTTCCTTTCTGTTCCTTCTTCTCTCTCTCCCTCTCAGGCTCCAGCCTCCTGACAAGGCCTGCCTACAGAGCAGAGCCCATGCAGGGGCTCTGCTTCCTGTCTTCTCCTCAGACTGTCTCCACTGAACTGAACCGGCTGAACTGAACTGTGTCCTAAGATGGTGCCCACCTTATATACCTCCTTCTGACACCCGAGCCCAGGTGACTAGCAACCAATGGGCTCCTACCTATGCCCAGAGACCCACCCCTATCTGCTCCTACATCACTGGGTTTTCCCTCCCCCCTTCCCCACTCCAGCCAGGGACAGAAGCTGTCGTGCCTGCACTTCTGTCTAGTGGGAGCACCGTTGAGCTGTCCCTCGGAAATGGGGTGTGTGTGGTGCATGCAGCCTACCGAGTCCTGGTCCACACTCCATCCTTACCCGGGAGTGGAATATCACACCTCTGGTTCGAGATGCAATACCCCTGTAGCAGCCGAGCCCTCGGGGTGCTACATTCCCCCCTGGTAAATCACAGCACGTCCTCGGGCTGGAAAAGAGCAAAACAATTTAAACATACAAAATTTTTTAGAATGCATTCGTATATAAGACATTAACTTTTCACTCATCCCTTTATGGGAGGTACTCTTCTCTTTTTAACGTTACTGGTATAAAACATTTTCATAAAACACTTCGCTAATGCCACCGGAACTCTTTTGTAAAACACTATATAAAACTTTGGCTTTACTGTTTTAGCAGCATATTAAACTTTTCACATTAAGGCATTTTCAAATAAAACATTTTCAAACTGATTCTTGAACTCTGGCCGCTGTGCAACTTGTGACCAGGTGTTCAATCTTCTCTTTAAGTGCAACAGTCCATTTAATCCGCCTTGAGGTAGACGTTGCGGTTCTTGTATAAAACCAGTAGGGGGCGCTTTAAGAAGCGCAACTATTTACAAGGGATTGGCAGTTCTCAGTCCTCGGCCAGTGGGGATAGGGGAATGGCTGCTCACAGTCCTCAGCCTGGTTAGGGATTAGGGACACACAGGTAACAGTCCTTTAACTATTCCACACTAGTCCCAACGGGGACCACACTTCAATCAGTAACAGTTCCTGTAACAGTTCTGGTACCCTGACGGGTAACTATATACAGCTCCATTTTACCGTTTACTGGTAACGGTGTCCTCCTGATGCTTCCTCCTTGTACTCTTCAGACCCGTCCGGGCCCTCTTGGCACTCGGGGTCCGAGTGGTACCGCTCCTCCTCTTATCCTCTGGACATGAAGGGCATACCATCCCTTTAGGCCTCGGTGTCGGGTGTAGGACACCAAGTCTCCTGGAAACAGATCCCGTTCCGGATGGCCCTCTGGCAGGTGACTCTCCACATCCCTCCCGTCAACATGGATGTCTGTGGCGGTGGCAGAGTTCCAAATGAACCCCCACCCTTTCTTCAGGTGGAACTTCACCACGGTCCCAGGTGTTTTAGGACCGCGTGCTGCATGGGGGTTCCGGCGGGTGCGCGTCTTCTCCTCTGCGCTTCGGGCCTGCAGCTGCTCCCTTTTCTGACGCCGTGCCTGCTCCTCCTCCGGACCTGCCAGTTGAGCATACAGGTCCGTGCCCAGGGGTGGTGGTTTCGAGACTGGGGGCACACGCGGTTGGGAGGCGCCTGGGGAGATCAGGCCTTGCGACCAGGCCGGTGGTCGTCTGCTGGTCGTGCCCGGGAGTGGCACCGCCAAGGCAGGGGGCGCTGGTGAGGCAGCGGCGCCCGGGTGTACAAGGCCTTGCGTCCCGGCCTGTGACGTCTCCTGCTTTACGGCGCCCGGGTTCAGAGGGCACAGCGCTGGGCGGGGCGTGTCAGCGACGCCTGCAGCCTGAGGCCTAGCTGGCGGCGGTGGAAGCGTGGTGTCAGGTACGGTCCCCGGGGCTTCGGGTCCCGCAACGGAGGGTGAGGGCAGGCTGGTGTTCCCCGGGCTTGGGGTGGTGGCGTCCCCATTACCTGCCTCGGTCTCCGTGGCCTCCTCCGCGGCGTCATCTGTAGCTGCCGGTCCCTCTTCTCCGCGCCCAGCGGTAAGCGCGCTGCCCGGTCCCGGCGGGGTCCTCCGCTGGCTGCCTTCGTGCTGCCGGGCCATCTCCTCCTTCCACCCGGCAAACACATCCCGCTGCGCCCGGACCATTCTTCGGTTCAAATCTTCCAGCGCTGCGCGCGCACAGTCCGGGTCCCTGGGCAGCTGGGCTAGCAACTCTGTCAGGCTGCAGGGTGGCTCAGCTTGCAGCAGGCTGCGGGCCAGGGTGCTGGTGGGGTTCGCTGCTCCCTCCATCTCCGGGTGCAGCAGGTCCAGACTGATCCAGGACGCACCTGTAGCACCCTGAGGATTCGGCTGCTACAGGGGTATTGCACCTCAACCCAGAGGTGTGATATTCCACTCCCGGGTAAGGATGGAGTGTGGAACTGAGCTCAGTTAGCTGCATGCACTACACACATCCCATTTCCGAGGGACAGACCGATGGTACTCCCACTAGAGAAATGTGCAGGTACGACAGTGTCTGTTCCTGGCTGGAGTGGGAGGGGGGTGGAACATCCCAGTAGTGTAGGGGCAGATAGGGGGAGCAGCCTGGGTAAAGCTAGGAGCTCATTGGGTGCTGGTCACCTGAGCTCACACATAGAGGGAGTATATAAGGTGGGAACCATCTTAGATCAGGGTCAGTCTGTGAGACGTCAGTCTTTTGTAGAGGTTTGGTCAGTCTGAGAGAGACTGAGAAGCAGAGAGAGAGGAGAAAGAAGGACCCAGAAGGGGGAGAAGAGGGAACTCCATGAACCCAAAATTAGATCAGAGGGTGAAGAGTTGGCAACAGGGTACCGGATCCCAAGCTGGTGGAGGCTACAGCACACCTTAGCCAGAGACCGGAGGTCGTGGGCAGGATCTGCCACGACCACCCACTAAATCCACCCGGAAGGCAAACCAAGAATAGGGTCAGGGAACCCAGAGACAAGGGTTTACCAACAAGAGGCCCGAGGGAGCCGGACTTAGGTGGATCCCTGGTGGGGAAGGCCAGAGAGAAGGACAAGTCAGAAAGGGAGCTCAGGACCACGCTCCAGAATCACCTGGGGGTTGGCCGAGTCCAAGACCTGGTGGACGCAGCACGGCTCGGGCGGTCACTTAAGGCCAGAGTGACCACAAGAACAGCAGTAAGTAAAAACCCTGAACTGCACAGCCCGGCTCGGAGTCTTCTTAACATCCACACTGCACCACCACTACCACCATCCTCTACACCTGACCACCTGAGGCTATACCCCTCCCTTTGGGGGTTATACTACCAGAGCTGCACAAGCACCACCAGCCTCAGCGGACCCTGCTGCAGCGGCGGCCGTATTGACCGCAAATCAACGGGTAGCGTAGTCGACACAAAGAACACTAATAACATCTGTAGGACTGCCACACACTGAGCTTGACACCCTGGGCACGGACCGGGTCACCGCCACTCGGAGACTACAACCCCCATCTGATCCGGCTCCGGGTATCCCCCAAACAACACTGGCCCAGGGGGCGCGTCACACCCAGCCCCTCAGTTTTCTTTCCTATCCGCCCCCATGGGGGTTGGTCTTGGGGGCATCTGCTGACAATCACCTTCAGGGGCAGCCCCCCCACGTTGATGGACATCTCCATTGCTGCATTCATGGCTGGTGGGGGCGGGCTCCTTCTTTGGCGCCACTCTGGGACCTGGCCCACGATGGGAGGTGGCTCCTTGCTGTCCTTTGGGGCGCACATAATGGCGTCCGCTCTGCCAGAATGGGAAAAACGGATGAAGATGGCGGGAAACGGTCCAAAATGGCGTCCGATGGCGGGAATCGGCTCCGGATGGCGGGAAACGACTCCGGACGGCGGGAAACTTCTGGAGATGGCGGGAGACTTCTTTTTAAGGTACATGTGCAGTTTTATTCAGGCACGCAATACCCGCTTGTGGCGGGTTGGTAAAGATCCTGCCGACTACGCCAAAGTTGACGCGCCCCCTGGGCCTGTGTTGTGCAGGGGAACCCGGAACCGGGCCTGTTGCAGGATGCTGGGGGGTTGTAGTCTCCGTGTGGCGGTGACCCGGTCCGTGCCCAGGGTGGTCAAACCAGTGGCAGTCTATTTGTATTGCAATTGTCCGACTACGCCACCCGTGGATTGCGGTCAGTAGGGACCGCCGCTGCGCTGCAGACCGCTGAGGCTGATGTTGTATGCGCAGCCAAGAATGGGATAACTCCCCACGGGAGAAGTATTGCCTCAGGGCAGCTAGAGTAGAGATGATGGGAGTGATGGTGTGAGCGTCCCAGTACTAATGGTGCTGGTGCGGTGAGGAATAACAGAGACGTGCAGTTGCAGTTTTCAATGCTTTACTCACAGTTCTTTATCAGGTCACTTGTGCGCAGTTAGGACCGCCCGAGTCATGCTGCGTCCACCAGGCAAGGGACTCGACCAACTCCCAGGCAATTCCAGAGCGTGGCACAGGGCTCCCTTCCTTTCCTTTCTCTGGCCGTCCCCACCAGTGACCCACCTTTGTCCAGCTTCCTCAAGCCTTCTGTTGGCGAAACCTCTCTCCGGTTTCCCTGACCCTATACGGTATGCCTTTCTGGTGGATGTAGTGAGGGGTCGCACCAAGATGTGGTAACAACCTCCGGTCTTTGGCTGAGGAATCTGTTGCCTCCACCAATTTGGGTTCCGGCACCCTGTTCTGCCAACCCTTCACCCAGTATCTCCTCTGGGCATATGGGGTTCCTTCTCTCCTTGTGTCTCTGGGCCTTTCTCTGTGTTCCTTACTTCCTTTCTCCTCTGTTCCAGTTCCTTTCCTACTTTCCTTTCTGTTCCTTCTTCTCTCTCTCCCTCTCAGGCTCCAGCCTCCTGACAAGGCCTGCCTGCAGAGCAGAGCCCATGCAGGGGCTCTGCTTCCTATCTTCTCCTCAGACTGCCTCCACTGAACTGAACCGGCTGAACTGAACTGTGTCCTAAGATGGTGCCCACCTTATATACCTCCTTCTGACACCCGAGCCCAGGTGACTAGCAACCAATGGGCTCCTACCTATGCCCAGCGACCCACCCCTATCTGCTCCTACACCACTGGGCTTTCCTTTCCCCGCCCCACTCCAGCCAGGGACAGAAGCTGTCGTGCCTGCACTTCTGTGGGAGCACCGTTGAGCTGTCCCTCGGAAATGGGGTGTGTGTGGTGCATGCAGCCTACCAAGCCCTGGTCCACACTCCATCCTTACCCGGGAGTGGAATATCGCACCTCTGGTTCGAGGTGCAATACCCCTGTAGCAGCCGAGCCCTCGGGGTGCTACATTAGCACAAGCCTCACGGGGGCAATTCCTGTCCTCGGAGCTCCTGAACTTCAAATTGTCCCTCACATACAGCTTACCATGGAAGTAGCGCCAAGTCAAGTCCCAGTACTTCTCGGGGATCCTGCTAGAATTTAACAAACTCAACCCAACCTCCAGATCCCGACTTGGGCAGTCTTTGAGGGCCAATGTACTCTGAAAATGAGAAAGCAAGACCCTCATATCGAGGAGTTTCCTCGGGAGGGACCTCACCTCCCACATTCCCAGACCCCACCAGTGGATCATTTTCAGAACCGGGGTAACATAAGCCGGGAGATGCCCGTGTGGTGTGCGAAGATCCTTCAATCTTCCCCCTGTCTCCCTGTCAGGTAAAAGGTATTTTTGCCCGAGTTTTAAAAATGAGAGATGTTTTAAAAAAGAAAACCCCCACCCCCTATCCGTTTGTAAGAAGACATAGAACTGCAGTGCTGGCCCCCACCCTAAGAATTTTTATTAGCGTCGTAAACCCTCAGTGTAGCGCAGCTTCTATCTCAAACTAGATTATTCCCTCCAAAATTCCCATTGTTTAAAAGCTTGTACAGTTAATGTAGAATTTAAAAACGCACATGACGGTCACTAACCCAGGGACCAGATTTTTGGAATGTTCACATTTTCCTGGTTACAATGATATATTTTTCATAACTGGGATACCCCCAGAAATTGAGGAATTGGTTTCTTAGCTTCTGAGCATCATAGAGAGGTCCTGTTTAATATCCATCTACATGAAAATTAGTGACGGCCAACATGATGTCTCCATCTTGGATGTGGGACCCCCCCACACCAAGATATGGAATTTGAAGGTTTCTATGTTCTATGCAGCTGGGTGGTTTCACAAAACCGAGCCCCCGTGTGAGGTAGACAAAAGGGGTGGTTCCTAATAATTTGGCCCTGTTACTAAAAAGCAAATCGGCCATTTTCAGATCATTCTTCTCAGGGACGTCAGACGCACGCACATCACGCTGCGCGGAAGAATCACGTCTACTTTCCGGGGAGCCGTCCCCCCCACAGAATCTGAGACCATCACCTTGTGAAACAGGTTTTGCTATTACTTATCCCTTTTATTTTAATAACTGTTTATGCATACATGTAAATTGTCTCTTTATAATATCTTGTATATATTTTGTAAACACTACCCCCCTTTGGGAGTAAATCATTATTATTTACCAGCTTCGTTCTTCTTGTCCTATGTCGAGCAAACACGTTCCTCACCCGCTAATTCACGTTACCTACCAGGTACCCGATCCACCTGTTAAGCGATCGGTGGTGGCAGTATACCAGTATTTATGTGATATTGTGGTTTGAGGGTGGCTGGTCGGAGGCATATATACGTTCCTGGAAGGAACTGGAGGTATATATACGTCCTGTCACATCACGTGCCGCAATAGTCGACATAAATTAGAGCAGCTGCACCAATGCTTATCCTCGGTCAATACCGTGTTTGACCAGCAGGAAAAGGGGGCGCCAGAGAGCTGCAAGGTCTGACCCAAAAGTGGGTGTCGTTTTCCTGACACTCCCATTCCTGGAAGAAAGGCTGAAACCATCCCTTGCAGGAGAATTCCCACGGAGGAGCCCTCTCTTTCCAGAGGTTTGCCACGTTCACTTTCAAGAAGGTGTTCACTAGGAACACCACGGGGTTCACCATATTCAAACCCCCTAGTCTCCCCGTGCGGTAAGTGACCTCCCGCTTGACTAGGTTCAGTCTGTTCCCCCATAACATCTGGAAGAACAGACTGTAGACCCGTGTCCAGAGAGGCTCTGGCAAGACACAGACGCTGCCCAGGTAGATTAGCAAGGGGAGCAGGAAAGCTTTGCACAGGCCAACCCTTTCCCTCAGGGTCAAAGACCAACCCCTCCATTGGTCCACTCTTTGGGCGACACCTTTGATTCTGCCTTCCCAGTTTTTCGTGGGGTAATCACCCTGGCCGAATTCGATGCCCAGGACTTTAGCATGTTCTTGGGGTTCGGGGAGGGTGTCCGGAAGATCAAACCCGGGATCTCCGCCTCCCAGCCAGAGACTCTCACACTTATCCTTGTTGACCTTGGACCCGGATGCCTCCGAGTAGCGCTCCACTTCTGACATCACCACCACTGCCTCCTCTTGCGAAGAAACAAAGACGGTGACATCGTCCGCGTAGGCCACCACCCTCAGGATAGCCTCCGGCGCCACCAAACCCATCCGCACCCCCGCCAACGGTCCACAATCGATCCTTCTGAGGAAGGGATCGATCGCAAACGCGTAAAGCAAAGGGCTAAGAGGACAGCCCTGACGGACACCGGATCCTACCCCGAAAGGTCGTCCAATTCACCCATTCACCAGAGGGAAAGTCTCAACCCTCCAGGCAGACCATACCTCAAAAGAGTGGACCAGAGGTACTCGTGGTTAACCCGATCAAAGGCTTTTGTCTGATCCAGGGTCAGTAAGAACCCCTTCCAGAGGCCCGCGCTTCCTTGCTCCACGGCCTCTCGGACACCTAGAACTACACTAAAAGTGCTACGGCCAGGAAAGCAACAGTGCTGAACCTCCGAAAGGAGCCGGGGTGCAAACTTCACCAGCCTGTTGAAAAGTATCTTAGCCAAAATCTTCTTGTCCACATTGAGAAGTGCTTTGGGACGCCAGTTCTCCATGCGTGACGGATCCTTACCCTTTGACAAAATGATCAAAGCTGACCTCCTTAATGATCTTGGCAGAGTGCCCGAGGAGAGACACTCGTTAAACACCCGAGTCAAGAGGGGGACCAAAGAGTCCCTAAAGGTCCTAAAGAACTCGGATGTTAAGCCATCTGGACCTGGCGACTTTTTGGGCCTAAGCTCATCGATCGCCAGTCTCACTTCCTCTTCTTTGATCGCTTCTGCCAAATCACCCAGCGAGAGGTCAGCCCCTGGCTCAGGAACAGATTCAGCCAGGAAAGCCGACATCCCGTCATGATCAAGCTCCCTCCTTCCCAAGAGGTGCGAGAAGTAGGAACTGACGACCTCCAAGATCCCTGATCTGGACCTTCTCAGGGACCCCATACTGTCCACCAGCCCCGTCACTATCTTACTATTCACTGACATCTTACAGTTTCTGTAAGGGTCGGGCGAGCAGTACTTCCCGTAGTCCCTCTCGAAAACCAAAGATGCGTGCCTATCGTACTGACACCTCTTCAGCAAGGACTTCACTCTGGAGATCTCCTCGCGGCTACCTCCAGTCGAGACAAGATGCTCGAGTTTCCTCCTCAGGCTCTGATACAGGTGATCCCTGTTCAGGCTTCTGAGGTTCGAGAGCTGCCGGAAGAATCTCGCCACCCGATGTTTGAACATCTCCCACCACTCTGACTTAGTGTTACTTAGGCCCAGCAATGGTACCTGGCTCTGAAAGAATTCCTCAAAAGACCGTCTTACAGCTTCTTCCTCAAGGAGTGACGAATTCAGCTTCCCATAGCCTCTTCCCATCTGAGGAGTTTCTTTAACGTTCAGAGAAAACATAATCAAACAGTGATCGGAGAACTCCACCTCCACAACCGACAACGGCGAAGAGACGGCCTCCTCCTTCAAATAAAACCTATCTAGCCTAGACCTGCACTGACTACCTCTAAAAAAGGTGAATCCCGTGTCGCCCGGGTTGTGCCGGATGTGGACATCCACCAGGCGAGCCTCACTCACTATCCTGTTTAACGCGAAGTAGTCATAAGCCAGCCGGTCTCCGGAACCTCCTCTATCACAGGATCTCGCGACATTATTGAAATCCCCTCCGAAGACCACCTGCCGACTCGAAAATAAAAAAGGTTTAATCTTCAGGAAGAGACATTTGCGGTCCCACTTGGACTGGGGACCATAGATGTTAATAAGCTGAAGATCTTGTCCCCCCATGGAGACATCTAGGATCAAGCATCTCCCCATTTCTAATTCGATCACTCGTCTGCATTCAACCGCTGCGGTCTTAAAAAGGACCGCCACCCCGCTATACGGCTCGGCCGCGAGAGACCAGTAGGAGGGCCCATGCCTCCACTCCCGCCTTGCTTTATGCAAGGTTGATATATCGGTCAACCTGGTCTCCTGCAAAAATAAAATGTGAGCGTCAAGTTGGCCGAGAAAATGAAAGGCCGTGTACCTTGCCGCATCTGACTTTATGCTGCAAACATTAATAGTTGCCAGCGTCAACGGGGTGGGTGCCGCCATCATGATTGATTGAATTAGATAGCCTTTTTCTTCCCACCACTGACAGTCCCAACCTCTTCCTCTGATAATGACGGGTTTTTAGTGCGCTTAAGACAAACAGACTCATCCATTCTCTCCTTACATACATTCTTGCCCTCGTCTGGTGGTCCTGGGTTAGTCGTCCCCCCAGAGGGCTTTGTATTTGCCCCCTGAGAGGAAGACCCAGCCATCTCCTGGGCCCCAACCACCTTGTCCGCAACCTCCGGCCCCGGGTCCCCACTTCCCCCCTCCAGAGGAAGGTCCTGGAGAGCCCCGAACCGGTTGGAGAGATCCACCAGAGGGGGGGGCGGCTGAACCCTCCAATGGCGCTTGGATCACGGCCAGAGAGTCAGAGGGGTCGCACTCCAAAGAGGCAGCTCGAGACCTGGTCCCCCTCCTACCTCTGGCCGTTTTCCTGTTGTCCTTTTTCTTTTTCTGTGACCACTCCCCCTCTCCCTCATCTAGACTGTCACCAGAAGAGGGTTCCTGGGAAGACGTGGCGTCCTCTCGCTCTTCCCTTTCAAGTCTCTTGACTTCCTCGCTCAATTCACTGTCTTTAGGATCCTCAGCTGCAAGTGAAGTACCTGGGTCAGAGTTTAGGGACATTACTCCCTGCCCCCTGTCCCCACGGCGCTGCTCCTGCCGCCTGATGGTGGATGGCGGCAGCTTGCTCCTCACCGGTTCCCTGCCTCCCCCGCCCCTACTGGTCCCTTCACCGGCAAGATTAGTTCCAGCTTTCGCCTGTCCCGCACTCGCCGCTTTCAGGACCGCATTGGCGAAGGAACGCGGACAGCAACTGAACGGGTGACCGAGGTCACCACACAAGTTACACCTAATCCTGCGACAGGCAGCAGCAAGATGACCGAGGTCCCCACACAGTGCGCATTTCTGGGTGGTACACTGCGCACTGAAGTGACAGACCTTAGGCTGCAGACATGACCTCGGCTCATCTTTATGCCGTCACAGCCAGACACTGAGGAGCACAAGCATGCCTGCGCTTCTCAGTGTCTGCGGGATGACAGGCTGGATGGCAGCGTTCTGCTGGGATCCAACCTGTCATCTCGATGTAGCAGAGCTGAAGCTGTCGTGGGATCCATGGGAAGGTAAGGATGAGGTTGGTTTATTATTTTTCTTTTATTGCAGGAGATCGTTGGCTTCAGCTGGAATGGGCGTGATGGTAAGTATGGTTTAATTTAGAACAATAAAGAATTGTGTGTTTATTTCAATTAAAGGACTTTTTTCTGGGTGTTGTGTTTTTTTTAAATACTTTACTAGAAATTCATGGCGGTCATGTCTAATATTGGCGTGACCCCATGAATTTCGGGCTTAGGGCCAGCTGATAATACCAAGCTGGCCTTAACCCCTTTATTACCCAGTGAGCCACCGCACCAGGGCCCTGGATGAGTTGGGTACAGCACCAGAAGATGGCGCTTCTATGAACGCGCCATTTTCCGGGGTGGCTGCGGACTGCAATTTGCAGCGGGGGTGGCCCAGAAAGCTTGGGCCTCCCTGCGCTGCAGATTCCATCTCCCAGCTGCCTAGTTGTACCTGGCTGGACACAAAAATAGGGCGAAGCCCCACGTATTTTTTTTTTTAATTATTTCATGAAATTCATGAAATAATTAAGAAAAAAAGGGCTTCCCTATATTGTTGTGTCCAACCAGGTACAAATAGGCAGCTGGTGGTTGGGGGCAGCCCGTTCCTGCCTGCTGTACCTGGCTGGACACAAATATAGTGCGAAGCCTATATCAGCTGGCATTATCAGCTGGCCCTAAGCCCGAAATTCATGGGGTCACGCCAATATTAGACATGACCGCCATGAATTTCTAGTAAAGTATTTAAAAAAAACACAACACCCAGAAAAAAGTCCTTTAATTGAAATAAACACACAATTCTTTATTGTTCTAAATTAAACCATACTTACCATCACGCCCATTCCAGCTGAAGCCAACGATCTCCTGCAATAAAAGAAAAATAATAAAGCAACCTCATCCTTACCTTTCCATGGTTCCCACGACGGCTCCAGCTCTGCTACATCGAGATGACAGGCTGGACCGCAGCAGAACGCTGCCATCCAGCCTGTCATCCCGCAGACACTGAGAAGCGCAGGCATGCTTGTGCTCCTCAGTGTCTCGCTGTGACGGCATAAAGATGAGCCGAGGTCATGTCCAATGAACTCGGCTCACCTCATGCACGTCACTGACAGCGTGGGAAAATTCTCCTGCACTCATTGGACATGACCTCGGCTCATCTGGATGCCATCACAGAGAGACACTGAGGAGCACAAGCATGCCTGCGCTTCTCAGTGTCTGCGGGATGACAGGCTGGATGGCAGCGTTCTGCTGCGGTCCAGCCAGTCATCTCGATGTAGCAGAGCTGAAGCTGTCGTGGGAACCATGGAAAGGTAAGGATGAGGTTGCTTTATTATTTTACTTTTATTGCAGGAGATCGTTGGCTTCAGCTGGAATGGGCGTGATGGTAAGTATGGTTTAATTTAGAACAATAAAGAATTGTGTGTTTATTTCAATTAAAGGACTTTTTTCTGGGTGTTTGTGTTTTTTTGTAACTTTGACTATGGGGTTAGTAATGGGGGTGTCTTATAGACGCCTCTCCATTACTAACCTGGGCTTGATGTCAGCTGGCATTATAAGCTGACATCAACCCCAGCCCTATTACCCCACTGCCACCGCTACAGGGCAGTGGGAAGAGCGAGGCTAAGTGCCAGAATTGGCGCATCCTATGGATGCGCCATTTCTGGGGCGGCTGACGGCTGGTGTTTCAAGCCTGGGAGGGGGCCAATATTCATGGTACCCTTCCTGGGCTATTAATATCAGCCCCCAGCTGTCTGCCTAGCCTTTGCTAGCTATTAAAATAGGGGGGACCCCACGTCATTTTTTTGGGGGGGTCCCCCATTTTAATAGCTAGTAAAGGCTAGGTATTCAGCTGGGGGCTGATATTAGTAGCCTGGGAAGCTCCGTGGGTATTACCCCCTTCCCAGGCTTCAAACATCTGCCCCAGCTGTCTGCTTAACCTCCGCTAGAGACTAAAATTAACACTAAATGACAAGTACAGTTATCAACACTGTCACTGTACTTCATATATATGTGACTGACATGTTTCTATCTATCTAATCTATGTGTGATTCTCTATTCCTTCTATTCTATATTGTCGGGTACCGGTGTATGCCGCTACTGAATTGCCGGCCGGCTTTTTTAAAGAGACGGTGCATGAAAACACTATTATTTTTTTTAATAAATCCTTTACATTAAATGACAAGTACAGTAACCAACACTGTCACTGTACTTATTATATATGTGACTGACATGTTTCTATCTATCTAATCTATGTGTGATTCTCTATTCTTTCTGTTCTAAATTGTCAGGTACCGGTGTATGCCGCTGCTGAATTGCCGGCTTTTCATGTTTCACTGTGGGCACTGTTCCCATCGATTTGGGCAATCACTGTAATGCCACAACCACCATGGCTGTGGCATTACAGTGAGTGGCAGACAATCCCTGCATGATTGGTGCTCAAAATAGCGCCAGACATGCAGGACACGCTTTTGGTGCACAAACAGTTATCGAACATAACCTCGAACAGCTGAATTTTTTGCAAATCGTTCGGGTTCGTCGAACAACTCGAACACCGCCCAAAACAGCTCGAATTTGAGATTGGCGAACAGTTCTAGTCGAACACCGCTCATCTCTAGATATGGGTAACAGTGTTTCCTGAAACCATCAATCTCACCATGAAGGTCCAGGCCCCTGACCAGATACCATGGTCATCCAGATTCTTTTGGGGAATATTGGTGACTTCTCCGTATCGACTCACCCAGGTGGTAATGTCCATACAGGAAAGCGACTCGTTACTAGTCAAAACGGTCACTTTCCTGACTGAATCTTGGCGGGTTATTGCCAGGGGAAAGAGACCATGCCATTCGGGGCGACTCCGAGCCAGCTCATGGCGAGACCAGAAAAGCTGAAGGCCCTCCAGTCTCACGAAGCTGACATCGAAGTAGGAGGTCCCGTAGGGATGGATCAAGGCAAAGATGTCATATGCCGCAAAGCCCATCCCCAGCAGGAGCTCAACCACCTTCGACCTATCAGGACAGGCATCCTTGCTTACCCACTGGAGACGGATCACGTTCCTACATTTACTCCTCTGCCCCGTTGTCGGTAGAGACCAGACAGTCTCTGCCCCTCTATCTCGGAAGGCTGAAAGACCATGTCTCTCTATCCAGAAAGACAGATCAACCTCCCTCCCCTCTACAGTGATGGAGCTCTCCCCTCTCCTCAGGGCGTCCAGGAGCTGCTGTTGCAAGTCACCATCCCCAGGGCCACCAGACGAGGGCGCACTACTACCCCCAGCACTGACAGCTCCTGAATAGCCAATGCTGGGGGGGCAGAGGGACCAGCGCCTACTTCCCACCCACCAACACCGGTGCTGCTCCCACCATTCACTCCACTACTACTCACACCATTCGCAGGACCATTACTCCCATCATTCACTCCATTACTTCTCCCACCATTTGCTGCATCACTACTCCCATCATTCATTACACCACTACCCCCAACATTTGCTACACCACTACTCCCAGCATTCATTCCATCACTACCACCACCATTTGCTGCATCATCATTCACTGCACCACTACCCCCACCATTTGCTACACCACTACTTCCACCATTCCTACTACTCTCACTATCTGCTCCACCATTACTCCCAGCATCTGCTCCACCATTACTCCCATCATTCACTGCACCACTACTTCCATTCCCTTTACTTGTCACCCCATTACCTCTGCTGTTCTCTGCACCTTCCACAGTCACCTCCATTCCTTCCTCCCTTGTGTCTGGTGTCTCTGCACTCACACCTGCTGGGCCGGGGGAGGGGAGCACTCCCAGAGACTCCTTTCCCTGCAGCACCACACCCGTTTCCCTTTGGTTGCTGCTGGCTTTCTGCAGGTCATCTCCAGGAGTGCCCTGCCCCCCTACTGCAGCATTTTGGTCCTTGTTCTGGCCAGACTGTTTTCTCGGCACCTCTGCCCGCCCTGCACCCACAGACTTTGGGGTCTTAGTGTCCTTTTTGGGCGCTGGGGCACATTGCCCCCCCTGTCGCAGCAGTGCGCCCAGTATTCTTTGCAGATGTGTTTTTCACATCCTTCCCTGCCCCCCCAACCCCAGTGATAACCGGCTTAGCTGCAGAGGGCAGGGAGGGAAACTCCACAGAACTTCCTATGTCCGGCGCTGTGAGTACCTCCACAGCCTCGCCCCCTGCACTGTTCCCCGCACAGATGGCAGCATCGCCGGACGTCCTTCTCCTCTCCCCACCTTGCCTCTGCCTCGAGCCCACTGCAGAGCCCGTGCCTTTAGGTTTGGTGGGGTTTAAACAGAAGGTGGCAGGCGCAACATCAGACATTGGTACATACTTGTAACTCACCACCTCCTGTGCAGCTCCTCCGGTCTTCCTCTTCCTCCTCTTGGTCTCCTCCACTGGTTTGTCCTCACCGAAAGAAAACTTTGTCGGGTCCACTGGAGACTCCAGCAGTCGGATCTCCCTCAGCAGTCCTCCTTCCTCCTCCTCCCCCGTCACTCCAGCCTCTGCTGTCGGAGTCCTCTGCCCTGCAGGGAGACCACTTGAGCTCCGGCTCTGCCCCTCACTGGCTCCAGCAACTGAGACTCCAGTCACCGCTTCATCCTCCTCCTCCTCTTCACTAAGGATGCCGGCTGGTGGGTCTCCTGAGGTGTTTAACCCCTTCATTTCTGAGAACCGCCGCTGGTTCTTAAACCTCTCCAGGAAGGGACCTGCGCTTTTCTCAATCCCCTCCCGGAGGAGCACTAACCTGACCACCTCGTCTCTGAGGGCTTTAAACCTCTGGGAGGTCGCGGGTCTTTCCTTGTTGGACGCCCGGGTGTTCAGGATCCGGGCCTCCCTCAGCTCCTCTTTCAGCTGGGTTAGTGCTTTGCCGGCGTCCTCGTACTCTCGCAACGTGGCGACCACTCGGGAGGAGAAGGAACTTGTGGACTCGCTGGAGCTCATCTTCCCCCAGGATCTTGCTGGGCTCTTGTTCCTGGGGCCTGGGGTGCCCCGGTCTCCCTCTCTGGGCGGGTGATGAACCGTCTCGGGGTTTGAGCAGGTGGATGTACTCTTCCTCACCCTTCCCGATCTCCTCACTCCCTCCTGGGCCGGTTGTTGAGGCTCCTTCTCCCCCGCCGGCATAGACCGGGTGATAGGAGGCTGGGAAGCCATGCCGGCCTCCCAGTAGGCCTGCCTCTCCCTGGGGAGAAGAGAGGCAGATGACGACCCTCCTCCTGGAAGTGCTTGAGCTCAGGAGGCAGGTGCTACTCTCAGCACCACTCCTCATGTCCTGTGTGTATACACTGCACAGTACCATTTATTCTGTCCTGTATATATACACTGCACAGTACCACTCCTCCTGTATATATACACTGCACAGTACCACTTCTCCTGTTTATACACACTGCACAGTACCACTTCTCCTGTCCTGTATATACACTGCACAGTACCACTCCTCCTGTATATATACACTGCACAGTACCACTCCTCCTGTCCTGTATATATACACTGCACAGTACCACTCCTCCTGTCCTGTATATATACACTGCACAGTACCACTCCTCCTGTCCTGTATATATACACTGCACAGTACCAGTCCTCCTGTCCTGTATATATACACTGCACAGTACCAGTCCTCCTGTCCTGTCTATATACTCTGCACAGTACCACTCCTCCTGTCCTGTATATATACACTGCACAGTACCACTCCTCCTGTCCTGTATATATACACTGCACAGTACCACTCCTCCTATCCTGTATATATACACTGCACAGTACCACTCCTCCTGTCCTGTATATATACACTGCACAATACCACTCCTCCTGTCCTGTCTATATACTCTGCACAGTACCACTCCTCCTGTCCTGTATATATACACTGCACAGTACCACTCCTCCTGTTCTGTATATATACACTGTACAGTACCACTCCTCCTGCATATATACACTGCACAGTACCACTCCTCCTGTATATATACACTGCACAGTACCACTTCTCCTGTTTATACACACTGCACAGTACCACTTCTCCTGTCCTGTATATACACTGCACAGTACCACTCCTCCTGTATATATACACTGCACAGTACCACTCCTCCTGTCCTGTATATATACACTGCTCAGTACCACTCCTCCTGTCCTGTATATATACACTGCTCAGTACCACTCCTCCTGTCCTGTATATATACACTGCACAGTACCAGTCCTCCTGTCCTGTCTATATACACTGCACAGTACCACTCCTCCTGTCCTGTATATATACACTGCACAGTACCACTCCTCCTATCCTGTATATATATGACGCGCCCCCTGGGCCTGTGCGCTTCTGCTGTGCAGGGGGAATACCCGGAGCCGGATCGCTGAGGGTTGTAGTCTCCGTGTGGCGGTGACCTGGTCCGTGCCCAGGGTGGTCAAACCAGTGGCAGTCTAAATGTTGTAATAAGTGTCCGACTACGCCACCCGTGGATTGCGGTCAGTGGGGACCGCCGCTGCGCTGCAGACCGCTGAGGCTGATGTTGTTTGTGCAGCTGAGTATGGGATAACTCCCCACGGGAGGAGTATTGCCTCAGGGCAGCTAATGTGGATGATGGGAGTGATGGTGTGAGTGTCCCAGTACTGATGGTGCTGGTGCGGCGATGAAACACAGAGACGTGGGGTGCAGTTTCCAAAGCTTTACTCACTGTTGTTGTTCAGGTCACTTCGGCCAGGAGTGACCGCCCGAGCCGTGCTGCGTCCACCAGGTGAGGGACTCGGTCAACTCCCAGGCAATTCCAAAGTGTGGTTCAGAGCTCCCTTCTCTTCCTTTCTACTGGCCGTCCCCACCAGTGACCCACCTTTGTCCAGCTTCCTCGGGCCTTCTGTTGGCGAAACCTCTCCCGGTTTCCCTGACCCTATGTGGTATGCCTTTCTGGTGGATGTAGTGAGGGGTCGCACCAAGATGTGGTCACGACCTCCGGTTTTGGCTGAGGATTAGTCGCCTCCACCAATTTGGGTTCCAGTACCCTGCTCTGCCAACCCTTCACCCAGTATCTCCTCTGGGAATATGGGGTTCCTTCTGCCTTCGTGTCTCTGGGCCTTTCTCTGTGTTCCTTGCTTCCTTTCTCCTCTGTTCCAGTTCCTTTCTTACTTTCCTTTCCGCTCCTTCTCCTCTCTCTTTCTGCTGTTTCTGGCCTCCACTCCAGGCCTGGCTCTGGAGCTGGGCCCAGACTGAGCCACAGCTCCCTGTCAGCCCTCTCTGGCTGAGCTCCTCTCTGAGCTGACCACTGAACTGCACACTGACCTAAGATGGTGCCCACCTTATATACCTCCTTCTGATACCCGAGCCCAGGTGACTAGCAACCAATGGGCTCCTACCTATGCCCAGAAACCCACCCCTATCTGCTCCTACACCACTGGGTTTTCCTCCCCCTCCCCACTACAGCCGGGAACAGAAGCTGTCGTGCCTGCACTCTGTCTAGTGGGAGCACCGTTGGACTGTTCCTCGGAAATGGGGTGTGTGTGGTGCATGCAGCCTACCGAGCCCTGGTCCACACACCATCCTTACCCGGGAGTGGAATATCACACCTCTGGTTCGAGGTGCAATACCCCTGTAGCAGCAGAGTCCTCGGGGTGCTACATTCCCCCCTGGTAAATCACAGCACGTCCTCGGGCTGGAAAAGAGCAAAGACAATTTAAAATATACAAATTTTTAGAATGCATTCGTATATAAGACATTAACTTTTCACTCGTCCCTTTATGGGAGGTACTCTTCTCTTAGAACGTTACTGGTATAAAACATTTTCATAAAACATCTTGCTAATGCCACTGGAACTCTTTTATCATATAAAACATCACCTAAAACATTTGTATTATTATTCTAGCAGTATATAAAACTTTTCACTATAAAACATTTTCAAGTAGAACATTCTTGAGCTCTGGCCGCTGTGCAACTTGCGACCAGGTAAAGGTGCAACAGTCCATTTTAATCCTGAGGTAGACGTTGCAGTTTCGTATAAAACCAGTAGGGGGCGCTTTAAGAAGCGCAACTATTTACAAGAGGTTGGCCGTTCTCAGTCCTCGGCCAGTGGGGATAAGGGAATGGCTGCTCATAGTCCTCAGCCTGGTTAGGGATTAGGGGCACACAGGTAACAGTTCACACGATCAACAATTTCACGACGGTTCTTGTACCCCGACGGGTAACTATTTACAGTTCCACTTTACCATTTTCTAATAATGGTGTCCTCCTTGCTCTTCCGGGTAGTCTACAGATCCGTCCGGACCCTCGGTGTACTCCGTTTCTGAGCGGTACTGTAGCTCCTCTTCCGTGAGCCGGTGAACGTGGAGGGCGTACGGTCCCTTGGCACCCTTGTGCCGGGTGAAGGTGACCACATCACCCGGGTAGAGATCACGTCCACGGTGTCCCTCCGGCAGGTGGCTCTCGACGTCCCTGCGGGTGACAAAGACGTCGCCGGGGGTTCTATGATCTCGGATAAAGCCCCAGCCATGCTCCAGCTGGAACTTTATTACGGTCCCGTTGACTCGGGGACCGCGGGCGGCTCGGGGATCTTGTCGGGCCCTGCGCTTCTGCTCCGCGCTCCGGGCCTGCAGCTGTTCCTCGCGGATTCGTCTCTCCCGCCGTTCCCTCTCAAATACCTCCAGCTGTTGACGGCAGCACTCTTCGCGCCGGGCTGCGTCCGCCCGGGTCTCCTGGGTGAACCCCATGAGATTCTCACTGGTGGGATCCCATGCCAACTGAGCGTCCTCTAGCGGGAGCAGAGTGATTTTGGCGGGCGCCGGAGCCGGGATCAGATGTAAAGAGAGGAGAGAACAAGGCGCAATGGGTGACTCAGTATTGCAATTTGTAGAGGGGTGTGGGGATGGCTACTAACCTTATGAAGTTGTGCACCTCTGCACAACCCCAGTGTAAAGCTCCACAAGCTCCGCTCTGTTGGTGGCTGTCATCTATTTCCAGCGGCGATCACAGATCCTGATCTCTTGGTGGTATATCACGTGGTCAGGTTAGTAGCATGTAATGCCGAGATAGACGCCCAGCTTCACCAACACCCCCGGCAGCGCTCCGGAGGGGTTAAGGCAGCGCAGCTTGGAAAACCAGGGTAGTAATTTTAATTAAATTGCTCCCACAGGTGAAAAAACAATAGATTAAAGGCAGCTCTACCGCACCCCAACAGGGGGAAAAGGACAATCAGTGAATATGAATAGCGGTACCAGAGCGCCAATAACAGGGCAAAAATATTAAAAGGACTGATTTATTAATACACACACAACGCGTTTCGGTGGACACAGCCACCTTCATCAGGTGTGACAAGCAGCAAACAATTGATCCTTATATACATTTGACTAGGTATACAATTACTTAAAAGGGGCGGGGCCAGATACAGAAAAAAAAAAAAGAGAAAAAAAAAAAAAATTCCCAAAAAAAAAAAATCCCAAAAAAAAAAAAAAAAAAATTAAAAAAAATTAAAAAAATTGAAAATTTTTTTTTTTTTTTTTTTTGAAAATTTTTTTTTTTTTTTTTTTTTATTTATTTATTTTTTTTGGGGGATTTTTTTTTTGGGAATTTTTTTTTTTTTTTTTTCTCTTTCCTTTCTTCGTCTACTTTTCCTAATTATAATGATAGAAACTGATTGTAATTTTATACTTTATATTTATGCATTGTTTTATGTTGTATGTAAAAATTATTATTATTATTTTTTTATATAATCTAAAATATAGGGTGGTAGATGACAATATATCCTATGAAGTATTAAGATTATAGGATTCACAAGTTGTTTTTTTTTTTTACAGCGAATCCTTTTTATAAGAACCCTATATGCTTCATTAGGCATTATTTTATAACAATCCTTTTTACTCTATTGAGCATATATGAACTCAAGGGGTTAATATAGAGGTATTACTCTGTATCTGGCCCCGCCCCTTTTAAGTAATTGTATACCCAGTCAAATGTATATAAGGATCAATTGTTTGCTGCTTGTCACACCTGATGAAGGTGGCTGTGTCCACCGAAACGCGTTGTGTGTGTATTAATAAATCTGTCCTTTTAATATTTTTGCCCTGTTATTGGCGCTCTGGTACCGCTATTCATATTCACTGATTGGAGCCGGGATCAGAGGCTCACACAGGGGCCGTTCCCTCCGGTGACGGGGGTTGATGTACTCTGGTGGCCACACGAAGGGCAGCCCGTCCGGGCTGGTATGCTGCGCAAAGAGGTCTGCGCCCAGGGGTGGCACCACGGGCCTCCATCGGGGAGCAGCGCCCGGGGGTACTCGGCCTTGCGACCAGGCCGGGGGAATTCTGGTTGGGTCTGGGGGTGGCACTGTTGAGGAAGAGGGCGCTGGAGGGGCAGCGGCGCCCGGGTTCACCAGGCCTTGCGACCAGGCCGGTGGTACTTCCTCTTTTGCAGCGCTCGGGGTCAAGAGGCGTGGCGCGGAATGGGGCGTGACCGCGGCTCCTGCCGCTTGAGGCCTAGTTGGGAGCAGTGGCGGCGCGGCAACGGGTGTGGTGAGTGGGGCTTCGGGCTCTGCGACGGGAGGCTGGGGCAGGCTTACGGCTGCTGGGCTCGGGGTGATGACGTCCCCATTACCTGCCTCAATCCTTGCGGCTCCCTCCGCGGCGTCGTCTCCGGTCTTCGTCCCTCCTGCACCATCCTCGGAGGCAGACGTGCTCCAGGTTGCGGGTGGCGCCTCCTGCTGGCGGGTTCCAGCCTGCCGGACCATCTCCCTTCTCCACTCGGCCAGCGCATCCTGCTGTGCCGGGCCATCCTCCGGTCCAAGTCCTCCAGCGCAGCCTGCGCACGCTCCGGATCTCTGGGGAGCTGTGCCAGGATCTCCACTAGGCTGTCTGGCGGTGCGGCCTGCAACAGGCTCCGGACCATGGTGTTGGCACTGCTGGACGCTTCCTCCATTCCCGGGTGCGGTCTGTCCAGACTGATCCAGACCGCGCCCTGCCCCACAGTTTTCTTTCCTATCCGCCCCCATGGGGGTTGGTCTTGGGGGCATCTGCTGACAATCACCTTCAGTGGCAGCCCCCCCACGTTGATGGACATCTCCATTGCTGCATTCATGGCTGGTGGGGGCGAGCTCCTTCTTTGGCGCCACTCTGGGACCTGGCCCACGATGGGAGGTGGCTTCCTGCTGTCCTTTGGTGCGCACATAATGGCGCCCGCTCTGCCAGGGTGGGAAAAACGGATGAAGATGGCGGGAAACGGTCCAAGATGGCGTCCGATGGCGGGAATCGGCTCCGGATGGCGGGAATCGGCTCCGGATGGCGGGAAACGACTCCGGACGGCGGGAAACTTCTTTTTAAGGTACATGTGCAATTTTCTTCAGGCACGCGATACCCATTTGTGGCGGGTTGGTAACGATCCTGCCGACTACGCCAAAGTTGACGCGCCCCCTGGGCCTGTGCGCTTCTGCTGTGCAGGGGGAGTACCCGGAGCCGGATCGCTGAGGGTTGTAGTCTCTGTGTGGCGGTGACCCGGTCCGTGCCCAGGGTGGTCAAACCAGTGGCAGTCTAAATGTTGTAATAAGTGTCCGACTACGCCACCCGTGGATTGCGGTCAGTGGGGACCGCCGCTGCGCTGCAGACCGCTGAGGCTGATGTTGTTTGTGCAGCTGAGTATGGGATAACTCCCCATGGGAGGAGTATAGCCTCAGGGCAGCTAATGTGGATGATGGGAGTGATGGTGTGAGTATCCCAGTACTGATGGTGCTGGTGCGGCGATGAAACACAGACGTGGGGTGCAGTTTCCAAAGCTTTACTCACTGTTGTTGTTCAGGTCACTTCGGCCAGGAGTGACCGCCCGAGCCGTGCTGCGTCCACCAGGTGAGGGACTCGGTCAACTCCCAGGCAATTCCAGAGTGTGGTTCAGAGCTCCCTTCTCTTCCTTTCTACTGGCCGTCCCCACCAGTGACCCACCTTTGTCCAGCTTCCTCGGGCCTTCTGTTGGCGAAACCTCTCCCGGTTTCCCTGACCCTATACGGTATGCCTTTCTGGTGGATGTAGTGAGGGGTCGCACCAAGATGTGGTCACGACCTCCGGTTTTGGCTGAGGATTAGTCGCCTCCACCAATTTGGGTTCCGGTACCCTGCTCTGCCAACCCTTCACCCAGTATCTCCTCTGGGAATATGGGGTTCCTTCTGCCTTCGTGTCTCTGGGCCTTTCTCTGTGTTCCTTGCTTCCTTTCTCCTCTGTTCCAGTTCCTTTCTTACTTTCCTTTCCGCTCCTTCTCCTCTCTCTTTCTGCTGTTTCTGGCCTCCACTCCAGGCCTGGCTCTGGAGCTGGGCCCAGACTGAGCCACAGCTCCCTGTCAGCCCTCTCTGGCTGAGCTCCTCTCTGAGCTGACCACTGAACTGCACACTGACCTAAGATGGTGCCCACCTTATATACCTCCTTCTGACACCCGAGCCCAGGTGACTAGCAACCAATGGGCTCCTACCTATGCCCAGAAACCCACCCCTATCTGCTCCTACACCACTGGGTTTTCCTCCCCCTCCCCACTCCAGCCAGGAACAGAAGCTGTCGTGCCTGCACTTCTGTCTAGTGGGAGTACCGTTGGTCTGTTCCTCGGAAATGGGGTGTGTGTGGTGCATGCAGCTAACTGAGCCCTGGTCCATACTCCATCCTTACCCGGGAGTGGAATACCACACCTCTGGTTCGAGGTGCAATACCCCTGTAGCAGCCGAGTCCTCGGGGTGCTACATATACACTGCACAGTACCACTCCTCCTGTCCTGTATATATACACTGCACAGTACAACTCCTCCTGTCCTGTCTATATACACTGCACAGTACCACTCCTCCTGTCCTGTCTATATACTCTGCACAGTACCACTCCTCCTGTCCTGTATATATACACTGCACAGTACCACTCCTCCTGTCCTGTATATACACACTGCACAGTACCACTCCTCCTGTCCTGTATATATATACACTGCACAGTACCACTCCTCCTGTATATATACACTGCACAGTACCACTCCTCCTGTCCTGTATATATACACTGCACAGTACCACTCCTCCTGTCCTGTATATATACACTGCACAGTACCACTCCTCCTGTATATATACACTGCACAGTACCACTCCTCCTGTATATATACACTGCACAGTACCACTCCTCCTGTCCTGTATATATACACTGCACAGTACCACTCCTCCTGTCCTGTATATATACACTGCACAGTACCACTCCTCCTGTCCTGTATATACACACTGCACAGTACCACTCCTCCTGTCCTGTATATACACACTGCACAGTACCACACCTCCTGTCCTATATATATACACTGCACAGTACCACTCCTCCTGTCCTGTATATATATGCTGCACAGTACCACTCCTCCTGTCCTGTATATATACACTGCACAGTACCACTCCTCCTGTCCTGTATATATACACTGCACAGTACCACTTCTCCTGTCCTGTATATATACACTGCACAGTACCACTCCTCCTGTATATATACACTGCACAGTACCACTCCTCCTGTCCTGTATATATACACTGCACAGTACCACTCCTCCTGTCCTGTATATATACACTGCACAGTACCACTCCTCCTGTCCTGTATATATACACTGCACAGTACCACTTCTCCTGTCCTGTATATATACACTGCACAGTACCACTCCTCCTGTATATATACACTGCACAGTACCACTCCTCCTGTCCTGTATATATACACTGCACAGTACCACTCCTCCTGTCCTGTATATATACACTGCACAGTACCACTCCTCCTGTCCCGTATATATACACTGCACAGTACCACTCCTCCTGTCCTGTATATATACACTGCACAGTACCACTCCTCCTGTATATATACACTGCACAGTACCACTCCTCCTGTATATATACACTGCACAGTACCACTCCTCCTGTCCTGTATATATACACTGCACAGTACCACTCCTCCTGTCCTGTATATATACACTGCACAGTACCACTCCTCCTGTCCTGTATATATACACTGCACAGTACCACTCCTCCTGTCCTGTATATACACACTGCACAGTACCACTCCTCCTGTCCTGTATATACACACTGCACAGTACCACTCCTCCTGTCCTATATATATACGCTGCACAGTACCACTCCTCCTGTCCTGTATATATATGCTGCACAGTACCACTCCTCCTGTCCTGTATATATACACTGCACAGTACCACTCCTCCTGTCCTGTATATATACACTGCACAGTACCACTTCTCCTGTCCTGTATATATACACTGCACAGTACCACTCCTCCTGTATATATACACTGCACAGTACCACTCCTCCTGTCCTGTATATATACACTGCACAGTACCACTCCTCCTGTATATATACACTGCACAGTACCACTCCTCCTGTATATATACACTGCACAGTACCACTCCTCCTGTATATATACACTGCACAGTACCACTCCTCCTGTCCTGTATATATACACTGCACAGTACCACTCCTCCTGTCCTGTATATACACACTGCACAGTACCACTCCTCCTGTCCTGTATATACACACTGCACAGTACCACTCCTCCTGTCCTGTATATATATGCTGCACAGTACCACTCCTCCTGTCCTGTATATATACACTGCACAGTACCACTCCTCCTGTCCTGTATATATACACTGCACAGTACCACTTCTCCTGTCCTGTATATATACACTGCACAGTACCACTCCTCCTGTATATATACACTGCACAGTACCACTCCTCCTGTCCTGTATATATACACTGCACAGTACCACTCCTCCTGTCCTGTATATATACACTGCACAGTACCACTTCTCCTGTCCTGTATATATACACTGCACAGTACCACTCCTCCTGTCCTGTATATATACACTGCACAGTACCACTCCTCCTGTCCTGTATATATACATTGCACAGTACCACTCCTCCTGTCCTGTATATATACACTGCACAGTACCACTCCTCCTGTCCTGTATATATACACTGTACAGTACCACTCCTCCTGCATATATACACTGCACAGTACCACTCCTCCTGTATATATACACTGCACAGTACCACTCCTCCTGTCCTGTATATATACACTGCACAGTACCACTCCTCCTGTCCTGTATATATACACTGCACAGTACCACTCCTCCTGTCCTGTATATATACACTGCACAGTACCACTCCTCCTGTATATATACACTGCACAGTACCACTCCTCCTGTCCTGTATATATACACTGCACAGTACCACTGCTCCTGTCCTGTATATATACACTGTACAGTACCACTCCTCCTGCATATATACACTGCACAGTACCACTCCTCCTGTATATATACACTGCACAGTACCACTTCTCTTGTCGGCCTTGCTCAGCATCTCGCTGTGGGTAAACACTTGATTTCCAGTTTCGTTTCTCGGCAGAGCTGTGCAGGATCCTCCCTCTTCAAAAAGATGCTCTGAGCAGCGCACTCTCTCCAGGTACGCAACGTCCTTAGGATTCATGTCGGACCCCACAGTCCTTGAATCTGTAACCAAACTGCTTTGCTCACATGGGGGTCGGCTGAAAAGGGAGCAGTTGAGGGAATTTTTGAAACTTTCTCACAAAATGTGTCAAGAAATCCTGCAAGCCGAACCCCAGAAGCTGTCACTGGTTGAAGATCTCGTCTTTGCCCGAAACGCTGTGAGAATCTGCCCCAAATATCTGAAGGGTGAAATGGAGGAGAAATGCAACAAGCTGCACCTGTGCCGATACTACGTGAAGGACAAGTGCTGGAGGTGGGTGACCGGGGAGTAATGTACAGGGCTGGAGGTGGGTGACCGGAGAGTAATGTACAGGACGGGAGGTGGGTGACCGGGAAGTAATGTACAGGACGGGAGGTGGGTGACCGGGGAGTAATGTACAGAAGAAGAGGTGGGTGACCGGGGAGTAATGTACAGGACTGGAGGTGGGTGACCAGGGAGTAATGTACAGGAGAGGAGGTGGGTGACCGGGGAGTAATGTACAAGACGGGAGATGGGTGACCCGGGAGTAATGTACAGGACGGGAGGAGGGTGACCGGGGAGTAATGTACAGGACGGGAGGTGGGTGACCGGGGAGTAATGTACAGGACGGGAGGTGGGTGACCGGGGAGTAATGTACAGGACGGGAGGTGGGTGACCAGGGAGTAATGTACAGGACGGGAGGAGGGTGACCAGGGAGTAATGTACAGGAGAGGAGGTGGGTGACCGGGGAGTAATGTACAGGAGAGGAGGTGGGTGACCGGGGAGTAATGTACAGGACGGGAGGTGGGTGACCGGGGAGTAATGCACAGGACGGGAGGTGGTTGACTGGGGAGTAATGTACAGGGCAGGAGGTGGGTAACCGGGGAGTAATGTTCAGGGCTGGAGGTGGGTGACCGGGGAGTAATGTACAGGACGGGAGGTGGGTTACCGGGGAGTAATGTACAGAACGGGAGGTGGGTGACCGAGGAGTAATGTACAGGACGGGAGGTGGGTGACTGTGGAGTAATGTACAGGGCGGTAGGTGGGTGACCGGGGAGTAATGTACAGGAGAGGAGGTGGGTGACCGGGGAGTAATGTACAGGGCGGGAGGTGGGTGACCGGGGAGTAATGTACAGGAAAGGAGGTGGGTGACCGGGGAGTAATGTACAGGACAGGAGGTGAGTGACCAGGGACTAATGTACAGGGCTGGAGGGGGGTGACCGTGGAGTAATGTACAGGACAGGAGGTGGGTGACCGAGAAGTAATGTACAGGACAGGAGGTGGGTGACCGAGGAGTAATGTAGAGGACGGGAGGTGGGTGACCGGGGAGTAATGTAGAGGACGGGAGGTGGGTGACCGGGGAGTAATGTACTGGGCTGGAGGTGGGTGACCGGGGAGTAATGTACAGGACAGGAGGTGGATCACCGGAGAGTAATGTACAGGACGGGAGGTGGGTGACTGGGGAGTAATGTACAGGGCGGGAGGTAAGTGACTGGGGAGTAATGTACAGGGCGGGAGGTGGGTGACCGGGGAGTAATGTACAGGACGGGAGGTGGGTGACCGGGGAGTAATGTACAGGACGGGAGGTGGGTGACCGGGGAGTAATGTCCAGGAGAGGAGGTGGGTGACCGGGGAGTAATGTATAGGGCAGGAGGTGGGTGACCGGGGAGTAATGTACAGGGCGGGATGTGGGTGACCGGGGAGTAATGTACAGAGCGGGAGGTGGGTGACCGGGGAGTAATGTACAGGACGGGAGGTGGGTGACCGGGGAGTAATGTACAGGCCTGGAGGTGGGTGACCGTGGAGTAATGTACAGGGCAGGAGGTAGGTGACCGGGGAGTAATGTACAGGGCAGGAGGTCGGTGACCGGGAGGTAATGTACACGGCAGGAGGTGGGTGACCGGGGAGCAATGTACAGGGCGGGAGGTAGGTGACCGGGGAGTAATGTACAGGGCAGGAGGTGGGTGACCAGGGAGTAATGTACAGGACGGGAGGTGGGTGACCGGGGAGTAATGTACAGGGCAGGAGGTGGGTGACCGGGGAGTAATGTACAGGGAAGGAGGTGGGTGACCGGGGAGTAATGTACAGGGAAGGAGGTGGGTGACCGGGGAGTAATGTACAGGGCAGGAGGTGGGTGACCGGGGAGTAATGTACAAGGTGTTAAATTTAGGCTAATAAATTAAGGCAACTATATCACACATTACAGGATTAGATACACGGGTCATCAGGCCATATCACACATTTCTTATGTTTCAGGAAATACTGCTGGTTTTCTCATGATATTATATCAGATCATAACCTCCCGATTTTAAAAGCCAATGAGATTTATGGGTTGAATACAGAAGAGATAAAAGTTCTCCTGTGCCAGAACGACAACGAAATGCTGCCGCAGGTCAGTGCAACACACAGAGTTAATAACATGTCTCTGAGCACAATATAATGCTAATTAATGTGAAATACTTACTTTGAGTTCATTTATGTCTTCACAATTGATGCACAATATTACCAGCAATAATAACAGCTATGTAAGGAGTGACAGAGTCACTGGTGTTATATATGAGGGGAGGTATGTGTCACTACGGCTGCTAGCCTGTGTGAACTGAACTTACAACTTTTCCTCAGCATGTTATGTGTTGGGGGTGTAATCACCGTTGTGAAGGGCGTGGTTTTGTGTGAATGGCATAGAGATGGGTGGAAAGTCATTCACCCTACCTCCCCTCAGGGTGTGGTTGAGCAAGGCACTATTTTTGTTCTGTTGTTGTGTGTTTGGAGAGGCAAGGACTCCAGACTGGACAGCAATAGCTGAGGAGGAGCGGAAGGTTGGGCTACAAACCATGTGGACAAACCCAACATTTTTATGGACTGTGCTATCATTTACCTTTTGTTTTAACGTTATACCAGGAAGGCCATGTTTATTTTACTGAATTTGTAGAGCTTTATGCCATACATTAAACCTGCAGAGGAAACCATGTACTAAGTCTACTTCTGGAAGCAGTCGAGTGAGTCGACTTACAACAGTTGGTGGAGAATGCGGTCAAGATTCCAGGAACACGGGCATCTGCCACAGAGACTGGTGTATGTCGTGGGTAAAGGCCGCCAGCCTGCCAGCCAGAGATGTCCGGTAGCATGGAGGATCTCCTTAAGCACTTGCTCCAAAATCAGCAGCAGCAACACCAGCAACATTTGCAGAGCCAGCAGAAGCAGAGCCTACAACAGCAGCACCGTGAGCAGCAGCAAATGCAGCAGGAGACAAATAAACTCCTGATACAACAGCTCCAACAACAACAACGGCAGATGGATCTCCTGGCAAGGAAAATCCACACCAGAGAAACCGCACTTCCGCCAACTCCAGGTGATGTATCCTGCGTCCGGAAGGCGGATGATGTTGATTAATTTCTAACTGTTTTCGAAAGGGTAGCAGAGTGGGAAAAGCTGCAACCGGAGCAGTGGGCGGAGGTGTTGGCCACCTATTTAACGGGTGTACCCCAAAAGGCCTACTATGACCAAGCCAATTTTGACAATTCTGACCACTGTCACTTTACGAGGTAATTACTCTGGAGCTTCAACGGATCCCCCTGATTCTGAGACTGTTTTTTCGTGACATATTGTCCTTCATTATAGTAGCAAAATTTCCTGGATATCACTTGCGCTTATTTGTGAAAAAATGGAGATTTGGCAAAAATTTTGCAATTTTTAAAATTTGAATATTCATCCCCTTAAATCAGAGCGATATGTCACACAAAATAGTTAATAAATAACATTTCCCACATGACTACTTTACATCAGTACAATTTTGGAGCCAAAATTTTTCTTGGTAGGAAGTTATAAGGGGTTAAAAGTTGACCAGCGATTTCTAATTTTTTCAACAAAAGTTACAAAACCATTTTATTTAGGGACCATATCACATTTGAAGTGACTTTGAGGGGTCTACATGACAGAAAATACCCCAAACTGACATCATTCTGAAAACTGCACCCCTCAAGGTGCTCAAAAACACATTCAAGAAGTTTATTAACCCTTCAGGTGCTTCACGGGAATTTTTGAAATGTGGAAGAAAATAATGAACATTTAACTTTTTTTCACCAAAATTTTACTTTAGACCCAAACTTTTTTATTTTTGCAGGGGTAACAGGAAAAAATGGACCCCAAAATTTGTTGTGTAATTTCTCCTGAGTGTGCAGATACCACATATGTGGGAGAAAATCACTGTTTGGGCGCATGGCAGGGCTCGGAAGGGAAGGAGGTTTGACTACTATAATACTGCCCCTATGTACAAGAATATAACTACTATAATACTGCCCCTATGTACAAGAATATAACTACTATAATACTGCTCCCTATGTACAAGAATATAACTACTATAATACTGCTCCCATGTACAAGAATATAACTACTATAATACTGCTCCCTATGTACAAGAATATAACTACTATAATACTGCTCCCTATGTACAAGAATATAACTACTATAATACTGCCCCCTATGTACAAGAATATAACTACTATAATACTGCTCCTATGTACAAGAATATAACTACTATAATACTGCCCCCTATGTACAAGAATATAACTACTATAATACTTCCCCCTATGTACAAGAATCTAACTACTACAATACTGCTCCCTGTGTACAAGAATATAACTACTATAATACTGCCCCTATGTACAAGAATATAACTACTATAATACTGCTCCTATGTACAAGAATATAACTACTATAATACTGTCCATATGTACAAGAATATAACTACTATAATACTACTCCCTGTATACAAGAATATAACTACTATAATACTGCCCCCTATGTACAAGAATATAACTACTATAATACTGCTCTTATGTACAAGAATATAACTACTATAATACTGCCCCTATGTACAAGAATATAACTACTATAATACTGCCCCTATGTACAAGAATATAACTACTATAATACTGCTCCTATGTACAAGAATATAACTACCATAATACTGCTCCTATGTACAAGAATTTAACTACTATAATACTGCCCCTATGTACAAGAATATAACTACTATAATACTGCTCCTATGTACAAGAGTATAACTACTATAATACTGTCCATATGTACAAGAATATAACTACTATAATACTGCCCCTATGTACAAGAATATAACTACTATAATACTGCCCCTATGTACTAGAATATAACTACTATAATACTGCCCCTATGTACAAGAATATAACTGCTATAATACTGCTCCTATGTACAAGAATCTAACTGCTATAATACCGCCCCTATGTACAAGAATATAACTACTATAATACCGTCCATATGTACAAGAATATAACTACTATAATACTGCCCCTATGTACAAGAATATAACTACTATAATACTGCTCCTATGTACAAGAATCTAACTGCTATAATACTGCCGCTATGTACAAGAATATAACTACTATAATACTGCTCCCTATGTACAAGAATATAACTACTATAATACTACTCTTATGTACAAGAATATAACTACTATAATACTGCCTCCTATGTACAAGAATATAACTACTATAATACTGCCCCTATGTACAAGAATATAACTACTATAATACTGCCCCTATGTACAAGAATATAACTACTATAATACTGCTCCTATGTACAAGAATATAACTACTATAATACTGCCCCCTATGTACAAGAATATAACTACTATAATACTTCCCCCTATGTACAAGAATCTAACTACAATACTGCTCCCTGTGTACAAGAATATAACTACTATAATACTGCCCCTATGTACAAGAATATAACTACTATAATACTGTCCATATGTACAAGAATATAACTACTATAATACTACTCCCTGTATACAAGAATATAACTACTATAATACTGCTCCTATGTACAAGAATATAACTACTATAATACTGCTCCCTGTGTACAAGAATATAACTACTATAATACTGCTCCTATGTACAAGAATAAAACTACTATAATACTGCCCCCTATGTACAAAAATATAACTACTATAATACTGCCCCTATGTACTAGAATATAAGTACTATAATACTGCTCCTATGTACAAGAATATAAGTACTATAATACTGCTCCTATGTACAAGAATATAAGTACTATAATACTGCTCCTATGTACAAGAATATAAGTACTATAATACTGCTCCCTGTGTACAAGAATATAACTACTATAATACTGCTCCTATGTACGAGAATATAACTACTATAATACTGCCCCCTATGTACAAGAATATAACTACTATAATACTTCCCCCTATGTACAAGAATCTAACTACTACAATACTGCTCCCTGTGTACAAGAATATAACTACTATAATACTGCCCTTATGTACAAGAATATAACTACTATAATACTGCTCCTATGTACAAGAATATAACTACTATAATACTGTCCATATGTACAAGAATATAACTACTATAATACTACTCCCTGTATACAAGAATATAACTACTATAATACTGCCCCTATGTACAAGACTATAACTACTATAATACTGCTCTCATGTACAAGAATATAACTACTATAATACTGCCTCCTATGTACAAGAATATAACTACTATAATACTGCCCCTATGTACAAGAATATAACTACTATAATACTGCCCCTATGTACAAGAATATAACTACTATAATACTGCTCCTATGTACAAGAATATAACTACTATAATACTGCTCCCTATGTACAAGAATATAAGTACTATAATACTGCCCCTATGTACAAGAATATAACTACTATAATACTGCCCCTATGTACAAGAATATAACTACTATAATACTGCCCCTATGTACAAGAATATAACTACTATAATACTGCCCCTATGTACAAGAATATAACTACTATAATACTGCTCCTATGTACAGGAATATAACTACTATAATACTGCTCCTATGTACAAGAATATAACTACTATAATACTGCCCCTATGTACAAGAATATAACTACTATAATACTGCCCCTATGTACAAGAATATAACTACTATATTACTGCTCCTATGTACAAGAATATAACTACTATAATACTGCTCCCTGTGTACAAGAATATAACTACTATAATACTGCTCCTATGTACAAGAATAAAACTACTATAATACTGCCCTCTATGATCAAGAATATAACTACTATAATACTGCCCCTATCTACAAGAATATAACTACTATAATACTGCCCCTATGTACTAGAATATAACTACTATAATACTGCTCCTATGTACAAGAATATAACTACTATAAAACTGCTCCCTGTGTACAAGAATATAACTACTATAATACTGCCCCTATGTACAAGAATATAACTACTATAATACTGCTCCTATGTTCAAGAATATAACTACTATAATACTGCTCCTATGTACAAGACTATAACTACTATAATACTGCCCCTATGTACAAGAATATAACTACTATAATACTGCTCCTATGTACAGGAATATAACTACTATAATACTGCTCCTATGTACAAGAATATAACTACTATAATACTGCCCCTATGTACAAGAATATAACTACTATAATACTGCCCCTATGTACAAGAATATAACTACTATATTACTGCTCCTATGTACAAGAATATAACTACTATAATACTGCTCCCTGTGTACAAGAATATAACTACTATAATACTGCTCCTATGTACAAGAATAAAACTACTATAATACTGCTCCTATGTACAAGAATATAACTACTATAATACTGCCCCCTATGATCAAGAATATAGCTACTATAATACTGCCCCTATCTACAAGAATATAACTACTATAATACTGCCCCTATGTACTAGAATATAAGTACTATAATACTGCTCCCTATGTACAAGAAAAAAACTACTATAATACTGCTCCCTATGTACAAGAATATAACTACTATAATACTGCTCCCTATGTACAAGAATAAAACTACTATAATACTGCTCCCTATGTACAAGAAAAAAACTACTATAATACTGCTCCCTATGTACAAGAATATAACTACTATAATACTGTCCCTATGTACAAGAATATAACTACTATAATACTGCCCCTTATGTACAAGAAAATAACTACTATAATACTGCTCCTATGTACAAGAATATAACTACTATAATACTGCCCCCTATGTACAAGAATATAACTACTATAATACTGCTCCCTATGTTCAAGAATATAACTACTATAATACTGCCCCTTATGTACAAGAATATAACTACTATAATACTGCTCCTATGTACAAGAATATAACTACTATAATACTGCCCCCTATGTACAAGAATATAACTACTATAATACTGCTTCCTATGTACAAGAATATAACTACTATAATACTGCTCCTATGTACAGGAATATAACTACTATAATACTGCTCCTATGTACAAGAATATAACTACTATAATACTGCTCCCTATGTACAAGAATATAACTACTATAATACTACTCTTATGTACAAGAATATAACTACTATAATACTGCCTCCTATGTACAAGAATATAACTACTATAATACTGCCCCTATGTACAAGAATATAACTACTATAATACTGCCCCTATGTACAAGAATATAACTACTATAATACTGCTCCTATGTACAAGAATATAACTACTATAATACTGCCCCCTATGTACAAGAATATAACTACTATAATACTTCCCCCTATGTACAAGAATCTAACTACAATACTGCTCCCTGTGTACAAGAATATAACTACTATAATACTGCCCCTATGTACAAGAATATAACTACTATAATACTGCTCCTATGTACAAGAATATAACTACTATAATACTGTCCATATGTACAAGAATATAACTACTATAATACTACTCCCTGTATAAAAGAATATAACTACTATAATACTGCTCCTATGTACAAGAATAAAACTACTATAATACTGCCCCCTATGTACAAAAATATAACTACTATAATACTGCCCCTATGTACTAGAATATAAGTAATATAATACTGCTCCTATGTACAAGAATATAAGTACTATAATACTGCTCCTATGTACAAGAATATAAGTACTATAATACTGCCCCTATGTACAAGAATATAACTACTATAATACTGCCCCTATGTACAAGAATATAACTACTATAATACTGCTCCTATGTACAAGAATATAACTACTATAATACTGCTCCCTATGTACAAGAATATAACTACTATAATACTGCCCCTATGTACAAGAATATAACTACTATAATACTGCCCCTATGTACAAGAATATAACTACTATAATACTGCCCCTATGTACAAGAATATAACTACTATAATACTGCCCCTATGTACAAGAATATAACTACTATAATACTGCTCCTATGTACAGGAATATAACTACTATAATACTGCCCCTATGTACAAGAATATAACTACTATAATACTGCCCCTACGTACAAGAATATAACTACTATATTACTGCTCCTATGTACAAGAATATAACTACTATAATACTGCTCCCTGTGTACAAGAATATAACTACTATAATACTGCTCCTATGTACAAGAATAAAACTACTATAATACTGCCCTCTATGATCAAGAATATAACTACTATAATACTGCCCCTATCTACAAGAATATAACTACTATAATACTGCCCCTATGTACTAGAATATAACTACTATAATACTGCTCCTATGTACAAGAATATAACTACTATAAAACTGCTCCCTGTGTACAAGAATATAACTACTATAATACTGCCCCTATGTACAAGAATATAACTACTATAATACTGCTCCTATGTTCAAGAATATAACTACTATAATACTGCTCCTATGTACAAGAATATAACTACTATAATACTGCCCCCTATGTACAAGAATATAACTACTATAATACTGCCCCCTATGTACAAGAATATAACTACTATAATACTGCCCCTATGTACAAGAATATAACTACTATATTACTGCTCCTATGTACAAGAATATAACTACTATAATACTGCTCCCTGTGTACAAGAATATAACTACTATAATACTGCTCCTATGTACAAGAATAAAACTACTATAATACTGCTCCTATGTACAAGAATATAACTACTATAATACTGCCCCTATGTACAAGAATATAACTACTATATTACTGCTCATATGTACAAGAATATAACTACTATATTACTGCTCATATGTACAAGAATATAACTACTATAATACTGCTCCATGTGTACAAGAATATAACTACTATAATACTGCTCCTATGTACAAGAATAAAACTACTATAATACTGCCCCCTATGTACAAGAATATAACTACTATAATACTGCCCCTATCTACAAGAATATAACTACTATAATACTGCTCCTATGTACAAGAATATAACTACTATAATACTGCCCCTATCTACAAGAATATAACTACTATAATACTGCCCCTATGTACTAGAATATAAGTACTATAATACTGCTCCTATGTACAAGAATATAACTACTATAATACTGCTCCCTGTGTACAAGAATATAACTACTATAATACTGCCCCTATGGACAAGAATATAACTACTATAATACTGCTCCTATGTTCAAGAATATAACTACTATAATACTGCTCCTATGTACAAGAATATAACTACTATAATACTGCCCCCTACGTACAAGAATATAACTACTATAATACTGTCCCCTATCTACAAGAATATAACTACTATAATACTGCCCCTATGAACAAGAATATAACTACTATAATACTGCTCCTATGTACAAGAATATAACTACTATAATACTGCCCCCTATGTACAAGAATATAACTACTATAATACTGCCCCCTATGTACAAGAATATAACTACTATAATACTGCCCCCTATGTACAAGAATATAACCACTATAATTTTGCTTCCTATGTACAAGAATATAACTCCTATAATACTGCCCCTATGTACAAGAATATAACTCCTATAATACTGCCCCCTATGTACAAGAATATAACTAGTATAATACTGCTCCTATGTACAAGAATATAACTACTATAATACTGCCCCTATGTACAAGAATATAACTGCTATAATACTGTCCCTATGTACAAGAATATAACTACTATAATACTGCCCCTATGTACAAGAATATAACTACTATAATACTGTTCCTATGTACAAGAATATAACTACTATAATACTGCTCCTATGTACAAGAATATAACTACTATAATACTGCTCCTATGTACAAGAATATAACTACTATAATACTGTCCCTATGTACAAGAATATAACTACTATAATACTTTCCTCTATGTACAAGAATATAACTGCTATAATACTGCTCGTATGTACAAGAATATAACTACTATAATACTGTCCCTATGTACAAGAATATAACTACTATAATACTTTCCCCTATGTACAAGAATATAACTACTATAATACTGCCCCCCATGTACAAGAATATAACTACTATAATACTGTCCCCTATGTACAAGAATATAACTACTATTATATTGTCCCCTATGTACAAGAATATAACTAGTATAATACTGCTCCTATGTACAAGAATATAACTACTATAATACAGCCCCTATGTACAAGAATATAACTACTATAATACTGCCCCTATGTACAAGAATATAACTACTATAATACTGCTCCTATGTACAAGAGTATAATTACTATAATACTGTCCATATGTACAAGAATATAACTACTATAATACTGCACCCTATGTACAAGAATATAACTGCTATAATACTGCTCCTATGTACAAGAATCTAACTACTATAATACCGCCCCTATGTTCAAGAATATAACTACTATAATACCGTCCATATGTACAAGAATATAACTACTATAATACTGCCCCTATGTACAAGAATATAACTACTATAATACTGCTCCTATGTACAAGAATATAACTACTATAATACTGCTCCTATGTACAAGAATATAACTACTATAATACTGCTCCTATGTACAAGAGTATAATTACTATAATACTGTCCATATGTACAAGAATATAACTACTATAATTCTGCTCCTATGTAGAAGAATATAACTACTATAATACTGCACCCTATGTACAAGAATATAACTACTATAATACTGCTCCTATGTACAAGTATATAACTACTATAATACTGCTCCTATGTACAAGAATATAACTACTATAATACTGCCCCCTATGTACAAGAATATAACTACTGTAATACTGCTTCCTATGTACAAGAATATAACTACTATAATACTGCCCCTATGTACAAGAATATAACTACTATAATACTGCTCCTATGTACAAGAGTATAATTACTATAATACTGTCCATATGTACAAGAATATAACTACTATAATACTGCTCCTATGTACAAGAATCTAACTACTATAATACCGCCCCTATGTTCAAGAATATAACTACTATAATACCGTCCATATGTACAAGAATATAACTACTATAATACTGCCCCTATGTACAAGAATATAACTACTATAATACTGTTCCTATGTACAAGAATATAACTACTATAATACTGCTCCTATGTACAAGAATATAACTACTATAATACTGCTCCTATGTACAAGAGTATAATTACTATAATACTGTCCATATGTACAAGAATATAACTACTATAATTCTGCTCCTATGTAGAAGAATATAACTACTATAATACTGCACCCTATGTACAAGAATATAACTACTATAATACTGCTCCTATGTACAAGTATATAACTACTATAATACTGCTCCTATGTACAAGAATATAACTACTATAATACTGCTCGTATGTACAAGAATATAACTACTATAATACTGTCCCTATGTACAAGAATATAACTACTATAATACTTTCCCCTATGTACAAGAATATAACTACTATAATACTGCCCCCATGTACAAGAATATAACTACTATAATACTGTCCCCTATGTACAAGAATATAACTACTATTATATTGTCCCCTATGTACAAGAATATAACTAGTATAATACTGCTCCTATGTACAAGAATATAACTACTATAATACAGCCCCTATGTACAAGAATATAACTACTATAATACTGCCCCTATGTACAAGAATATAACTACTATAATACTGCTCCTATGTACAAGAGTATAATTACTATAATACTGTCCATATGTACAAGAATATAACTACTATAATACTGCACACTATGTACAAGAATATAACTGCTATAATACTGCTCCTATGTACAAGAATCTAACTACTATAATACCGCCCCTATGTTCAAGAATATAACTACTATAATACCGTCCATATGTACAAGAATATAACTACTATAATACTGCCCCATGTACAAGAATATAACTACTATAATACTGTTCCTATGTACAAGAATATAACTACTATAATACTGCTCCTATGTACAAGAATATAACTACTATAATACTGCTCCTATGTACAAGAGTATAATTACTATAATACTGTCCATATGTACAAGAATATAACTACTATAATTCTGCTCCTATGTAGAAGAATATAACTACTATAATACTGCACCCTATGTACAAGAATATAACTACTATAATACTGCTCCTATGTACAAGTATATAACTACTATAATACTGCTCCTATGTACAAGAATATAACTACTATAATACTGCCCCCTATGTACAAGAATATAACTACTATAATACTGTCCCTATGTACAAGAATATAACTACTATAATACTTTCCTCTATGTACAAGAATATAACTGCTATAATACTGCTCGTATGTACAAGAATATAACTACTATAATACTGTCCCTATGTACAAGAATATAACTACTATAATACTTTCCCCTATGTACAAGAATATAACTACTATAATACTGCCCCCCATGTACAAGAATATAACTACTATAATACTGTCCCCTATGTACAAGAATATAACTACTATTATATTGTCCCCTATGTACAAGAATATAACTAGTATAATACTGCTCCTATGTACAAGAATATAACTACTATAATACAGCCCCTATGTACAAGAATATAACTACTATAATACTGCCCCTATGTACAAGAATATAACTACTATAATACTGCTCCTATGTACAAGAGTATAATTACTATAATACTGTCCATATGTACAAGAATATAACTACTATAATACTGCACCCTATGTACAAGAATATAACTGCTATAATACTGCTCCTATGTACAAGAATCTAACTACTATAATACCGCCCCTATGTTCAAGAATATAACTACTATAATACCGTCCATATGTACAAGAATATAACTACTATAATACTGCCCCTATGTACAAGAATATAACTACTATAATACTGTTCCTATGTACAAGAATATAACTACTATAATACTGCTCCTATGTACAAGAATATAACTACTATAATACTGCTCCTATGTACAAGAGTATAATTACTATAATACTGTCCATATGTACAAGAATATAACTACTATAATTCTGCTCCTATGTAGAAGAATATAACTACTATAATACTGCACCCTATGTACAAGAATATAACTACTATAATACTGCTCCTATGTACAAGTATATAACTACTATAATACTGCTCCTATGTACAAGAATATAACTACTATAATACTGCCCCCTATGTACAAGAATATAACTACTATAATACTGCTTCCTATGTACAAGAATATAACTACTATAATACTGCCCCTATGTACAAGAATATAACTACTATAATACTGCTCCTATGTACAAGAGTATAATTACTATAATACTGTCCATATGTACAAGAATATAACTACTATAATACTGCTCCTATGTACAAGAATCTAACTACTATAATACCGCCCCTATGTTCAAGAATATAACTACTATAATACCGTCCATATGTACAAGAATATAACTACTATAATACTGCCCCTATGTACAAGAATATAACTACTATAATACTGTTCCTATGTACAAGAATATAACTACTATAATACTGCTCCTATGTACAAGAATATAACTACTATAATACTGCTCCTATGTACAAGAGTATAATTACTATAATACTGTCCATATGTACAAGAATATAACTACTATAATTCTGCTCCTATGTAGAAGAATATAACTACTATAATACTGCACCCTATGTACAAGAATATAACTACTATAATACTGCTCCTATGTACAAGTATATAACTACTATAATACTGCTCCTATGTACAAGAATATAACTACTATAATACTGCTCGTATGTACAAGAATATAACTACTATAATACTGTCCCTATGTACAAGAATATAACTACTATAATACTTTCCCCTATGTACAAGAATATAACTACTATAATACTGCCCCCATGTACAAGAATATAACTACTATAATACTGTCCCCTATGTACAAGAATATAACTACTATTATATTGTCCCCTATGTACAAGAATATAACTAGTATAATACTGCTCCTATGTACAAGAATATAACTACTATAATACAGCCCCTATGTACAAGAATATAACTACTATAATACTGCCCCTATGTACAAGAATATAACTACTATAATACTGCTCCTATGTACAAGAGTATAATTACTATAATACTGTCCATATGTACAAGAATATAACTACTATAATACTGCACCCTATGTACAAGAATATAACTGCTATAATACTGCTCCTATGTACAAGAATCTAACTACTATAATACCGCCCCTATGTTCAAGAATATAACTACTATAATACCGTCCATATGTACAAGAATATAACTACTATAATACTGCCCCATGTACAAGAATATAACTACTATAATACTGTTCCTATGTACAAGAATATAACTACTATAATACTGCTCCTATGTACAAGAATATAACTACTATAATACTGCTCCTATGTACAAGAGTATAATTACTATAATACTGTCCATATGTACAAGAATATAACTACTATAATTCTGCTCCTATGTAGAAGAATATAACTACTATAATACTGCACCCTATGTACAAGAATATAACTACTATAATACTGCTCCTATGTACAAGTATATAACTACTATAATACTGCTCCTATGTACAAGAATATAACTACTATAATACTGCCCCCTATGTACAAGAATATAACTACTATAATACTGCTTCCTATGTACAAGAATATAACTACTATAATACTGCCCCCTATGTACAAGAATATAACTACTATAATACTGCTCCTATGTACAAGAATATAACTACTATAATACTGCTCCTATGTACAAGAATATAACTGTAGCGCCGGCGTCCCTGCCCTCTGCTAGGCAGGGACGCTGTTCCCCTCACCTCCCTGCTCCGTGCCCGGCATCCTCCTCCCGCTCTGCTGGCAGCGTGCGCTCCTTCCCGGCCACTGTGCTTAGGGCGCGCGCGCTCTCCCTCCCTCTTAAAGGGGCCGCGCGCGCCGTCCTAAGGAGTCCCCGGCCAATGGCCGGAGGACTTCACCATATATAAGGCACCTCCTCCAAAATGGAGGTGCCCGAGCAATGTTGTTGCACTGTTCTACTCTGCTTCAGCCCTCAGGTCCCGTTGCCAGTTACCTGCCAGTTACCTGCCTGATTCCGGCCAGAGTCCTGCCAGTTTGCTGTCTGTTTCCTGCCAGTTATTCCTGCTACCTGCTTGCTAGCCTGAGGTCCGACGGTCTGCCTTACAACTCCTGTCAGTCTGTCTAAGGACCAGCTTGCCCGCTCACCTGGGAGCGCACATCAGCTACCTGCCTGCTTGCTAGCCTGAGGTCCGACGGTCTGCCTTTCTACTCCTGTCAGTCTGTCTATGGACCAGCTTGCCCGCTCACCTGGGAGCGCTCCTCCGCTACCTGCCTTCTTGCCTACCTGGAGGCTTCGCCGTCACGTGCTGTGACCACCTGCTATTCCAGAGACTCTCGCTTGCTCACCTGGGAGCACACATCCTCCATCTGCCTTGCTAGCCTACCTGGAGGTTCAGCCATCACAGGTCGTACCAGCCCGTTCACCCAGAGACTGCCCCGGTCACTTGCCGTGACCTCCAGCCCGTTCACCCAGAGACTGCCCCGGTCACTTGCCGTGATCTCCAGCCCGTTCACCCAGAGACTGCCCCGGTCACTTGCCGTGACCTCCAGCCCGTTCACCCAGAGACTGCCCCGGTCACTTGCCGTGACCTCCAGCCCGTTCTTCCAGAGACTGTCCCGGTCACTTGCCGTGACCTCCTGCCCGTACAGCCAGAGACTGTCCCGGTCACCTGCTGTGACTGCCTGCCTGGTCGCCACCCGCTCCCTTACAAGGACCGCCCCCTTGTATAGTAGCTCAGAGGTTCCGCCTCCCAGACCCGTTACAATAACTACTACAATACTGCTCCTATGTACAAGAATATAACTACTATAATACTGCCCCCTATGTACAAGAATATAACTACTATAATACTGCTCCTATGTACAAGAATATAACTGCTATAATACTGCCCCCTATGTACAAGAATATAACTACTATAATACTGCTCCCTATGTTCAAGAATATAACTACTATAATACTGCCCCTTATGTACAAGAATATAACTACTATAATACTGCTCCTATGTACAAGAATATAACTACTATAATACTGCCCCCTATGTACAAGAATATAACTAATATAATACTGCTTCCTATGTACAAGAATATAACTACTATAATACTGCCCCCTATGTACAAGAATATAACTACTATAATACTGCCCCCTATGTACAAGAATATAACTACTATAATACTGTTCCTATGTACAAGAATATAACTACTTTAATACTGCCCCCTATGTACAAGAATATAACTACTATAATACTGCCCCCTATGTACAAGAATATAACTATTATAATACTGCCCCCTATGTACAAGAATATAACTATTATAATACTGCTCCTATGTACAAGAATATAACTGCTATAATACTGCCCCCTATGTACAAGAATATAACTACTATAATACTGCTCCCTATGTTCAAGAATATAACTACTATAATACTGCCCCTTATGTACAAGAATATAACTACTATAATACTGCTCCTATGTACAAGAATATAACTACTATAATACTGCCCCCTATGTACAAGAATATAACTACTATAATACTGCTTCCTATGTACAAGAATATAACTACTATAATACTGCCCCCTATGTACAAGAATATAACTACTATAATACTGCTCCTATGTACAAGAATATAACTACTATAATACTGCTCCTATGTACAAGAATATAACTACTATAATACTGTCCCTATGTACAAGAATATAACTACTATAATACTGCCCCCTATGTACAAGAATATAACTACTATAATACTGCCCCCTATGTACAAGAATATAACTACTATAATACTGCTCCTATGTACAAGAATCTAACTACTATAATACTGCCCCCTATGTACAAGAATATAACTACTATAATACTGTTCTTATGTACAAGAATATAACTACTATAATACTGCCCCCTATGTACAAGAATATAACTACTATAATACTGCCCCCTATGTACAAGAATATAACTACTATAATACTGTTCCTATGTACAAGAATATAACTACTATAATACTGCCCCCTATGTACAAGAATATAACTACTATAATACTGCTCCTATGTACAAGAATATAACTACTATAATACTGTCCACTATGTACAAGATTATAACTACTATAATACTGCTCCTATGTACAAGAATATAACTGCTATAATACTGCCCCCTATGTACAAGAATATAACTACTATAATACTGCCCCCTATGTACAAGAATATAACTACTATAATACTGTCCCCTATGTACAAGAATATAACTACTATAATACTGCTCCTATGTACAAGAATATAACTACTATAATACTGCCCCCTATGTACAAGAATATAACTACTATAATACTGCCCTCTATGTACAAGAATATAACTACTATAATACTGCCGCCTATGTACAAGAATATAACTACTATAATACTGCTCCTATGTACAAGAATATAACTACTATAATACTGCTCCTATGTACAAGAATATAACTACTATAATACTGCTCCTATGTACAAGAATATAACTACTATAATACTGTCTATAATATATGCTATTATAGAATTTTGGATAACTAGAGGAGGAAGACATGTGAAGACTCAAACTTCAAGGTTAGATTTTAGAAAGGCAGATTTTAAGAGACTCAGAAAGAGAATAGGAGGGATCCAATGGCTGGATGTCCTTAAGGACAAAAATGTCCAGGAAGGATGGGAAATTTTTAAAAATGAGATTCTCAAAGCACAATCGTTAACAATCCCGAAAAGTAGAAAGAATGGGAAGCATTTAAGGAAACCAGGATGGATGAACACAGAACTTAAACACATGCTAAAAAGAAAGAAAGAAATGTTTATTAAATGGAAAGAGGGAGGCATATCTAAAAAAGATTATAATGCAGTCTGCAGATCCTGTAGGGCACGTATCAGGTTAGCTAAAGCTGACAATGAATTAAGGCTTGCAAGAGATGTCAAAAGCAATAGAAAAGGATTTTGGGGGTATGTCAAAAGTAAAAGAAAAGTCAAAGATGCTATAGGATTTTTACAGGATGAAAATGGAGAAATGGTAAGAGAGGATGTTGAGAAGGCCGAACTTTTTAATTCCTATTTTGCATCTGTTTTCTCTCAGAAAGAAAATGTAACATCAACTGATCTTCACTGTCCTTTTAAAGGAATAGAGGAATCCAAGTTATCTGTAAACAGAAAGATTGTGAGGGAATATTTAGCTAACATAAATGAGTTCAAGTCTCCAGGTCCAGATGAATTACACCCCAGAGTACTGAAGGAGATCGTAGAAGAAATTTTAGAACCACTCTCCATAATCTTTGAAAATTCTTGGAGAACAGGAGAAGTCCCAGAAGACTGGAGAAGAGCAAATGTTGTTCCTATCTTCAAAAATGGGAAGAAGGTGGACCCAGGGAACTATAGGCCGGTGAGTCTGACTTCTATACCAGGAAAGATCTTTGAACAAATTATTAAAACAACATGTATGTAAGTACATGGATAAGAATGAAGTGATTAACCAGAGTCAGCATGGGTTTGTAACTAACAAGTCATGTCAGACTAACTTAATTTCCTTCTATGACAGAATCACTGACTGGGTGGATCAGGGAAATGCTGTAGATATAGTATATCTTGACTTCAGCAAAGCATTTGACAAAGTATCTCACACCATCCTTATTGAAAAAATGACCAAGTATGCAATGGACCAGGCAACTGTTAGGTGGATTCATAACTGGCTTAGTGATCGGACTCAAAGGGTGGTTGTAAATGGCTTCACATCCAGCTGGATGAATGTCTCAAGTGGGGTACCACAGGGCTCCGTCCTGGGACCTGTATTGTTCAACATCTTTATCAATGATTTAGATGAAGGAATTGAGGGTAAACTGATTAAATTTGCTGATGACACAAAGCTAGGAGGGATAGCTAACACTAGAGAAGAGAGAGAGAGGATTCAAAAAGACCTAAATAAACTGGAGCAGTGGGCAGCAACCAACAGAATGGTTTTTAACAGGGAAAAATGCAAAGTACTACATCTGGGCAATAAAAATGAAAAAAAGCATATACAGAATGGGAGGAATAGAGCTAAGCAGCAGTACATGTGAAAAAGACTTAGGTATCCTAATAGATCATAGACTGAACATGAGTCAACAGTGTGATGCAGCAGCAAAAAAGGCAAATACAATTCTGGGATGTATTAACAGAAGCATACAGTCTAGATCACGTGAAGTCATTATCGGACTTTACTCCTCTTTGGTCAGACCTCATCTGGAATACTGTGTACAGTTTTGGGCACCACATTTTAAAAAAAGACATTGACAAACTGGAGCAAGTTCAGAGAAGAGCGACCAGAATGGTGACTGGTCTGCAAACCATGTCCTATGAGGAACGGTTGCAGGATTTGGGAATGTTTAGCTTGCAAAAAAGAAGACTGAGAGGAGACTTAATAGCTGTCTACAAATATGTCAAGGGCTGTCACATTGTAGAAGGATCATCTTTATTCTCATTTGCACAAGGAAAGACTAGAAGCAATGGGATGAAACTGAATGGGAGGAGACACAGATTAGATATTAGAAAAAACTTTTTGACAGTTAGGGTGATTAATGAGTGGAACAGGCGGCCATGAGAGGTGGTGAGTTCCCCTTCAATGGACGTCTTCAAACAGAGGCTGGACAGACATCTGTCTGAGATGATCTAGTGAATCCTGCTTTGAGCAGGGGGTTGGACCAGATGACCCAGGAGGTCCCTTCCAACTCTACCATTCTATGATTCTATGTCCCATATGTACAAGAATATAGCTACTATAATACTGTCCTCTATGTACAAGATTATAAATACTATAATACTGCTCCTATGTACAAGAATATAACTACTATAATACTGTCCCCTATGTACAAGAATATAACTACTATAATACTGTCCCCTATGTACAAAAATATAACTACTATAATACTGCTCCTATGTACAAGAATATAACTACTATAATACGGCCCATATGTACAAGAATATAACTACTATAATACTGCCCCTATGTACAAGAATATAACTACTATAATACTGCCCCCTATGTACAAGAATAAAACTACTATAATACTGCTCCTATGTACAAGAATATAACTACTATAATACTGCTCCTATGTACAAGAATATAACTACTATAATACTGCCCCCTATGTACAAGAATATAACTACTATAATACTGCTCCTATGTACAAGAATATAACCACTATAATACTGCCACTATGTACAAGAATATATCTACTATAATACTGCCACTATGTACAAGAATATAACTACTATAATACTGCTCCTATGTACAAGAATATAAGTACTATAATACTGCCCCTATGTACAAGAATATAACTACTATAATACTGCCCCCTATGTACAAGAATATAACTACTATAATACTGCTCCCTATGTACAAGAATATAACTACTATAATACTGCTCCCTATGTACAAGAATATAGCTACTATAATACTGTCCCTATGTACAAGAATATAACTACTATAATACTGCCCGTTATGTACAAGAATATAACTACTATAATACTGCCCCTTATGTACAAGAACATAACTACTATAATACTGCTCCTATGTACAAGAATATAACTACTATAATACTGCTCCTATGTACAAGAATATAACTACCATAATACTGCTCCTATGTACAAGAATATAACTATAATACTGTCCCTATGTACAAGAATATAACTACTATAATACTGCCCCCTATGTACAAGAATATAACTAATATAATACTGCTCCTATGTACAAGAATTTAACTACTATAATACTGCCCCTATGTACAAGAATATAACTGCTATAATACTGTCCCTATATACAAGAATATAACTACTATAATACTGCCCCTATGTACAAGAATATAACTACTATAATACTGCTCCTATGTACAAGAATATAACTACTATAATACTGCTCCTATGTACAAGAATATAACTACTATAATACTGCTCCTATGTACAAGAATATAACTACTATAATACTGTCCCTATGTACAAGAATATAACTACTATAATACAGCTCCTATGTACAAGAATATAACTACTATAATACTGCCCTTTATGTATAAGAATATAACTACTATAATACTGTCCCCTATGTACAAGAATATAACTACTATAATACTGCTCCTATGTACAAGAATATAACTACTATAATACTGCCCCCTATGTACAAGAATATAACTACTATAATACTGCTCCCTATGTACAAGAATATAACTACTATAATACTGCTCCTATGTACAAGAAAATAACTACTATAATACTGTCCCCTATGTACAAGGATATAACTACTACAATACTGCTCCTGTGTGCAAGAATATAACTACTATAATACTGTCCCCTATGTACAAGAATATAACTACTATAATACTGCCCCTATGTACAAGAATATAACTACTATAATACTGCCCCTATGTACAAGAATATAACTACTATAATACTGCCCCCTATGTACAAGAATATAACTACTATAATACTGCTCCTATGTACAAGAATATAACTACTATAATACTGTCCCTATGTACAAGAATATAACTACTATAATACTGCCCCCTATGTACAAGAATATAACTACTATAATACTGCCCCCTATGTACAAGAATATAACTACTATAATACTGCTCCTATGTACAAGAATCTAACTACTATAATACTGCCCCCTATGTACAAGAATATAACTACTATAATACTGTTCCTATGTACAAGAATATAACTACTATAATACTGCCCCCTATGTACAAGAATATAACTACTATAATACTGCCCCCTATGTACAAGAATATAACTACTATAATACTGTTCCTATGTACAAGAATATAACTACTATAATACTGCCCCCTATGTACAAGAATATAACTACTATAATACTGCTCCTATGTACAAGAATATAACTACTATAATACTGTCCACTATGTACAAGATTATAACTACTATAATACTGCTCCTATGTACAAGAATATAACTGCTATAATACTGCCCCCTATGTACAAGAATATAACTGCTATAATACTGCCTCCTATGTACAAGAATATAAATACTATAATACTGTCCCCTATGTACAAGAATATAACTACTATAATACTGCTCCTATGTACAAGAATATAACTACTATAATACTGCCCCCTATGTACAAGAATATAACTACTATAATACTGCTCCTATGTAGAAGAATATAACTACTATAATACTGCTCCTATGTACAAGAATATAACTACTATAATACTGTCCCCTATGTACAAGAATATAACTACTATAATACTGCTCCTATGTAGAAGAATATAACTACTATAATACTGCTCCTATGTACAAGAATATAACTACTATAATATTGCCCCCTATGTACAAGAATATAACTACTATAATACTGTCCCATATGTACAAGAATATAACTAGTATAATACTGCTCCTATGTACAAGAATATAACTACTATAATACTGCCCCCTATGTACAAGAATATAACTACTATAATACTGTCCCCTATGTACAAGAATATAACTACTATAATACTGCCGCCTATGTACAAGACTATAACTACTATAATACTGCTCCTATGTACAATAATATAACTGCTATAATACTGCCCCCTATGTACAAGAATATAACTACTATAATACTGTCCCCTATGTACAAGAATATAACTACTATAATACTGTCCCCTATGTACAAGAATATAACTACTATAATACTGCTCCTATGTACAAGAATATAACTACTATAATACGGCCCATATGTACAAGAATATAACTACTATAATACTGCCCCTATGTACAAGAATATAACTACTATAATACTGTCCCCTATGTACAAGAATATAACTACTATAATACTGCTCCTATGTACAAGAATATAACTACTATAATACTGCCCCTATGTACAAGAATATAACTAGTATAATACTGCCCCCTATGTACAAGAATATAACTACTATAATACTGTCCCCTATGTACAAGAATATAACTACTATAATACTGCTCCTATGTACAAGAATATAACTACTATAATACGGCCCATATGTACAAGAATATAACTACTATAATACTGCCCCTATGTACAAGAATATAACTACTATAATACTGCCCCCTATGTACAAGAATATAACTACTATAATACTGTCCCCTACGTACAAGAATATAACTACTATAATACTGCTCCTATGTACAAGAATATAACTACTATAATACGGCCCATATGTACAAGAATATAACTACTATAATACTGCCCCCTATGTACAAGAATATAACTACTATAATACTGCTCCTATGTACAAGAATATAACTACTATAATACTGTCCCCTATGTACAAGAATATAACTACTATAATACTGCCCCCTATGTACAAGAATATAACTACTATAATACTGCCCCCTATGTACAAGAATATAGCTACTATAATACTGCCCCCTATGTACAAGAATATAACTACTATAATACTGTTCCTATGTACAAGAATATAACTACTATAATACTGTCCCCTATGTACAAGAATATAACTACTATAATACTGCCCCCTATGTACAAGAATATAACTACTATAATACTGCCCCCTATGTACAAGAATATAGCTACTATAATACTGCCCCCTATGTACAAGAATATAACTACTATAATACTGTTCCTATGTACAAGAATATAACTACTATAATACTGTTCCTATGTACAAGAATATAACTACTATAATACTGCCCCCTATGTACAAGAATATAACTAATATAATACTGCCCCCTATGTACAAGAATATAACTAATATAATACTGCCCCCTATGTACAAGAATATAACTACTATAATACTGCTCCTATGTACAAGAATATAACTACTATAATACTGTCCCTATGTACAAGAATATAACTACTATAATACTGCCCCCTATGTACAAGAATATAACTACTATAATACTGCCCCCTATGTACAAGAATCTAACTACTATAATACTGCTCCTATGTACAAGAATCTAACTACTATAATACTGCCCCCTATGTACAAGAATATAACTACTATAATACTGTTCCTATGTACAAGAATATAACTACTATAATACTGCCCCCTATATACAAGAATATAACTACTATAATACTGCCCCCTATGTACAAGAATATAACTACTATAATACTGGCCCCTATGTACAGGAATATAACTACTATAATACTGTTCCTATGTACAAGAATATAACTACTATAATACTGCCCCCTATGTACAAGAATATAACTACTATAATACTGCCCCCTATGTACAAGAATATAACTACTATAATACTGCTCCTATGTACAAGAATATAACTACTATAATACTGCCACTATGTACAAGAATATAATTACTATAATACTGCCCCCTATGTACAATAATATAACTACTATAATACTGCTCCCTATGTACAAGAATATAACTACTATAATACTGCCCCCTATGTCCAAGAATATAACGTCTATAATACTGCTCCTATGTACAAGAATATAACTACTATAATACTGCTCCTATGTACAAGAATATAACTACTATAATACTGTCCCTATGTACAAGAATATAACTACTATAATACTGCTCCTATGTACAAGAATATAACTACAATAATACTGCTCCTATGTACAAGAATATAACTACTATAATACTGCTCCTATGTACAAGAATATAACTACTATAATACTGCCCCCTATGTACAAGAATATAACTACTATAATACTGCTCCTATGTAGAAGAATATAACTACTATAATACTGCTCCTATGTACAAGAATATAACTACTATAATACTGCTCCTATGTACAAGAATATAACTACTATAATACTGCTCCTATGTACAAGAATATAACTACTATAATACTGCCCCCTATGTACAAGAATATAACTACTATAATACTGCTCCTATGTAGAAGAATATAACTACTATAATACTGCTCCTATGTACAAGAATCTAACTACTATAATACTGCCCCCTATGTACAAGAATATAACTACTATAATACTGCTCCCTATGTACAAGAATATAACTACTATAATACTGCCCCCTATGTACAAGAATATAACTACTATAATACTGTCCCCTATGTACAAGAATATAACTACTATAATACTGCCACTATGTACAAGAATATAACTACTATAATACTGCCCCCATGTACAAGAATATAACTACTATAATACTGTCCCCTATGTACAAGAATATAACTACTATAATACAGCCCCTATGTACAAGAATATAACTACTATAATACTGCCCCCTATGTAGAAGAATATAACTACTATAATACTGCCCCCTATGTACAAGAATATAACTACTATATTACTGCTCCTATGTACAAGAATATAACTACTATAATACTGCTCCTATGTACAAGAATATAACTACTATAATACTGTCCCTATGTACAAGAATATAACTACTATAATACTGCCCCCTATGTACAAGAATATAACTACTATAATACTGCCCCCTATGTACAAGAATCTAACTACTATAATACTGCTCCTATGTACAAGAATCTAACTACTATAATACTGCCCCCTATGTACAAGAATATAACTACTATAATACTGTTCCTATGTACAATAATATAACTACTATAATACTGCCCCCTATATACAAGAATATAACTACTATAATACTGCTTCTATGTACAAGAATATAACTACTATAATACTGTCCCCTATGTACAAGAATATAACTACTATAATACTGCTCCCTATGTACAAGAATATAACTACTATAATACTGCCCCCTATGTACAAGAATATAACTACTATAATACTGTCCCCTATGTACAAGAATATAACTACTATAATACTGCCCCTATGTACAAGAATATAACTACTATAATACTGCCCCTATGTACAAGAATATAACTACTATAATACTGCCCCTATGTACAAGAATATAACTACTATAATACTGTCCCCTATGTACAAGAATATAACTACTATAATACTGCCACTATGTACAAGAATATAACTACTATAATACTGCCACTATGTACAAGAATATAACTACTATAATACTGCCACTATGTACAAGAATATAACTACTATAATACTGCCCCTATGTACAAGAATATAACTACTATAATACTGCTCCTATGTACAAGAATATAACTGCTATAATACTGCCCCCTATGTACAAGAATATAACTACTATAATACTGTCCCCTATGTACAAGAATATAACTACTATAATACTGTCCCCTATGTACAAGAATATAACTACTATAATACTGCTCCTATGTACAAGAATATAACTACTATAATACGGCCCATATGTACAAGAATATAACTACTATTATACTGCCCCTATGTACAAGAATATAACTACTATAATACTGTCCCCTATGTACAAGAATATAACTACTATAATACTGCTCCTATGTACAAGAATATAACTACTATAATACTGCCCCCTATGTACAAGAATATAACTAGTATAATACTGCCCCCTATGTACAAGAATATAACTAGTATAATACTGCCCCCTATGTACAAGAATATAACTACTATAATACTGTCCCCTACGTACAAGAATATAACTACTATAATACTGTCCCCTACGTACAAGAATATAACTACTATAATACTGCTCCTATGTACAAGAATATAACTACTATAATACGGCCCCTATGTACAAAAATATAACTACTATAATACTGCCACTATGTACAAGAATATAACTACTATAATACTGCCCCCTATGTACAAGAATATAACTACTATAATACTGCTCCTATGTACAAGAATATAACTAGTATAATACTGCCCCCTATGTACAAGAATATATCTACTATAATACTGCCCCCTATGTACAAGAATATAGCTACTATAATACTGCCCCCTATGTACAAGAATATAACTACTATAATACTGCCCCCTATGTACAAGAATATAACTACTATAATACTGCCCCCTATGTACAAGAATATATCTACTATAATACTGCCCCCTATGTACAAGAATATAGCTACTATAATACTGCTCCTATGTACAAGAATATAACTACTATAATACTGTCCTCTATGTACAAGAATATAACTACTATAATACTGTCCTCTATGTACAAGATTATAACTACTATAATACTGCTCCTATGTACAAGAATATAACTGCTATAATACTGCCCCCTATGTACAAGAATATAACTACTATAATACTGTCCCCTATGCACAAGAATATAACTACTATAATACTGTCCCCTATGTACAAGAATATAACTACTATAATACTGCTCCTATGTACAAGAATATAACTACTATAATACGGCCGATATGTACAAGAATATAACTACTATAATACTGCCCCTATGTACAAGAATATAACTACTATAATACTGCCCCCTATGTACAAGAATATAACTACTATAATACTGCTCCTATGTAGAAGAATAACTACTATAATACTGCACCCTATGTACAAGAATATAACTGCTATAATACTGCTCCTATGTACAAGAATCTAACTACTATAATACCGTCCATATGAACAAGAATATAACTATTATAATACTGCCCCTATGTACAAGAATATAACTACTATAATACTGCTCCTATGTACAAGAATATAACTACTATAATACTGTCCCTATGTACAAGAATATAACTACTATAATACTGCCCCCTATGTACAAGAATATAACTACTATAATACTGCTCCTATGTACAAGAATCTAACTACTATAATACTGCCCCCTATGTACAAGAATATAACTACTATAATACTGTTCCTATGTACAAGAATATAACTACTATAATACTGCCCCCTATGTACAAGAATATAACTACTATAATACTGCTCCTATGTACAAGAATATAACTACTATAATACCGTCCATATGTACAAGAATATAACTACTATAATACCGTCCATATGTACAAGAATATAACTATTATAATACTGCCCCTACGTACAAGAATATAACTACTATAATACTGCTCCTACGTACAAGAATGTAACAACTATAATACTGCCCCCTATGTACAAGAATTTAACTACTATAATACTGTTCCTATGTACAAGAATATAACTACTATAATACTGCCCCCTATGTACAAGAATATAACTACTATAATACTGCTCCTATGTACAAGAATATAACTACTATAATACTGCTTCTATGTACAAGAATATAACTACTATAATACTGTCCCCTATGTACAAGAATATAACTACTATAATACTGCTCCCTATGTACAAGAATATAACTACTATAATACTGCCCCCTATGTACAAGAATATAACTACTATAATACTGTCCCCTATGTACAAGAATATAACTACTATAATACTGCCACTATGTACAAGAATATAACTACTATAATACTGCCACTATGTACAAGAATATAACTACTATAATACTGCCCCTATGTACAAGAATATAACTACTATAATACTGCCCCTATGTACAAGAATATAACTACTATAATACTGTCCCCTATGTACAAGAATATAACTACTATAATACTGCCACTATGTACAAGAATATAACTACTATAATACTGCCACTATGTACAAGAATATAACTACTATAATACTGCCCCTATGTACAAGAATATAACTACTATAATACTGCTCCTATGTACAAGAATATAACTGCTATAATACTGCCCCCTATGTACAAGAATATAACTACTATAATACTGTCCCCTATGTACAAGAATATAACTACTATAATACTGTCCCCTATGTACAAGAATATAACTACTATAATACTGCTCCTATGTACAAGAATATAACTACTATAATACGGCCCATATGTACAAGAATATAACTACTATAATACTGCCCCTATGTACAAGAATATAACTACTATAATACTGTCCCCTATGTACAAGAATATAACTACTATAATACTGCTCCTATGTACAAGAATATAACTACTATAATACTGCCCCCTATGTACAAGAATATAACTACTATAATACTGTCCCCTATGTACAAGAATATAACTACTATAATACTGCCACTATGTACAAGAATATAACTACTATAATACTGCCCCTATGTACAAGAATATAACTACTATAATACTGTCCCCTATGTACAAGAATATAACTACTATAATACTGCCACTATGTACAAGAATATAACTACTATAATACTGCCACTATGTACAAGAATATAACTACTATAATACTGCCCCTATGTACAAGAATATAACTACTATAATACTGTCCCCTATGTACAAGAATATAACTACTATAATACAGCCCCTATGTACAAGAATATAACTACTATAATACTGCTCCTATGTACAAGAATATAACTACTATAATACTGCCCCCTATGTACAAGAATATAACTACTATAATACTGTTCCTATGTACAAGAATATAACTACTATAATACTGTTCCTATGTACAAGAATATAACTACTATAATACTGCCCCCTATGTACAAGAATATAACTAATATAATACTGCTCCTATGTACAAGAATATAACTGCTATAATACTGCCCCCTATGTACAAGAATATAACTACTATAATACTGCTCCCTATGTTCAAGAATATAACTACTATAATACTGCCCCTTATGTACAAGAATATAACTACTATAATACTGCTCCTATGTACAAGAATATAACTACTATAATACTGCCCCCTATGTACAAGAATATAACTACTATAATACTGCCCCCTATGTAGAAGAATATAACTACTATAATACTGCCCCCTATGTACAAGAATCTAACTACTATAATACTGCTCCTATGTACAAGAATATAACTACTATAATACTGCTCCTATGTACAAAAATATAACTACTATAATACTGTCCCTATGTACAAGAATAGAACTACTATAATACTGCCCCCTATGTACAAGAATATAACTACTATAATACTGCCCCCTATGTACAAGAATCTAACTACTATAATACTGCTCCTATGTACAAGAATCTAACTACTATAATACTGCCCCCTATGTACAAGAATATAACTACTATAATACTGTTCCTATGTACAAGAATATAACTACTATAATACTGCCCCCTATATACAAGAATATAACTACTATAATACTGCCCCCTATGTACAAGAATATAACTACTATAATACTGGCCCCTATGTACAGGAATATAACTACTATAATACTGTTCCTATGTACAAGAATATAACTACTATAATACTGCCCCCTATGTACAAGAATATAACTACTATAATACTGCCCCCTATGTACAAGAATATAACTACTATAATACTGCCCCCTATGTACAAGAATATAACTGCTATAATACTGTCCCTATGTACAAGAATATAACTACTATAATACTGCCCCCTATGTACAAGAATATAACTACTATAATACTGCTCCTATGTACAAGAATATAACTACTATAATACTGCCACTATGTACAAGAATATAATTACTATAATACTGCCCCCTATGTACAATAATATAACTACTATAATACTGCTCCCTATGTACAATAATATAACTACTATAATACTGCCCCCTATGTCCAAGAATATAACGTCTATAATACTGCTCCTATGTACAAGAATATAACTACTATAATACTGCTCCTATGTACAAGAATATAACGACTATAATACTGTCCCTATGTACAAGAATATAACTACTATAATACTGCCCCCTATGTACAAGAATATAACTACTATAATACTGCTCCTATGTACAAGAATATAACTACTATAATACTGCTCCTATGTACAAGAATATAACTACTATAATACTGCTCCTATGTACAAGAATATAACTACTATAATACTGCTCCTATGTACAAGAATATAACTACTATAATACTGCCCCCTATGTACAAGAATATAACTACTATAATACTGCCCCCTATGTACAAGAATATAACTACTATAATACTGCTCCTATGTAGAAGAATATAACTACTATAATACTGCTCCTATGTACAAGAATATAACTACTATAATACTGCTCCTATGTACAAGAATATAACTACTATAATACTGCTCCTATGTACAAGAATATAACTACTATAATACTGCCCCCTATGTACAAGAATATAACTACTATAATACTGCTCCTATGTAGAAGAATATAACTACTATAATACTGCTCCTATGTACAAGAATATAACTACTATAATACTGTCCCCTATGTACAAGAATATAACTACTATAATACTGCCCTCTATGTACAAGAATATAACTACTATAATACTGCCGCCTATGTACAAGAATATAACTACTATAATACTGCTCCTATGTACAAGAATATAACTACTATAATACTGTCCTCTATGTACAAGAAAATAACTACTATAATACTGTCCTCTATGTACAAGATTATAACTACTATAATACTGCTCCTATGTACAAGAATATAACTGCTATAATACTGCCCCCTATGTACAAGAATATAACTACTATAATACTGTCCCCTATGCACAAGAATATAACTACTATAATACTGTCCCCTATGTACAAGAATATAACTACTATAATACTGCTCCTATGTACAAGAATATAACTACTATAATACTGCCCATATGTACAAGAATATAACTACTATAATACTGCCCCTATGTACAAGAATATAACTACTATAATACTGCCCCCTATGTACAAGAATATAACTACTATAATACTGCTCCTATGTACAAGAATCTAACTACTATAATACCGTCCATATGAACAAGAATATAACTATTATAATACTGCCCCTATGTACAAGAATATAACTACTATAATACTGCTCCTATGTACAAGAATATAACTACTATAATACTGTCCCTATGTACAAGAATATAACTACTATAATACTGCCCCCTATGTACAAGAATCTAACTACTATAATACTGCTCCTATGTACAAGAATATAAGTACTATAATACTGTTCCTATGTACAAGAATATAACTACTATAATACTGCCCCCTATGTACAAGAATATAACTACTATAATACTGCTCCTATGTACAAGAATATAACTACTATAATACCGTCCATATGTACAAGAATATAACTACTATAATACCGTCCATATGTACAAGAATATAACTATTATAATACTGCCCCTATGTACAAGAATATAACTACTATAATACTGCTCCTACGTACAAGAATGTAACAACTATAATACTGCCCCCTATGTACAAGAATTTAACTACTATAATACTGTTCCTATGTACAAGAATATAACTACTATAATACTGCCCCCTATGTACAAGAATATAACTACTATAATACTGCTCCTATGTACAAGAATATAACTACTATAATACTGCTTCTATGTACAAGAATATAACTACTATAATACTGTCCCCTATGTACAAGAATATAACTACTATAATACTGCTCCCTATGTACAAGAACTACTATAATACTGCCCCCTATGTACAAGAATATAACTACTATAATACTGTCCCCTATGTACAAGAATATAACTACTATAATACTGCCACTATGTACAAGAATATAACTACTATAATACTGCCCCTATGTACAAGAATATAACTACTATAATACTGTCCCCTATGTACAAGAATATAACTACTATAATACTGCCACTATGTACAAGAATATAACTACTATAATACTGCCACTATGTACAAGAATATAACTACTATAATACTGCCACTATGTACAAGAATATAACTACTATAATACTGCCCCTATGTACAAGAATATAACTACTATAATACTGCTCCTATGTACAAGAATATAACTGCTATAATACTGCCCCCTATGTACAAGAATATAACTACTATAATACTGTCCCCTATGTACAAGAATATAACTACTATAATACTGTCCCCTATGTACAAGAATATAACTACTATAATACTGCTCCTATGTACAAGAATATAACTACTATAATACGGCCCATATGTACAAGAATATAACTACTATAATACTGCCCCTATGTACAAGAATATAACTACTATAATACTGTCCCCTATGTACAAGAATATAACTACTATAATACTGCTCCTATGTACAAGAATATAACTACTATAATACTGCCCCCCTATGTACAAGAATATAACTAGTATAATACTGCCCCCTATGTACAAGAATATAACTAGTATAATACTGCCCCCTATGTACAAGAATATAACTACTATAATACTGTCCCCTACGTACAAGAATATAACTACTATAATACTGTCCCCTACGTACAAGAATATAACTACTATAATACTGCTCCTATGTACAAGAATATAACTACTATAATACGGCCCCTATGTACAAAAATATAACTACTATAATACTGCCCCTATGTACAAGAATATAACTACTATAATACTGCCCCCTATGTACAAGAATATAACTACTATAATACTGCTCCTATGTACAAGAATATAACTACTATAATACTGCCCCCTATGTACAAGAATATATCTACTATAATACTGCCCCCTATGTACAAGAATATAGCTACTATAATACTGCCCCCTATGTACAAGAATATAACTACTATAATACTGCCCCCTATGTACAAGAATATATCTACTATAATACTGCCCCCTATGTACAAGAATATAGCTACTATAATACTGCCCCCTATGTACAAGAATATAGCTACTATAATACTGCTCCCTATGTACAAGAATATAACTACTATAATACTGCTCCTATGTACAAGAATATAACTACTATAATACTGTCCCTATGTACAAGAATATAACTACTATAATATTGCACCCTATGTACAAGAATATAACTACTATAATACTGCTCCTATGTACAAGAATATAACTACTATAATACTGCTCCTATGTACAAGAATATAACTACTATAATACTGCCCCCAATGTACAAGAATAAAACTACTATAATACTGCCCCCTATGTACAAGAATATAACTACTATAATACTGCTCCTATGTACAAGAATATAACTACTATAATACTGCCCCTTATGTACAAGAATATAACTTCTATAATACTGCTCCTATGTACAAGAATATAACTACTATAATACTGCCCCCTATGTACAAGAATATAGCTACTATAATACTGCTCCCTATGTACAAGAATATAACTACTATAATACTGCCCCCTATGTACAAGAATAAAACTACTATAATACTGCCCCCTATGTACAAGAATATAACTACTATAATACTGTCCCTATGTACAAGAATATAACTACTATAATACTGCTCCTATGTACAAGAATATAACTACTATAATACTGCTCCTATGTACAAGAATATAACTACTATAATACTGTCCCCTATGTACAAGAATTTAACTACTATAATACTGTCCCCTATGTACAAGAATATAACTACTATAATACTGCTCCTATGTACAAGAGTATAATTACTATAATACTGCTCCTATGTACAAGAGTATAATTACTATAATACTGCACCCTATGTACAAGAATATAACTACTATAATACTGCACCCTATGTACAAGAATATAACTGCTATAATACTGCTCCTATGTACAAGAATCTAACTACTATAATACTGCCACTATGTACAAGAATATAACTACTATAATACTGCTCCTATGTACAAGAATAAAACTGCTATAATACTGCCCCCTATGTACAAGAATATAACTACTATAATACTGCTCCCTATGTTCAAGAATATAACTACTATAATACTGCCCCTTATGTACAAGAATATAACTACTATAATACTGCTCCTACGTACAAGAATATAATTACTATAATACTGCTCCTATGTACAAGAATATAATTACTAAAATACTGCCCCTATGAACAAGAATATAACTGCTATAATACTGTCCCTATGTACAAGAATATAACTACTATAATACTGCCCCTATGTACAAGAATATAACTATTATAATATTGTTCCTATGTACAAGAATATAACTACTATAATACTGCTCCTATGTACAAGAATATAACTACTATAATACTGCTCCTATGTACAAGAATATAACTACTATAATACTGTCCCTATGTACAAGAATATAACTACTATAATACTTTCCCCTATGTACAAGAATATAACTACTATAATACTGCTCCCTATGTACAAGAATATAACTACTATAATACTGCCCCCTATGTACAAGAATATAACTACTATAATACTGCCCCCTATGTACAAGAATATAACTACTATAATACTGTCCCCTATGTACAAGAATATAACTACTATAATACTGTCCCCTATGTACAAGAATATAACTACTATAATACTGCCACTATGTACAAGAATATAACTACTATAATACTTCTCCTATGTACAAGAATTTAACTACTATAATACTGTCCCCTATGTACAAGAATATAACTACTATAATACTGCCCTCTATGTACAAGAATATAACTACTATAATACTGCCGCCTATGTACAAGAATATAACTACTATAATACTGCTCCTATGTACAAGAATATAACTACTATAATACTGTCCCCTATGTACAAGAATATAACTACTATAATACTGTCCCCTATGTACAAGAATATAACTACTATAATACTGCTCCTATGTACAAGAATATAACTACTATAATACTGCCCTCTATGTACAAGAATATAACTACTATAATACTGCCGCCTATGTACAAGATTATAACTACTATAATACTGCTCCTATGTACAAGAATATAACTGCTATAATACTGCACCTATGTACAAGAATATAACTACTATAATACTGCACCTATGTACAAGAATATAACTACTATAATACTGTCCCCTATGTACAAGAATATAACTACTATAATACTGTCCCCTATGTACAAGAATATAACTACTATAATACTGCTCCTATGTACAAGAATATAACTACTATAATACGGCCCATATGTACAAGAATATAACTACTATAATACTGCCCCTATGTACAAGAATATAACTACTATAATACTGTCCCCTATGTACAAGAATATAACTACTATAATACTGCTCCTATGTACAAGAATATAACTACTATAATACTGCCCCTATATACAAGAATATAACTAGTATAATACTGCCCCCTATGTACAAGAATATAACTACTATAATACTGTCCCCTATGTACAAGAATATAACTACTATAATACGGCCCATATGTACAAGAATATAACTACTATAATACTGCCCCTATGTACAAGAATATAACTACTATAATACTGCCCCCTATGTACAAGAATATATCTACTATAATACTGTCCCCTATGTACAAGAATATAACTACTATAATACGGCCCATATGTACAAGAATATAACTACTATAATACTTCTCCTATGTACAAGAATTTAACTACTATAATACTGTCCCCTATGTACAAGAATATAACTACTATAATACTGCCCTCTATGTACAAGAATATAGCTACTATAATACTGCCCCCTATGTACAAGAATATAGCTACTATAATACTGCTCCCTATGTACAAGAATATAACTACTATAAAATACTGCTCCTATGTACAAGAATATAACTACTATAATACTGTCCCTATGTACAAGAATATAACTACTATAATACTGTCCCTATGTACAAGAATATAACTACTATAATATTGCCCCCTATGTACAAGAATATAACTACTATAATACTGCTCCTATGTACAAGAATATAACTACTATAATACTGCTCCTATGTACAAGAATATAACTACTATAATACTGCCCCCTATGTACAAGAATATAACTACTATAATACTGTCCCCTATGTACAAGAATGTAACTACTATAATACTGCCTCCTATGTACAAGAATATAACTACTATAATACTGCTCCTATGTACAAGAATATAACTACTATAATACTGTCCCCTATGTACAAGAATATAACTACTATAATACTGTCCCCTATGTACAAGAATATAACTACTATAATACAGCCCCTATGTACAAGAATATAACTACTATAATACTGCTCCTATGTACAAGAGTATAATTACTATAATACTGCTCCTATGTACAAGAGTATAATTACTATAATACTGCACCCTATGTTCAAGAATATAACTACTATAATACCGTCCATATGTACAAGAATATAACTATTATAATACTGCCCCTATGTACAAGAATCTAACTACTATAATACTGCTCCTATGTACAAGAATCTAACTACTATAATACTGCCCCCTATGTACAAGAATATAACTACTATAATACTGTTCCTATGTACAAGAATATAACTACTATAATACTGCCCCCTATGTACAAGAATATAACTACTATAATACTGCCCCCTATGCACAAGAATATAACTACTATAATACTGTCCCCTATGTAGAAGAATATAACTACTATAATACTGCCCCTATGTACAAGAATATAACTACTATAATACTGCCCCTATGTACAAGAATATAACTACTATAATACTGCTCCTATGTACAAGAATATAATTACTATAATACTGCCCCTATGTACAAGAATATAACTGCTATAATACTGTCCCTATGTACAAGAATATAACTACTATAATAATGCCCCTATGTCCAAGAATATAACTACTATAATACTGTCCCCTATGTACAAGAATATAACTACTATAATACTGCTCCCTATGTACAAGAATATAACTACTATAATACTGCCCCCTATGTACAAGAATATAACTACTATAATACTGCTCCCTATGTACAAGAATATAACTACTATAATACTGCCCCCTATGTACAAGAATATAACTACTATAATACTGTCCCCTATGTACAAGAATATAACTACTATAATACTGCCACTATGTACAAGAATATAACTACTATAATACTGCCCCTATGTACAAGAATATAACTACTATAATACTGTCCCCTATGTACAAGAATATAACTACTATAATACTGCCACTATGTACAAGAATATAACTACTATAATACTGCCCCTATGTACAAGAATATAACTACTATAATACTGTCCCCTATGTACAAGAATATAACTACTATAATACTGTCCCCTATGTACAAGAATATAACTACTATAATACAGCCCCTATGTACAAGAATATAACTACTATAATACTGCTCCTATGTACAAGAATATAACTACTATAATACTGCCCCCTATGTACAAGAATATAACTACTATAATACTGCCCCCTATGTACAAGAATATAACTACTATAATACTGTTCCTATGTACAAGAATATAACTACTATAATACTGTTCCTATGTACAAGAATATAACTACTATAATACTGCCCCCTATGTACAAGAATATAACTAATATAATACTGCTCCTATGTACAAGAATATAACTGCTATAATACTGCCCCCTATGTACAAGAATATAACTACTATAATACTGCTCCCTATGTTCAAGAATATAACTACTATAATACTGCCCCCTATGTACAAGAATATAACTACTATAATACTGCCCCCTATGTAGAAGAATATAACTACTATAATACTGCCCCCTATGTACAAGAATCTAACTACTATAATACTGCTCCTATGTACAAGAATATAACTACTATAATACTGCTCCTATGTACAAAAATATAACTACTATAATACTGTCCCTATGTACAAGAATAGAACTACTATAATACTGCCCCCTATGTACAAGAATCTAACTACTATAATACTGCCCCCTATGTACAAGAATCTAACTACTATAATACTGCTCCTATGTACAAGAATCTAACTACTATAATACTGCCCCCTATGTACAAGAATATAACTACTATAATACTGTTCCTATGTACAAGAATATAACTACTATAATACTGCCCCCTATATACAAGAATATAACTACTATAATACTGCCCCCTATGTACAAGAATATAACTACTATAATATTGGCCCCTATGTACAGGAATATAACTACTATAATACTGTTCCTATGTACAAGAATATAACTACTATAATACTGCCCCCTATGTACAAGAATATAACTACTATAATACTGCCCCCTATGTACAAGAATATAACTACTATAATACTGCCCCCTATGTACAAGAATATAACTGCTATAATACTGTCCCTATGTACAAGAATATAACTACTATAATACTGCCCCCTATGTACAAGAATATAACTACTATAATACTGCTCCTATGTACAAGAATATAACTACTATAATACTGCCACTATGTACAAGAATATAATTACTATAATACTGCCCCCTATGTACAATAATATAACTACTATAATACTGCTCCCTATGTACAAGAATATAACTACTATAATACTGCCCCCTATGTCCAAGAATATAACGTCTATAATACTGCTCCTATGTACAAGAATATAACTACTATAATACTGCTCCTATGTACAAGAATATAACTACTATAATACTGTCCCTATGTACAAGAATATAACTACTATAATACTGCCCCGTATGTACAAGAATATAACTACTATAATACTGCTCCTATGTACAAGAATATAACTACTATAATACTGCTCCTATGTACAAGAATATAACTACTATAATACTGCTCCTATGTACAAGAATATAACTACTATAATACTGCCCCCTATGTACAAGAATATAACTACTATAATACTGCTCCTATGTAGAAGAATATAACTACTATAATACTGCTCCTATGTACAAGAATATAACTACTATAATACTGCTCCTATGTACAAGAATATAACTACTATAATACTGCTCCTATGTACAAGAATATAACTACTATAATACTGCCCCCTATGTACAAGAATATAACTACTATAATACTGCTCCTATGTAGAAGAATATAACTACTATAATACTGCTCCTATGTACAAGAATATAACTACTATAATACTGTCCCCTATGTACAAGAATATAACTACTATAATACTGCCCTCTATGTACAAGAATATAACTACTATAATACTGCCGCCTATGTACAAGAATATAACTACTATAATACTGCTCCTATGTACAAGAATATAACTACTATAATACTGTCCTCTATGTACAAGAATATAACTACTATAATACTGTCCTCTATGTACAAGATTATAACTACTATAATACTGCTCCTATGTACAAGAATATAACTGCTATAATACTGCCCCCTATGTACAAGAATATAACTACTATAATACTGTCCCCTATGCACAAGAATATAACTACTATAATACTGTCCCCTATGTACAAGAATATAACTACTATAATACTGCTCCTATGTACAAGAATATAACTACTATAATACGGCCCATATGTACAAGAATATAACTACTATAATACTGCCCCTACGTACAAGAATATAACTACTATAATACTGCCCCCTATGTACAAGAATATAACTACTATAATACTGCTCCTATGTAGAAGAATAACTACTATAATACTGCACCCTATGTACAAGAATATAACTGCTATAATACTGCTCCTATGTACAAGAATCTAACTGCTATAATACCGTCCATATGAACAAGAATATAACTATTATAATACTGCCCCTATGTACAAGAATATAACTACTATAATACTGCTCCTACGTACAAGAATGTAACTACTATAATACTGCCCCCTATGTACAAGAATATAACTACTATAATACTGCTCCTATGTACAAGAATCTAACTACTATAATACTGCCCCCTATGTACAAGAATATAACTACTATAATACTGTTCCTATGTACAAGAATATAACTACTATAATACCGTCCATATGTACAAGAATATAACTACTATAATACCGTCCATATGTACAAGAATATAACTATTATAATACTGCCCCTATGTACAAGAATATAACTACTATAATACTGCTCCTACGTACAAGAATGTAACTACTATAATACTGCCCCCTATGTACAAGAATATAACTACTATAATACTGCTCCTATGTACAAGAATATAACTACTATAATACTGCTTCTATGTACAAGAATATAACTACTATAATACTGTCCCCTATGTACAAGAATATAACTACTATAATACTGCTCCCTATGTACAAGAATATAACTACTATAATACTGCCCCCTATGTACAAGAATATAACTACTATAATACTGTCCCCTATGTACAAGAATATAACTACTATAATACTGCCACTATGTACAAGAATATAACTACTATAATACTGCCCCTATGTACAAGAATATAACTACTATAATACTGTCCCCTATGTACAAGAATATAACTACTATAATACTGCCCCTATGTACAAGAATATAACTACTATAATACTGCTCCTATGTACAAGAATATAACTACTATAATACTGCCGCCTATGTACAAGATTATAACTACTATAATACTGCTCCTATGTACAAGAATATAACTGCTATAATACTGTCCCCTATGTACAAGAATATAACTACTATAATACTGTCCCCTATGTACAAGAATATAACTACTATAATACTGTCCCCTATGTACAAGAATATAACTACTATAATACTGCTCCTATGTACAAGAATATAACTACTATAATACGGCCCATATGTACAAGAATATAACTACTATAATACTGCCCCTATGTACAAGAATATAACTACTATAATACGGTCCCCTATGTACAAGAATATAACTACTATAATACTGCTCCTATGTACAAGAATATAACTACTATAATACTGCCCCCTATGTACAAGAATATAACTAGTAAAATACTGCCCCCTATGTACAAGAATATAACTAGTATAATACTGCCCCCTACGTACAAGAATATAACTACTATAATACTGTCCCCTACGTACAAGAATATAACTACTATAATAATGTCCCCTACGTACAAGAATATAACTACTATAATACTGCTCCTATGTACAAGAATATAACTACTATAATACTGTCCCCTATGTACAAGAATATAACTACTATAATACTGCCCCCTATGTACAAGAATATAACTACTATAATACTGCCCCCTATGTACAAGAATATAACTACTATAATACTGCCCCCTATGTACAAGAATATATCTACTATAATACTGCCCCCTATGTACAAGAATATAGCTACTATAATACTGCCCCCTATGTACAAGAATATAGCTACTATAATACTGCTCCCTATGTACAAGAATATAACTACTATAATACTGCTCCTATGTACAAGAATATAACTACTATAATATTGCACCCTATGTACAAGAATATAACTACTATAATACTGCTCCTATGTACAAGAATATAACTACTATAATACTGCTCCTATGTACAAGAATATAACTACTATAATACTGCCCCCTATGTACAAGAATAAAACTACTATAATACTGCCCCCTATGTACAAGAATATAACTACTATAATACTGCTCCTATGTACAAGAATATAACTACTATAATACTGCTCCTATGTACAAGAATATAACTACTATAATACTGCCCCCTATGTACAAGAATATAGCTACTATAATACTGCTCCCTATGTACAAGAATATAACTACTATAATACTGCCCCCTATGTACAAGAATAAAACTACTATAATACTGCCCCCTATGTACAAGAATATAGCTACTATAATACTGCTCCCTATGTACAAGAATATAACTACTATAATACTGCTCCTATGTACAAGAATATAACTACTATAATATTGCACCCTATGTACAAGAATATAACTACTATAATACTGCTCCTATGTACAAGAATATAACTACTATAATACTGCTCCTATGTACAAGAATATAACTACTATAATACTGCCCCCTATGTACAAGAATAAAACTACTATAATACTGCCCCCTATGTACAAGAATATAACTACTATAATACTGCTCCTATGTACAAGAATATAACTACTATAATACTGCCCCCTATGTACAAGAATATAACTACTATAATACTGCTCCTATGTACAAGAATATAACTACTATAATACTGTCCCCTATGTACAAGAATATAACTACTATAATACTGCTCCTATGTACAAGAATATAACTACTATAATACTGTCCCCTATGTACAAGAATATAACTACTATAATACTGTCCCCTATGTACAAGAATATAACTACTATAATACTGCTCCTATGTACAAGAGTATAATTACTATAATACTGCTCCTATGTACAAGAGTATAATTACTATAATACTGCACCCTATGTACAAGAATATAACTACTATAATACTGCACCCTATGTACAAGAACATAACTGCTATAATACTGCTCCTATGTACAAGAATCTAACTACTATAATACTGCCACTATGTACAAGAATATAACTACTATAATACTGCTCCTATGTACAAGAATAAAACTGCTATAATACTGCCCCCTATGTACAAGAATATAACTACTATAATACTGCTCCCTATGTTCAAGAATATAACTACTATAATACTGCCCCTTATGTACAAGAATATAACTACTATAATACTGCTCCTATGTACAAGAATATAATTACTAAAATACTGCCCCTATGAACAAGAATATAACTGCTATAATACTGTCCCTATGTACAAGAATATAACTACTATAATACTGCACCCTATGTACAAGAATATAACTGCTATAATACTGCTCCTATGTACAAGAATATAACTACTATAATACTGCCACTATGTACAAGAATATAACTACTATAATACTGCACCCTATGTACAAGAATATAACTGCTATAATACTGCTCCTATGTACAAGAATATAACTACTATAATACTGCCACTATGTACAAGAATATAACTACTATAATACTGCTCCTATGTACAAGAATATAACTACTATAATACTGCCCTCTATGTACAAGAATAAAACTACTATAATACTGCCCCCTATGTACAAGAATATAACTACTATAATACTGCTCCTATGTACAAGAATATAACTGCTATAATACTGCCCCCTATGTACAAGAATATAACTACTATAATACTGCTCCCTATGTTCAAGAATATAACTACTATAATACTGCCCCTTATGTACAAGAATATAACTACTATAATACTGCCCCTATGTACAAGAATATAACTACTATAATACTGCTCCTATGTACAAGAATATAACTACTATAATACTGCTCCTATGTACAAGAATATAACTACTATAATACTGCCCCTATGTACAAGAATATAATTACTAAAATACTGCCCCTATGAACAAGAATATAACTGCTATAATACTGTCCCTATGTACAAGAATATAACTACTATAATACTGCCCCTATGTACAAGAATATAACTACTATAATATTGTTCCTATGTACAAGAATATAACTACTATAATACTGCTCCTATGTACAAGAATATAACTACTATAATACTGCTCCTATGTACAAGAATATAACTACTATAATATTGTTCCTATGTACAAGAATATAACTACTATAATACTGCTCCTATGTACAAGAATATAATTACTAAAATACTGCCCCTATGAACAAGAATATAACTGCTATAATACTGTCCCTATGTACAAGAATATAACTACTATAATACTGCCCCTATGTACAAGAATATAACTACTATAATATTGTTCCTATGTACAAGAATATAACTACTATAATACTGCTCCTATGTACAAGAATATAACTACTATAATACTGCTCCTATGTACAAGAATATAACTACTATAATACTGTCCCTATGTACAAGAATATAACTACTATAATACTTTCCCCTATGTACAAGAATTTAACTACTATAATACTGCCCCCTATGTACAAGAATATAACTACTATAATACTGCCCCCTATGTACAAGAATATAACTACTATAATACTGTCCCCTATGTACAAGAATATAACTACTATAATACTGCCACTATGTACAAGAATATAACTACTATAATACTGCTCCTATGTACAAGAATATAACTGCTATAATACTGCCCCCTATGTACAAGAATATAACTACTATAATACTGCTCCCTATGTTCAAGAATATAACTACTATAATACTGCCCCTTATGTACAAGAATATAACTACTATAATACTGCTCCTATGTACAAGAATATAACTACTATAATACTGCCCCCTATGTACAAGAATATAACTACTATAATACTGCCCCCTATGTACAAGAATAAAACTACTATAATACTGCCCCCTATGTACAAGAATATAACTACTATAATACTGCTCCTATGTACAAGAATATAACTACTATAATACTGTCCCCTATGTACAAGAATATAACTACTATAATACTGCCACTATGTACAAGAATATAACTACTATAATACTGCCCCTATGTACAAGAATATAACTACTATAATACTGTCCCCTATGTACAAGAATATAACTACTATAATACTGTCCCCTATGTACAAGAATATAACTACTATAATACAGCCCCTATGTACAAGAATATAACTACTATAATACTGCTCCTATGTACAAGAATATAACTACTATAATACTGCCCCCTATGTACAAGAATATAACTACTATAAAACTGACCCCTATGTACAAGAATATAACTACTATAATACTGTTCCTATGTACAAGAATATAACTACTATAATACTGCCCCCTATGTACAAGAATATAACTACTATAATACTGCTCCTATGTACAAGAATATAACTGCTATAATAATGCCCCCTATGTACAAGAATATAACTACTATAATACTGCTCCCTATGTTCAAGAATATAACTACTATAATACTGCCCCTTATGTACAAGAATATAACTACTATAATACTGCTCCTATGTACAAGAATATAACTACTATAATACTGCCCCCTATGTACAAGAATAAAACTACTATAATACTGCCCCCTATGTACAAGAATATAACTACTATAATACTGCTCCTATGTACAAGAATATAACTACTATAATACTGTCCCTATGTACAAGAATATAACTACTATAATACTGCCCCCTATGTACAAGAATATAACTACTATAATACTGCTCCTATGTACAAGAATCTATCTACTATAATACTGCCCCCTATGGACAAGAATATAACTACTATAATACTGTTCCTATGTACAAGAATATAACTACTATAATACTGCCCCCTATATACAAGAATATAACTACTATAATACTGCCCCCTATGAACAAGAATATTACTACTATAATACTGCCCCCTATGTACAAGAATATAACTACTATAATACTGCCCCCTATGTACAAGAATATAACTACTATAATACTGCTCCTATGTACAAGAATATAACTACTATAATACTGTCCCCTATGTACAAGAATATAACTACTATAATACTGCCCCCTATGTACAAGAATATAACTACTATAATACTGCCCCCTATGTACAAGAATATATCTACTATAATACTGCCCCCTATGTACAAGAATATAGCTACTATAATACTGCCCCCTATGTACAAGAATATAGCTACTATAATACTGCTCCCTATGTACAAGAATATAACTACTATAATACTGCCCCCTATGTACAAGAATATAACTACTATAATACTGCCCCCTATGTACAAGAATAAAACTACTATAATACTGCCCCCTATGTACAAGAATATAACTACTATAATACTGCTCCTATGTACAAGAATATAACTACTATAATACTGCTCCTATGTACAAGAATATAACTACTATAATACTGTCCCTATGTACAAGAATATAACTACTATAATACTGCCCCCTATGTACAAGAACATAACTACTATAATACTGCTCCTATGTACAAGAATCTATCTACTATAATACTGCCCCCTATGTACAAGAATATAACTACTATAATACTGTTCCTATGTACAAGAATATAACTACTATAATACTGCCCCCTATATACAAGAATATAACTACTATAATACTGCCCCCTATGTACAAGAATATAACTACTATAATACTGCCCCCTATGTACAAGAATATAACTACTATAATACTGCCCCCTATGTACAAGAATATAACTACTATAATACTGCTCCTATGTACAAGAATATAACTACTATAATACTGTCCCCTATGTACAAGAATATAACTACTATAATACTGCCCCCTATGTACAAGAATATATCTGCTATAATACTGCCCCCTATGTACAAGAATATAGCTACTATAATACTGCCCCCTATGTACAAGAATATAGATACTATAATACCGCTTCCTATGTACAAGAATATAACTGCTATAATACTGTCCCTATGTACAAGAATATGACTACTATAATACTGCCCCCTATGTACAAGAATATAACTACTATAATACTGCTCCTATGTACAAGAATATAACTACTATAATACTGCCACTATGTACAAGAATATAATTACTATAATACTGCCCCCTATGTACAATAATATAACTACTATAATACTGCTCCCTATGTACAAGAATATAACTACTATAATACTGCCCCCTATGTCCAAGAATATAACGTCTATAATACTGCTCCTATGTACAAGAATATAACTACTATAATACTGCTCCTATGTACAAGAATATAACTACTATAATACTGTCCCTATGTACAAGAATATAACTACTATAATACTGCCCCCTATGTACAAGAATATAACTACTATAATACTGCTCCTATGTACAAGAATATAACTACTATAATACTGCTCCTATGTACAAGAATATAACTACTATAATACTGCTCCTATGTACAAGAATATAACTACTATAATACTGCTCCTATGTACAAGAATATAACTACTATAATACTGCCCCCTATGTACAAGAATATAACTACTATAATACTGCTCCTATGTAGAAGAATATAACTACTATAATACTGCTCCTATGTACAAGAATATAACAACTATAATACTGTCCCCTATGTACAAGAATATAACTACTATAATACTGCCCTCTATGTACAAGAATATAACTACTATAATACTGCCGCCTATGTACAAGAATATAACTACTATAATACTGCTCCTATGTACAAGAATATAACTACTATAATACTGTCCTCTATGTACAAGAATATAACTACTATAACACTGTCCTCTATGTACAAGATTATAACTACTATAATACTGCTCCTATGTACAAGAATATAACTGCTATAATACTGCCCCCTATGTACAAGAATATAACTACTATAATACTGTCCCCTATGTACAAGAATATAACTACTATAATACTGTCCCCTATGTACAAGAATATAACTACTATAATACTGCTCCTATGTACAAGAATATAACTACTATAATACGGCCCATATGTACAAGAATATAACTACTATAATACTGCCCCTATGTACAAGAATATAACTACTATAATACTGCCCCCTATGTACAAGAATATAACTACTATAATACTGCCCCCTATGTACAAGAATATAACTACTATAATACTGTTCCTATGTAGAAGAATATAACTACTATAATACTGCACGCTATGTACAAGAATATAACTGCTATAATACTGCTCCTATGTACAAGAATCTAACTACTATAATACCGTCCATATGAACAAGAATATAACTATTATAATACTGCCCCTATGTACAAGAATATAACTACTATAATACTGCTCCTATGTACAAGAATATAACTACTATAATACTGCCCCCTATATACAAGAATATAACTACTATAATACTGCTCCCTATGTTCAAGAATATAACTACTATAATACTGCCCCTTATGTACAAGAATATAACCACTATAATACTGCTCCTATGCACAAGAATATAACTACTATAATACTGCCCCCTATGTACAAGAATATAACTACTATAATACTGCCCCCTATGTACAAGAATATAACTACTATAATACTGTTCCTATGTACAAGAATATAACTACTATAATACTGCCCCCTATATACAAGAATATAACTACTATAATACTGCCCCCTATGTACAAGAATATAACTACTATAATACTGCCCCCTATGTACAAGAATATAACTACTATAATACTGCCCCCTATGTACAAGAATATAACTACTATAATACTGTCCCCTATGTACAAGAATATAACTACTATAATACTGCTCCTATGTACAAGAATATAACTACTATAATACGGCCCATATGTACAAGAATATAACTACTATAATACTGCCCCTATGTACAAGAATATAACTACTATAATACTGCCCCCTATGTACAAGAATATAACTACTATAATACTGCCCCCTATGTACAGGAATATAACTACTATAATACTGCTCCTATGTAGAAGAATATAACTACTATAATACTGCACGCTATGTACAAGAATATAACTGCTATAATACTGCTCCTATGTACAAGAATCTAACTACTATAATACCGTCCATATGAACAAGAATATAACTATTATAATACTGCCCCTATGTACAAGAATATAACTACTATAATACTGCTCCTATGTACAAGAATATAACTACTATAATACTGCCCCCTATATACAAGAATATAACTACTATAATACTGCTCCCTATGTTCAAGAATATAACTACTATAATACTGCCCCTTATGTACAAGAATATAACCACTATAATACTGCTCCTATGCACAAGAATATAACTACTATAATACTGCCCCCTATGTACAAGAATATAACTACTATAATACTGCCCCCTATGTACAAGAATATAACTACTATAATACTGTTCCTATGTACAAGAATATAACTACTATAATACTGCTCCTATGTACAAGAATATAACTACTATAATACTGCCCCCTATGTACAAGAATATAACTACTATAATACTGCCCCCTATGTACAAGAATAAAACTACTATAATACTGCCCCCTATGTACAAGAATATAACTACTATAATACTGCTCCTATGTACAAGAATATAACTACTATAATACTGTCCCCTATGTACAAGAATATAACTACTATAATACTGCCACTATGTACAAGAATATAACTACTATAATACTGCCCCTATGTACAAGAATATAACTACTATAATACTGTCCCCTATGTACAAGAATATAACTACTATAATACTGTCCCCTATGTACAAGAATATAACTACTATAATACAGCCCCTATGTACAAGAATATAACTACTATAATACTGCTCCTATGTACAAGAATATAACTACTATAATACTGCCCCCTATGTACAAGAATATAACTACTATAAAACTGACCCCTATGTACAAGAATATAACTACTATAATACTGTTCCTATGTACAAGAATATAACTACTATAATACTGCCCCCTATGTACAAGAATATAACTACTATAATACTGCTCCTATGTACAAGAATATAACTGCTATAATAATGCCCCCTATGTACAAGAATATAACTACTATAATACTGCTCCCTATGTTCAAGAATATAACTACTATAATACTGCCCCTTATGTACAAGAATATAACTACTATAATACTGCTCCTATGTACAAGAATATAACTACTATAATACTGCCCCCTATGTACAAGAATAAAACTACTATAATACTGCCCCCTATGTACAAGAATATAACTACTATAATACTGCTCCTATGTACAAGAATATAACTACTATAATACTGTCCCTATGTACAAGAATATAACTACTATAATACTGCCCCCTATGTACAAGAATATAACTACTATAATACTGCTCCTATGTACAAGAATCTATCTACTATAATACTGCCCCCTATGGACAAGAATATAACTACTATAATACTGTTCCTATGTACAAGAATATAACTACTATAATACTGCCCCCTATATACAAGAATATAACTACTATAATACTGCCCCCTATGAACAAGAATATTACTACTATAATACTGCCCCCTATGTACAAGAATATAACTACTATAATACTGCCCCCTATGTACAAGAATATAACTACTATAATACTGCTCCTATGTACAAGAATATAACTACTATAATACTGTCCCCTATGTACAAGAATATAACTACTATAATACTGCCCCCTATGTACAAGAATATAACTACTATAATACTGCCCCCTATGTACAAGAATATATCTACTATAATACTGCCCCCTATGTACAAGAATATAGCTACTATAATACTGCCCCCTATGTACAAGAATATAGCTACTATAATACTGCTCCCTATGTACAAGAATATAACTACTATAATACTGCCCCCTATGTACAAGAATATAACTACTATAATACTGCCCCCTATGTACAAGAATAAAACTACTATAATACTGCCCCCTATGTACAAGAATATAACTACTATAATACTGCTCCTATGTACAAGAATATAACTACTATAATACTGCTCCTATGTACAAGAATATAACTACTATAATACTGTCCCTATGTACAAGAATATAACTACTATAATACTGCCCCCTATGTACAAGAACATAACTACTATAATACTGCTCCTATGTACAAGAATCTATCTACTATAATACTGCCCCCTATGTACAAGAATATAACTACTATAATACTGTTCCTATGTACAAGAATATAACTACTATAATACTGCCCCCTATATACAAGAATATAACTACTATAATACTGCCCCCTATGTACAAGAATATAACTACTATAATACTGCCCCCTATGTACAAGAATATAACTACTATAATACTGCCCCCTATGTACAAGAATATAACTACTATAATACTGCTCCTATGTACAAGAATATAACTACTATAATACTGTCCCCTATGTACAAGAATATAACTACTATAATACTGCCCCCTATGTACAAGAATATATCTGCTATAATACTGCCCCCTATGTACAAGAATATAGCTACTATAATACTGCCCCCTATGTACAAGAATATAGATACTATAATACCGCTTCCTATGTACAAGAATATAACTGCTATAATACTGTCCCTATGTACAAGAATATGACTACTATAATACTGCCCCCTATGTACAAGAATATAACTACTATAATACTGCTCCTATGTACAAGAATATAACTACTATAATACTGCCACTATGTACAAGAATATAATTACTATAATACTGCCCCCTATGTACAATAATATAACTACTATAATACTGCTCCCTATGTACAAGAATATAACTACTATAATACTGCCCCCTATGTCCAAGAATATAACGTCTATAATACTGCTCCTATGTACAAGAATATAACTACTATAATACTGCTCCTATGTACAAGAATATAACTACTATAATACTGTCCCTATGTACAAGAATATAACTACTATAATACTGCCCCCTATGTACAAGAATATAACTACTATAATACTGCTCCTATGTACAAGAATATAACTACTATAATACTGCTCCTATGTACAAGAATATAACTACTATAATACTGCTCCTATGTACAAGAATATAACTACTATAATACTGCTCCTATGTACAAGAATATAACTACTATAATACTGCCCCCTATGTACAAGAATATAACTACTATAATACTGCTCCTATGTAGAAGAATATAACTACTATAATACTGCTCCTATGTACAAGAATATAACAACTATAATACTGTCCCCTATGTACAAGAATATAACTACTATAATACTGCCCTCTATGTACAAGAATATAACTACTATAATACTGCCGCCTATGTACAAGAATATAACTACTATAATACTGCTCCTATGTACAAGAATATAACTACTATAATACTGTCCTCTATGTACAAGAATATAACTACTATAACACTGTCCTCTATGTACAAGATTATAACTACTATAATACTGCTCCTATGTACAAGAATATAACTGCTATAATACTGCCCCCTATGTACAAGAATATAACTACTATAATACTGTCCCCTATGTACAAGAATATAACTACTATAATACTGTCCCCTATGTACAAGAATATAACTACTATAATACTGCTCCTATGTACAAGAATATAACTACTATAATACGGCCCATATGTACAAGAATATAACTACTATAATACTGCCCCTATGTACAAGAATATAACTACTATAATACTGCCCCCTATGTACAAGAATATAACTACTATAATACTGCCCCCTATGTACAAGAATATAACTACTATAATACTGTTCCTATGTAGAAGAATATAACTACTATAATACTGCACGCTATGTACAAGAATATAACTGCTATAATACTGCTCCTATGTACAAGAATCTAACTACTATAATACCGTCCATATGAACAAGAATATAACTATTATAATACTGCCCCTATGTACAAGAATATAACTACTATAATACTGCTCCTATGTACAAGAATATAACTACTATAATACTGCCCCCTATATACAAGAATATAACTACTATAATACTGCTCCCTATGTTCAAGAATATAACTACTATAATACTGCCCCTTATGTACAAGAATATAACCACTATAATACTGCTCCTATGCACAAGAATATAACTACTATAATACTGCCCCCTATGTACAAGAATATAACTACTATAATACTGCCCCCTATGTACAAGAATATAACTACTATAATACTGTTCCTATGTACAAGAATATAACTACTATAATACTGCCCCCTATATACAAGAATATAACTACTATAATACTGCCCCCTATGTACAAGAATATAACTACTATAATACTGCCCCCTATGTACAAGAATATAACTACTATAATACTGCCCCCTATGTACAAGAATATAACTACTATAATACTGTCCCCTATGTACAAGAATATAACTACTATAATACTGCTCCTATGTACAAGAATATAACTACTATAATACGGCCCATATGTACAAGAATATAACTACTATAATACTGCCCCTATGTACAAGAATATAACTACTATAATACTGCCCCCTATGTACAAGAATATAACTACTATAATACTGCCCCCTATGTACAGGAATATAACTACTATAATACTGCTCCTATGTAGAAGAATATAACTACTATAATACTGCACGCTATGTACAAGAATATAACTGCTATAATACTGCTCCTATGTACAAGAATCTAACTACTATAATACCGTCCATATGAACAAGAATATAACTATTATAATACTGCCCCTATGTACAAGAATATAACTACTATAATACTGCTCCTATGTACAAGAATATAACTACTATAATACTGCCCCCTATATACAAGAATATAACTACTATAATACTGCTCCCTATGTTCAAGAATATAACTACTATAATACTGCCCCTTATGTACAAGAATATAACCACTATAATACTGCTCCTATGCACAAGAATATAACTACTATAATACTGCCCCCTATGTACAAGAATATAACTACTATAATACTGCCCCCTATGTACAAGAATATAACTACTATAATACTGTTCCTATGTACAAGAATATAACTACTATAATACTGCCCCCTATATACAAGAATATAACTACTATAATACTGCCCCCTATGTACAAGAATATAACTACTATAATACTGCCCCCTATGTACAAGAATATAACTACTATAATACTGCCCCCTATGTACAAGAATATAACTACTATAATACTGCTCCTATGTACAAGAATATAACTACTATAATACTGCCCCCTATGTACAAGAATATAACTAATATAATACTGCCCCCTATGTACAAGAATATATCTACTATAATACTGCCCCCTATGTACAAGAATATATCTACTATAATACTGCCCCCTATGTACAAGAATATAGCTACTATAATACGGCCCCCTATGTACAAGAATATAGCTACTATAATACCGCTTCCTATGTACAAGAATATAACTGCTATAATACTGTCCCTATGTACAAGAATATAACTACTATAATACTGCCCCCTATGTACAAGAATATAACTACTATAATACTGCTCCTATGTACAAGAATATAACTACTATAATACGGCCCATATGTACAAGATATGTCCCCTATGTACAATACTGCTTCCTATGTACAAGAATATAACTACTATAATACTGCCCCCTATGTACAAGAATATAACTACTATAATACTGCTCCTATGTACAAGAATATAACTACTATAATACTGCTCCTATGTACAAGAATATAACTACTATAATACTGTCCCTATGTACAAGAATATAACTACTATAATACTGCCCCCTATGTACAAGAATATAACTACTATAATACTGCCCCCTATGTACAAGAATATAACTACTATAATACTGCTCCTATGTACAAGAATATAACTACTATAATACCGTCCATATGTACAAGAATATAACTATTATAATACTGCCCCTATGTACAAGAATATAACTACTATAATACTGCTCCTACGTACAAGAATGTAACTACTATAATACTGCCCCCTATGTACAAGAATTTAACTACTATAATACTGTTCCTATGTACAAGAATATAACTACTATAATACTGTCCCCTATGTACAAGAATATAACTACTATAATACTGCCACTATGTACAAGAATATAACTACTATAATACTGCCCCTATGTACAAGAATATAACTACTATAATACTGCTCCTATGTACAAGAATATAACTACTATAATACTGCCCCCTATGTACAAGAATATAACTACTATAATACTGTCCCCTATGTACAAGAATATAACTACTATAATACTGCCACTATGTACAAGAATATAACTACTATAATACTGCCCCTATGTACAAGAATATAACTACTATAATACTGCTCCTATGTACAAGTATATAACTACTATAATACTGCCCCCTATGTACAAGAATATAACTACTATAATACTGCTCCTATGTACAAGAATATAACTACTATAATACTGCCACCTATGTACAAGAATATAACTACTATAATACTGCTCCTATGTAGAAGAACATAACTACTATAATACTGCCCCTATGTACAAGAATATAACTAATATAATACCGTCCATATGTACAAGAATATAACTATTATAATACTACACCTATGTACAAGAATATAACTACTATAATACTGCTCCTATGTACAAGAATATAACTACTATAATACTGCCCCCTATGTACAAGAATATAACTACTATAATACTGCTCCCTATGTTCAAGAATATAACTACTATAATACTGCCCCTTATGTACAAGAATATAACTACTATAATACTGCTCCTATGTACAAGAATATAACTACTATAATACTGCCCCCTATGTACAAGAATATAACTACTATAATACTGCTCCTATGTACAAGAATATAACTACTATAATACTGTCCCTATGTACAAGAATATAACTACTATAATACTGCCCCCTATGTACAAGAATATAACTACTATAATACTGCTCCTATGTACAAGAATCTAACTACTATAATACTGCCCCCTATGTACAAGAATATAACTACTATAATACTGTTCCTATGTACAAGAATATAACTACTATAATACTGCCCCCTATGTACAAGAATATAACTACTATAATACTGCTCCTATGTACAAGAATATAACTGCTATAATACTGCCCCTTATGTACAAGAATATAACTGCTATAATACTGCTCCTATGTACAAGAATATAACTACTATAATACTGTCCCTATGTACAAGAATATAACTACTATAATACTGCTTCCTATGTACAAGAACTACTATAATACTGCCCCCTATGTACAAGAATATAACTACTATAATACTGCCCCCTATGTACAAGAATATAACTACTATAATACTGTTCCTATGTACAAGAATATAACTACTATAATACTGCCCCCTATGTACAAGAATATAACTACTATAATACTGCTCCTATGTACAAGAATATAACTGCTATAATACTGCCCCCTATGTACAAGAATAAAACTGCTATAATACTGCCCCCTATGTACAAGAATATAACTACTATAATACTGCCCTTATGTACAAGAATATAACTACTATAATACTGCTCCTATGTACAAGAATATAACTACTATAATACTGCCCCCTATGTACAAGAATATAACTACTATAATACTGCTTCCTATGTACAATAATATATCTACTATAATACTGCCCCCTATGTACAAGAATATAACTACTATAATACTGCCCCCTATGTACAAGAATATAACTACTATAATACTGTTCCTATGTACAAGAATATAACTACTATAATACTGCCCCCTATGTACAAGAATATAACTACTATAATACTGCCCCCTATGTACAAGAATATAACTACTATAATACTGCTCCTATGTACAAGAATATAACTGCTATAATACTGTCCCTATGTACAAGAATATAACTACTATAATACTGCCCCCTATGTACAAGAATATAACTACTATAATACTGCCCCCTATCTACAAGAATATAACTACTATAATACTGCTACCTATGTACAAGAATATAACTACTATAATACTGCTCCTATGTACAAGAATATAACTACTATAATACTGCCCCCTATCTACAAGAATATAACTACTATAATACTGCTCCCTATGTACAAGAATATAACTACTATAATACTGTCCCCTAGCTACAAGAATATAACTACTATAATACTGCCCCTATGTACAAGAATATAACTACTATAATACTGCTCCTATCTACAAGAATATAACTACAATAATACTGCCCCCTATGTACAAGAATATAACTACTATAATACTGCTCCCTATGTACAAGAATATAACTACTATAATACTGCTCCCTATGTACAAGAATATAACTAATATAATACTGTCCCTATGTGCAAGAATATAACTACTATAATTCTGCTCCTTTGTACAAGAATATAACTACTATAATACTGTCCCTTATGTACAAGAATATAACTACTATAATACTGCTCCTTTGTACAAGAATATAACTACTATAATACTGCCCCCTATGTACAAGAATATAACTACTATAATACTGCTCCCTATGTACAAGAATATAACTCCTATAATACTGCTCCTATGTACAAGAATATAACTACTATAATACTGCCCCTTATGTACAAGAATATAACTAATATAATACTGCCCCCTATGTACAAGAATATATCTACTATAATACTGCCCCCTATGTACAAGAATATAACCACTATAATGCTGCTCCTATGTACAAGAATATAACTACTATAATACTGCACCCTATGTACAAGAAAATAACTACTATAATACTGCTCCTATGTACAAGAATATAACTACTATAATACTGTCCCCTATGTACAAGAATATAACTACTATAATACTGTCCCCTATGTACAAGAATATAACCACTATAATGCTGCTCCTATGTACAAGAATATAACTACTATAATACTGTCCCCTATGTACAAGAATATAACTCCTATAATACTGCTCCTATGTACAAGAATATAACTACTATAATACTGCCCCTTATGTACAAGAATATAACTACTATAATACTGCCCCCTATGTACAAGAATATAACCACTATAATGCTGCTCCTATGTACAAGAATATAACTACTATAATACTGCCCCCTATGTACAAGAATATAACTACTATAATACTGCTCCTATGTACAAGAATATAACTACTATAATACTGCCCCCTATGTACAAGAATATAACTACTATAATACTGTCCCCTATGTACAAGAATATAACTACTATAATACTGCTCCTATATACAAGAATATAACTACTATAATACTGCTCCTATGTACAAGAATATCACTACTATAATACTGCCCCTATGTACAAGAATATAACTACTATAATACTGCTCCTATGTACAAGAATATAACTACTATAATACTGCCCCTATGTATAAGAATATAACTACTATAATACTGCTCCTATATAGAAGAATATAACTACTATAATACTGCCCCTATGTACAAGAATATAACTACTATAATACTGCCCCTATGTACAAGAATATAACTACTATAATACTGCTCCTATGTACAAGAATATAACTGCTATAATACTGTCCCTATGTACAAGAATATAACTACTATAATACTGCCCCTATGTACAAGAATATAACTACTATAATACTGTTCCTATGTACAAGAATATAACTAATATAATACTGCTCCTATGTACAAGAATATAACTACTATAATACTGCTCCTATGTACAAGAATATAACTACTATAATAGTGTCCCTATGTACAAGAATAAAACTACTATAATACTGTCCCTATGTACAAGAATATAACTACTATAATACTGTCCCCTATGTACAAGAATATAACTACTATAATACTGCTCCTATGTACAAGAATATAACTACTATAATACTGTCCCCTATGTACAAGAATATAACTACTATAATACTGCTCCTATATACAAGAATATAACTACTATAATACTGCTCCTATGTACAAGAATATCACTACTATAATACTGCCCCTATGTACAAGAATATAACTACTATAATACTGCCCCTATGTATAAGAATATAACTACTATAATACTGCTCCTATATACAAGAATATAACTACTATAATACTGCCCCTATGTACAAGAATATAACTACTATAATACTGCCCCTATGTACAAGAATATAACTACTATAATACTGCTCCTATGTACAAGAATATAACTGCTATAATACTGTCCCTATGTACAAGAATATAACTACTATAATACTGCCCCTATGTACAAGAATATAACTACTATAATACTGTTCCTATGTACAAGAATATAACTAATATAATACTGCTCCTATGTACAAGAATATAACTACTATAATACTGCTCCTATGTACAAGAATATAACTACTATAATAGTGTCCCTATGTACAAGAATAAAACTACTATAATACTGTCCCTATGTACAAGAATATAACTACTATAATACTGTCCCCTATGTACAAGAATATAACTACTATAATACTGCTCCTATGTACAATAATATAACTACTATAATACTGTCCCCTATGTACAAGAATATAACTACTATAATACTGCTCCTATGTACAAGAATATAACTATTATAATACTGTCCCCTATGTACAAGAATATAACTACTATAACACTGTCCCCTACGTACAAGAATATAACTACTATAATACTGCTCCTATGTACAAGAATATAACTACTATAATACTGTCCCCTATGTACAAGAATATAACTACTATAATACAGCCCCTATGTACAAGAATATAACTACTATAATACTGCTCCTATGTACAAGAATATAACTACTATAATACTGTTCCTATGTACAAGAATATAACTATTATAATACTGTCCCCTATGTACAAGAATATAACTACTATAATACTGTCCCCTACGTACAAGAATATAACTACTATAATACTGCTCCTATGTACAAGAATATAACTACTATAATACTGTCCCCTATGTACAAGAATATAACTACTATAATACTGCTCCTATGTACAAGAATATAACTACTATAATACTGCCCACTATGTACAAGAATATAACTATTATAATACTGTCTCCTATGTACAAGAATATAATTACTATAATACTGTCCATATGTACAAGAGTATAACTACTATAATACTGCACCCTATGTACAAGAATATAACTGCTATAATACTGTTCCTATGTACAAGAATATAACTATTATAATACTGCCCCTATGTACAAGAATATAACTACTATAATGCTGCTCCTATGTACAAGAATCTAACTACTATAACACTGCCCCCTATGTACAAGAATATAACTACTATAATACTGTTCCTATGTACAAGAAAATAACTACTATAATACTGCCCCCTATGTACAAGAATATAACTACTATAATACTGCTCCTATGTACAAGAATATAACTACTATAATACTGTCCATATGTACAAGAGTATAACTACTATAATACTGCACCCTATGTACAAGAATATAACTGCTATAATACTGCTCCTATGTACAAGAATCTAACTACTATAATACTGCTCCTATGTAGAAGAATATAACTACTATAATACTGCCCCTATGTACAAGAATATAACTACTATAATACCGTCCATATGTACAAGAATATAACTATTATAATACAGCCCCTATGTACAAGAATATAACTACTATAATACTGCTCCTACATACAAGAATCTAACTACTATAATACTGCCCCCTATGTACAAGAATATAACTACTATAATACTGTTCCTATGTACAAGCATATAACTACTATAATACTGCCCCCTATGTACAAGAATATAACTACTATAATACTGCTCCTATGTTCAAGAATATAACTACTATAATACTGCTTCTGTGTACAAGAATATAACTACTATAATACTGTCCCCTATGTACAAGAATATAACTACTATAATACTGCTCCCTATGTACAAGAATATAACTACTATAATACTGCCCCCTATGTACAAGAATATAACTACTATAATACTGTCCCCTATGTACAAGAATATAACTACTATAATACTGCTCCCTATGTACAAGAATATAACTACTATAATACTGCCCCCTATGTACAAGAATATAACTACTATAATACTGTCCCCTATGTACAAGAATATAACTACTATAATACTGCCACTATGTACAAGAATATAACTACTATAATACTGCCCCTATGTACAAGAATATAACTACTATAATACTGCTTCTATGTACAAGAATATAACTACTATAATACTGCCCCCTATGTACAAGAATATAACTACTATAATACTGTTCCTATGTACAAGAAAATAACTACTATAATACTGCCCCCTATGTACAAGAATATAACTACTATAATACTGCTCCTATGTACAAGAATATAACTACTATAATACTGCTTCTATGTACAAGAATATAACTGCTGTAATACTGCCCCTATGTACAAGAATATAACTACTATAATACTGCCTCCTATGTACAAGAATATAACTACTATAATACTGCCCCCTATGTACAAGAATATAACTACTATAATACTGTTCCCTATGTACAAGAATATAACTACTATAATACTGCCACTATGTACAAGAATATAACTACTATAATACTGCCCCTATGTACAAGAATATAACTACTATAATACTGCTCCTATGTACAAGAATATAACTACTATAATACTGCCCCCTATGTACAAGAATATAACTACTATAATACTGCTCCTATGTAGAAGAATATAACTACTATAATACTGCACCCTATGTACAAGAATCTAACTGCTATAATACTGCTCCTATGTACAAGAATCTAACTACTATAATACTGCCCCTATGTACAAGAATATAACTACTATAATACCGTCCATATGTACAAGAATATAACTATTATAATACTGCCCCTGTGTACAAGAATATAACTACTATAATACTGCTCCTACGTACAAGAATCTAACTACTATAATACTGCCCCCTATGTACAAGAATATAACTACTATAATACTGTTCCTATGTACAAGCATATAACTACTATAATACTGCCCCCTATGTACAAGAATATAACTACTATAATACTGCTCCTATGTTCAAGAATATAACTACTATAATACTGCTTCTATGTACAAGAATATAACTACTATAATACTGTCCCCTATGTACAAGAATATAACTACTATAATACTGTCCCCTATGTACAAGAATATAACTACTATAATACTGCTCCCTATGTACAAGAATATAACTACTATAATACTGCCCCCTATGTACAAGAATATAACTACTATAATACTGTCCCCTATGTACAAGAATATAACTACTATAATACTGCTCCCTATGTACAAGAATATAACTACTATAATACTGTTCCCTATGTACAAGAATATAACTACTATAATACTGTCCCCTATGTACAAGAATATAACTACTATAATACTGCCACTATGTACAAGAATATAACTACTATAATACTGCCCCTATGTACAAGAATATAACTACTATAATACTGCTTCTATGTACAAGAATATAACTACTATAATACTGCCCCCTATGTACAAGAATATAACTACTATAATACTGCTCCTATGTAGAAGAATATAACTACTATAATACTGCTCCTATGTTCAAGAATATAACTATAATACTGTACCCTATGTACAAGAATATAACTACTATAATACTGCCGCCTATGTACAAGAATATAACTACTATAATACTGCTCCTATGTACAAGAATATAACTACTATAATACTGTCCCCTATGTACAAGAATATAACTACTATAATACTGTCCTCTATGTACAAGATTATAACTACTATAATACTGCTCCTATGTACAAGAATATAACTGCTCTAATACTGCCCCCTATGTACAAGAATATAACTACTATAATACTGTCCCCTATGTACAAGAATATAACTACTATAATACTGTCCCCTATGTACAAGAATATAACTACTATAATACTGCTCCTATGTACAAGAATATAACTACTATAATACTGCCCCTATGTACAAGAATATAACTACTGTAATACTGCCCCTTATGTACAAGAATATAACTACTATAATACTGCTCCTATGTAGAAGAATATAACTACTATAATACTGCTCCTATGTAGAAGAATATAACTACTATAATACTGTCCCCTATGTACAAGAATATAACTACTATAATACTGCTCCTATGTACAAGAATATAACTACTATAATACTGCCACTATGTACAAGAATATATCTACTATAATACTGCCACTATGTACAAGAATGTAAGTACTATAATACTGCCCCTTTGTACAAGAATATAACTACTATAATACTGCTCCCTATGTACAAGAATATAACTACTATAATACTGCCCCCTATGTACAAGACTATAACTACTATAATACTGTCCCCTATGTACAAGAATATAACTACTATAATACTGCCTCTATGTACAAGAATATAACTACTATAATACTGCCCCTATATACAAGAATATAACTACTATAATACTGCTCCCTATGTACAAGAATATAACTACTATAATACTGCCCCCTATGTACAAGAATATAACTACTATAATTCTGCTCCCTATGTACAAGAATATAACTACTATAATACTGCCCCTATGTACAAGAATATAACTACTATAATACTGCCCCTATGTACAATAATATAACTACTTAATACTGCCCCTATATACAAGAATATAACTACTATAATACTGCCCCTATGTACAAGAATATAACTGCTATAATACTGTCCCTATGTACAAGAATATAACTACTATAATACTGCTCCTATGTACAAGAATATAACTACTATAATACTGCCACTATGTACAAGAATATATCTACTATAATACTGCCCCTATGTACAAGAATATAACTACTATAATACTGCCACTATGTACAAGAATATAACTACTATAATACTGCTCCTATGTACAAGAATATAAGTACTAAAATACTGCCCCTGTGTAGAAGAACATAACTACTATAATTCTGACCCCTATGTACAAGAATATAACTACTATAATACTGCTCCCTATGTACAAGAATATAACTACTATAATACTGCTCCCTATGTACAAGAATATAACTACTATAATACTGTCACTATGTACAAGAATATAACTACTATAATATTGCCCCTATGTACAAGAATATAACTACTATAATACTGCTCCTATCTACAAGAATATAACTACAATAATACTGCCCCCTATGTACAAGAATATAACTACTATAATACTGCTCCCTATGTACAAGAATATAACTACTATAATACTGCTCCCTATGTACAAGAATATAACTAATATAATACTGTCCCTATGTGCAAGAATATAACTACTATAATTCTGCTCCTTTGTACAAGAATATAACTACTATAATACTGTCCCTTATGTACAAGAATATAACTACTATAATACTGCTCCTTTGTACAAGAATATAACTACTATAATACTGCCCCCTATGTACAAGAATATAACTACTATAATACTGCTCCCTATGTACAAGAATATAACTCCTATAATACTGCTCCTATGTACAAGAATATAACTACTATAATACTGCCCCTTATGTACAAGAATATAACTACTATAATACTGCCCCCTATGTACAAGAATATAACCACTATAATGCTGCTCCTATGTACAAGAATATAACTACTATAATACTGCCCCCTATGTACAAGAATATAACTACTATAATACTGCTCCTATGTACAAGAATATAACTACTATAATACTGCCCCCTATGTACAAGAATATAACTACTATAATACTGTCCCCTATGTACAAGAATATAACTACTATAATACTGCTCCTATATACAAGAATATAACTACTATAATACTGCTCCTATGTACAAGAATATCACTACTATAATACTGCCCCTATGTACAAGAATATAACTACTATAATACTGCTCCTATGTACAAGAATATAACTACTATAATACTGCCCCTATGTATAAGAATATAACTACTATAATACTGCTCCTATATACAAGAATATAACTACTATAATACTGCCCCTATGTACAAGAATATAACTACTATAATACTGCCCCTATGTACAAGAATATAACTACTATAATACTGCTCCTATGTACAAGAATATAACTGCTATAATACTGTCCCTATGTACAAGAATATAACTACTATAATACTGCCCCTATGTACAAGAATATAACTACTATAATACTGTTCCTATGTACAAGAATATAACTAATATAATACTGCTCCTATGTACAAGAATATAACTACTATAATACTGCTCCTATGTACAAGAATATAACTACTATAATAGTGTCCCTATGTACAAGAATAAAACTACTATAATACTGTCCCTATGTACAAGAATATAACTACTATAATACTGTCCCCTATGTACAAGAATATAACTACTATAATACTGTTCCTATGTACAATAATATAACTACTATAATACTGTCCCCTATGTACAAGAATATAACTACTATAATACTGCTCCTATGTACAAGAATATAACTATTATAATACTGTCCCCTATGTACAAGAATATAACTACTATAACACTGTCCCCTACGTACAAGAATATAACTACTATAATACTGCTCCTATGTACAAGAATATAACTACTATAATACTGTCCCCTATGTACAAGAATATAACTACTATAATACAGCCCCTATGTACAAGAATATAACTACTATAATACTGCTCCTATGTACAAGAATATAACTACTATAATACTGTTCCTATGTACAAGAATATAACTATTATAATACTGTCCCCTATGTACAAGAATATAACTACTATAATACTGTCCCCTACGTACAAGAATATAACTACTATAATACTGCTCCTATGTACAAGAATATAACTACTATAATACTGCTCCTATGTACAAGAATATAACTACTATAATACTGTCCCCTATGTACAAGAATATAACTACTATAATACTGCTCCTATGTACAAGAATATAACTACTATAATACTGCCCACTATGTACAAGAATATAACTATTATAATACTGTCTCCTATGTACAAGAATATAATTACTATAATACTGTCCATATGTACAAGAGTATAACTACTATAATACTGCACCCTATGTACAAGAATATAACTGCTATAATACTGCTCCTATGTACAAGAATCTAACTACTATAATACTGCCCCTATGTTCAAGAATATAACTACTATAATACCGTCCATATGTACAAGAATATAACTATTATAATACTGCCCCTATGTACAAGAATATAACTACTATAATGCTGCTCCTATGTACAAGAATCTAACTACTATAATACTGCCCCCTATGTACAAGAATATAACTACTATAATACTGTTCCTATGTACAAGAAAATAACTACTATAATACTGTCCCCTATGTACAAGAATATAACTACTATAATACTGCTCCTATGTACAAGAATATAACTACTATAATACTGCTTCTATGTACAAGAATATAACTACTGTAATAATGCCCCTATGTACAAGAATATAACTACTATAATACTGCCTCCTATGTACAAGAATATAACTACTATAATACTGCCCCCTATGTACAAGAATATAACTACTATAATACTGTTCCCTATGTACAAGAATATAACTACTATAATACTGCCACTATGTACAAGAATATAACTACTATAATACTGCCCCTATGTACAAGAATATAACTACTATAATACTGCTCCTATGTACAAGAATATAACTACTATAATACTGCCCCCTATGTACAAGAATATAACTATTATAATACTGTCCCCTATGTACAAGAATATAATTACTATAATACTGTCCATATGTACAAGAGTATAACTACTATAATACTGCACCCTATGTACAAGAATATAACTGCTATAATACTGCTCCTATGTACAAGAATCTAACTACTATAATACTGCTCCTATGTAGAAGAATATAACTACTATAATACTGCACCCTATGTACAAGAATGTAACTGCTATAATACTGCTCCTATGTACAAGAATCTAACTACTATAATACTGCTCCTATGTAGAAGAATATAACTACTATAATACTGCCCCTATGTACAAGAATATAACTACTATAATACCGTCCATATGTACAAGAATATAACTATTATAATACTGCCCCTATGTACAAGAATATAACTACTATAATACTGCTCCTACGTATAAGAATCTAACTACTATAATACTGCCCCCTATGTACAAGAATATAACTACTATAATACTGTTCCTATGTACAAGCATATAACTACTATAATACTGCCCCCTATGTACAAGAATATAACTACTATAATACTGCTCCTATGTTCAAGAATATAACTACTATAATACTGCTTCTGTGTACAAGAATATAACTACTATAATACTGTCCCCTATGTACAAGAATATAACTACTATAATACTGCTCCCTATGTACAAGAATATAACTACTATAATACTGCCCCCTATGTACAAGAATATAACTACTATAATACTGTCCCCTATGTACAAGAATATAACTACTATAATACTGCTCCCTATGTACAAGAATATAACTACTATAATACTGCCCCCTATGTACAAGAATATAACTACTATAATACTGCCACTATGTACAAGAATATAACTACTATAATACTGCCCCTATGTACAAGAATATAACTACTATAATACTGCTTCTATGTACAAGAATATAACTACAACTACTATAATACTGTTCCTATGTACAAGAAAATAACTAATATAATACTGCCCCCTATGTACAAGAATATAACTACTATAATACTGCTCCTATGTACAAGAATATAACTACTATAATACTGCTTCTATGTACAAGAATATAACTGCTGTAATACTGCCCCTATGTACAAGAATATAACTACTATAATACTGCCTCCTATATACAAGAATATAACTACTATAATACTGCCCCCTATGTACAAGAATATAACTACTATAATACTGTTCCCTATGTACAAGAATATAACTACTATAATACTGCCACTATGTACAAGAATATAACTACTATAATACTGCCCCTATGTACAAGAATATAACTACTATAATACTGCTCCTATGTACAAGAATATAACTACTATAATACTGCCCCCTATGTACAAGAATATAACTACTATAATACTGCTCCTATGTAGAAGAATATAGCTACTATAATACTGCACCCTATGTACAAGAATTTAACTGCTATAATACTGCTCCTATGTACAAGAATCTAACTACTATAATACTGCCCCTATGTACAAGAATATAACTACTATAATACCGTCCATATGTACAAGAATATAACTATTATAATACTGCCCCTATGTACAAGAATATAACTACTATAATACTGCTCCTACATACAAGAATCTAACTACTATAATACTGCCCCCTATGTACAAGAATATAACTACTATAATACTGTTCCTATGTACAAGCATATAACTACTATAATACTGCCCCCTATGTACAAGAATATAACTACTATAATACTGCTCCTATGTTCAAGAATATAACTACTATAATACTGCTTCTATGTACAAGAATATAACTACTATAATACTGTCCCCTATGTACAAGAATATAACTACTATAATACTGTCCCCTATGTACAAGAATATAACTACTATAATACTGCTCCCTATGTACAAGAATATAACTACTATAATACTGCCCCCTATGTACAAGAATATAACTACTATAATACTGTCCCCTATGTACAAGAATATAACTACTATAATACTGCTCCCTATGTACAAGAATATAACTACTATAATACTGTTCCCTATGTACAAGAATATAACTACTATAATACTGTCCCCTATGTACAAGAATATAACTACTATAATACTGCCACTATGTACAAGAATATAACTACTATAATACTGCCCCTATGTACAAGAATATAACTACTATAATACTGCTTCTATGTACAAGAATATAACTACTATAATACTGCCGCCTATGTACAAGAATATAACTACTATAATACTGCTCCTATGTACAAGAATATAACTACTATAATACTGTCCCCTATGTACAAGAATATAACTACTATAATACTGTCCTCTATGTACAAGATTATAACTACTATAATACTGCTCCTATGTACAAGAATATAACTGCTCTAATACTGCCCCCTATGTACAAGAATATAACTACTATAATACTGTCCCCTATGTACAAGAATATAACTACTATAATACTGTCCCCTATGTACAAGAATATAACTACTATAATACTGCTCCTATGTACAAGAATATAACTACTATAATACTGCCCCTATGTACAAGAATATAACTACTGTAATACTGCCCCTTATGTACAAGAATATAACTACTATAATACTGCTCCTATGTAGAAGAATATAACTACTATAATACTGCTCCTATGTAGAAGAATATAACTACTATAATACTGTCCCCTATGTACAAGAATATAACTACTATAATACTGCTCCTATGTACAAGAATATAACTACTATAATACTGCCACTATGTACAAGAATATATCTACTATAATACTGCCACTATGTACAAGAATGTAAGTACTATAATACTGCCCCTTTGTACAAGAATATAACTACTATAATACTGCTCCCTATGTACAAGAATATAACTACTATAATACTGCCCCCTATGTACAAGACTATAACTACTATAATACTGTCCCCTATGTACAAGAATATAACTACTATAATACTGCCTCTATGTACAAGAATATAACTACTATAATACTGCCCCTATGTACAAGAATATAACTACTATAATACTGCTCCCTATGTACAAGAATATAACTACTATAATACTGCCCCCTATGTACAAGAATATAACTACTATAATTCTGCTCCCTATGTACAAGAATATAACTACTATAATACTGCCCCTATGTACAAGAATATAACTACTATAATACTGCCCCTATGTACAATAATATAACTACTATAATACTGTCCCTATGTACAAGAATATAACTACTATAATACTGCTCCTATGTACAAGAATATAACTACTATAATACTGCCACTATGTACAAGAATATATCTACTATAATACTGCCCCTATGTACAAGAATATAACTACTATAATACTGCCACTATGTACAAGAATATAACTACTATAATACTGCTCCTATGTACAAGAATATAAGTACTAAAATACTGCCCCTATGTAGAAGAATATAACTACTATAATTCTGACCCCTATGTACAAGAATATAACTACTATAATACTGCTCCCTATGTACAAGAATATAACTACTATAATACTGCTCCCTATGTACAAGAATATAACTACTATAATACTGTCCCTATGTACAAGAATATAACTACTATAATATTGCCCCTTATGTACAAGAATATAACTACTATAATACTGCTGCTATGTACAATAATATAACTACTATAATACTGCCCCCTATGTACAAGAATATAACTACTATAATGCTGCTCCCTATGTACAAGAATATAACTACTATAATGCTGCTCCCTATGTACAAGAATATAACTACTATAATACTGCCCCCTATGTACAAGAATATAACTACTATAATACTGCTCCCTATGTACAAGAATATAACTACTATAATACTGCCCCCTATGTACAAGAATATAACTACTATAATACTGCCCCTATGTACAAGAATATAACTACTATAATACTGCTCCCTATGTACAAGAATATAACTACTATAATACTGCCCCCTATGTACAAGAATATAATTACTATAATACTGCCCCCTATGTACAATAATATAACTACTATAATACTGCTCCCTATGTACAATAATATAACTACTATAATACTGCCCCCTATGTCCAAGAATATAACGTCTATAATACTGCTCCTATGTACAAGAATATAACGTCTATAATACTGCTCCTATGTACAAGAATATAACTACTATAATACTGTCCCTATGTACAAGAATATAACTACTATAATACTGCCCCTATGTACAAGAATATAACTACTATAATACTGCCCCTATGTACAAGAATATAACTACTATAATACTGTTCCTATGTACAAGAATATACTATAATACTGCTCCTATGTACAAGAATATAACTACTATAATACTGCTCCTATGTACAAGAATATAACTACTATAATACTGTTCCTATGTACAAGAATATAACTACTATAATACTGCTCCTATGTACAAGAATATAACTACTATAATACTGTCCCTATGTACAAGAATATAACTACTATAATACTGTCCCCTATGTACAAGAATATAACTACTATAATACTGCTCCCTATGTACAAGAATATAACTACTATAATACTGCCCCCTATGTACAAGAATATAACTACTATAATACTGCCCCCTATGTACAATAATATAACTACTATAATACTGCTCCCTATGTACAAGAATATAACTACTATAATACTGCCCCCTATGTCCAAGAATATAACGTCTATAATACTGCTCCTATGTACAAGAATATAACTACTATAATACTGCTCCTATGTACAAGAATATAACTACTATAATACTGTCCCTATGTACAAGAATATAACTACTATAATACTGCCCCCTATGTACAAGAATATAACTACTATAATACTGCTCCTATGTACAAGAATATAACTACTATAATACTGCCCCTATGTACAAGAATATAACTACTATAATACTGCCCCTATGTACAAGAATATAACTACTATAATACTGCCCCTATGTACAAGAATATAACTGCTATAATACTCTCCCTATGTACAAGAATATAACTACTATAATACTGCCCCTATGTACAAGAATATAACTACTATAATACTGTTCCTATGTACAAGAATATAACTACTATAATACTGCCACTATGTACAAGAATATATCTACGATAATACTGCCACTATGTACAAGAATATAACTACTATAATACTGCTCCTATGTACAAGAATATAAGTACTATAATACTGCCCCTATGTACAAGAATATAACTACTATAATACTGCTCCTATGTACAAGAATATAACTACTATAATACTGTCCCCTATGTACAAGAATATAACTACTATAATACTGCCCCTATGTACAAGAATATAACTACTATAATACTGCTCCTATGTACAAGAGTATAATTACTATTATACTGTCCATATGTACAAGAATATAACTACTATAATACTGCACCCTATGTACAAGAATATAACTGCTATAATACTGTTCTTATGTACAAGAATCTAACTACTATAATACTGCCCCCTATGTACAAGAATATAACTACTATAATACTGTCCCTATGTACAAGAATATAACTACTAAAATACTGTCCCTATGTACAACAATATAACTACTATAATACTGCCCCCTATGTACAAGAATATAACTACTATAATACTGCTCCTATGTACAAGAATATAACTACTATAATACTGCTCCTATGTACAAGAATATAACTACTATAATACTGCTCCTATGTACAAGAATATAACTAGTATAATACTGCTCCTATGTACAAGAATATAACTAATATAATACTGCCCCTATGCACAAGAATATAACTGCTATAATACTGTCCCTATGTAGAAGAATATAACTGCTATAATACTGCCCCTATGTACAAGAATATAACTGCTATAATACTGTTCCTATGTACAAGAATATAACTACTATAATACTGCCCCTATGTACAAGAATATAACTGCTATAATACTGTCCCTATGTACAAGAATATAACTACTATAATACTGCTCCTATGTACAAGAATATAACTAGTATAATACTGCTCCTATGTACAAGAATATAACTAATATAATACTGCCCCTATGTACAAGAATATAACTGCTATAATACTGTCCCTATGTACAAGAATATAACTGCTATAATACTGCCCCTATGTACAAGAATATAACTACTATAATACTGCTCCCTATGTACAAGAATATAACTACTATAATACTGTCCCCTATGTACAAGAATATAACTACTATAATACTGCTCCTATGTACAAGAATATATCTACTATAATACTGCTCCTATGTACAAGAATATAACTACTATAATACTGTCCCTATGTACAAGAATATAACTACTATAATACTGCCCCCTATGTACAAGAATATAACTACTATAATACTGCTCCTATGTACAAGAATATAACTAGTATAATACTGCTCCTATGTACAAGAATATAACTAATATAATACTGCCCCTATGTACAAGAATATAACTGCTATAATACTGTCCCTATGTACAAGAATATAACTGCTATAATACTGCCCCTATGTACAAGAATATAACTACTATAATACTGTCCCTATGTACAAGAATATAACTACTATAATACTGTCCCCTATGTACAAGAATATAACTACTATAATACTGCCCCTATGTACAAGAATATAACTACTATAATACTGCCCCTATGTACAAGAATATAACTACTATAATACTGCTTCTATGTACAAGAATATAACTACTATAATACTGCCCCCTATGTACAAGAATATAACTACTATAATACTGCCCCCTATGTACAAGAATATAACTACTATAATACTGCTCCTATGTACAAGAATATAACTACTATAATACTGCTCCTATGTAGAAGAATATAACTACTATAATACTGCTCCTATGTTCAAGAATATAACTACTATAATACTGTACCCTATGTACAAGAATATAACTACTATAATACTGCCCTCTATGTACAAGAATATAACTACTATAATACTGCCGCCTATGTACAAGAATATAACTACTATAATACTGCCCCCTATGTACAAGAATATAACTACTATAATGCTGCTCCCTATGTACAAGAATATAACTACTATAATACTGCCCCCTATGTACAAGAATATAACTACTATAATACTGCTCCTATGTACAAGAATATAACTACTATAATACTGTCCCCTATGTACAAGAATATAACTACTATAATACTGTCCTCTATGTACAAGATTATAACTACTATAATACTGCTCCTATGTACAAGAATATAACTGCTCTAATACTGCTCCTATGTACAAGAATATAACTACTATAATACTGCCCCTATGTACAAGAATATAACTACTGTAATACTGCCCCCTATGTACAAGAATATAACTACTATAATACTGCTCCTATATAGAAGAATATAACTACTATAATACTGCTCCTATGTACAAGAATATAACTACTATAATACTGTCCCCTATGTACAAGAATATAACTACTATAATACTGCTCCTATGTACAAGAATATAACTACTATAATACTGCCACTATGTACAAGAATATATCAACTATAATACTGCCACTATGTACAAGAATGTAAGTACTATAATACTGCCCCTATGTACAAGAATATAACTACTATAATACTGCTCCCTATGTACAAGAATATAACTACTATAATACTGCCCCCTATGTACAAGACTATAACTACTATAATACTGTCCCCTATGTACAAGAATATAACTACTATAATACTGCCTCTATGTACAAGAATATAACTGCTATAATACTGCACCTATGTACAAGAATATAACAAATATAATACTGCTCCCTATGTACAAGAATATAACTACTATAATACTGCCCCCTATGTACAAGAATATAACTACTATAATTCTGCTCCCTATGTACAAGAATATAACTACTATAATACTGCCCCTATGTACAAGAATATAACTACTATAATACTGCCCCTATGTACAAGAATATAACTACTATAATACTGCCCCTATATACAAGAATATAACTACTATAATACTGCACCTATGTACAAGAATATAACTGCTATAATACTGTCCCTATGTACAAGAATATAACTACTATAATACTGTCCTCTATGTACAAGATTATAACTACTATAATACTGCTCCTATGTACAAGAATATAACTGCTCTAATACTGCCCCCTATGTACAAGAATATAACTACTATAATACTGTCCCTTATGTACTAGAATATAACTACTATAATACTGTCCCCTATGTACAAGAATATAACTACTATAATACTGCTCCTATGTACAAGAATATAACTACTATAATACTGCCCCTATGTACAAGAATATAACTACTGTAATACTGCCCCCTATGTACAAGAATATAACTACTATAATACTGCTCCTATGTAGAAGAATATAACTACTATAATACTGCTCCTATGTACAAGAATATAACTACTATAATACTGTCCCCTATGTACAAGAATATAACTACTATAATACTGCTCCTATGTACAAGAATATAACTACTATAATACTGCCACTATGTACAAGAATATATCTACTATAATACTGCCACTATGTACAAGAATGTAAGTACTATAATACTGCCCCTATGTACAAGAATATAACTACTATAATACTGCTCCCTATGTACAAGAATATAACTACTATAATACTGCCCCCTATGTACAAGACTATAACTACTATAATACTGTCCCCTATGTACAAGAATATAACTACTATAATACTGCCTCTATGTACAAGAATATAACTACTATAATACTGCCCCTATGTACAAGAATATAACTACTATAATACTGCTCCCTATGTACAAGAATATAACTACTATAATACTGCCCCCTATGTACAAGAATATAACTACTATAATTCTGCTCCCTATGTACAAGAATATAACTACTATAATACTGCCCCTATGTACAAGAATATAGCTACTATAATACTGCCCCTATGTACAAGAATATAACTACTATAATACTGCCCCTATATACAAGAATATAACTACTATAATACTGCCCCTATGTACAGGAATATAACTGCTATAATACTGTCCCTATGTACAAGAATATAACTACTATAATACTGCCGCCTATGTACAAGAATATAACTACTATAATACTGCTCCTATGTACAAGAATATAACTACTATAATACTGTCCCATATGTACAAGAATATAACTACTATAATACTGCTCCTATGTACAAGAATATAACTACTATAATACTGCCACTATGTACAAGAATATAACTACTATAATACTGCTCCTATGTACAAGAATATAAGTACTAAAATACTGCCCCTATGTAGAAGAATATAACTACTATAATTCTGACCCCTATGTACAAGAATATAACTACTATAATACCGCTCCCTATGTACAAGAATATAACTACTATAATACCGCTCCCTATGTACAAGAATATAACTACTATAATACTGTCCCTATGTACAAGAATATAACTACTATAATATTGCCCCTTATGTACAAGAATATAACTAATATAATACTGCTGCTATGTACAATAATATAACTACTATAATACTGGCCCCTATGTACAAGAATATAACTACTATAATGCTGCTCCCAATGTACAAGAATATAACTACTATAATGCTGCTCCCTATGTACAAGAATATAACTACTATAATACTGCTCCTATGTACAAGAATATAACTACTATAATACTGCCCCCTATGTACAAGAATATAACTACTATAATACTGTCCCCTATGTACAAGAATATAACTACTATAATACTGTCCCTATGTACAAGAATATAACTACTATAATATTGGCCCTTATGTACAAGAATATAACTACTATAATACTGCTGCTATGTACAATAATATAACTACTATAATACTGCCCCCTATGTACAAGAATATAACTACTATAATGCTGCTCCCTATGTACAAGAATATAACTACTATAATACTGCCCCCTATGTACAAGAATATAACTACTATAATACTGATCCCTATGTACAAGAATATAACTGCTATAATACTGTCCCTATGTACAAGAATATAACTACTATAATACTGCCCCTATGTACAAGAATATAACTACTATAATACTGTTCCTATGTACAAGAATATAACTACTATAATACTGCCACTATGTACAAGAATATATCTACTATAATACTGCCACTATGTACAAGAATATAACTACTATAATACTGCTCCTATGTACAAGAATATAAGTACTATAATACTGCCCCTATGTACAAGAATATAACTACTATAATACTGCTCCTATGTACAAGAATATAACTACTATAATACTGCCCCCCATGTACAAGAATATAACTTCTATAATACTGCTCCTATGTACAAGAATATAACTACTATAATACTGCTCCTATGTACAAGAATATAACTACTATAATACTGCTCCTATGTACAAGAATATAACTACTATAATACTGCTCCCTATGTACAAGAATATAACTACTATAATACTGCTCCTATGTACAAGAATATAACTACTATAATACTGCTCCTATGTACAAGAATATAACTACTATAATACTGCTCCTATGTACAAGAATATAACTACTATAATACTGTCCCCTATGTACAAGAATATAACTACTATAAGGCTGTGTTCACACGATGCGTATTTCATGCGTTTCCGCGGCGTTTTTGCAGTTGCGTAAACGCCGCGGAAACGCATGAAAAACGCATGGTAGAAGGGCAGCAATGTTCCCCAATGGAAATCCGCATGTGCTGTGCCCATAATGCGGATTTTTCCGCAGCGTTAACGCTGCGGTCAAAAATCCGCAGCATGTCAATTAATTTTGCGGAAACGCGGCGATTTCGCCGCCATTGACTTGCATTAGAACGCGCCAATTCCGCAAGACAGCATTTGTACTTGCGTAATTGGTGCGTTCTAATGTGCGGATGGTACCCGGGTGTGGAGGAGAGGAGAGTCTCATCCACACCCAGGTACCATTAAGAAAGCTGTAAAAGAAGAATAAAATAAAAAATAAATGTATTCTTACCATCTGTCGGCCCGCGCAGCGCTCCCGCTTGGTTCCCGGCACTTACAGTGAGTTGTAGGACCTGCGGTGACGTCAGAGTCATGTGACGGGTCACGTGACGCTGACGTCGGCAGGTCTTTCAATTCAAAGTTGCCGGCAGCCGGGAGAACAGATTGAGCAGGACAGCGCGGGCCATCGGAGGTAAGTATATACACTCTCTCGGGTCACACTATATAAATCCATGCTGTTTGCATGGATTTATATAGTGTGACCTAGTTGTCAAGCACTTTCCAAGTGATGCTAAAATCGCCTGGAAAGCGCTTGTCAATCTGCATGCGGAAACGCATGTGAATCTGCATGTGGATCCGCATGTATTCTGCAGGAAAAACGCATGCACAATCTGCATGCGTTTTTTCTGCCAGGGAGATGCAGAAATGATGCAGAAATTTTCTGCTTCATTTCTGCATCGTGTGCACATACCCTAATACTGCCCCTATGTACAAGAATATAACTACTATAATACTGCACCCTATGTACAAGAATATAACTGCTATAATACTGCTCCTATGTACAAGAATCTAACTACTATAATACCGTCCATATGTACAAGAATATAACTATTATAATACTGCCCCTATGTACAAGAATATAACTACTATAATAGTGCTCCTATGTACAAGAATCTAACTACTATAATACTGCCCCCTATGTACAAGAATATAACTACTATAATACTGTTCCTATGTACAAGAATATAATTACTATAATACTGCCCCCTATGTACAAGAATATAACTACTATAATACTGCTCCTATGTACAAGAATATAACTACTATAATACTGTCCCCTATGTACAAGAATATAACTACTATAATACTGCCACTATGTACAAGAATATAACTACTATAATACTGCCCCTATGTACAAGAATATAACTACTATAATACTGCTCCCTATGTACAAGAATATAACTACTATAATACTGCTCCCTATGTACAAGAATATAACTACTATAATACTGCCCCCTATGTACAAGAATGTAACTACTATAATTCTGCTCCCTATGTACAAGAATATAACTACTATAATACTGCTCCCTATGTACAAGAATATAACTACTATAATACTGCCCCTATGTACAAGAATATAACTACTATAATACTTCCCCTTTGTACAAGAATATAACTACTATAATACTGCCCCTATGTACAGGAATATAACTACTATAGTACTGCCCCTATGTACAGGAATATAACTACTATAGTACTGCCCCTATGTACAAGAATATAACTACTATAATACTGCCCCTATGTACAAGAATAAAACTAGTATAATACTGCTCCTATGTACAAGAATATAACTACTATAATACTGCTCCTATGTACAAGAATATAACTACTATAATACTGTCCCTATGTACAAGAATATAACTACTATAATATTGCCCCTTATGTACAAGAATATAACTACTATAATACTGCTGCTATGTACAATAATATAACTACTATAATACTGCCCCCTATGTACAAGAATATAACTACTATAATGCTGCTCCCTATGTACAAGAATATAACTACTATAATACTGCCCCCTATGTACAAGAATATAACTACTATAATACTGCTCCCTATGTACAAGAATATAACTACTATAATACTGTCCCTATGTACAAGAATATAACTACTATAATACTGCCACTATGTACAAGAATATAACTACTATAATACTGTCTCCTATGTACAAGAATATAACTACTATAATACTGTCCCTATGTACAAGAATATAACTACTATAATACTGCCCCTATGTACAAGAATATAACTGCTATAATACTGCCCCTATGTACAAGAATATAACTATAATACTGCCCCTATGTACAAGAATATAACTACTATAATACTGTTCCTATGTACAAGAATATAACTACTATAATACTGCTCCTATGTACAAGAATATAACTACTATAATACTGTCCCCTATGTACAAGAATATAACTAGTATAATACTGCTCCTATGTACAAGAATATAACTACTATAATACTACTCCTATGTACAAGAATATAACTACTATAATACTGTCCCCTATGTACAAGAATATAACTACTATAATACTGTCCCTATGTACAAGAATATAACTACTATAATACTGTCCCTATGTACAAGAATATAACTACTATAATACTGCCCCTTATGTACAAGAATATAACTACTATAATACTGCTCCTTTGTACAAGAATATAACTACTATAATACTGCCCCCTATGTACAAGAATATAACTACTATAATACTGCCCCCTATGTACAAGAATATAACTACTATAATACAGCCCCCTATGTACAAGAATATAACTCCTATAATACTGCTCCTATGTACAAGAATATAACTACTATAATACTGCCCCTTATGTACAAGAATATAACTACTATAATACTGCTCCTATGAACAAGAATATAACTACTATAATACTGCTCCTATGTACAAGAATATAACTACTATAATACTGTCCCTATGTACAAGAATATAGCTACTATAATACTGCCCCCTATGTACAAGAATATAACTACTAAAATACTGCTCCTATGTATAAGAATATAACTACTATAATACTGCTCCCTATGTACAAGAATATAACTACTAAAATACTGCTCCTATGTATAAGAATATAACTACTATAATACTGCCCCCTATGTACAAGAATATAACTACTATAATACTGCCCCCTATGTACAAGAGTATAACTACTATAATACTGCTCCTATGTACAAGAATATAACTACTATAATACTGCCCCCTATGTACTAGAATATAACTACTATAATACTGCTCCTATATACAAGAATATAACTACTATAATACTGCTCCTATATACAAGAATATAACTACTATAATACTGCTCCTATATACAAGAATAGAACTACTATAATACTGTCCCTATGTACAAGAATATAGCTACTATAATACTGCCCCCTATGTACAAGAATATAACTACTAAAATACTGCTCCTATGTATAAGAATATAACTACTATAATACTGCCCCCTATGTACAAGAGTATAACTACTATAATACTGCCCCCTATGTACAAGAGTATAACTACTATAATACTGCTCCTATGTACAAGAATATAACTACTATAATACTGCCCCCTATGTACTAGAATATAACTACTATAATACTGCTCCTATATACAAGAATATAACTACTATAATACTGCCCCTATGTACAAGAATATAACTACTATAATACTGCCCCCTATGTACAAGAATATAACTTCTATAATACTGCTCCTATGTACAAGAATATAACTACTATAATACTGTCCCCTATGTACAAGAATATAACTACTATAATACTGCCCCTATGTACAAGAATATAACTACTATAATACTGCTCCTATGTACAAGAATATAAGTACTATAATACTGCCCCTATGTACAAGAATATAACTACTATAATACTGCCCCCCATGTACAAGAATATAACTTCTATAATACTGCTCCTATGTACAAGAATATAACTACTATAATACTGTCCCCTATGTACAAGAATATAACTACTATAATACTGCCCCTATGTACAAGAATATAACTACTATAATACTGCTCCTATGTACAAGAGTATAATTACTATTATACTGTCCATATGTACAAGAATATAACTACTATAATACTGCACCCTATGTACAAGAATATAACTGCTATAATACTGCTCCTATGTACAAGAATCTAACTACTATAATACCGTCCATATGTACAAGAATATAACTATTATAATACTGCCCCTATGTACAAGAATATAACTACTATAATAGTGCTCCTATGTACAAGAATCTAACTACTATAATACTGCCCCCTATGTACAAGAATATAACTACTATAATACTGTTCCTATGTACAAGAATATAACTACTATAATACTGCCCCCTATGTACAAGAATATAACTACTATAATACTGCTCCTATGTACAAGAATATAACTACTATAATACTGTCCCCTATGTACAAGAATATAACTACTATAATACTGCCACTATGTACAAGAATATAACTACTATAATACTGCCCCTATGTACAAGAATATAACTACTATAATACTGCTCCCTATGTACAAGAATATAACTACTATAATACTGCCCCCTATGTACAAGAATGTAACTACTATAATTCTGCTCCCTATGTACAAGAATATAACTACTATAATACTGCTCCCTATGTACAAGAATATAACTACTATAATACTGCCCCTATGTACAAGAATATAACTACTATAATACTTCCCCTTTGTACAAGAATATAACTACTATAATACTGCCCCTATGTACAGGAATATAACTACTATAGTACTGCCCCTATGTACAAGAATATAACTACTATAATACTGCCCCTATGTACAAGAATATAACTACTATAATACTGCCCCTATGTACAAGAATAAAACTAGTATAATACTGCTCCTATGTACAAGAATATAACTACTATAATACTGCTCCTATGTACAAGAATATAACTACTATAATACTGTCCCTATGTACAAGAATATAACTACTATAATATTGCCCCTTATGTACAAGAATATAACTACTATAATACTGCTGCTATGTACAATAATATAACTACTATAATACTGCCCCCTATGTACAAGAATATAACTACTATAATGCTGCTCCCTATGTACAAGAATATAACTACTATAATACTGCCCCCTATGTACAAGAATATAACTACTATAATACTGCTCCCTATGTACAAGAATATAACTACTATAATACTGCCACTATGTACAAGAATATAACTACTATAAATACTGTCTCCTATGTACAAGAATATAACTACTATAATACTGTCCCTATGTACAAGAATATAACTACTATAATACTGCCCCTATGTACAAGAATATAACTGCTATAATACTGCCCCTATGTACAAGAATATAACTATAATACTGCCCCTATGTACAAGAATATAACTACTATAATACTGTTCCTATGTACAAGAATATAACTACTATAATACTGCTCCTATGTACAAGAATATAACTACTATAATACTGTCCCCTATGTACAAGAATATAACTAGTATAATACTGCTCCTATGTACAAGAATATAACTACTATAATACTACTCCTATGTACAAGAATATAACTACTATAATACTGTCCCTATATACAAGAATATAACTACTATAATACTGTCCCCTATGTACAAGAATATAACTACTATAATACTGTCCCTATGTACAAGAATATAACTACTATAATACTGTCCCTATGTACAAGAATATAACTACTATAATACTGTCCCTATGTACAAGAATATAACTACTATAATACTGCCCCTTATGTACAAGAATATAACTACTATAATACTGCTCCTTTGTACAAGAATATAACTACTATAATACTGCCCCCTATGTACAAGAATATAACTACTATAATACTGCCCCCTATGTACAAGAATATAACTCCTATAATACTGCTCCTATGTACAAGAATATAACTACTATAATACTGCCCCTTATGTACAAGAATATAACTACTATAATACTGCTCCTATGTACAAGAATATAACTACTATAATACTGCTCCTATGTACAAGAATATAACTACTATAATACTGTCCCTATGTACAAGAATATAGCTACTATAATACTGCCCCCTATGTACAAGAATATAACTACTAAAATACTGCTCCTATGTATAAGAATATAACTACTATAATACTGCCCCCTATGTACAAGAATATAACTACTATAATACTGCCCCCTATGTACAAGAGTATAACTACTATAATACTGCTCCTATGTACAAGAATATAACTACTATAATACTGCCCCCTATGTACTAGAATATAACTACTATAATACTGCTCCTATATACAAGAATATAACTACTATAATACTGCTCCTATGTACAAGAATATAACTACTATAATACTGTCCGTATGTACAAGAATATAGCTACTATAATACTGCCCCCTATGTACAAGAATATAACTACTAAAATACTGCTCCTATGTATAAGAATATAACTACTATAATACTGCCCCCTATGTACAAGAATATAACTACTATAATACTGCCCCCTATGTACTAGAATATAACTACTATAATACTGCTCCTATATACAAGAATATAGCTACTATAATACTGCCCCCTATGTACAAGAATATAACTACTAAAATACTGCTCCTATGTATAAGAATATAACTACTAAAATACTGCTCCTATGTATAAGAATATAACTACTATAATACTGCCCCCTATGTACAAGAATATAACTACTATAATACTGCCCCCTATGTACTAGAATATAACTACTATAATACTGCTCCTATATACAAGAATATAACTACTATAATACTGCTCCTATGTACAAGAATATAACTACTATAATACTGTCCCTATGTACAAGAATATAGCTACTATAATACTGCCCCCTATGTACAAGAATATAACTACTAAAATACTGCTCCTATGTATAAGAATATAACTACTATAATACTGCCCCCTATGTACAAGAATATAACTACTATAATACTGCCCCCTATGTACAAGAGTATAACTACTATAATACTGCGCCTATGTACAAGAATATAACTACTATAATACTGCTCCTATGTACAAGAGTATAACTACTATAATACTGCTCCTATGTACAAGAATATAACTACTATAATACTGCCCCCTATGTACTAGAATATAACTACTATAATACTGCTCCTATATACAAGAATATAACTACTATAATACTGCCCCTATATACAAGAATATAACTACTATAATACTGCCCCTATGTACAAGAATATAGCTACTATAATACTGCCCCCTATGTACAAGAATATAACTACTAAAATACTGCTCCTATGTATAAGAATATAACTACTATAATACTGCCCCCTATGTACAAGAATATAACTACTATAATACTGCCCCCTATGTACAAGAGTATAACTACTATAATACTGCTCCTATGTACAAGAATATAACTACTATAATACTGCTCCTATGTACAAGAATATAACTACTATAATACTGTCCCTATGTACAAGAATATAGCTACTATAATACTGCCCCCTATGTACAAGAATATAACTACTAAAATACTGCTCCTATGTATAAGAATATAACTACTATAATACTGCCCCCTATGTACAAGAATATAACTACTATAATACTGCCCCCTATGTACAAGAGTATAACTACTATAATACTGCTCCTATGTACAAGAATATAACTACTATAATACTGCTCCTATGTACAAGAATATAACTACTATAATACTGCCCCCTATGTACAAGAGTATAACTACTATAATACTGCTCCTATGTACAAGAATATAACTACTATAATACTGCCCCCTATGTACTAGAATATAACTACTATAATACTGCTCCTATATACAAGAATATAACTACTATAATACTGCTCCTATGTACAAGAATATAACTACTATAATACTGTCCCTATGTACAAGAATATAGCTACTATAATACTGCCCCCTATGTACAAGAATATAACTACTAAAATACTGCTCCTATGTACAAGAGTATAACTACTATAATACTGCTCCTATGTACAAGAATATAACTACTATAATACTGCTCCTATGTACAAGAATATAACTACTATAATACTGCCCCCTATGTACTAGAATATAACTACTATAATACTGCTCCTATATACAAGAATATAACTACTATAATACTGCTCCTATGTACAAGAATATAACTACTATAATACTGCCCCCTATGTACAAGAGTATAACTACTATAATACTGCTCCTATGTACAAGAATATAACTACTATAATACTGCCCCCTATGTACTAGAATATAACTACTATAATACTGCTCCTATATACAAGAATATAACTACTATAATACTGCCCCCTATGTACAAGAATATAACTACTATAATACTGCCCCCTATGTACTAGAATATAACTACTATAATACTGCTCCTATATACAAGAATATAACTACTATAATACTGCCCCCTATATACAAGAATATAACTACTATAATACTGCTCCTATGTACAAGAATATAACTACTATAATACTGCTCCTATGTACAAGAATATAACTACTATAATACTGCCCCCTATGTACAAGAGTATAACTACTATAATACTGCTCCTATGTACAAGAATATAACTACTATAATACTGCCCCCTATGTACAAGAATATTACTATAATACTGCTCCTATGTACAAGAGTATAACTACTATAATACTGCTCCTATGTACAAGAATATAACTACTATAATACTGCCCCCTATGTACAAGAATATTACTATAATACTGCTCCTATGTACAAGAATATAACTACTATAATACTGCTCCTATATACAAGAATATAACTACTATAATGATCTTTTTATTTAAAACTTACAACCAAATATTACAGAATAATTACATTAAAATCACAAAACAATAAATATTAAAGAAAATAAATACTGTGTTATCACTTACACAATAACATTAGATAACATTGATAAATCCCGCTATATGAATGTTCCTCCAGTTCACATTACCTGGGTTAATCTTTATATCCTTCTTATACACTGACTTGAGACTTTCCAGGATCTTATACCTGACACTATCACAGGACAGGACCTCCTTATTGATGAGCAGGCAGCACCGTGCACACCACAGATGATAGATGGTCTCCACATTTATTACATACAGGGGGCTTCTGTTATACAGTACAGACCAAAAGTTTGGACACACCTTCTCATTTAAAGATTTTTCTGTATTTTCATGACTATGAAAATTGTACATTCACACTGAAGGCATCAAAACTACGAATTAACACATGTGGAATTATATACTTAACAAAAAAGTGTGAAACAACTGAAAATATGTCTTATATTCTAGGTTCTTCACAGTAGCCACCTTTTGCTTTGATGACTGCTTTGCACGTTCTTGGCATTCTCTTGATGAGCTTCCAGAGGTAGTCACCGGAAATGGTCTTCCAACAATCTTGAAGGAGATCCCAGAGATGCTTAGCACTTGTTGGCCCTTTTGCCTTCACTCTGCGGTCCAGCTCATCCTCAAACCATCTCGGGTTCAGGTCTGGTGATTGTGGAGGCCAGGTCATCTGGCGTAGCCCCCCATCACTCTCCATCTTGGTCAAATAGCCCTTACACAGCCTGGAGGTGTGTTTGGGGTCATTGTCCTGCTGAAAAATAAATGATGGTCCAACTAAACGCAAACCGGATGGAATAGCATGCTGCTGCAAGATGCTGTGGTAGCCATGCTGGTTCAGTATGCCTTCAATTTTGAATAAATCCCCAACAGTGTCACCAGCAAAGCCCCCCCACACCATCACACCTCCTCCTCCATGCTTCACGGTGGGAACCAGGCATGTAGAGTCCATCCGTTCACCTTTTCTGCGTCGCACAAAGACACAGTGGTTGGAACCAAAGATCTCAAATTTGGAATCATCAGACCAAAGCACAGATTTCCACTGGTCTAATGTCCATTCCTTGTGTTCTTTAGCCCAAACAAGTCTCTTCTGCTTGCTGCCTGTCCTTAGCAGTGGTTTCCTAGCAGCTATTTTACCATGAAGGCCTGCTGCACAAAGTCTCCTCTTAACAGTTTTTGAAGAGATGTGTCTGCTGCTAGAACTCTGTGTGGCATTGACCTGGTCTCTAATCTGAGCTGCTGTTAACTTGCGATTTCTGAGGCTGGTGACTCGGATAAACTTATCCTCAGAAGCAGAGGTGACTCTTGGTCTTCCTTTCCTGGGGTGGTCCTCATGTGAGCCAGTTTCTTTGTAGCGCTTGATGGTTTTTGCAACTGCACTTGGGGACACTTTCAAGTTTTCCCAATTTTTCCCACTGACTGACCTTCATTTCTTAAAGTAATGATGGCCACTTGTTTTTCTTTACTTAGCTGCTTTTTTCTTGCAATAATACAAACAGTCTATTCAGTAGGACTATCAGCTGTGTATCCACGAGACTTCTGCACAACACAACTGATGGTCCCAACCCCATTTATAAGGCAAGAAATCCCACTTATTAAACCTGACAGGGCACACCTGTGAAGTGAAGACCATTTCTGCTGACTACCTCTTGAAGCTCATCAAGAGAATGCCAAGAGTGTGCAAAGCCGTCATCAAAGCAAAAGGTGGCTACTTTGAAGAACCTAGAATATAAGACATATTTTCAGTTATTTCACACTTTTTTGTTAAGTATATAATTCCACATGTGGTAATTCATAGTTTTGATACCTTCAGTGTGAATGTACAATTTTCATAGTCATGAAAATACAGAAAAATCTTTAAATGAGAAGGTGTGTCCAAACTTTTGGTCTGTACTGTATGCCCTGAGCTCAGGCTGGAAGTCTCCGTACAGCAGCTGACCATACGACTGTCCCACCAGGTGCGGTAACTTTAGGGACAAGGACACACACTCCCATACCTGCATACTGAAGGGACACTCCAGCAGTAGATGTTCCATGGTCTCTTGTATATGGGGGCACTCTAGCAGCAGATGTTCCATGGTCTCCTGTATATGGGGGCACTCTTCTCTAGGACAGGATCTGTCTGATACATTCCTGCACTTTAGGTTGTCTCTGATGTACATCTTACCATGGAGCACCAGCCACGCCACGTCTCTCATATGAGGGGGAACTCTGGGATCTAGCACATTTTTTGCAGCCTGTTTTACATCTAGACTTGGGGCGCCCCTCAGTTGTACATGGACACTAAAGTGAGATGACAGAACGTTCTTATATAGCTCCTTCTTACTCAGCTGCTTGACGTCCTCATACAGGATCCTCCATCTAATAACCTTACTTATTACATGGACACCATACCAAGAAACATTATTCTTTAGTCGTCCTGAGATTCTCTTGATGGAGTCCCCTACAGACCACACGGACACAAACTGCTGGATCTGGCCCTTAAACAAACAAGACCATGGCGTCTTCTCTGAATTCTTACAAAATAAAAAATTCTTCATAAGAAACATAAGATTAAAGAAGAGCTCAGGACAGGGCATGGAGAGACCACCCTCCTTATGGGGGAGATAGACAATGTTTCTCCTGACCACATTCACTCTGTTACCCCACAAGAAGTGAAAAAAGACATTGGTAAGTCTGGGGAGTAACGCATCGGGCACAGGGAACACCACACTGATATAGAGGAAGAGCGGGAGCAGGAAGGTCTTCAGCAGGCGGACCTTCTCCAGATACGTCAGCTTCCAGTGTCTCCAGCTCTGCACCTTCTGCTCACACACCACCAGCTTCTCCTCCCAGTTCACCTTCCCATCATCTACAGCTCCAAACACTACTCCCAAAATCTTTATCTGACCCTGAACTGTTCTGAAGGGCACAGAGAAGACATCACTGTCACCCCCCAACCACAACGCCTCGCTCTTCTCCATGTTCACAGAGGAGTTAGACACATTGGAGAAGGCTGTGATCTCCTGCTGTAGAGCCGCACAGTCATCTCTAGACGACACCACCACCGACACGTCATCCGCATAGGTGCAGAGAAGACATCACTGTCACCCTCCAACCACAACGCCTCGCTCTTCTCCATGGTCACAGAGGAGTTAGCCACATTGGAGAAGGCTGTCATCTTCTGCTGTAGAGCCGCACAGTCATCTCTAGACGACACCACCACCGACACGTCATCCGCATAGGTGCAGAGAAGACATCACTGTCACCCTCCAACCACAACGCCTCGCTCTTCTCCATGGTCACAGAGGAGTTAGACACATTGGAGAAGGCTGTCATCTTCTGCTGTAGAGCCGCACAGTCATCTCTAGAAGACACCACCACCGACACGTCATCCGCATAGGTGCAGAGAAGACATCACTGTCACCCTCCAACCACAACGCCTCGCTCTTCTCCATGGTCACAGAGGAGTTAGCCACATTGGAGAAGGCTGTCATCTTCTGCTGTAGAGCCGCACAGTCATCTCTAGACGACACAACCACCGACACATCATCCGCATAGGTGCAGAACTTTACATCCTCCACTGTACTCTGCAGGCGACACCTCAGCCCTGTGAAACCTCTATGATCCTGCACTTTTCTGAGGAAAGGATCCAGACTAAAGACATACAACAATGGGCTGAGAGGACAGCCCTGCCTCACCCCTGACATGATCCTGAAGGGCTCGGCCAAGTGACCATTAATCAGCGGCAGGCTTACAGCCTCCTTATATAGAACCTGCAGCCACTGCACAAACCACACCGGGAAGCCATAGTGTAACAACACCTGGTACAGGTAGTCATGATGGACTCTATCAAAGGCTTTACTCTGGTCTAAGCCCCCACATTGTGCTGCTTAATGTACGTCACAGCTTCTCTCACCAGCAGCAATGAGTCCCCTATCGTCCGACCCTTCACACCACACGTCTGGTTGGCGATGATCAGCTCACCCGCCACCTCACTCAGCCGATAATACAAGATCTTGGCCAGGATTTTATAGTCAGTGTTTAGCAAAGACAGTGGATGCCAGTTCTTTAGATCTTTTAGATTTCCCTTCTTTGCTAAGAGAACCAGAACAGATCTATACTGGGACTGTAGGATCTTCCCTGCAGAGAGGCAATCATTATAGACCTGCACCAGGTCCGGAGCCAACAAGTCCCTGAACTCTTTGTAAAACTCGCTGGTCAGGCCGTCCAGTCCTGGGCTCTTGTTGGCCTTTAAGGAGTCAATGCTCCTCTTCACCTCATCCTCAGTTATGGGATCGGCCATACTATCTGCCTGCACCAGGTCTAACATTGGTAGGGACACCCCCTTCAGATAGGCTTTAATGTCATCATTATCAATATGAGCCCCTTTATACAGATCACTATAATAATCCCCAATGATCTTGTGGACTTTCTCCTGCTCCACCCCATTCTCATCCAACAAGCCAGTGATCAGCTTCTTACTGACCCTGTTCTTACAGGCAATAAAGGGATCTGGGTTATGGACGCCCCAACTATCAAACTGTCCCTCCGCCTTGAGAGACTTGAGGCGATCGTACTGCAGCTCCCTCATCCGCTGTTTTATATGGCTGACGCTCCGTCCGTCCACCTCATCACCACCATTCATCCTGCTGTATAGCCGGCTGAGGTGCAGTCTCAGGGCTGTGTATCTCATATAATCCATATTACTACGTCTCCTGGCTGCTCGTATAATAAACTGCTTGATGTCACTCTTCATGATCTCCCACCACTCAGCTGTGTCATCACACATACACTGGGTGGTCCTACGTTCATTATAGAATGTGGTGAAGGCCTCTCTGAACCGAGGATCTTGGACCACGGAGCTGTTCACCTTCCAGTACCCCTTTCCACAGACCACAGCTTGGGCCAGATCCAGCGTCACACTCACCATACGATGGTCCGAATACTCCAAGGGCCTGATCCTGTACTGAGAGCATCTCATCTCCCTCTTTATATACACCCGGTCTATCCTACTGGCATTACCACCCTTATGGTAAGTGTACGTCTTACTGGTATGATGAGACCCATAGGGGTCTACTAGGTGGGCCTGCTGGACTATATTATTAAGGAACGTCTCATCATATCTTAGTTGCTTATGACTGCTGGATCTGTCCACATTACAGGACACATTATTAAAGTCCCCACACAATATAAATACTTTAGATGTAAAGCAATATGGTTTCATGTGGTCAAATAGTTCCCTCCGCTCTTTCCTGGTCTGCGGAGCATAAATGTTTATCGCTCTATAATGGATGGAGTCCAATGTAAAGTCCAGCATCAGACAGCGACCTGGACATATCTCCAGGACTCTGTCCACCTGGACATTCATGGTATTAAAGAGGACCCCCACACCGTCATTCCTCTCCAGACCGAAGGACCAGTATGACGGCCCAAGACTCCAGTCTCTCTTAGCAGCATACACATGAGCATTGCTCTTCAGATACGTCTCCTGCAAGAAGAAGACGTCACATCTCTCGTCAGACAAACGCTGGTAAATCGCCTGGCGCCGGCTCGCAGTCCTCACACTGTTCACATTAATGGAGCTTATTCTCAGCCGCATCCTGATCACTTAGACTTTTTGGTCTTCTTCCTCCTTCCACTGCTGTCACCTGTAGTGCCCCATCTCTTTGTGGACACGGGAGGGTCAGGATCCCCCTCATCAGAGACTTTTTCAAGGACACATGAAGGACTTTGCTCCATTTGTGACTCTTCTTCTTGGTCTTCTCCCAGCACATTGTAACGTCCAGGACTTATCGCCAGCACTGGAGGCTCAGAGGTTTTCTGTACTGTTGTGACTTTTCTGGTGGGATCCACAGATGCATTTTTTCTTTAGACGGTCACAAAGCCTTCCTCATCCACACTGGACAGTGCAGGCGGACTAACTGCTTCCACAGATGTACTGGGCTGATGTTTGGATGGTTTGGTGACAGGCTTTCTGGACACCTTAAACCTCTCTTTAACAACTGGCATTTTAGGCCCTACTTTAGTGGCTGATCGAAGCTTAGGTCTTATTATAGTGGCTGATGGCGGTTTAGGTCTTTCTTTAATGGCTGGTGGGCCTTTAGGTGGTTCTTCAGTGGCTGGTGGTCCTAGTAGTGCAGCATCCGTTAGTACCTCAGACTCTGGAGCAGGTTCACTGATACTGTGACTTCTGTCCTCATCCATACCAGCTTCTGGGACATCAGAACCTCTGGTGACATCTTCCTGAATAACTTCTGAGGAGGTCTGGCCATTATATTTATTGTGTTCTGCATGCCGGCAATCCCGGAACGTATGCCCTGGTTCTGAGCACAGATTACAGATGACGGGTCGTGTGCATTTGTCCTTTGTATGACCGGACTGTCCACATAATGAGCAGGTGATACGAGAGCAGTTTATGGCGAGGTGCCGGCCCCCACATCTATGGCACAGACGTGGCTGACCAGGGTAGTAGCATATCCCCCTCTCTGAGCCCAGGTAGAAGGAGTGCGGCAGATGTCTGGTCACACCGCTCTCTTGTATCAGCTGGATTTTCAGTGTATATCCTCCATTCCATATCTGCTCCTCATCATAGATCTTGTCAGGATGACTTCTCACTATGCACTGCCGGTTCAGCCAGTGCTGCAGATCCGCCACCGCCACCACCTCAGACTGGAACAGGACAGTGGCCGTTATCTCCTGCGGCTTAGACAGCTGGATACAATGGAGGTGATCCCAGATCTCATCTTCTCTGGTGTCATTATAGATGTTCCAGAACAAATCCAGATCGCACTGGAGCTTAAAGCTGATGTCATAGATCCTGCTGGATGGGATATGGATCAGAGCGTAGACCTCAGACGCATTGAACTTCATGAAGTCTTTTAGGAGAATTTTCCCAATGTAAATTCTGGTCCTGTGTATTTTATCCTGACTGCGTTTCTCCTCTGAGGCGGGGGGTTCACTGGTCTGGTGACATTAGAGAACAGTCTCCTGAACTGATGGTCAGCAGATGGATCAGTGCCGGAGCTTTCACCAGTCGCAGATGGGTCAGTGCCGGAGCTTTCACCAGCCGCAGATGGGTCAGTGCCGGAGCTTTCACCAGCCGCAGATGGGTCAGTGCTGGAGATCTCTACCGCTGCTGGAGGATTAGTGCTGGAGCTCTCCCTAGCTCCATGATTACTGACACCTGACTGTGTTGCAACAACACCCAGATCTACCACTGATTGCTGCACAGTATTGTCTCCAGTCACTGACATGGAGTGTTGAGAGTCCATTACCCCTGCAGTGTGGTCTCCATCCACTGACACACATGACATAGAGTCCATCACCACTGATTGCTGCACAGTATTATCTCCAGTCACTGACATGGAGGGCTCAGAGTCCATTACCCCTGCAGTGTGGTCTCCATCCGCTGACACACATGACAGAGTCCATCACCACTGATTGCTGCACAGTATTGTCTCCAGTCACTGACATGGGGGGCTCAGAGTCCATTACCGCTGCAGTGTGGTCTCCATCCACTGACATACATGACATAGAGTCCATTACCACTGATTGCTGCACAGTATTGTCTCCAGTCACTGACATGGGGGGCTCAGAGTCCATTACCCCTGCAGTGTGGTCTCCATCCACTGACATACATGACATAGAGTCCATCACCACTGATTGCTGCACAGTATTGTCTCCAGTCACTGACATGGAGGGTTCAGAGTCCATTACCCCTGCAGTGTGGTCTCCATCCGCTGACATACATGACATAGAGTCCATCACCACTGATTGCTGCACAGTATTATCTCCAGTCACTGACATGGAGGGTTCAGAGTCCATTACCCCTGCAGTGTGGTCTCCATCCACTGACATACATGACATAGAGTCCATCACCACTGATTGCTGCACAGTATTGTCTCCAGTCACTGACATGGAGGGTTCAGAGTCCATTACCCCTGCAGTGTGGTCTCCATCCACTGACATACATGACATAGAGTCCATCACCACTGATTGCTGCACAGTATTGTCTCCAGTCACTGACATGGAGGGTTCAGAGTCCATTACCACTGCAGTGTGGTCTCCATCCGCTGACACACATGACATAGAGTCCATCACCACTGATTGCTGCACAGTATTGTCTCCAGTCACTGACATGGGGGGCTCAGAGTCCATTACCCCTGCAGTGTGGTCTCCATCCACTGACACACATGACATAGAGTCCATCACCACTGATTGCTGCACAGTATTATCTCCAGTCACTGACATGGAGGCTCAGAGTCCATTACCACTGCAGTGTGGTCTCCATCCGCTGACACACATGACATAGAGTCCATCACCACTGATTGCTGCACAGTATTATCTCCAGTCACTGACATGGAGGGTTCAGAGTCCATTACCCCTGCAGTGTGATCTCCATCCACTGACACACATGACATAGAGTCCATCACCACTGATTGCTGCACAGTATTATCTCCAGTCACTGACATGGAGGGTTCAGAGTCCATCACCACTGATTGCTGCACAGTATTATCTCCAGTCACTGACATGGAGGGTTCAGAGTCCATTACCCTGCAGTGTGGTCTCCATCCACTGACACACATGACATAGAGTCCATCACCACTGATTGCTGCACAGTATTATCTCCATTCACTGACATGGAGGCTCAGAGTCCATTACCACTGCAGTGTGGTCTCCATCCACTGACACACATGACATAGAGTCCATCACCACTGATTGCTGCACAGTATTATCTCCATTCACTGACATGGAGGCTCAGAGTCCATTACCCTGCAGTGTGGTCTCCATCCACTGACACACATGACATAGAGTCCATCACCACTGATTGCTGCACAGTATTATCTCCATTCACTGACATGGAGGGTTCAGAGTCCATTACCACTGCAGTGTGGTCTCCATCCACTGACACACATGACATAGAGTCCATCACCACTGATGGTTGCACAGTATTATCTCCAGTCACTGACATGGAGGGTTCAGAGTCCATTACCCCTGCAGTGTGGTCTCCATCCACTGACACACATGACATAGAGTCCATCACCACTGATTGCTGCACAGTATTATCTCCATTCACTGACATGGAGGCTCAGAGTCCATTACCACTGCAGTGTGGTCTCCATCCACTGACACACATGACATAGAGTCCATCACCACTGATTGCTGCACAGTATTATCTCCATTCACTGACATGGAGGGTTCAGAGTCCATTACCCCTGCAGTGTGGTCTCCATCCACTGACACACATGACATAGAGTCCATCACCACTGATTGCTGCACAGTATTGTCTCCATTCACTGACATGGGGGGCTCAGAGTCCATTACCCCTGCAGTGTGGTCTCCATCCACTGACACACATGACATAGAGTCCATCACCACTGATTGCTGCACAGTATTATCTCCAGTCACTGACATGGAGGGCTCAGAGTCCATTACCCCTGCAGTGTGGTCTCCATCCGCTGACACACATGACATAGAGTCCATCACCACTGATTGCTGCACAGTATTATCTCCAGTCACTGACATGGAGGGTTCAGAGTCCATTACCCCTGCAGTGTGGTCTCCATCCACTGACACACATGACATAGAGTCCATCACCACTGATTGCTGCACAGTATTATCTCCAGTCACTGACATGGAGGGTTCAGAGTCCATTACCCCTGCAGTGTGGTCTCCATCCACTGACATACATGACATAGAGTCCATCACCACTGATTGCTGCACAGTATTATCTCCAGTCACTGACATGGAGGGTTCAGAGTCCATTACCCTGCAGTGTGGTCTCCATCCACTGACACACATGACATAGAGTCCATCACCACTGATTGCTGCACAGTATTATCTCCAGTCACTGACATGGAGGGTTCAGAGTCCATTACCCCTGCAGTGTGGTCTCCATCCACTGACATACATGACATAGAGTCCATCACCACTGATTGCTGCACAGTATTATCTCCAGTCACTGACATGGGGGGCTCAGAGTCCATTACCCTGCAGTGTGGTCTCCATCCACTGACACACATGACATAGAGTCCATCACCACTGATTGCTGCACAGTATTATCTCCAGTCACTGACATGGAGGGTTCAGAGTCCATTACCCCTGCAGTGTGGTCTCCATCCACTGACACACATGACATAGAGTCCATCACCACTGATTGCTGCACAGTATTATCTCCAGTCACTGACATGGAGGGTTCAGAGTCCATTACCCCTGCAGTGTGGTCTCCATCCACTGACACACATGACATAGAGTCCATCACCACTGATTGCTGCACAGTATTATCTCCAGTCACTGACATGGAGGGTTCAGAGTCCATTACCCCTGCAGTGTGGTCTCCATCCACTGACACACATGACATAGAGTCCATCACCACTGATTGCTGCACAGTATTATCTCCAGTCACTGACATGGAGGGTTCAGAGTCCATTACCCCTGCAGTGTGGTCTCCATCCACTGACACACATGACATAGAGTCCATCACCACTGATTGCTGCACAGTATTATCTCCAGTCACTGACATGGAGGGTTCAGAGTCCATTACCCCTGCAGTGTGGTCTCCATCCACTGACATACATGACATAGAGTCCATCACCACTGATGGTTGCACAGTATTATCTCCAGTCACTGACATGGAGGGCTCAGAGTCCATTACCCTGCAGTGTGGTCTCCATCCACTGACACACATGACATAGAGTCCATCACCACTGATTGCTGCACAGTATTATCTCCAGTCACTGACATGGGGGGCTCAGAGTCCATTACCCTGCAGTGTGGTCTCCATCCACTGACACACATGACATAGAGTCCATCACCACTGATTGCTGCACAGTATTATCTCCAGTCACTGACATGGAGGGTTCAGAGTCCATTACCCCTGCAGTGTGGTCTCCATCCACTGACACACATGACATAGAGTCCATCACCACTGATTGCTGCACAGTATTATCTCCAGTCACTGACATGGAGGGTTCAGAGTCCATTACCCCTGCAGTGTGGTCTCCATCCACTGACACACATGACATAGAGTCCATCACCACTGATTGCTGCACAGTATTATCTCCATTCACTGACATGGAGGGTTGAGAGTCCATTACCCCTGCAGTGTGGTCTCCATCCACTGACATACATGACATAGAGTCCATCACCACTGATGGTTGCACAGTATTATCTCCAGTCACTGACATGGGGGGCTCAGAGTCCATTACCCCTGCAGTGTGGTCTCCATCCACTGACATACATGACATAGAGTCCATCACCACTGATTGCTGCACAGTATTGTCTCCAGTCACTGACATGGAGGGTTCAGAGTCCATTACCCCTGCAGTGTGGTCTCCATCCACTGACACACATGACATAGAGTCCATCACCACTGATTGCTGCACAGTATTATCTCCAGTCACTGACATGGAGGGTTCAGAGTCCATTACCATTGCAGTGTGGTCTCCATCCACTGACATACATGACATAGAGTCCATCACCACTGATGGTTGCACAGTATTATCTCCAGTCACTGACATGGGGGGCTCAGAGTCCATTACCCCTGCAGTGTGGTCTCCATCCACTGACACACATGACATAGAGTCCATCACCACTGATTGCTGCACAGTATTATCTCCAGTCACTGACATGGGGGGCTCAGAGTCCATTACCCCTGCAGTGTGGTCTCCATCCACTGACACACATGACATAGAGTCCATCACCACTGATTGCTGCACAGTATTATCTCCAGTCACTGACATGGAGGGTTCAGAGTCCATTACCCTGCAGTGTGGTCTCCATCCACTGACACACATGACATAGAGTCCATCACCACTGATTGCTGCACAGTATTATCTCCAGTCACTGACATGGAGGGCTCAGAGTCCATTACCTCTGCAGTGTGGTCTCCATCCACTGACACACATGACATAGAGTCCATTACCACTGATTGCTGCACAGTATTATCTCCAGTCACTGACATGGAGGGCTCAGAGTCCATTACCCCTGCAGTGTGGTCTCCATCCACTGACACACATGACATAGAGTCCATCACCACTGATTGCTGCACAGTATTGTCTCCAGTCACTGACATGGAGGGTTCAGAGTCCATTACCCCTGCAGTGTGGTCTCCATCCACTGACACACATGACATAGAGTCCATCACCACTGATTGCTGTACAGTATTGTCTCCAGTCACTGACATGGAGGGTTCAGAGTCCATTACCCCTGCAGTGTGGTCTCCATCCGCTGACACACATGACATAGAGTCCATTACCACTGATTGCTGCACAGTATTATCTCCAGTCACTGACATGGAGGGCTCAGAGTCCATTACCCCTGCAGTGTGGTCTCCATCCACTGACACACATGACATAGAGTCCATCACCACTGATTGCTGCACAGTATTGTCTCCATTCACTGACATGGAGGGCTCAGAGTCCATTACCCCTGCAGTGTGGTCTCCATCCGCTGACACACATGACATAGAGTCCATCACCACTGATTGCTGCACAGTATTATCTCCAGTCACTGACATGGAGGGCTCAGAGTCCATTACCTCTGCAGTGTGGTCTCCATCCACTGACACACATGACATAGAGTCCATCACCACTGATTGCTGCACAGTATTATCTCCAGTCACTGACATGGAGGGTTCAGAGTCCATTACCACTGCAGTGTGGTCTCCATCCACTGACACACATGACATAGAGTCCATCACCACTGATTGCTGCACAGTATTGTCTCCATTCACTGACATGGAGGGCTCAGAGTCCATTACCCCTGCAGTGTGGTCTCCATCCGCTGACACACATGACATAGAGTCCATCACCACTGATTGCTGCACAGTATTATCTCCAGTCACTGACATGGGGGGCTCAGAGTCCATTACCCCTGCAGTGTGGTCTCCATCCGCTGACACACATGACATAGAGTCCATTACCACTGATTGCTGCACAGTATTATCTCCAGTCACTGACATGGAGGGCTCAGAGTCCATTACCCCTGCAGTGTGGTCTCCATCCACTGACACACATGACATAGAGTCCATCACCACTGATTGCTGCACAGTATTGTCTCCATTCACTGACATGGAGGGCTCAGAGTCCATTACCACTGCAGTGTGGTCTCCATCCACTGACACACATGACATAGAGTCCATCACCACTGATTGCTGCACAGTATTATCTCCAGTCACTGACATGGAGGGTTCAGAGTCCATTACCCCTGCAGTGTGGTCTCCATCCACTGACACACATGACATAGAGTCCATCACCACTGATTGCTGCACAGTATTATCTCCATTCACTGACATGGAGGGTTCAGAGTCCATTACCTCTGCAGTGTGGTCTCCATCCACTGACATACATGACATAGAGTCCATCACCACTGATTGCTGCACAGTATTGTCTCCAGTCACTGACATGGAGGGTTCAGAGTCCATTACCCCTGCAGTGTGGTCTCCATCCACTGACACACATGACATAGAGTCCATCACCACTGATTGCTGCACAGTATTATCTCCAGTCACTGACATGGAGGGTTCAGAGTCCATTACCACTGCAGTGTGGTCTCCATCCACTGACACACATGACATAGAGTCCATCACCACTGATTGCTGCACAGTATTATCTCCAGTCACTGACATGGAGGGTTCAGAGTCCATTACCACTGCAGTGTGGTCTCCATCCACTGACACACATGACATAGAGTCCATCACCACTGATTGCTGCACAGTATTGTCTCCATTCACTGACATGGAGGGCTCAGAGTCCATTACCCCTGCAGTGTGGTCTCCATCCACTGACACACATGACATAGAGTCCATCACCACTGATTGCTGCACAGTATTATCTCCATTCACTGACATGGAGGGTTCAGAGTCCATTACCTCTGCAGTGTGGTCTCCATCCACTGACATACATGACATAGAGTCCATCACCACTGATTGCTGCACAGTATTGTCTCCAGTCACTGACATGGAGGGTTCAGAGTCCATTACCCCTGCAGTGTGGTCTCCATCCACTGACACACATGACATAGAGTCCATCACCACTGATTGCTGCACAGTATTATCTCCAGTCACTGACATGGAGGGTTCAGAGTCCATTACCCCTGCAGTGTGGTCTCCATCCACTGACATACATGACATAGAGTCCATCACCACTGATTGCTGCACAGTATTATCTCCAGTCACTGACATGGAGGGCTCAGAGTCCATTACCCTGCAGTGTGGTCTCCATCCACTGACACACATGACATAGAGTCCATCACCACTGATTGCTGCACAGTATTATCTCCAGTCACTGACATGGAGGGTTCAGAGTCCATTACCTCTGCAGTGTGGTCTCCATCCACTGACATACATGACATAGAGTCCATCACCACTGATTGCTGCACAGTATTGTCTCCAGTCACTGACATGGAGGGCTCAGAGTCCATTACCCCTGCAGTGTGGTCTCCATCCACTGACACACATGACATAGAGTCCATCACCACTGATTGCTGCACAGTATTGTCTCCAGTCACTGACATGGAGGGCTCAGAGTCCATTACCCCTGCAGTGTGGTCTCCATCCACTGACACACATGACATAGAGTCCATCACCACTGATTGCTGCACAGTATTGTCTCCAGTCACTGACATGGGGGGCTCAGAGTCCATTACCCCTGCAGTGTGGTCTCCATCCACTGACATACATGACATAGAGTCCATCACCACTGATTGCTGCACAGTATTATCTCCAGTCACTGACATGGGGGGCTCAGAGTCCATTACCCCTGCAGTGTGGTCTCCATCCACTGACACACATGACATAGAGTCCATTACCACTGATTGCTGCACAGTATTATCTCCAGTCACTGACATGGAGGGCTCAGAGTCCATTACCCCTGCAGTGTGGTCTCCATCCACTGACACACATGACATAGAGTCCATTACCACTGATTGCTGCACAGTATTATCTCCAGTCACTGACATGGAGGGCTCAGAGTCCATTACCCCTGCAGTGTGGTCTCCATCCACTGACACACATGACATAGAGTCCATTACCACTGATTGCTGCACAGTATTATCTCCAGTCACTGACATGGAGGGCTCAGAGTCCATTACCTCTGCAGTGTGGTCTCCATCCACTGACATACATGACATAGAGTCCATCACCACTGATTGCTGCACAGTATTATCTCCAGTCACTGACATGGAGGGTTCAGAGTCCATTACCTCTGCAGTGTGGTCTCCATCCACTGACACACATGACATAGAGTCCATCACCACTGATTGCTGCACAGTATTATCTCCAGTCACTGACATGGGGGGCTCAGAGTCCATTACCCCTGCAGTGTGGTCTCCATCCACTGACACACATGACATAGAGTCCATCACCACTGATTGCTGCACAGTATTATCTCCAGTCACTGACATGGAGGGTTCAGAGTCCATTACCCCTGCAGTGTGGTCTCCATCCACTGACACACATGACAGAGTCCATCACCACTGATTGCTGCACAGTATTATCTCCAGTCACTGACATGGAGGGTTCAGAGTCCATTACCCCTGCAGTGTGGTCTCCATCCACTGACACACATGACATAGAGTCCATCACCACTGATTGCTGCACAGTATTATCTCCAGTCACTGACATGGGGGGCTCAGAGTCCATTACCCCTGCAGTGTGGTCTCCATCCACTGACATACATGACATAGAGTCCATCACCACTGATTGCTGCACAGTATTATCTCCAGTCACTGACATGGAGGGTTCAGAGTCCATTACCCCTGCAGTGTGGTCTCCATCCACTGACACACATGACATAGAGTCCATTACCACTGATTGCTGCACAGTATTATCTCCAGTCACTGACATGGAGGGCTCAGAGTCCATTACCCCTGCAGTGTGGTCTCCATCCACTGACACACATGACATAGAGTCCATTACCACTGATTGCTGCACAGTATTATCTCCAGTCACTGACATGGGGGGCTCAGAGTCCATTACCACTGCAGTGTGGTCTCCATCCACTGACACACATGACATAGAGTCCATCACCACTGATTGCTGCACAGTATTGTCTCCAGTCACTGACATGGAGGCTCAGAGTCCATTACCCCTGCAGTGTGGTCTCCATCCACTGACATACATGACATAGAGTCCATCACCACTGATTGCTGCACAGTATTATCTCCAGTCACTGACATGGAGGGTTCAGAGTCCATTACCCCTGCAGTGTGGTCTCCATCCACTGACACACATGACATAGAGTCCATCACCACTGATTGCTGCACAGTATTGTCTCCAGTCACTGACATGGAGGGTTCAGAGTCCATTACCCCTGCAGTGTGGTCTCCATCCACTGACACACATGACATAGAGTCCATCACCACTGATTGCTGCACAGTATTATCTCCAGTCACTGACATGGGGGGCTCAGAGTCCATTACCCTGCAGTGTGGTCTCCATCCACTGACATACATGACATAGAGTCCATCACCACTGATTGCTGCACAGTATTATCTCCAGTCACTGACATGGAGGGTTCAGAGTCCATTACCCCTGCAGTGTGGTCTCCATCCACTGACACACATGACATAGAGTCCATCACCACTGATTGCTGCACAGTATTATCTCCAGTCACTGACATGGGGGGCTCAGAGTCCATTACCCTGCAGTGTGGTCTCCATCCACTGACATACATGACATAGAGTCCATCACCACTGATTGCTGCACAGTATTATCTCCAGTCACTGACATGGAGGGTTCAGAGTCCATTACCCCTGCAGTGTGGTCTCCATCCACTGACACACATGACATAGAGTCCATCACCACTGATTGCTGCACAGTATTATCTCCAGTCACTGACATGGGGGGCTCAGAGTCCATTACCCTGCAGTGTGGTCTCCATCCACTGACATACATGACATAGAGTCCATCACCACTGATTGCTGCACAGTATTATCTCCAGTCACTGACATGGAGGGTTCAGAGTCCATTACCCCTGCAGTGTGGTCTCCATCCACTGACATACATGACATAGAGTCCATCACCACTGATTGCTGCACAGTATTATCTCCAGTCACTGACATGGGGGGCTCAGAGTCCATTACCACTGCAGTGTGGTCTCCATCCGCTGACATACATGACATAGAGTCCATCACCACTGATTGCTGCACAGTATTGTCTCCAGTCACTGACATGGAGGCTCAGAGTCCATTACCCCTGCAGTGTGGTCTCCATCCACTGACACACATGACATAGAGTCCATCACCACTGATTGCTGCACAGTATTATCTCCAGTCACTGACATGGGGGGCTCAGAGTCCATTACCCCTGCAGTGTGGTCTCCATCCACTGACATACATGACATAGAGTCCATCACCACTGATTGCTGCACAGTATTGTCTCCAGTCACTGACATGGGGGGCTCAGAGTCCATTACCCCTGCAGTGTGGTCTCCATCCACTGACATACATGACATAGAGTCCATCACCACTGATTGCTGCACAGTATTATCTCCAGTCACTGACATGGGGGGCTCAGAGTCCATTACCCCTGCAGTGTGGTCTCCATCCACTGACACACATGACATAGAGTCCATTACCACTGATTGCTGCACAGTATTATCTCCAGTCACTGACATGGAGGGTTCAGAGTCCATTACCCCTGCAGTGGGGTCTTCATCCACTGACACACATGACATAGAGTCCATCACCACTGATTGCTGCACAGTATTGTCTCCAGTCACTGACATGGAGGGCTCAGAGTCCATTACCCCTGCAGTGTGGTCTCCATCCACTGACACACATGACATAGAGTCCATCACCACTGATTGCTGCACAGTATTATCTCCATTCACTGACATGGAGGGTTCAGAGTCCATTACCCCTGCAGTGTGGTCTCCATCCACTGACATACATGACATAGAGTCCATCACCACTGATTGCTGCACAGTATTGTCTCCAGTCACTGACATGGAGGGTTCAGAGTCCATTACCCCTGCAGTGTGGTCTCCATCCACTGACACACATGACATAGAGTCCATCACCACTGATTGCTGCACAGTATTATCTCCAGTCACTGACATGGAGGGCTCAGAGTCCATTACCCCTGCAGTGTGGTCTCCATCCACTGACACACATGACATAGAGTCCATCACCACTGATTGCTGCACAGTATTATCTCCAGTCACTGACATGGAGGGTTCAGAGTCCATTACCCCTGCAGTGTGGTCTCCATCCACTGACACACATGACATAGAGTCCATCACCACTGATTGCTGCACAGTATTATCTCCATTCACTGACATGGAGGGTTCAGAGTCCATTACCCCTGCAGTGTGGTCTCCATCCACTGACATACATGACATAGAGTCCATCACCACTGATTACTGCACAGTATTATCTCCAGTCACTGACATGGAGGGTTCAGAGTCCATTACCCCTGCAGTGTGGTCTCCATCCACTGACACACATGACATAGAGTCCATCACCACTGATTGCTGCACAGTATTGTCTCCAGTCACTGACATGGAGGGTTCAGAGTCCATTACCCCTGCAGTGTGGTCTCCATCCACTGACATACATGACATAGAGTCCATCACCACTGATTGCTGCACAGTATTGTCTCCAGTCACTGACATGGAGGGCTCAGAGTCCATTACCACTGCAGTGTGGTCTCCATCCACTGACATACATGACATAGAGTCCATCACCACTGATTGCTGCACAGTATTATCTCCAGTCACTGACATGGAGGGTTCAGAGTCCATTACCCCTGCAGTGTGGTCTCCATCCACTGACACACATGACATAGAGTCCATCACCACTGATTGCTGCACAGTATTATCTCCAGTCACTGACATGGAGGGTTCAGAGTCCATTACCACTGCAGTGTGGTCTCCATCCACTGACACACATGACATAGAGTCCATCACCACTGATTGCTGCACAGTATTATCTCCAGTCACTGACATGGAGGGCTCAGAGTCCATTACCCCTGCAGTGTGATCTCCATCCACTGACACACATGACATAGAGTCCATCACCACTGATTGCTGCACAGTATTATCTCCAGTCACTGACATGGGGGGCTCAGAGTCCATTACCACTGCAGTGTGGTCTCCATCCGCTGACATACATGACATAGAGTCCATCACCACTGATTGCTGCACAGTATTGTCTCCAGTCACTGACATGGAGGGCTTAGAGTCCATTACCACTGCAGTGTGGTCTCCATCCACTGACATACATGACATAGAGTCCATCACCACTGATTGCTGCACAGTATTATCTCCAGTCACTGACATGGGGGGCTCAGAGTCCATTACCACTGCAGTGTGGTCTCCATCCGCTGACATACATGACATAGAGTCCATCACCACTGATTGCTGCACAGTATTATCTCCAGTCACTGACATGGAGGGCTCAGAGTCCATTACCCCTGCAGTGTGGTCTCCATCCACTGACATACATGACATAGAGTCCATCACCACTGATTGCTGCACAGTATTATCTCCAGTCACTGACATGGGGGGCTCAGAGTCCATTACCCCTGCAGTGTGGTCTCCATCCGCTGACATACATGACATAGAGTCCATCACCACTGATTGCTGCACAGTATTGTCTCCAGTCACTGACATGGGGGGTTCAGAGTCCATTACCCCTGCAGTGTGGTCTCCATCCACTGACACACATGACATAGAGTCCATCACCACTGATTGCTGCACAGTATTGTCTCCAGTCACTGACATGGAGGGTTCAGAGTCCATTACCCCTGCAGTGTGGTCTCCATCCACTGACACACATGACATAGAGTCCATCACCACTGATTGCTGCACAGTATTATCTCCATTCACTGACATGGAGGGTTCAGAGTCCATTACCCCTGCAGTGTGGTCTCCATCCACTGACACACATGACATAGAGTCCATCACCACTGATTGCTGCACAGTATTATCTCCATTCACTGACATGGAGGGTTCAGAGTCCATTACCCCTGCAGTGTGGTCTCCATCCACTGACACACATGACATAGAGTCCATCACCACTGATTGCTGCACAGTATTGTCTCCAGTCACTGACATGGGGGGTTCAGAGTCCATTACCCCTGCAGTGTGGTCTCCATCCACTGACACACATGACATAGAGTCCATCACCACTGATTGCTGCACAGTATTGTCTCCAGTCACTGACATGGAGGGCTCAGAGTCCATTACCCCTGCAGTGTGGTCTCCATCCACTGACACACATGACATAGAGTCCATCACCACTGATTGCTGCACAGTATTATCTCCAGTCACTGACATGGAGGGCTCAGAGTCCATTACCCCTGCAGTGTGGTCTCCATCCACTGACACACATGACATAGAGTCCATCACCACTGATTGCTGCACAGTATTGTCTCCAGTCACTGACATGGAGGGCTCAGAGTCCATTACCCTGCAGTGTGGTCTCCATCCACTGACACACATGACATAGAGTCCATCACCACTGATTGCTGCACAGTATTATCTCCAGTCACTGACATGGAGGGTTCAGAGTCCATTACCCCTGCAGTGTGGTCTCCATCCACTGACACACATGACATAGAGTCCATCACCACTGATTGCTGCACAGTATTGTCTCCATTCACTGACATGGAGGGTTCAGAGTCCATTACCCCTGCAGTGGGGTCTCCATCCACTGACACACATGACATAGAGTCCATCACCACTGATTGCTGCACAGTATTGTCTCCAGTCACTGACATGGAGGGTTCAGAGTCCATTACCCCTGCAGTGTGGTCTCCATCCACTGACATACATGACATAGAGTCCATCACCACTGATTGCTGCACAGTATTATCTCCAGTCACTGACATGGAGGGCTCAGAGTCCATTACCCCTGCAGTGTGGTCTCCATCCACTGACACACATGACATAGAGTCCATCACCACTGATTGCTGCACAGTATTATCTCCAGTCACTGACATGGAGGCTCAGAGTCCATTACCCCTGCAGTGTGGTCTCCATCCACTGACATACATGACATAGAGTCCATCACCACTGATTGCTGCACAGTATTGTCTCCAGTCACTGACATGGAGGGTTCAGAGTCCATTATAATATTTGTATTATCTGCTATAGACAGACATTCACTAGCACCAGTGAGCGGGGTCTCACTCACAGCGCTGAGGGGGGTCTCACTCACAGTATCAGTACAGGGTGCACTTTCTTTCTCACTCTCAGCAGCTGAGCTCACTTCATTGCTGCATAGAGAGGTCACTGCAGTTAACCCCTCGTTTGCTGGCACACTTTCCTCTGCAGCACTTTCTGGTGTCTCGGACCCCTCACATTGTGCCCCTGATATCAGCGCTGCACTTCTCACTGGGCTTCCTTGCTCCACAATGCTGTACACAGTTTTATATTTAATGTCCTTATTCCCTATGAAGCGTTTTCTGCTCACAGTCTGGGCTCTGGATCCTTCTTTTTCTCTTTAGCCCAAGTCTCCTTTCTGGGCGCAGAGATTAAACCTTTCTCCAGTTTTTCTTTCCTGATCAGCAGCTCTCGGCTGCAATCATCCAGGCACTCGCACTTCATCAGCTTTACCTTAGGATCAGTCTCTTTCTTAATTTCTTCTTTTAGTTTGCTGATATGCAATTCCAGTTTAACCCCTTAAGCCCCGCGGGTGGTTTGCACGTTAATGACCAGGCCAATTTTTACAATTCTGACCACTGTCACTTTATGATGTAATAACTCTGGAGCTTCAACGGATCCCCCTGATTCTGAGATGTTTTTTCGCAACATATTGTACTTCATGATTGTGGAAAAATTTCTTCGATATCACTTGCGTTTATTTGTGAAAAAAACGGAAATTTGGTGAAAATTTTGAAAATTTTGCAATTTTCAAAATTTGAATTTTTAAGCCCTGAAATCAGAGCGATATGTCACACAAAAGAGTTAATAAATAACATTTCCCACATGTCTACTTTACATCAGCACAATTTTGGAACCAAAATTTTTTTTTGTTAGGGAGCTATAAGGGTTAAAAGTTGACCAGCGATTTCTCATTTTTCCAACAAAATTTATAAAACCATTTTTTTAGGGACCACATCACATTTGAAGTCACTTTGAGAGGTCTTTATGACAGAAAATACCCAAAAGTGACACCATTCTAATAACTGCACCCCTCAAGGTGCTCAAAACCACATTCAAGAACTTTATTAACCCTTCAGGTGCTTCACAGGAATTTTTTGAATGTGGAAGAAAAAAATGAACATTTAACTTTTTTCACAAAAATGTTACTTTAGACCCAAATTTTTTATTTTCACAGGGGTAACAAGAAAAAATGGACCCCAAAATTTGTTGTGCAATTTCCCCTGGGCACGCAGATACCCAATATTTGGGGAAGAAACACTGTTTGGGCACACGGCAGGGCTCGGAAGGGAAGAAGTGCCATTTGACTTTTTGATTGTAAAATTTGCTTGAATAATTAGCGGACGCCATGTTGTGTTTGGAGAGCCCATGTGTGCCCAAACTTTGCAGCTGCCCCACAAGTGACCCCATTTTGGAAACTAGACCCCCCAAGGCACCTTTATAGATGCATAGTGAGCACTTGGAACCCCCAGGTGCTTCACAAATTGATTCGTAAAAATGAAAAAGTGAAAAAAAAAAACACTTTTTCATTTTTACGAATCAATTTGTGAAGCACCTGAGGGTTCCAAGTGCTCACTATGCATCTAGATAGGTGCCTTGGGGGGTCTAGTTTCCAAAATGGGGTCACTTGTGGGGGAGCTCCAAAGTTTGGGCACACAGGGGCCCTAGCACAACCCTAGCACAACCCTAACCCTAGCACAACCCTAACCCTAGCACAACCCTAGCCCAACCCTAGCCCCAGCACAACCCTAGCCCCAGCACAACCCTAACCCTAGCACAACCCTAACCCTAGCACAACCCTAACCCTAGCACAACCCTAGCCCAACCCTAGCCCCAGCACAACCCTAGCCCCAGCACAACCCTAGCCCCAGCACAACCCTAACCCTAGCACAACCCTAACCCCAGCACAACCCTAGCCCCAGCACAACCCTAGCCCCAGCACAACCCTAACCCTAGCACAACCCTAGCCCCAGCACAACCCTAGCCCCAGCACAACCCTAGCCCCAGCACAACCCTAGCCCCAGCACAACCCTAGCCCCAGCACAACCCTAGCCCCAAACCCAGCCCTAACCCTAGCCCAATCCTAACCCAAGAGTTTATTTTTGACGCCGTTCCTTGTGCGGTATAAGTGATTAGACGACTTTATTCTTCGGGTCGGTGTGATTACAGCAATGCCAGAATCATATGGGGTTTTTATGACTGACAGCTGTCACACACTAAAAGACGCATTTTTTGTAAAATCTAGTTTTTGCATCGCCATATTTTGAGAGCTATAATTTTTCCAGATTTTGGCAGACAGTCATGTGACGGCTCGTTTTTTGCGGGATGACTTGACGTTGTTATTGGTGCCATTTTCAGGCACGTGACATTTTTTGATCGCTTTCTATTCCGATTTTTGGGAGGCAGAATAAACAAAAACCAACAATTCAGGAATTTTTTTTTTTTTTTTTTATTCTGTTCCGCGTGTGGTAAAATTGATGAGGTAGCTTTATTCTTCGGGTCAGTACGTTTACAGCGGTACCACATTTGTATCATTTTTCTATGTTTTGGCGCTTATACACAATAAAAGCTATTTTATAGAAAAAAATATTTTTTAGCATCGCTTTATTCTGAGAGCTATAACTTTTTTATTTTTCGGCTGATGGAGCTGTATGGCAGCTTGTTTTTTGCGGGACGAGATGACGTTTTCAGCGGTATCATTTTTATTTATATTCGTCTTTTTGATCGCGTGTTATTCCACTTTTTGTTTGGCGGTATGGTGATAAAGCATTGTTTTTTGCTTCGTTTTTTTTTTTTTTACCGTGTTCACTGAAGGGGTTAACTAGTGGGACAGTTTTATAGGTCAGGTTGTTCCGGACGCGGCGATACCAAATATGTGTACTTTTATTGTTTTTTTTTTTTTTTTTTTTTTATAATAATATTTATTGATGGGTACATTATATTTTTATTTTTGGTGTATTATTTTTTTTATTTTTTTATAATAATTTTGCACTTTTTTTTTTTTCACTTTCACACAGTTTATACACTTTATTACTTTGTCCCACTCTGGGACTTTCACTTTTTTTTTTCTGATCGCCTGCATGGCACAGGAATGCAGCACCATCCCTATGCCATGAAGGCTGTCAGCGGTGCACAGTGTGAAGATTGCTTGGAGATGCACTGCGCATGTCCAAGCAATCTTCCTGCTCTCTGGTGACCCGGATGTTGTCATGACGACATCGGGTCGTCATGGCAACACCCGGGAAGCCTTTGCAGACTGCGCTGGAAGCCGGAAGAGGAGATGAGTATCGCCGATCACCTCCCCTTGCCCCCGCAATGCCGCGATCGATTTCGATCGACTTCGATCGCAGCATAGCGGTGGTTAATGTGCTGGGAGCGGTGCACGTACTAATACGGGTCTGGGTCTTAAGTCCCAGAGCACAGACGCGTATTAGTACGTCAGATGTTATTAAGGGGTTAAATATACTTTGCCTTGTAACTTTAGCATTCAATCTTCCAACATAACAAGCAGATTGAGAAGACTCACCAGCCACCATCTCCAGCTTTCCATTACCATCAGGTGCAGGCTGCAGGCCGGACTCCAGACCAGGGGCTTTCCCTGGATCATCAGCCCAGCTCCCCTCCCCTCCACCTGGGTCAGAAGCCTCCGCCCTGCTGAGAGCTCTCAAGCACACGTCTATCCTCTCCTATGGACAAGAATAGAACTACTATAATACTGCCCCTATGTACAAGAATATAACTACTATAATAATGCTCCCTATGTACAAGAATATAACTACTATAATACTGCTCCTATATACAAGAATATAACTACTATAATACTGCCCCTATGTACAAGAATATAACTACTATAATACTGCCCCCTATGTACAAGAATATAACTACTATAATACTGCCCCTATGTACAAGAATACAACTACTATAATACTGCTTCTATGTATAAGAATATAACTACTATAATACTGCTCCCTATGTACAAGAATACACCTACTATAATACTGCCCCTATGTACAAGAATATAACTACTATACTACTGCCCCCTATGTACAAGAATATAACTACTATAATACTGCACCCTATGTACAAGAATATAACTACTATAATACTGCTCCTATGTACAAGAATATAACTACTATAATACTGCCCCTATGTACAAGAATATAACTACTATAATACTGCCCCTATGTACAAGAATATAACTACTATAATACTGCCCCTATGTACAAGAATATAACTACTATAATACTGCTCCTATGTACAAGAATATAACTACTATAATACTGCCCTCTATGTACAAGAATATAACTACTATACTACTGCCCCCTATGTACAAGAATATAACTACTATAATACTGCTCCCTATGTACAAGAATATACCTACTATAATACTGCCCCTATGTACAAGAATATAACTACTATAATACTGCCCCTATGTACAAGAATAAAACTACTATAATACTGCACCCTATGTACAAGAATATAACTACTATAATACTGCTCCTATGTACAAGAATATAACTACTATAATACTGCCCCTATGTACAAGAATATAACTACTATAATACTGCCCCTATGTACAAGAATATAACTACTATAATACTGCCCCTATGTACAAGAATATAACTACTATAATACTGCTCCTATGTACAAGAATATAACTACTATAATACTGCCCTCTATGTACAAGAATATAACTACTATACTACTGCCCCCTATGTACAAGAATATAACTACTATAATACTGCTCCCTATGTACAAGAATATACCTACTATAATACTGCCCCTATGTACAAGAATATAACTACTATAATACTGCCCCTATGTACAAGAATATAACTACTATAATACTGCACCCTATGTACAAGAATATAACTACTATAATACTGCTCCTATGTACAAGAATATAACTACTATAATACTGCCCCTATGTACAAGAATATAACTACTATAATACAGCTCCTATGCACAAGAATATAACTACTATAATACTGCCCCTATGTACAAGAATATAACTACTATAATACTGCCCCCTATGTACAAGAATATAACTACTATAATACTGCCCCTATGTACAAGAATACAACTACTATAATACTGCTCCTATGTATAAGAATATAACTACTATAATACTGCTCCCTATGTACAAGAATATACCTACTATAATACTGCCCCTATGTACAAGAATATAACTACTATACTACTGCCCCCTATGTACAAGAATATAACTACTATAATACTGCTCCCTATGTACAAGAATATATCTACTATAATACTGCCCCTATGTACAAGAATATAACTACTATAATACTGCCCCTATGTACAAGAATATAACTACTATAATACTGCACCCTATGTACAAGAATATAACTACTATAATACTGCCCCTATGTACAAGAATATAACTACTATAATACTGCCCCCTATATACAAGAATATAACTACTATAATACTGCCCCCTATGTACAAGAATATAACTGCTATAATACTGCCCCTATGTACAAGAATATAACTACTATAATACTGCCCCCTATGTACAAGAATATATCTACTATAATACTGCTCCTATGTACAAGAATATAACTACTATAATACTGCCCCCTATGTACAAGAATATAACTACTATAATACTGTCCCCTATGTACAAGAATATAACTACTATAATACTGCCCCCTATGTACAAGAATATAACTACTATAATACTGCTCCTATGTACAAGAATATAACTACTATAATACTGTCCCTATGTACAAGAATATAACTACTATAATACTGCCCCTATGTACAAGAATATAACTACTATAATACTGTCCCTATGTACAAGAATATAACTACTATAATACTGCCCCTATATACAAGAATATAACTACTATAATACTGCCCCCTATGTACAAGAATATAACTACTATAATACTGCTCCTATGTACAAGAATATAACTACTATAATTCTGCTCCCTATGTACAAGAATATAACTACTATAATACTGCTCCCTATGTACAAGAATATAACTACTATAATACTGCCCCTTTGTACAAGAATATAACTACTATAATACTGCCCCTATGTACAAGAATATAACTACTATAATACTGCCACTATGTACAAAAATATAACTACTATAATACTGCCCCTATGTACAAGAATATAACTACTATAATACTGCTCCTATGTACCGGAATATAACTACTATAATACTGCCCCTATGTACAAGAATATAACTACTATAATACTGCTCCTATGTACAAGAATATAACTACTATAATTCTGCTCCCTATGTACAAGAATATAACTACTATAATACTGCTCCCTATGTACAAGAATATAACTACTATAATACTGCCCCTTTGTACAAGAATATAACTACTATAATACTGCCCCTATGTACAAGAATATAACTACTATAATACTGCCACTATGTACAAGAATATAACTACTATAATACTGCCCCTATGTACAAGAATATAACTACTATAATACTGCTCCCTATGTACAAGAATATAACTACTATAATACTGCCCCTATGTACAAGAATATAACTACTATAATAATGCCCCCTATGTACAAGAATATAACTACTTTAATACTGCTCCTATATACAAGAATATAACTACTATAATACTGCTCCCTATGTACAAGAATATAACTACTATAATACTGCCCTCTATGTACAAGAATATAACTACTATAATACTGCTCCTATGTACAAGAATATAACTACTATAATACTGCCCCTATGTACAAGAATATAACTACTATAATACTGTCCCTATGTACAAGAATATAACTACTATAATACTGCTCCTATGTACAAGAATATAACTACTATAATACTGCTCCTATGTACAAGAATATAACTACTATAATACTGCTCTCTATGTACAAGAATATAACTACTATAATACTGCTCCTATGTACAAGAATATAACTACTATAATACTGCCCCTATGTACAAGAATATAACTACTATAATACTGCTCCCTATGTACAAGAATATAACTACTATAATACTGCTCCTATGTACAAGAATATAACTACTATAATACTGCCCCCTATGTACAAGAATATAACTACTATAATACTGCCCCATTATACAAGAATATAACTACTATAATACTGCCTCCTATGTAGAAGAATATAACTACTATAATACTGCCCCTATGTACAAGAATATAACTACTATAATACTGCCCCCTATGTACAAGAATATAACTACTATAATACTGCTCCTATGTACAAGAATAAAACTACTATAATACTGCTCCTATGTACAATAATATAACTACTATAATACTGCTCCTATGTACAAGAATATAGCTACTATAATACTGCCTCCTATGTACAAGAATATAACTACTATATTACTGCCCCCTATGTACAAGAATATAACTACTATAATACTGCTCCCTATGTACAAGAATATAACTACTATAATACTGCTCCTATGTACAAGAATATAACTACTATAATACTGCCCCCTATGTACAAGAATATAACTACTATAATACTGCCCCCTATATACAAGAATATAACTACTATAATACTGCCTCCTATGTACAAGAATATAACTACTATAATACTGCCCCCTATGTACAAGAATATAACTACTATAATACTGCCCCCTATGTACAAGAATATAACTACTATAATACTGCCCCCTATGTACAAGAATATAACTACTATAATGCTGCTCCTATGTACAAGAATATAACTACTATAATGCTGTTCCTATGTACAAGAATATAACTACTATAATACTGCTCCTATGTACAATAATATAACTACTATAATACTGCTCCTATGTACAAGAATATAACTACTATAATACTGCTCTTATGTACAAGAATATAACTACTATAATACTGCTCCTATGTACAAGAATATAACTACTATAATACTGCCCCCTATGTACAAGAATATAACTACTATAATACTGCTCCTATGTACAAGAATTTAACTACCATATGCTCCCTGTGTATATTCTTTGTCTTCTGCAGATCTGTTGGAAGTATCAAAGTCGCAAGTGTGACCTTGGTCAGGATTGTTCTCGTCTTCACGTTTGTTCCAAGTTCACACGAGGAGAATGTAAGCGTCTCTCTTGTAAATGTTCTCACAATCTCCTTGATGTCGCTGATCGCTGTCAGATTTCTGAGTTTTCTCTTCAGAATTTTCAGATACTTTCTGAGGTGAAACACAAGGAACTTCTCCAGTCACTGAACAAAGTGGTTAAGAAGAATGTTAAAAATAGGAAACCTGCAGCCCAGAAGAGCAGAAGAAAACGTCCCAAAAAGAGAAGTAAACATCGCAAAAAAGGAAATTCCAAGGATATTTTGCAAAATAAGAGTCCAGGACAACAAGAAGAAGCAGGTGCAGTCTATATATTTATGACGCGCCCCTGGGCCTGCTGTGTCGCGCAGCGTCTCGCGCACGGGGGCTTACCCGGAACCGGATCAGATGAGGGTTGTAGTCTCCGAGTGGCGGGGACCCGGTCCGTGCCCAGGGGGTCAGACTCAGTGTGTGGCAGTCTTGATAGATGTTATTTGAGTGTCGACTACGCCACCCGTTGATTTGCAGCTATGGAGCTGCCGCTGCAGGGCAGACCGCTGAGGCCGGTGTAGAATTGTGCAGCGTGATAGTATAACCCCCAACGGGAGGGGTATGGCCTCAGGGCAGCCGACGTGGAAGATGGGGGTAGCAGGAACCACTCAGAGACGGTGTGGTGTAATTCAGGGTCTTTACTGGTAACAACAATAGACCCTCCCGGAGTACTTGCTAGCGAACGGGGCCTGGTCAGTCCTTGAGCAGATGGGATCTCCCCTGGCCAGGCGGAGTTGTAGGCCTCCCAAACTGACTGTACTCTTCTGGCTACCTTGCTAGAAGCGGATATAAGTAGCCCACGTCCCTGAGTGTACCGTGTGGTGCTCACCCGTATGGCCGGTGACTCGGGGCCTTCTATTGGCTTCCGCTCCACGATGGCGGTGCTGGTCCCACGCGTGTGACCGTGCCTTTGGGTTTCTGGGCCTGAGGACCTGAAATCCCCTGCCGGTCGGCTTCTGCTGCTGGGTAAGAGTTAGTCCCCACAGCCTCGGACGCCGGGTCCGGTAAGAAAGCTTCTCAGTCAGGGCGAGCTCTGCAGCTGCCAGCCCCTGACTCGTAGTAGTATTGCTCCCACTGAGCTCCAGCTGTTTCTTCCTATGACTGTCTCTTGTCTCTACTCTCCTTGACTCCTAACCCTGCTTCAGCCCCGGGTTTATATAGGGGAAGTTCTTCCCCTCCCAAGACTGGGCAGGAGGTGTGGCATGCACAGGATCCCTGACCAAAGGACCTCCCACCTGCTCTCAGACATAACATTACATTACTGTGGGAAACCAGACCCCTGGGGTGTCACATTTACATTGGGGGTCTTATAGACTGATTGTATAGGTTTAGTTGTTTTTTTTTTCCCAGGATAGGTGATCACTGAGGGCTCTACCTGTAGGACCTCCACTGTTTACTAAAATGAGCTTGAATACTCCTCCTTCTCCTGGGCCAGTAGATGGAGGAAGACTCAGCTTTGTAGGGGACTTTATACAGTCGGAAGCCTTTTCATTTATTTAAGTCGACATTTATTTTAGGTTGCGATTTCTCGGAGAGATCAAGCAGCCGGCCAGCATCGGAGAATGCGGAGAGTCATGTTTGGTTTGGAGACGATGATGATGAATGGAATGAATTTCTGAAAACTCAGCAAGATGTTATAAAGAAAAAATGGTTTAATTCACCTCCGGCCAAGTCAGATGACAGAGGGGCTTCACTGTTGCAACCACTGACCAGAACCTCCCCCTTTGCCCAGCCATCAATGTCATCAGGAATGAGCCAACCAACACCAACTGTAACCACCATACCACCTTCTTCACCGCAAGTGTCTTCTTCTCAGCCAGGTATGTTACATGTAGGGTCTCCACAAGTATTTACTGCTTTGAAAAATGTATATAATTCCTTAATTTCACCCACAGGAATCCCAGCCGGTCTCCTTCCTCCAACCTCGAACCCATCTGCCCCTCAGCCACAGCCGGCTATTTCACCAGTGTCCACCTCAGGTCCAATTAATGCTCAAGTAAAACCAAGTAATCTTCCTATACAAAGTCCATGAGATGAGGACTCCAATAAGCCAGTGTCCCCCTCAGCGGTGAAACCAACCAATGTCAAATTCTTTCAAGACTGCCAAAAGAAACCGCCATTCGACTGAGTAGAACGCACAAGTTGCATCCAAGGACAATATGGTTTTGTCTCCCCAATCATCCACCCCACCCTGAAGATTAAGGTGTAACCTCTTAATATTATTCAAAGTAGTATTTCCAGCCATAGACCCGCTTTGACATCATTATTAACTAGTGCCAATCCCACCGCCGGGATCTTTGCCAAGATTTTCAAGTCAACATTCAGTAACGATATTGGGCAAAATTACTGCAATTTTGTCATAGACTTCATCAGCTTCTCCAAGCTAAACACTTCAATTAACTTAATTACCATAATTAAAAATTGGTGCATTCAGAGATTTGGCGAGAATTTTGGTAAATCAAGCCCATCAAGTTTATACTGAATGAATTCACCGTAGAAAGTTAACTCCTTCCTGCCGAAGCCTCTTTTCTCATTCCTGACCAAGCCAAATTTTTCAATTTGACCAGTGTCACTTTATGTGGTAATAACTCAGTAGCTTTAAGATATCCCATTGATTCTGATTTTTTTTTTTCGTGACACTGTGTACTTCATGTTTGTGATGAATTTAGGTTGATATGATTTGTTTCTATTTATGAAAAGATTGGAATTTTTTAAAAAAATTCACAATTTTCGAACTTTGAAATTTTTATGCTCTTAAAGAAGTTGTCCAGTACTTTAGATTACCCCCCTCCCTCCACCCCCCAATGTATTCCTCCGGGACCCCTAAGGATTTTTGTAATTAGCTTACGTTGCAGATACTGCCTGTGAGAGGCGCTATACTTGGCCGCTCACAGGCATCACGTGGCCCCGCGCTGACGTCACGACAAGTGAGGCGTGACTCAGCGCTGGGGTCCCCGCGGTGGCTGCAGGGTTGTGGGCAGGGTTACCCCCCGCATCACACCCGGCATCCACCGTACGCTTTCCCACGGTGGATGCCAGATGTGACGCGGTGGAGTAACTCCGCCCACAGCCTGGTATCCACCGTGGAACGCAGAAGACACAGACCCCCGGCTGCTGCCAGCACTTGTCGTGACGTCAGCGGATGTCAGAGCCGGCTGCAGCCGGGGGTCACGTGATGCCTGCGAGCGGCCTGTGATGGCGCCGCTCACAGGCAGTATCTGCAACGTAAGCTAATTACAAAAATCCTTAGGGGCCCCAGGGGGATACATTGGGGGGGTTATCTAAAGTACTGGGCAACCCCTTTAAAACAGTTGGCCATAGCACTAAATATAATGAGTAACGCTTTCCACATGTCTGCTTTACATCAGCATTTTTAAAGATTTTTTTTTGTTAGAAATGTAGAAGGCTTCAAAGTTTAGCAGCAATTTTTCCAACAAAATGTAGAAAACCTATTTCATTAGGGACCACATCATATTAGAAGTGAATTTTGGGGGCCTATATGTCAGAAAAAGCCCAAAAGCGACACCATTATAGAAACCTTCAAGGTATTCAATTAGTATTATTAAAACAAAGTGGAAGCAAAGAATGAAAAATTATTTTCCACAAAAATGTTGCTTGAGCCACAAATTTTTCTTTTTCCCAAAGGTAACAGGAGAAAATAGACCACACAATTGGTTGTGCAATTTCTACTGAGTATAAAGATGGCTCATATTTGGGGGAAAACTACCTTTTTGGTGCATGGCATGGCTCAGAAGGAAAGGAGCAATATTTGATTAATGGAATGCAATTTCGGCTGGAATAGACAGCGGATGCCATGTCACATTATGAGATACCCTGAGGTGCCAAAAACAAGACACACAACCCACAAGTGACCCTATTTTGGAAACAGCATCTCTTGAGGAGTTTATCTAGGGGTGTGGTGAGCATTTTAAACCCGCAGATGAATAACAGAATAGTATAACATTGGGCTGTGGAAATGAAAAATATTTTTTTTTTTCTACTAAAATGTTTTAGCCCCAAGTTTTTCATTTTTCAAAAGGCGATGAAGAGAAAATGACCCCACAAAGCAAAACTCAGAAGGAGAAGAGCGCCATATTGGAGAGCAGATTTTGCTGGAATGGGTTGCAGGTGCCAAGTCACATTGTCTGAGGCCCTGAGGTGCCAGACCCCCCATAAGGGACCCCATGTGATGAACTACACCCCTCAGTGAATTCATCTAGGGGTGCAGTGAGCATGCTGACATAACAGGAGAGTCATAGAATTTAATATTATTGAGCGGTGAAGAAAAAATAATCAAATTTTTACCACTAAAATATTGTTTTAGCCCCAAATTTTACATTTTCACAAGGGGAAATGGGTAAAAGTTTCCCCGTAATTTGTCCCACAATTTCTGCTTAACGTAGACCTGAGGGTCATAGAGAAGACTGGTCAGGCTGGGACACATATTCTCCTAAATGGATTGTGACAAGTGTGAACAGGTGTGAAGATGCAGTGACACACCAAGGGGCATGTGACCTAAATCAATTCAAAGTTGAAAATAGCAGTGAGGGGCGGCAGCGACCCACCTCGACCCTTGCGGCCCTCACAGGAGAAGATAAAGATTCCCATGATGTTTTGCTTGTTTAGTGTAACAGAAGTAACGTTTCACCACGTATGACGGTGACATACAGGCTCCACCATTCACAATAGGTGATGTCACAGCTCACCTCCTCCTCCTGTACAATGACAGATAACACCTCCTCTATACAGCTGATAACACAGTATCCACCATTCAAAATAGGTGATATCACAACTCACCTCCTCCTCCTGTACAATGACTGATAACACCTCTATATACAGCTGATTACACATAAACCACCATTCATGATAGGTGATGTCACAGCCAGGGCTGGACTGGCCATAGGGCAAATCACAGATGGGCCGTGGGCTGCACTAACCGCGACACAGGACGCCGGTACTGTTAACAGCAGTGGCGGAGCATGGAGCCACCGGCTCCGTCACTATCTCCAGCAGGACATAAGCTACTTCCGGCCTGTGGGCTGCTGGATCCCAGTCACATCCATTGCGAGACGAGGTAGAAGAGGAGACAGCAGCTGCAGTGGACGGGGGGCCCCGGAGTAGTTGAGTGTAACGACACAGCTTTTCTTATTAATTTTACCAGACATACTTTCTGATGGTCAAGAGCCAGCAACCTTTATTTTTATGTTGACTTTTGTACCAGTGTTCTTCTTTGGTTGCTCAACACAGACTATTGTTCGTATAAACCTGAAAGTTGACCACTTGAGTTGATATTTGGTAATTGATGAATGGCTGCTATCTACAATGTATCATCTGCCATACGGGGACTCTGAACAATGGCTGTTTGCTAGATATGTTAAATACCATTGTAGGGTGTTTGCCAGCCAAAATTGGGGGGATCAGCTGTCGATATTCGAGCATTGTGAATTATTATCATGATCCCTGACCCATGACCTGTGAATGATGGCTTGAAAGGACAAATGTGAACTATAAAAAGGGGGTCTCTGCTTCTGTCCTGAGAGACACTACTGGATGACAGTCTGCACAACCCTGGCTGGAAAGATACAGAACTGCTTCATTGACCATTGCTGAACTCTCTGAGACAATGTGAAGAATCCAGGGATGGGACATTCTAGTCACCTGGCCACATATCTCACGACTGTTATCCCGGTGGGCCAGCGGAAGGGTGAGACTGTGTAATTTGCACCATCTGGTGTATTTGCTGGAACTGTTCTACATGTTATTAATTGCTGGTGGTTCAATAAATTATTGCCACGCTGTTTACCATCACCCTGTGTTGTCTGAGTAGTGTTCTACCCATGGAAGACCCCAGGTCTTCACAGTGAGTATAAGGTTTTCTTTCTTGGGGGTCTGTGTGGGGACCATCATATGTTATAGAGGTTGTATGGGGACTACCAAACATTACGAGGGGATATATGGGGATCATCATACATTATGAAGGTTGTGTGGGAGATATCATACTCTATGGGGGCAGCATGGGGACCAGAATTAGCCATGGAGGGCTGTCTGGAGACCAGCATACTCTACGGGGGGCTGTGTGAGGATCAGCATACTTTGTAGGGCTATATCGGAATCATCACACTCTCTGGGGGGCTGTGTGGGACTATCATACGTTATGGGGATCGATGCGAGGACCGTCATATCTTATGGGGGCTGTGTGGGGACCATCATATGTTATGGGGGGCTGTGTGGAGGAGTCATATGCTATGTGGGGCTGTGTGGGGGCCGTCATGTATTGTGGAGGGCAATGTGGGGGCCATCATTGGGAGCTTTGATGGATATCATACTATGTGGGTGTGGGGGGGCTGTGATGACCATCTCACTGTGTGGAGTGCTATGGGGCATTGGGGTTTGTGGTGCAACGATATGGTGTAGGAATGTGAGGACATTATACTGTGTGGGGGCATTTTTAGGTGCGCCGTACTCTATGTGGGACATGGAAGGAGGTAAGAACACTGAGGGGCTTCGGTAGAGGCATAATAACTGTGTAAGTGCCTCAATACACATCCATATCTGTGTCTTGATAGTTTGGGAAGTATGTCCTTCTGTGACTGCGCCTATGTGCTCTTACAGAACTTTTGATATGGGGTCCTGTGATTTCTAGATATGACCCTGCTCAAGGGCATTATTACACTAAAGAGGCACTGAGGGTCATTATTGTAAGGAGGCACAATGGGGGATCGTTATCATTATAGGGGAGCACAGGAGACATGATTGTTTTAAGAATACACATGGGGTGTTTGTGTTATTATAGGGAGATATGAGGTCATTATTATAAGGGATCAAGGGGAGTTTTATTAAAGGGGGCACATGGTGATCATTATTATTATAAGGAGGCACAAGGAGACAATATGACTATGAGGAAGAACAAAGGGAACATTATTACTGTGTAGAGGCACAGGGGGTCATTATTACTGTGTAGGGACACAAAGGGGGCATTATTACTGTGTAGGGGCACAGAGGGGGCATTATTACTGTGTAGGGGCACAGAGGGGGCATTATTACTGTGTAAGGACACAAAGGGGGTATTATTACTGCGTAGGGGCACAGGGGGGCATTATTACTCTGTATGGACACAGAGGGGGCATTACTACTGTGCAGGAGCACAGAGGGGGCATTATTACTGTGTAGGGGCACAGGGGGCATTGTTACTGTGTAAGGGCACAGAAGAGGCATTATTACTGTGTAGGGGCACAGGGGGGTCTTTATTACTGTGTAGGGGCACAGGGGGGCATTGTTACTGTGGGCACAGAGGGGGCATTATTACTGTGTAGGGGCATTATTACTGTGTAGGGGCACAGGGGGCATTATTACTGTGCAGGGGCACAGAGGAGGCATAATTACTGTGTTGGGGCACAGAGGGGGCATTATTACTGTGTAGGGGCACAGAGGGGGCATTATTAATGTGTAGAGGCACAGATGTGGCATTATTACTGTGTATGGGCACAGAGGTGACATTGTTACTGTGTAGAGGCACAGAGGGGGCATTATTAATGTGTAGAGGCACAGAGGGGGCATTATTAATGTGTAGGGGCACAGAGGGGGCATTATTACTGTGTATGGGCACAGAGGTGACATTGTTACTGTGTAGAGGCACAGAGGGGGCATTGTTTCTATGTAGAGGCACAGAGGGGGCATTATTAATGTGTAGAGGCACAGAGGGGGCATTATTACTGTGTAAGGGCACAGAGGGGCATTATTAATGTGTAGAGGCACAGAGGTGACATTGTTACTGTGTAGAGGCACAGAGGGGGCATTATTAATGTGTAGAGGCACAGAGGGGGCATTATTAATGTGTAGGGGCACAGAGGGGGCATTATTACTGTGTATGGGTACAGAGGTGACATTGTTACTGTGTAGAGGCACAGAGGGGGCATTGTTTCTCTGTAGAGGCACAGAGGGGGCATTATTAATGTGTAGAGGCACAGAGGGGGCATTATTACTGTGTAAGGGCACAGAGGGGCATTGTTACTGTGTAGAGGCACAGAGGTGACATTGTTACTGTGTAGAGGCACAGAGGGGCATTGTTACTGTGTAGAGGCACAGAGGTGACATTGTTACTGTGTAGGGGCACAGGGGGGTCTTTATTACTGTGTAGGGGCACAGGGGGGCATTGTTACTGTGGGCACAGAGGGGGCATTATTACTGTGTAGGGGCATGATTACTGTGTAGGGGCACAGGGGGCATTATTACTGTGTAGGGGCACAGAGGAGGCATTATTACTGTGTTGAGGCACAGAGGGGGCATTATTACTGTGTAGAGGCACAGATGGGGCATTATTACTGTGTATGGGCACAGAGGTGACATTGTTACTGTGTAGAGGCACAGAGGGGGCATTGTTTCTATGTAGAGGCACAGAGGGGGCATTATTAATGTGTAGAGGCACAGAGGGGGCATTATTACTGTGTAGAGGCACAGAGGGGGGCATTATTACTGTGTAGGGGCACAGAGGGGGCATTATTACTGTGTATGGGCACAGAGGTGACATTGTTACTGTGTAGAGGCACAGAGGGGGCATTGTTTCTATGTAGAGGCACAGAGGGGGCATTATTAATGTGTAGAGGCACAGAGGGGGCATTATTACTGTGTATAGGCACAGAGGGGGCATTATTACTGTGTAGAGGCACAGATGGGGCATTATTACTGTGTATGGGCACAGAGGTGACATTGTTACTGTGTAGGGGCACAGAGGGGGCATTATTAATGTGTAGAGGCACAGATGGGGCATTATTACTGTGTATGGGCACAGAGGTGACATTGTTACTGTGTAGAGGCACAGAGGGGGCATTGTTTCTATGTAGAGGCACAGAGGGGGCATTATTAATGTGTAGAGGCACAGAGGGGGCATTATTACTGTGTAGAGGCACAGAGGGGGGCATTATTACTGTGTAGGGGCACAGAGGGGGCATTATTACTGTGTATGGGCACAGAGGTGACATTGTTACTGTGTAGAGGCACAGAGGGGGCATTGTTTCTATGTAGAGGCACAGAGGGGGCATTATTAATGTGTAGAGGCACAGAGGGGGCATTATTACTGTGTATAGGCACAGAGGGGGCATTATTACTGTGTAGGGGCACAGAGGGGGCATTATTAATGTGTATGGGCACAGAGGGGGCATTGTTACTGTGTAGAGGCACAGAGGGGGCACTATTTCTATGTAGAGGCACAGAGGGGGCATTATTAATGTGTAGAGGCATAGAGGGGGCATTATTACTGTGTAGGGGCACAGAGGGGGCATTATTACTGTGTATAGGCACAGAGGGGGCATTATTACTGTGTAGGGGCACAGAGGGGGCATTATTACTGTGTAGGGGCACAGGGGGCATTGTTACTGTGTAAGGGCACAGAAGAGGCATTATTACTGTGTAGCGGCACAGGGGGGTCTTTATTACTGTGTAGGGGCACAGGGGGGCATTGTTACTGTGTAGGGGCACAGAGGGGGCATTATTACTGTGTAAGGGCACAGAGGAGGCATTATTACTGTGTTGGGGCATAGAGGGGGCATTATTACTGTGTAGGGGCACAGGGGGGCATTATTACTGTGTAGGGGCACAGAGGGGGCATTATTAATGTGTAGAGGCACAGATGGGACATTATTACTGTGTATGGGCACAGAAGGGGCATTGTTACTGTGTAGAGGCACAGAGGGGGCATTGTTTCCATGTAGAGGCACAGAGGGGGCATTATTACTGTGTATAGGCACAGAGGGGGCATTATTACTGTGTATAGGCACAGAGGGGGCATTATTACTGTGTTGGGGCACAGAGGGGGCATTATTACTGTGTAGGGGCACAGGGGGGCATTATTACTGTGTAGGGGCACAGGGGGGCATTATTAATGTCTAGAGGCACAGATGGGGCATTATTACTGTGTAGAGGCACAGAGGGGGCATTATTACTGTGTAGGGGCACAGGGGGGCATTATTACAGTGTAGAGGCACAGATGGGGCATTATTACTGTGTAGGGGCACAGAGGGGACATTATTAATGTGTAGAGGCACAGAGGGGGCATTATTACTGTGTATAGGCACAGAGGGGGCATTATTACTGTGTAGGGGCACAGGGGGGCATTATTACTGTGTAGAGGCGCAGATGGGGCATTATTACTGTGTATGGGCACAGAAGGGGCATTGTTACTGTGTAGAGGCACAGAGGGGGCATTATTAATGTGTAGAGGCACAGATGGGGCATTATTAATGTGTATGGGCACAGAGGGGGCATTGTTACTGTGTAGAGGCACAGAGGGGGCATTGTTTCTATGTAGAGGCACAGAGGGGGCATTATTAATGTGTAGAGGCACAGAGGGGGCATTGTTAATGTGTAGAGGCACAGAGGGGGCACTGTTTCTATGTAGAGGCACAGAGGGGGCATTATTACTGTGTATAGGTGACACGCCCCCTGGGCCGCGTGGGGGAACCCGGAACCGGGCCTTTTGTGAATGCTGGGGGTTGTAGTCTCTGCGTGGCGGTGACCCGGTCCGTGGCTCAGGGCGGTCAAACCAAATGGCAGTCTATGTGTTCTGAATGTCCTACTACGCCACCCGTGGATCGCGGTCAGAGTGAACCGCCGCTACAGGGCAGACCGCTGAGGCTGGTGTTATGGGTGCAGCAGAGTGTAGTATAACTCCCCATGGGAGAAGTATAGCCTCAGGGCAGTGAGTGGAGATGATGGTAATGATGGTGCGCGGGAAGAATGACTCAGAGTCTCTGTAATGCAGTCCAGGGTCTTTACTCACAGTTCTTACTATCCGGATCACTTCTGCAGGTAACGGCTGTCCACGGCGCACTGTGCTCACCAGGTGAGGGGCTCGGCCAACTCCCAGCTAACTTTGGAGCATTTCACAGTACCCTCTTTATGTGTCCTTCCTCTAGCCTGTCGTACCCCACCAGTGACCACGCTTCTGTCCGGCTGCCTCGGGCCTTCTCTTGGTAAACTTGGCGCCACTCTCCCTGGCCCTATATGGTGCCTTCCTAGCGGGTGTAGCGAGGGGCTGCGCCACTTAAAATGTCACAGCCTCCGGTTTCTAGCTGAGGGTTGTTCCCCGCCTCCACTAGTTTCGGGGACCAGTCTCCCCCTTTTGGCCTGACCCCTCCACGCAGGTAGATTCGGGCGTGTGGCGGCTACCGGCCGGTCCACACCCCTGGGGTCCCTTCGTTCCTTGTTCCGCTCCCCTTCCTTCCTTCTGCGTCCTCCAGGCTCCGGCCTCTCTACTAGGCCCGCCTGTGGAGCAGAGCTCATGCAGAGCCTCTGCTCCCTGTCACTTGTCCTCAGACTGGCCACCGAACTGAACTGAACACTGCTCTAAGATGGCTCCTCCCTTTTATACTTCTTAACTGAGCACCCAGGAACTGCTCTCTCCCTACCATGCACTACAGGGTTCCCCCTTCCTAGGTGTTCCCTCCCCCCATTCCAGCCAGGGACAGGGACTGTCGTGCTCTTCTTGGAGCATATCGGTCGCCCTGCCCCCCGGAAATGTGGTGTAATGCATGCAGGTGTCGGGGTCCTGATCCACACTCCATCCTTACCTGGATGTGGGATATCGCACATCTGGGTGAGGTGCAATACCCCTGTAGCAGCCGAGCCCTCGGGGTGCTACATAGGCACAGAGGGGGCATTATTACTGTGTAAGGGCACAGAAGAGGCATTATTACTGTGTAAGGGCACAGAAGAGGCATTATTACTGTGTAGCGGCACAGGGGGGTCTTTATTACTGTGTAGGGGCAAAGGGGGGCATTGTTACTGTGGGCACAGAGGCGGCATTATTACTGTGTAGGGGCACAGAGGGGCATTATTACTGAGTAGGGGCACAGGGGGCATTATTACTGTGCAAGGGCACAGAGGAGGCATTATTACTGTATTGGGGCACAGAGGGGGCATTATTACTGTGTAGGGGCACAGGGGGCATTATTACTGTGCAAGGGCACAGAGGAGGCATTATTACTGTATTGGGGCACAGAGGGGACATTATTACTGTGTAGGGGCACAGGGGGCATTATTACTGTGTAGGGGCACAGAGGGGGCATTATTAATGTGTAGAGGCACAGATGGGGCATTATTACTGTGTATGGGCAAAGAGGGGGCATTATTACTGTGTAGCGGCACGGGGGGGCATTATTACTGTGTAGGGGCACAGAGGGGGCATTATTAATGTGTATGGGCACAGTGGGATTGTTACTGTGTAGAGGCACAGAGGGGGCATTGTTTCTATATAGAGGCACAGAGGGGGCATTATTAATGTGTACAGGCACAGATGGGGCATTATTACTGTGTATGGGCACAGAGGGGGCATTGTTACTGTGTAGGGGCACAGAGGGGGCATTATTAATGTGTATGGACACAGAGAGGGCATTATTACTGTGTATGGGCACAGAGGGGGCATTATTACTGTGTAGGGGCACAGGGGGGCATTATTACTGTGTAGGGGCACAGAGGGGGTATTATTAATGTGTAGATGCACAGATGGGGCAATATTACTGCGTATGGGCACAGGGGGGGCATTATTACTGTGTAGGGGCACAGAGGGGGCATTATTAATGTGTAGAGGCACAGATGGGGCATTATTGCTGTGTATGGGCACAGAGGGGGCATTGTTACTGTGTAGAGACACAGAGGGGGCATTGTTTCTCTGTAGAGGCACAGAGGGGGCATTATTAATGTGTAGAGGCACAGAGGGGGCATTATTACTGTGTATAGGCACAGAGGGGGCATTATTACTGTGTATGGGCACAGGGGGCATTATTACTGTGTAGGGGCACAGAGGGGGCATTATTAATGTGTATGGACACAGAGAGGGCATTGTTACTGTGTAGAGGCACAGAGGGGGCATTGTTTCTATGTAGAGGCACAGAGGGGGCATTATTAATGTGTAGAGGCACAGATGGGGCATTATTACTGTGTATGGGCACAGAAGGGGCATTGTTACTGTGTAGAGGCACAGAGGGGGCATTGTTACTGTGTAGAGGCACAGAGGGGGCACTGTTTCTCTGTAGAGGCACAGAGGGGGCATTATTAATGTGTAGAGGCACAGAGGGGGCATTATTACTGTGTATAGGCACAGAGGGGGCATTATTACTGTGTAGGGGCACAGAGGGGGCATTATTACTGTGTAAGGGCACAGAGGGGGCATTATTACTGTGTAAGGGCCCAGAGGGGGCATTGTTACTGTGTAGAGGCACAGAGGGGGCACTGTTTCTCTGTAGAGGCACAGAGGGGGCATTATTAATGTGTAGAGGCACAGAGGGGGCATTATTACTGTGTATAGGCACAGAGGGGGCATTATTACTGTGTAAGGGCACAGAGGGGGCATTATTACTGTGTAAGGGCACAGAGGGGGCATTAGTAATGTGTAGAGGGACAGAGGGGGCATTATTACTGTGTATAGGCACAGAGGGGGCATTATTACTGTGTATGGGCACAGAGGGGGCATTGTTACTGTGTAGAGGCACAGAGGGGGCATTATTAATGTGTAGAGGCACAGAGGGGGCATTGTTACTGTGTAGAGGCACAGAGGGGGCACTGTTTCTCTGTAGAGGCACAGAGGGGGCACTGTTTCTCTGTAGAGGCACAGAGGGGGCATTATTAATGTGTAGAGGCACAGAGGGGGCATTATTACTGTGTAGAGGCACAGAGGGGGCATTGTTTCTATGTAGAGGCACAGAGGGTGCATTGTTACTGTGTAGAGGCACAGAGGGGGCATTATTACTGTGTAGAGGCACAGAGGGGGCATTATTACTGTGTAGAGGCACAGAGGAGGCATAATTACTGTGTAGAGGCACAGAGGGGGCATTATTAATGTGTAGAGGCACAGAGGGGGCATTATTAATGTGTAGAGGCACAGATGGGGCATTATTACTGTGTATGGGCACAGAAGGGGCATTGTTACTGTGTAGAGGCACAGAGGGGGCACTGTTTCTCTGTAGAGGCACAGAGGGGGCATTATTAATGTGTAGAGGCACAGAGGGGGCATTATTACTGTGTATAGGCACAGAGGGGGCATTATTACTGTGTAGGGGCACAGAGTGGGCATTATTACTGTGTAAGGGCACAGAGGGGGCATTATTACTGTGTAAGGGCACAGAGGGGGCATTGTTACTGTGTACAGGCACAGAGGGGGCACTGTTTCTCTGTAGAGGCACAGAGGGGGCATTATTAATGTGTAGAGGCACAGAGGGGGCATTATTACTGTGTATAGGCACAGAGGGGGCATTATTACTGTGTAGGGGCACAGAGGGGGCATTATTACTGTGTAAGGGCACAGAGGGGGCATTAGTAATGTGTATAGGGACAGAGGGGGCATTATTACTGTGTATAGGCACAGAGGGGGCATTATTACTGTGCATGGGCACAGAGGGGGCATTGTTACTGTGTAGAGGCACAGAGGGGGCATTGTTACTGTGTAGAGGCACAGAGGGGGCACTGTTTCTCTGTAGAGGCACAGAGGGGGCATTATTAATGTGTAGAGGCACAGAGGGGGCATTATTACTGTGTATGGGCACAGAGGGGGCATTATTAATGTGTAGAGGCACAGAGGGGGCATTATTACTGTGTATGGGCACAGGGGGGCATTATTACTGTGTAGGGGCACAGAGGGGGCATTATTACTGTGTAGAGGCACAGAGAGGGGGCTTTATTACTGTGTAGGGGCAGAGAGGGGGCATTATTACTGTGTAAGGGCACAGAGGGGGCATTATTACTGTGTAGAGGCACAGAGGGGGCATTATTACTCTGTATGGGCACAGAGGGAGCATTGTTACTGTGTAGAGGCACATAAGGGGCATTATTACTGTGTAGAGGCACAGAGGGGGCATTATTAATGTGTAGAGGCACAAAGGGGGCATTATTACTGTGTATGGGCACAGAGGGGGCATTATTAATGTGTAGAGGCACAGAGGGGGCATTATTACTGTGTATGGGCACAGGGGGGCATTATTACTGTGTAGGGGCACAGAGGGGGCATTATTACTGTGTAGAGGCACAGAGAGGGGCTTTATTACTGTGTAGGGGCACAGAGGGGGCATTATTACTGTGTAAGGGCACAGAGGGGGCATTATTACTGTGTAGAGGCACATAGGGGGCATTGCTACTGTGTTGGGCATGAAGCAGGCATTATTACTGTGTATGGGCACAGAGGGGGCATTATTAATATGTAGGGATACAGATGGGGCATTATTACTCTATATAGGCACAGAGGGGGCATTATTACTGTGTATGGGCACAGAGGGGGCATTATTAATGTGTAGGGACACAGATGGGGCATTATTACTCTATATAGGCACAGAGGGGGCATTATTACTGTGTATGGGCACAGAGGGGGCATTATTAAAGTGTAGGGACACAGATGGGGCATTATTACTGTGTATGGGCACAGAGGGGGCATTGTTACTGTGTAGGGGCACAGAGTGGGGATTGTTACTGTCTAGGGCACTGTTTATAGCGATAGAGGTGGCTTCTGTAGAGGTGGGAATGTGAGGAGGGGGCTGGAAAGCAGGGAGCCAAAGATGTCTCTTTGTTACAGGTTTCAGGAACAAGTTATGGATGGAAGCAGTGGTCATGGCGGTCTGGATTGAATGGAAAAGAAAAGGATTAATTAATAAATTTGTAGTCGTTTACAAGAACCTGTACACTAGTTACTACATGGGGGTAATATAAGTCCTAGTACAGTGGTTTTGGTTAATGACCAGTACGGTGGTATTATCACTACTATAAGTGGGTAATATGCTGTTATGGTCTGGGGGTATTTGCATATTATATTGCAATATTATAACTTGTCACTTGTATTGTGATTAAGAAACATTTATTTTTTTAAAGGGGTAGTCACAAAATCAGCAGTCACTTCATCTGTTGGCAGACTTGTGACTCCTCACATGGTGCGCAGCAGCGCTGTGAGGATTCTCCGGGACCGGTGAGACTGAGTGGTCTTGTGACCGCAATTATGCGATATACATACTTCTAGCCATATTCCGACTAGATGTGCCCTTCCTCTACCAGTGTTCTAGTAAAGAGTTTCCTTGCCTTCCAGAAATTCTTCACTTTCTCTTAGAAGAGTTGGAAATGTTTTTGCAGCCAAAAAAACTTTTGGGAGTTTATTTCTCAGTGGTAAAAGCTGTAATGGACGGTTCCCTCTAATATTAACAATGTATCACCTCCAACAAATTCTACTTATTCTATGGTTCCTTCCTCATGGAGTCTTCCTCTGGGGTGATTGCTAAAATTAACCTGTAATTCCTATCTCTGAAGACTCTATTTTTAGTGGCTATTTGCTCGGCAAAAGAGATGGAGCTGCGGCCTTCTCCTGGAAGGGCCGATATCAGATTACTGTTATGATCTGCAACGTGTACTAAGGAAAGCTAGGAGAAAGCTGTCCCTACAGTAAGACTAAGCTGAATCCCTATGATGTAGCGGGATGCCTGTTCCTTGTGAACAGACCCACCTTCGTCCTCGGCTAGTCTGAACGGAGACCTATAGAATTAAGGGAGGGGTCCCGAAAAGAACTAAGGACTGGGACAAAAATGGGACACCTCCTAAACAGAAGTTGTTGCAGAACACAAAAGACAAACTGACAAAAATGTACTAGAGGTCCCAGAGGACCAAGCGAACTGACAGAGAAAGGCACAGAAGCACCTGGCTAGAGAAACAGTCAAACACTGAAGTCCAGCACAGCAATAAGGGCGGAGCTGGAATATAAAGGCAGATAGTCACGTGACCGCAAAACACAAGATGGAAAAAACAAACAGGAGGGTTCTAACAATTACGTCCTGAGGACTCAACTTTACTTTTATTTTGCCAAAGTAACTTCTGAGCAAAATATTAATTCAGAGATTCTTCTTCAAGAAGTCGAATTCAAACTTGTTTCTCACATTTCCCGGTTCCAGCTCAATCCCCGATGCAGCAAGTTGACATGGCTCCTGCACCATTCAGCCCAGCGCAGGTGGGAAAACCTCTCCTGATAACTCATGTTGATAGTGTTGGCCACTGTCGAACGTAGCAGCCGGGGGCAGGTTGCGGAGATTCCACCGCTGTTACCAACTGTCAAGGAAACACAACTGCTGCCTTCAATCTTCAGGACAATTACGCAATTGAGTAACTATTGATGGACGAGCCCATGGCCGCTTCCACTACTAGGCCGGTTATTGGGAAATTCACAGTGAGCGTATGGAGCATACATCTCCAATCCCAACGCATGGAGTCTATATATATATATATATATATATATATATATATATACACCCTGGTACAGTCACCACCAAGCTCCGCAATAACAAAAAGAACCACTAGCTGCCACCACCAATCGTTTATACAGACTGATTGGACACCCTTTACAGGTAAGATATGGCTTCAGGGATTCGGTTTACAGAGCAAGAGGAACAGAGCTATTAAATTTTATATATTTAATCCAGAAAGATAGGCAGTGTTTATTAAAAAAATATACAAAGATGATACAAAATGGGAACAGACAATTACATAAATAAAAAGGAATAACAAAAGAAAATCACTAAACCCTGATGAGGGAAATGGCCTCAGAGCTTAGTGGAGGGAGGTACACCTTAGGGAAAAAATGGACAGAACCCACAGTAAGCTGCACTTTCCAAGAACTGACAAATGACCCAAACCCAACTACTGCTTTTTACTAGATTGAGGTTACGCCCACATACCTCCCCTTGATGCGCTCATGTGCGAGGCTGATTGTGGGATGTGTTGGGTCTGTTACAATGTTATGAGATCCCCATCTTACATGATATCTTTGCACCTGGAGGTCCCAGGCAGTAGATATTGTTGTCATGTTTCTTGTTGCGATTTTATATTTACATAGATATGAAACATGAGCTGGATAGCATCATCCATTGGACTGATATTAAGTTCGAGGGGTTCTGCTGGCCTTATGGTGATGTGAGTGAATGTGTTATGTTCATCCCTTTGCAATGACGCTGAAAATGTATCTCTCATTATTATCAGATCAATGCAAACCCCAATATTCATCACCGACCACTGGCTCCGCCGGGCCTTCAGTAACTCCTTTGAGCAAAGGAAGCTTGTGCCTGAGAAGCGTGCTTCCCCGTCTCTGCATAAACAAATCTCAGCCTCAATGTCTTTTTCCCAGAGAAAAACTCCCATTGTAATTACCTGGTCATTGCATAGGGGTTGCTACTGCAATGGAAATTGAAGTGTCAAATCTCTCCCTTACTTCCTTTTCTTTAATTCGTTTTTTCTTCCTCAGTTAAAATTAGTCCCATATGTTCAATATCAGGGGGGCATGTCCCCTCTCTGGAGATATCAATAAGGATTGCAATTTTTTTCTATGACAGCCACTACTTCAAATTATCACCACTTTATTCTGCTAATGCCATGCCTCCTTACATTTTTAGCTCTGCTATATTACCACTGCGTGCCTCCTGTAATACTCATCTCCGCAATATTGTCACTCTTAGTCTCCTATCATACCCAACTCAGCTATATTGTCATTCTCTGCCTCCTGTCATTTCCAGCTCTGCTACATTGTCACTCTTTGCCTCCTGTCATTCCCAGCTCTGCTACATTGTCAGTCTCTGCCTCCTGTCATAATACCCAGCTCTGCTACATTGTCACTCTCTGCCTCCTGTCATTCCCAGCTCTGCTACATTGTCAATTTCTGCCTCCTAACACACCCAGTTCTACTACCTTGCTGAACCCTTCTACATAGCTACAGCGTGTCTCCTAATATACACAGTTCTGCTACATTGCTGCTCAACTCTGCTACATCCCTGGACTCTGCTAGATCGCTTCAGTGTGTCTACTGAAATATTCTGCTCTGCGCTGCCATTGCTTCTGTACTCCTCAGTTGCCAACCACTGTATGCAGCCTCTATTGTTTCACCGAGTCCTTCCTGCTGCACCGACGTCGTCGGTCCGTGCTGTATTTCAACTTCTCTTTGGACCAAGGGCTTCAGAATCCACCTCACCAGATGAGACTTATCAAAACTCAATGCTTTGCATATTATAAGAGAGTTTGCTACTTATCCAGTTGAGATGTGCCAGATATTAACCCTTTGTGTGCTGTTTTCAGACGCTAAAGTGAAATTTCAGATGGGCAAAATATTTGTTGCGAACCTTTAAAACAAGAACATTTCCTCCAGTCTTATTAGAATTGATGAGTTTTGCTTTATTGTTTCCTTGCACATTTCTTCAGGTAAATACAGATAAAAATAACCTTTGAACTTTGCAGAAGGAAAATAAAATACTGCAGACTCACAGGCGATGCGTCACTGATTATATGGCTGATGTCTGTGGACCCGGATCATTCCAACTTTATATGTGCATATATACACTGCACAGTACCATTTCTCCTGTCCTGTATATATTGTAGAGTGGCTACCGGACACATAGTTGATGGGAGGTATGTATCATGGAGGTGGTTGTCCTCTGTGATGTAAACCTGGGGTAATGCTCTAGCGCACATACATAGGCGGATTATAATGAGGGCAATCTGGGCTACCGCCCGGGGCTCCGGGAAACCCATAGCCAGATTGCCCTCATTATAATATGTGCGGCACATGTGCGGCACATACCGGCAGGCAGAGGCAGGGGGCCCCCGGACCGCTCCCCCAGCAGCTGCGCAGGGCCGCTGCTTCTTCTTCGGCCGGGCCAGCACTGCACCTGTTAACTTCCCTGTGCTGGCACGGCCGCGTCACAGCTAAGAGACACGGCCCTGTGCGCAGCCGTGTCTGCTAGTGTGACGTCATGCAGTGCGCGCTGCACTGCTGAACCGGAGAGGAGCTGGACGACTGGAGCCGAGCTGGGGGATGGTGAGTGTCTGTGTGTGTGTGTGCGTGTCACAGTGAGTCTATGTGCAGGCATCATTGTGTGATGTCTGTTTATATGTATTTTTGTGTTTCAAATGTGTTTATGCGAGTATGTATATGTCTGTATATGTTTGTGTGTGTGCATGACTGCGTGCGGCCTCCTACTGTGTATATATGGCTACGTGCGGCCTCCTGCTGTGTATAGATGGCCACGTGCGGCCTCCCGCTGTGTATAGATGGCTACGTGCGGCCTCCTGCTGTGTATAGATGGCTACGTGCGGCCTCCCGCTGTGTATAGATGGCTATGTGCGGCCTCCCGCTGTGTATAGATGGCTACGTGCGGCCTCCCGCTGTGTACAGATGGCGTCATGCGGCCTCCCGCTGTGTATAGACGGCGCCGTGCGGCCTCCCGCTGTGTATAGATGACTACGTGCGGCCTCCTGCTATGTATAGAAGGCTACGTGCGGCCTCCCGATGTGTATAGATGGCGCCATGCGGCCTCTCACTGTATATAGATGGCTTCGTGTGGCCTCCCGCTGTGTATAGATGGCGCCGTGCGGCCTCCCGCTGTATATAGATCGCAACATCAGCATCTCTGCCCCCTGCCAGGCAGAGACCTTACCGCCGTGCTCCTGGGCCGGCGTCTTCCGGCCCCTCTGCTGCTGCTGGTGCATGCAACTTCCCGGGCACTGTGCTTAGAGCGCGTGCGCGCTCCCTCCCTCTTAAAGGGGCCGCGCGTGCCGTCCTAAAAAGTTCCCTATTTAAAGCACCTCCTCCAATATGGAGGTGCCCGTGCAAGGTTGTTGCTGTTATTCTTACTGTTGCTTCAGCCCTCAGGTCCCTCTGCAAGTCAGTGCTGTCCGACAGTCTGTCTATGGGCTCTACCCACCTGCTTACCTGGAAGCACCTGTCTGTTACCTGCCATGCCCGCCAGCCTGCCTACCTGGAAGCACCAGCCAGTTACCCGTTGTGCTCGCCAGCCTGCCTACCTGGAGCACCCGTCTGGCTATCAGCCGAATCAGCCTGCTTGTCTACCCGGACCACCCGTCAGCCTGCCTGCTGTGCTCATCCGCTGTACCGGTCAGTTCCTGCCATCTAACCCGTGGGAGTCACCTGCTCTCATACAAGGTCGGTCCCAGAGTGGCACCTGGTCTCCCTGCTCGGTCCCTCCCTGGTTCACGGAGTCAACTGAGCTACCGTGCGACCTTGGTCAGGCCGAGTAGATACTTAGTCACGCCCCTCTGGTCCCTCCTTGCACCGCAGCACAGAGGTTCCACCACCCGGATCCGTAACAGTTTGCACGGGCCATGGAACCCGGTGGCTCCCAGGCTCCTTCGCTCTCTGACTTGTACCAGGAGGTCTCTCGTCAGAGATCCCAACAGGAAACTATCCTGACCTACCTGTGGTCTGTCAACTCCCGCCTGAACACGCTGCCCATCCCGACTGTGTCCGCCTCAGCCTACTAGTGCCATGGCATCCAGTTCTGGTTCCCGGCTCTCTGCGCCTCCACGTTTTGGTAGTGATACCGTCTTATGTCAGGGTTTTCTAAATCAGTGCACGCTGCACTTTGAACTCCTGGCACATCAGTTTCCCTCCGACCGGGCCAAGGTGGCGTTCATCATGTCTCACCTCACCGGGGAGGCATTGGCATGGCTAAACCCTCTGTGGGAGAGAGGGGATCCCCTGGTGTCCGATCTTCCGGCTTTCCTCACTGCCTTCCTGAAGGTCTTCGATGAGCCCGGACGAAAGACTTCTACTGCCTCCTCACTGCTCCGTCTCCGCCAAGGGAGTCTCACCGTGGGCCAGTATGCCATACAGTTCCGTACCCTCGCATCTGAGCTTGCCTGGAACAACGAGGCCCTGGTGTCCACCTTCTGGGAGGGTCTTTCTGGGCGGATCAAGGAAGAGCTAGCCGGTCGTGACATCCCTTCCACCCTGGACGACCTGGTGTCACTAGCTACCCGGATTGACATCTGTTTTTTGGAACGAGCTAAGGAGACTACCCGGGAGAGAAGATTTCCGCCTCTCGCTCCGGTATTCCAAAAGTCTGCCTCCCAACCAGCAATTCCCCAGGCACGCTCGCCTGAACCCATGCAAATTGACCAAACCAAGATGGTCAAGTCTCGCCAGGAGACGCGCCGAGCCGAAGGGAGTTGCTTCCACTGTGGCAGTAAGGAGCATCTGATCCGTTCCTGCCCGTTGAAGCCGGGAAACTCCAGTGTCTAGGACCGCTCGGAGAGGTCGTCCTAGGCAAGAGTAAATCCTCTCCGTCCTTGACTCTATCTGTTTCTATTTCCAGTGGTGAGACCCGCTTCTTTGAGACCGCCTACCTGGATTCTGGAGCCGCTGGAAATCTCATTTCTCAGGCCCTTGTGGAGCGGTATCAGATTCCTACCATACGTCTGGCTGAACCATTGGGAGTCGCTTCCGTGGATGGGATACTTCTTCCTGAGACCATCTTGCTCGTCACATAGCCTTTAACCCTTCAGGTGGGAATGCTGCACTCAGAGAGGATCTCCTTTCATTTGCTGTCCTGTCTCTCTCACTCCCTCTTGCTTGGTCTGCCCTGGTTACAGAGACATGAACCCGTCCTGAATTGGCGATCTGGTGAGGTGCTCCGTTGGGGGCAGGATTGCCATGAGTCCTGCCTGGTTCCGGTTCATCCAGCTCGAACCCCGTCTACTCCGGCTAATCTACCTGGTCTGCTGGCACCCTACTGGTCCTATGTGGACGTCTTCGACAAAAATGAAGCTGAGACACTACCACCTCATAGGCCGTATGATTGCCCAATCGACCTGGTACCCGGCGCTTCACCTCCCTGCGGGCATATCTACCCCTTGTTGCTGGCTGAGACCCGGGCCATGTCTGAGTACATAGAAGAGAATCTTGCTAGGGGATTCATCCAAAAATCGACCTTCCCGGCTGGAGCAGGATTCTTCTTCGTTAAGAAGAAAGACTGCTCGCTACGTCCATGTATCGACTACAGGGGTCTTAACCAGATCACTATCAAGAATAAGTACCCCCTGGTTCTCATCTCGGAGCTGTTTGACCGCCTTAAAGGCGTGAAGATCTTCACCAAGCTCGATCTTCGTGGGGCGTACAATTTGGTGCGGATCCTCCAGGGAGACGAGTGGAAGACGGCATTCAACACTCGGGACGGCCACTATGATTATCGTGTGATGCCCTTTGGTCTCTGTAATGCCCCAGCCGTCTTCCAGGAGCTGGTTAACGACATCTTCCATGATCTCCTGTATTCTTGCGTGGTGGTGTACCTGGGCGATATCTTGGTCTTCTCTCCGGATCGGCCCACACACCGGAGGGATGTTCGTCAGGTTCTGCTAAGGCTCTGGCAGAATCGCCTCTACGCAAAATTTGAGAAATGTCTCTTCGAGCAGACTTCCCTTCCATTCCTGGGATATATTATCTCAGAGACTGGTCTTCGAATGGATCCCGAGAAGGTTTCTGCCGTCTTAAAGTGGCCCCGACCGGAGGGGTGGAAGGCGATTCAGCGATTCCAGGGCTTCGCAAATTATTACCGCCTCTTCATCCCTCATTTGTCCTCCCGGACCGCACTCATTTCCGCGCTCATCCGTAAGGGGGCAAATCCCAAGGAATGGACTTCCGAAGCAGAGGAGGCCTTCGTCTCCCTAAAACAAGCCTTCTCCTCCTCCCCTGTGCTGCACTATCCGGATTGCAACAAGCAGTTCTTCCTGAAGGTTGATGCTTCCTCCTCCGGAGCGGTGCTCACCCAGAAATGCCCGTCCGGGAGAATGTAACCTGCGGCTTCTTCTCCAAGCTCTTCTCCTCGTCCGAGCGCAACTACTCCATAGGAGATCGTGAGCTGCTTGCCATCAGATTGGCGCTGGAGGAGTGACGCTACCTGCTGGAAGGGGCTCTGCACCCGGTGGTCATCTATACTGACCACAAAAACCTGGCCTATTTACAAAACGCCCAAAGACTCAATCCACGTCAGGCCCGGTAGTCTCTGTTCTTTGCCCGATTCTGCTTTACTCTACATTACCACCCTGCGGACAAAAACATTAAAGCCGATGCTCTATCCCGCTCATTTCTGTCTTCCGACCAAGAGGAGGAGCCTCTGCATATCATCGACCCCTCCAAAGTAATGACTGTGGCTCTGCTTGACCTATCTCGTCTTCCACCCGGTAAGACCTTTGTAGCGGTTCCAGATCGTAAGAAGGTTCTTCTCTGGCCATGCTGGCCAGAGGAAGACTTTCCTGCTCATCGCCCGGCATTACTGGTGGCCTTCCCTACGCAAGGAAGTTGCGGATTTGGTCACGGCTTGTTCCTCCTGTGCCCGTAACAAGGTTCCCAGGCATCTTCCAGCCGGCCGTCTCCTTCCTCTTCCCATACCTTCCGCTCCATGGCAACACATTGCTATGGACTTTATTAAGGATCTCCCTGTTTCTGCTGGTTGTACTGTCATTTGGGTGGTCGCTGACCGCTTTTCTAAAATGGCCCACTTCATCCCTCTGCCCGGTCTCCCAACTGCATCTGTGCTGGCTAAGGACTTTATCCATCACATCGTTCATCTCCACGGCGTACCCCTCCACATTGTGTCTGATCGCGGGGTCCAGTTCACTTCGCGCTTCTGGAGAGCTACGTGCAAGCTGCTGGATGTCTCCTTGGATTTCTCCTCAGCTTATCATCCTCAGTCCAATGGTCAAGTGGAACGTATCAACCAGGTCCTTAACAGCTTTCTCCGACACTTCATCAACGCTCACCATAATGATTGGGATGAGCTCCTACCATGGGCCGAGTTCTCCTATAACAACCATGAGAGCGAGTCTTCTTCCAAATCCACGTTATTCGTGGTCTACGGTCAACACCCCCGGATTCCATTTCCCGTCTCCGCTTCAGTGAACAATCCTGCTGCGGAGTCTCTGGTCAGCGAATTTTCTACTATTTTGGAAGACATTAGATACGCACTTCTTCAGTCCTCTGAGCGGATGAAGAAATATGCAGATAAGAGAAGTCTGGATCCGCCTCAATTCCGTCCGGGAGACAGGGTCTGTCTCTCCTCCAAACATGTTCGGCTCAAAATACCATCATATAAGTTGGGTCCGCGGTTCATTGGTCCGTTTGAGGTTCTCAACCAAATCAATCCCATGGCTTACAAGCTAAAACTCCTGGCCACCTTACGGATTCCCAACTCCTTCCACGTATCTCTCCTCAAACCAGTTGTTCTTAATTCTTTTTCTGATGATCCAGGTACCACTCCAGCTCCGGTCTCTGCTGAGGACGTCTATGAGGTAGAGAACATTTTGGCCACCAAAAGGGTAAGAGGAAAGACCTTATTTCTGGTGGATTGTAAGAGGTTTGGCCCGGAGGAGAGGTCTTGGGAACCCAGGGAGAACATCCACGCCCCTCTTCTTCTTAAAGAATTTCTTGCAGGCCTAAAAAAGAGGGGGCGTAAAGAGGGGGGTACTGTAGCATCGGCGTCTCAGCCCCCTGCCAGGCAGAGACGCCGTCCTCCTTAATGCCGCGCTCCTGGTCCAGCGTCTTCCGCCTCCTCTGCTGCTGCTGCTGGTACACGCAGCTTCCCGGGCACTGTGCTTAGGGTGTGCGCACGCACTCCCTCCCTCTTAAAGGGGCCGCGCGCAGTCCTAAAAAGTCATCTGCTCTCATACAAGGTCGGTCCCAGAGTGGCACCTGGTAACCCTGCTCGGTCCCTCCCTGGTTCACGGAGTTGAATGAGCCGCCGTGCGACCTTGGTCAGGCCGAGTAGGTACTTAATCACACCCCTCTGGTCCCTCCTTGCACCGCAGCACAGAGGTTCCACCACCCGGATCTGTAACATAGATGGCTGCGTGCGGCCTCCCGCTGTTTATAGATGGCTATGTGCGACCTCATGCTGTGTATAGATGGCACCGTGCGGCCCCCTGCTATGTATAGATGGTGCCGTGCGGCCTCCCGCTGTTTATAGATGGCTATGTGCGAACTCATGCTGTGTATAGATGGCACCGTACGGCCTCCCGCTGTGTATAGATGGCGCCATGCGGCCTCCCACTGTGTATAGATGGCTACGTGCGGCCTCCTGCTGTGTATAGGAGGATTGTGGCAGCTCATATTGTGTGTAGAGTCTCATACTGTATATAGGGGATGTCAGCATACTTAATTGTGCTCAATATTAAGTCAAACAATGTAAAACAATTATTATAATTAATATATTAATATTGTGGCAAATTAATTTCACATGAACATGATCTATCACAGGGGATCATGTGACATGTCACATGATACATCAGGTGTGGGTGTGGGGGGGGCCTGTGCCTTCTAAACTCTTAATCCACCCCTGTGCACATAGTACTAAGAGGCTTGTTTTGTGCATCTGTGCCAGGTTTTACGGGCAGCCTGAGAGATGAGCGGGTCTGCCTGCCCACATACCCCTGGGTGTGGATATCAAGGTAAAATGGAGTCTGTTTAACACATGATCTTTGTGTGTGCAGGTAAGAAGGCCTCCTGTGTGTTATCTCCAGACTGAGCCGGTATACTGGATGCTATCCAGCCTGTGTGTCTTGGACTATCTCTAAAGTCTTCATTAAGAACTGTTTACTTTGCTCTGCCTGCCCTGAAAGGCCATTTATTTTCATTTGCTTGTGGCATGATTTATGAAGTACCAAAAAAAACAGCATGGACATTTAAATGGAAATGGTTCTTGTCTTACCTCACCACACACCCAAGTGAGTAGCATTCCCACAATTGGTGGAGAATGCGGGCAGCGTTCCTAAGGAACACGTGTGACTGCAACAGAGGTATTGCATGTCGTGGGTGAAGGCAGCCATAACCCAGCAAGCAACATCACACAGCAAGGAGGACCTGATTAAACACCTAGTGCAAACCCAGCAGCAGCACCAGCAACAACTACAGCAGCAACAGCTGGCACAACAGTAGACTAGTAAGCTGCTTATGCAACAGAGGCAGCAATAAGTCAAGCATCGACAACAGCAGCAGCAGATTGAATTGCTGACAGACGCGATTCGTGGAAAGTGGAGGCTCCAACTCCAAGGTCAGCTGAAGATTTTTCAATCTGGAAGATGGTAAGGAGAGCTCTGCAGAAAATGACCCAGGGTGAGGTTTTTTTTGACCCTACTTGAAAGGTTCGCCGAGAGGGACAAATTATCGACAGAGCAAGGAGCGGAATTGCTGGCGCCATGCTTAATGGGGGAGCCCTAGAAAGCCTACAATGACTTAGCCTTACAAGACTCCAAAGAATATGTAAAACTAAAAACTGAAATTTTGGCGCTCTCTGTCTGTCAGAGCACACTGGATCCACAACTGGGCATATCACCATGACAAACCCCCTCGCTCCCAAATGTTTGGTCTGCTGCATCTAGTCCAAAATTGGTTGCAGCCAGAGCTCTCTAACCCTGTACAGAAAGAGCGTGTGGTGATGGACCAGTCCCTTCCGAGGTCAATGCAGACTTGGGTTCCCCAGGGTGATCCCCGGAATGCCAATGACCTGGTTGAACTGATCGAAAGGGGATTGAGGGCTCCTTGGGAAGACAACCCACTCCAGAGTAGGGGTCCCAAAAGGGGGAGTGACGTCCATGGTCCAAAGAGGGGGATAATGCCGAAGGTCTCAGCTGACGATATTATATACTGGAAATGTCACAGCGTCACAGCCCAGGCCATATAGATGCCTGTTGTCCCCTGACCCCCGAGAGATGTACTGTAGCCTGGGACGCCGCTGTTCATACTATGCGTATCTGGCCAGCAGTGCGAACGATTCACACCATGAGGGGCCATAAACTTGTCTCGTAAAGGTGAATGGTCTAAAAGTGACTGGACTGCTAGACTCAGGGAGTTTTTTTGACCCTCGTGAGGGCCACACTTCCTCTCCAGCTGATCCCTGGGAAGAAGGTTGGGGTCCGCTGCATCCATGGGGATGCTAAAGACTATCCGGTGGCCAGAGTGGTCATAGAAAAGGCCCCAGGTACTGAGTCCCATGAGGTCGGCGTGGTCCAGGACTTATTGCCCCCCATTATTTTAGGCCAGGACTTTTGTTTGTTTTAGGAGGGAAGGAGACAGGGCTCGGTTACTATGTGTTTCAAAATATTTTTATTGAAAAAGTTTTTAAAGTAGCCAGGGGATGGGAAGGAGTAGGGTACATAAATAAAAAAAGGAGGGAAGGGAAGGAAAACAAACAATCTACATATTGTAGACAAAAAGGTTTAGAAATCACTGTATTGTATAATTTCAAATACAAGCAGAAAATAGATAAGTACTCATTAATAGAGTCTAGACCTAAAATCTATGAAGACATAAACTTTAGGTTTATTAACCCCTTAAGCCCCGCGGGTGGTTTGCACGTTAATGACCGGGCCAATTTTTACAATTCTGACCACTGTCACTTTATGAGGTAATTACTCTCGAACGCTTCAACGGATCCCCCTGATTCTGAGATTGTTTTTTCGTGACATATTGTACTTCATGATTGTGGAAAAATTTCTTCGATATCACTTGCGTTTATTTGTGAAAAAAACGGAAATTTGGCGAAAATTTTGAAAATTTTGCAATTTTCAAAATTTGAATTTTTAAGCCCTGAAATCAGAGCGATATGTCACACAAAAGAGTTAATAAATAACATTTCCCACATGTCTACTTTACATCAGCACAATTTTGGAACCAAAATTTTTTTTTGTTAGGGAGCTATAAGGGTTAAAAGTTGACCAGCGATTTCTCATTTTTCCAACAAAATTTACAAAACCATTTTTTTAGGGACCACATCACATTTGAAGTCACTTTGAGAGGTCTTTATGACAGAAAATACCCAAAAGTGACACCATTCTAAAAACTGCACCCCTCAAGGTGCTCAAAACCACATTCAAGAACTTTATTAACCCTTCAGGTGCTTCACAGGAATTTTTTGAATGTGGAAGAAAAAAATGAACATTTAACTTTTTTCACAAAAATGTTAATTTAGACCCAATTTTTTTTATTTTCACAGGGGTAACAAGAAAAAATGGACCCCAAAATTTGTTGTGCAATTTCCCCTGGGCACGCAGATACCCAATATTTGGGGAAAAAATACTGTTTGGGCGCACGGCAGGGCTCGGAAGGGAAGGAGCGCTATTTGACTTTTTGATTGTAAAATTTGCTTGAATAATTAGCGGACGCCATGTTGTGTTTGGAGAGCCCATGTGTGCCCAAACTTTGGAGCTCCCCCACAAGTGACCCCATTTTGGAAACTAGACCCCCCAAGGCACCTTTCTAGATGCATAGTGAGCACTTGGAACCCCCAGGTGCTTCACAAATTGATTCGTAACAATGAAAAAGTGAAAAAAAAAACACTTTTTCATTTTTATGAATCAATTTGTGAAGCACCTGAGTGTTCCAAGTGCTCACAATGCATCTAGATAGGTGCCTTGGGGGGTCTAGTTTCCAAAATGGGGTAACTTGTGGGGGAGCTCCAATGTTTGGGCACACAGCGGCTCTCCAAACGCAACATGGTGTCGCTAACAATTTGAGCCGATTTTCCGTTAAATTTGTTAGAGGACACCATGTTGCATTTAGAGAGTCCCTGTGTGCCCAAACATTGGAGCTCCCCCACAAGTGACCCCATTTTGGAAACTAGACCCCCCAAGGCACCTATCTAGATGCATAGTGAGCACTTGGAACCCCCAGGTGCTTCACAAATTGATTCGTAACAATGAAAAAGTGAAAAAAAAAACACTTTTTCATTTGTATGAATCAATTTGTGAAGCACCTGAGGGTTCCAAGTGCTCAGTATGCATCTAGATAGGTGCCTTGGGTGGTCTAGTTTCCAAAATGGGGTCACTTGTGGGGGAGCTCCAATATTTGGGCACACAGCGGCTCTCTAAATGCAACATGGTGTCCGCTAACAAATTTAACGCAAAATTGGCTCAAATTGTTAGCGACACCATGTTGCGTTTGGAGAGCTGCTGTGTGCCCAAACATTGGAGCTCCCCCACAAGTGACCCCATTTTGGAAACTAGACCCCCCAAGGCACCTATCTAGATGCATAGTGAGCACTTGGAACCCCCAGGTGCTTCACAAATTGATTCGTAACAATGAAAAAGTGAAAAAAAAAACACTTTTTCATTTTTATGAATCAATTTGTGAAGCACCTGGGGGTTCCAACTGCTCACTATGCATCTAGATAGGTGCCTTGGGGGGTCTAGTTTCCAAAATGGGGTCACTTGTGGGAGAGCTCCAATGTTTGGGCACACAGGGACTCTCTAAATGCAACATGGTATCCGCTAACAAATTGAATGGAAAATCGGCTCAAATTGTTAGCGGACACCACATTGCGTTTGGAGAGCTTCTCTGTGCCCAAACTTTGGAGCTCCCCCACAAGTGACCCCATTTTGGAAACTAGACCCCCCAAGGCACCTTTCTAGATGCATAGTGAGCACTTGGAACCCCCAGGTGCTTCACAAATTGATTCGTAATAATGAAAAAGTGAAAAAAAAAACACTTTTTCATTTTTACGAATCAATTTGTGAAGCACCTAGGGGTTCCAAGTGCTCACTATGCATCTAGATAGGTGCCTTGGGGGGTCTAGTTTCCAAAATGGGGTCACTTGTGGGGGAGCTCCAATGTTTGGGCACACAGGGACTCTCTAAATGCAACATGGTATCCGCTAACAAATTGAATGGAAAATCGGCTCAAATTGTTAGCGGACGCCACATTGCGTTTGGAGAGCCCCTCTGTGCCCAAACTTTGGAGCTCCCCCACAAGTGACCCCATTTTGGAAACTAGACCCCCCAAGGCACCTTTCTAGATGCATAGTGAGCACTTGGAACCCCCAGGTGCTTCACAAATTGATTCGTAATAATGAAAAAGTGAAAAAAAAAACACTTTTTCATTTTTACGAATTAATTTGTGAAGCACCTAGGGGTTCCAAGTGCTCACTATGCATCTAGATAGGTGCCTTGGGGGGTCTAGTTTCCAAAATGGGGTCACTTGTGGAGGAGCTCCAATGTTTGGGCACACAGGGACTCTCCAAATGCAACATGATATCCGCTAACAATTTGAGCCGACAATTTGTTAGCGGATATCATGTTGCATTTGGAGAGTCCCTGTGTGCTCAAACATTGGAGCTCCCCCACAAGTGACCCCATTTTGGAAACTAGACCCCCCAAGGCACCTATCTAGATTCATAGTGAGCACTTGGAACCCCAGGTGCTTCACAAATTGATTCATAAAAATGAAAAAGTGTTTTTTTTTTCACTTTTTCATTTTTACGAATCAATTTGTGAAGCACCTGGAGGTTCCAAGTGCTCACTATGCATCTAGAAAGGTGCCTTGGGGGGTCTAGTTTCCAAAATGGGGTCACTTGTGGGGGAGCTCCAAAGTTTGGGCACAGAGGGGCTCTCCAAACGCAATGTGGTGTCCGCTAACAATTTGAGCCGATTTTCCATTCAATTTGTTAGCGGATACCATGTTGCATTTAGAGAGTCCCTGTGTGCCCAAACATTGGAGCTCCCCCACAAGTGACCCCATTTTGGAAACTAGACCCCCCAAGGCACCTATCTAGATTCATAGTGAGCACTTGGAACCCCAGGTGCTTCACAAATTGATTCATAAAAATGAAAAAGTGTTTTATTTTCACTTTTTCATTTTTACGAATCAATTTGTGAAGCACCTGGGGGTTCTAAGTGCTCACTATGCATCTAGATAGGTGCCTTGGGGGGTCTAGTTTCCAAAATGGGGTCACTTGTGGGGGAGCTCCAATGTTTGGACACACAGGGGCTCTCCAAACGCAACATGGCGTCCGCTAACAATTTGAGCCGATTTTCCATTCAATTTGTTAGCGGACACCATGTCGCGTTTGGAGAGCCCGTGATGTGCCTAAACAGTGGAGCTCCCCCACAAGTGTCCCCATTTTGGAAACTATACCCCTCAAAGATTTTATTAAGGTGTATAGTGAACATTTTGAACCCAGAGGTACGGCACATTATTTGTTTACATTAGGTCATCATATTGAATAAGTTTTCATTATTCTTGAGCGCAAGTGCTCGCTACTTGAGTTTGCATCGGGTACTCAGGTATGCACCATGTACAGCGTGTGCTCGAGTGACATGCTCGAGTCCCTGCTCCGCATGTTTCACGGTTATTAGACACCCAAAAAAAAACATGCGGGGATCGCTCGTGCATGGCAGGCAATCCCCGTAAAGTTTTTTGGCCGCGAAGCATATGGGGCAGAGACTCGAGCATGTCACTCAAATACCCACGATACTAAATGCATACCAGAGCACCCGATGCAAACTCAAGTAGCGAGCACTTGCTCTCAACACTAGTCGCCATATCGTCATCTTTTTTTCTTACTTTTGAAAAAAATCCCAACCCCAGCCCTAACCCTAGCACAACCCTAGCCCCAGCACAACCCTAGCCCCAGCACAACCCAAGCCCCAGCACAACCCTAGCCCCAGCACAACCCTAGCCCCAGCACAACCCTAGCCCCAGCACAACCCTAGCCCCAGCACAACCCTAGCCCCAAACCCAGCCCTAACCCTAGCCCAATCCTAACTCAAGAGTTTATTTTTGACGCCGTTCCTTGTGCGGTATAAGTGATTAGACGACTTTATTCTTCGGGTCGGTGTGATTACAGCAATGCCAGAATCATATGGGGTTTTTATGACTGACAGCTGTCACACACTAAAAGACGCATTTTTTGTAAAATCTAGTTTTTGCATCGCCATATTTTGAGAGCTATAATTTTTCCAAATTTTGGCAGACAGTCATGTGACGGCTCGTTTTTTGCGGGATGACTTGACGTTGTTATTGGTGCCATTTTCAGGCACGTGACATTTTTTGATCGCTTTCTATTCCGATTTTTGGGAGGCAGAATAAACAAAAACCAACAATTCAGGAATTGTTTTTTTTTTTTTTTTTTTATTCTGTTCCGCGTGTGGTAAAATTGATGAGGCAGCTTTACTCTTCGGGTCAGTACGTTTACAGCGGTACCACATTTGTATAATTTTTCTATGTTTTGGCGCTTATACACAATAAAAGCTATTTTATAGAAAAAAATATTTTTTAGTATCGCTTTATTCTGAGAGCTATAACTTTTTTATTTTTCGGCTGATGGAGCTATATGGCGGCTTGTTTTTTGCGGGACGAGATGACGTTTTCAGCGGTATCATTTTTATTTATATGCGTCTTTTTGATCGCGTGTTATTCCACTTTTTGTTTGGCGGTATGGTGATAAAGCATTGTTTTTTGCTTGTTTTTTTTTTTTTTTTTTTTACCGTGTTCACTGAAGGGGTTAACTAGTGGGACAGTTTTATAGGTCAGGTTGTTCCGGACGCGGCGATACCAAATATGTGTACTTTTATTGTTTTTTTTTTATTTTTTTTATAATAATATTTATTGATGGGTACATTATATTTTTATTTTTGGTGTATTATTTTTTTTATTTTTTTATAATATTTTTGCACATTTTTTTTTTTTTTTTTTTTCCACTTTCACACAGTTTATACACTTTATTACTTTGTCCCACTCTGGGACTTTCACTTTTTTTTTTCTGATCGCCTGCATGGCACAGGAATGGAGCACCATCCCTATGCCATGAAGGCTGTCAGAAGTGCACAGTGTGAAGATTGCTTGGAGATGCACTGCGCATGTCCAAGCAATCTTCCTGCTCTCTGGTGACCCGGATGTTGTCATGACGACATCGGGTCGTCATGGCAACACCCGGGAAGCCTTTGCAGACTGCGCTGGAAGCCGGAAGAGGAGGTGAGTATCGGCGATCACCTCCCCTTGCCCCCGCAATGCCGCGATCGACTTCGATCGACTTCGATCGCAGCATCGCGGGGGTTAATGTGCTGGGAGCGGTGCGTGACCGCTCCCTGCACATAGTACCGGGTGTCAGCTGTGACAATCAGCTGACACCCGGCGGCGATCGCGCCCGCACAGCCTGTGTGCGCGCGCGATCGCCATGACGTACTAATACGGGTCTGGCTCTTAAGTCCCAGGGCACAGACGCGTATTAGTACGTCAGATGTTATTAAGGGGTTAAAGAAATGCATTAAATGTGTCTAAAAATATAAAAATAAAAATTCAATAAAAAATTTAGATTTTATTTGAGCTAAAGGAAGTTCTGTATTACCATTAAAAAGAACAAAGGAGAGAGTCAAACAATTGGTTCACTTGATAATATATGGAATGTCAATTGGCCTTATGTAAGAGTAGCGGTAAGTATTTAGAGATCCAGGGGGTCCGACGATCTAGGTATTTTGAGAAAGAGTTGCTTCTAATTGCTATATTGTGTTCATACACGCTATGTTGGGTAATTCGGTCTATAAGTACATCTATAATCGGGTGGATCAGGTTTGGTCCATCTCGTAGCAATAATGAGTCTAGCAGTCACTATAATATGCGAAATTATAAATCGTAACTGCTTTGGGAAGTCTTCTATTCCAATTGACAAGAGGGCTAATTGTGGAGTAATGAATACGGTCATTCCTGTGATATCTGATATTAAGAGTTTAGTATCCATCCAAAATTTAAGCAGTCTAGGACATCCCCAGAATATGTGGGTTACTGTGCCTTGATTATTGCATTTCCTCCAGCAATAAGGCGAATTGGTGGGGTTAATGCGATGAAGTTTTATTGGAGTCCAGTACCACCTGAAAGAACCTTGAAGTAAGTGTAGAACGAGCAAAAAAGCTTGTAAAAGAACTTCAACATGACGTTTCAAGGATGGAGCAAGACTGCCATCTACTGGCCAGAGACAGTAAAGCGGAACCAAAATATACAAAGGAAGTTGCAGGGAGGGCAGATTCAGAGGCTGGACCCGATCAGGTCACTTCCAGGAAGGTGTTGAGAGAGATAAGAGGCCAGCGCGCCAAACCTGAGGGGTCTTTGGCGCCAAGCAGCAGAGAGGAGCAGACGTGCTCCCTGCGTCCTGAGAAACCACGCGTGACAGGCCAAATCCAGAGGCCTGAGAGGTGCTCCAGCCGGGCACCGGTAAAAGAGCTCCGGATCCCTCACAGTTGTGACTCGAGTGCTGTGCCTGCTGAGGATACTAGGAACCTGATCGCGGTGCTGAGTGAGTTCGCGGAACCCGACGTCGGCCGCCGACAGACGAGGCCTGGACCCCCCTATCCAAGGCTCGAGAGACTGCCTCCAACGGCCAAGCAGAGAGGAGTTGCATACGTGAGCAGGGCCGTCACTTCCACTGCTCACCCACGGTACCGGGGACAATTGGGTTTAAGTACTCAGGTTGGGAGGGGGACGGTTGGGGCTAAAGTAGCACAACGTGATTTAATTGAATTCATCCGGAAAGAGACTCACGGCCTAGCGGGAATAACCGGTGACCCCCGCTAGGGCCAAATTCACGGTTAAAGAACTTGTGTGGTGCTTCTCATGCTTGAGGGCATCACCTTACTTTAAGAGTCTGCGCCTTATTTTAAGAGACTGCGCCTTACTTTGAGAAATTTCGTATTTTTCTGATATTTCAAACCACTGTTCATTACCCTTGTTGCTAATCCCTTGTTTCAGTATACCTGTTGTATAAAACTGTTTACAATCATCTCTGACTGTTCTCGCCTTGTGTCTCTGTGCATTGCATTCCGGCACCTGCATTACATTTGGCGTAGTCGGCAGGATGCAACATTCAGACGCAGAGATGGCGGATCAGCCCCTGGGGGCTATGCTCAGCCATCTTCCCAAGTTTACAGGGGATGGCATGTCACTTTGGGACTGGGCAGAAAGACTGAGAAGAATGCTACGTATGTATCCCCTTGACCCTCTAGCCCAGGCGGAGCTGGCCCTCCTAACCCTTGATGGAGAGGCCCGACAGACTGTGATGTACCGCCCACCTGGGGACCGTGACACCGTGGATAAAGTGATAAAAATTCTAGAGGACATGCACGGTGACACTACAGATTTGGGACACTTGCGCTTACGGTTGTTTCAGCGGGTCCAAGCGGAAAATGAGACAGTAAATCAGTATGTTAATGCATTACAGGAAGTGACGGCCCATATCACTAAGAAAACTCGAGATGGGAACCGAGGACTGGGACCATTGGATGAGATGTTGCGTGACCAACTGATTGCTGGCTTGAAAGACCCTTCCCTGAGGCAGATCCTGAAGGAGCGGCTGCGATTGAGCCCTGATATGGGCTTCCTGGAGGTAGGGGCTGAAGCTAGAGTCCTGGAGAGAGAAGTTCCTGTTCTCAAAGCCACAGTTAGAAGTCATGAGGCAATTGCTCCTGGATTCACCAACCAAGAGCCTGATTGGGTACGGGAAATACGTCAGGAAATTCAAGACATTCGGGGTGAGCTGAATTCTATTAGGAAGACTCCTACTGCCCCCTTGCCGACGGACCGTACTGCTCAACGCGGACGGAGACCAGAACGAGAAAGACGTTCCTATCCGGCCCCAGCACGACATGTACCCGACCTATCGGCAGAACGAGGACCGGAGTGCTGGACCTGCGGAGGTAGGGGGCATATCTCCAAAGACTGTCCCAACCGAGAAAGGAGGAGGAGGGGACAGCCGTTAAACTAAAATGCCCCACGGTTGTGGAGCATACCGTGGGGTCTCGAGCTTCAGAGAGTAGAAGAGGGAGCTCTGAAGACATTGTCTCCGAGAGGCCCATTATCTGGGCTGAATTCAATGGGCAGCGGATCCGCTGTTTGATGGACACCGGGTCTCAAGTGACCACTATGCCTGAGACGTACTTCCAAAGTCACTTTCCTGAAGTCGCTCGTTCCTGCCGGGAACCCACTGTCAAACTGCTGGCGGCTAATCAACTACCTATCCCAGTAGCGGGAGTAGTATGGATGTCCGTGCGGGCATGTGGAAAGGACCTCGGTTGAAAAGGGATTGTACTGACCACCGGGCCCGGAGGCGATGGGCCCATTGTAACCCTGGGCATGAATGTGCTGAAAGAAGTCGGACAGTTCCTGGCTGAGGGCTGTAGCAAAAACAACTGGACCCGTGCCACTCGAGACCCAGCTAACAATAGAGTGTTCCAGCACCTCGTGCGGGTCAGTCTGATTCAAAAGTTGCCCACTACCTCCCAGTACCTTGGTAAGGTATCGATACCGCCCGAAGCCACAATGACACTGCCGGTGGGACAGACTGTACTCACTTTGCCCGTGCTGGCACATGTGTCCTTAGAGGGCGTGGACATTCAAGTTGAACCAATGGAGGGAGAAGAAGCGCCCTCTGGACTCCTGATTGCTCGAACTCTGGCCACCGTGCGGCACGGTCGAGTACCAGTGCGCTGCATCAATTTAAGTGGCACCAGTTTACAGTTGTTGCCCCAACAAGAGGTGGCGCGAGTGTGCATAATGCCGGAGGCCCTTACTAGAGCTGACGCTATAGGGCTGGTACCTGTGGAAGGAAAACCATGGACCCTAGAGGTGTCCCTCAATAGCCAGGAACATGGAAGAGAACCGTTGGCTGGACGCCACCTCCTGGAAGAAATGGAAGCTAACCTGACTGAGTTTTCTGCTGGACAAGTAAGGCAGATCGAACAACTTCTACAGCGATATCAGGGAGTGTTTGCACAGCATGAAGATGATTTCGGGTGCACTCGGGACATTCAGCACGAAATACCCACCGGAAATACTGCTCCCATCCGAGAGAGATATCGACAGATCCCGCCTCAAATGTACCAGGAGGTGAAAGAGCTGTTGGCCCACATGTTGCGGAACGGTGTGATCCGTGAAAGCCAGAGCCCCTGGGCGGCTCCGATTGTGCTGGTCCGAAAGAAGGATGGTACCCTGAGATTCTGCGTAGACTATCGGAAGCTGAATGCCTGTACAGTGCGGGACTCCTATCCACTCCCCCGAATCGAAGAGTCTCTATCTGCACTAGGGAGCGCCAAATTCTTCTCCTCCCTCGACCTGGCCAGTGGCTATTGGCAGGTCCCAGTAGCTGAGAAGGATAGTCCGAAGACAGCTTTTGTTCTCCCCATGGGCCTGTTTGAGTTCAATCGAATGCCGTTCGGACTAACAAATGCGCCAGGAACCTTCCAACGGCTGATGGAGAGATGCTTGGGGGACCTCAACTTTGAAGCCACTTTAATATATCTGGACGATATAATTATCTATTCCGCAACGTTTGAGGATCATCTCCGCCGATTGGAACAAGTGTTAGAACGGCTACAAAGGCATGGCCTGAAAATTAAGCCTCGTAAGTGTCATCTCTTCAAACGAGAAATTGAATATCTGGGGCACACTGTGTCCAGTGCAGGGGTGCACCCCACTGCGGAGAAAGTAGCTGCCGTGCAGAAGTGGCCCACGCCCGCCAATCTAAGGGAACTGAGGGGATTCCTGGGGCTCGCTGGATACTACCGCAGATTCATTAAAGACTTCGCTAAGATTGCGAACCCGCTCAATGAATTGCTGAGAGGAACAGCCAGGGGAGCCAAGCGGCAGCCCATTCAGTGGGGCCCACGACAAGAAGAGGCATTCCGAGCATTGAAAATGGCGCTAACAGATGCCCCGATTCTGGCCTACGCTGACTTTTCGCAGCCGTTCATGTTGTACACTTATGGAAGCTTGCATGGGCTGGGAGCAGTGCTGGCTCAAGTACAAGGCGGGAAAGAGCGAGTGATCGTGTATGCCAGCAGGTCACTCCGAGATACGGAGAAGAATCCGGACAACTACAGTTCGTTTAAGCTGGAGCTACTGGCACTGGTGTGGGCCATGACCGAGAAGTTTGCTGAGTACCTGTCAGGGTCAGAAGTGCAAGTGCGGACAGATAACAACCCTTTGGCCCACTTGGAGAACGCCAAACTGGGCGCGTTAGTACAGCGGTGGGTCGCAAGGATGTCCAAATTCCAGTATAAAATCGCCTATCGGTCCAAGGCCCTGAACATACATGCAGATGCCCTGTCCCGGGTCACTCAGGCGGGGCCGAAGAAGGACAGAGATGAGGAGCTCGAAGGCGACGAGATCCCGGATTTCAGCCAGTTCGCCGCTGCTGTGGTCGACGCCCAAGAGACCAGAGGGGAGCCGAGGCCCACTCAGATTCTGGGCCGTTCAAGAGACGAATGGATACATCTGCAGCAATCGGACCCGGAGCTAGCAAAGTTGAGAGAATGGGTCGCCCTTAATCAGAGACCCGACCAGGAAACCAGAGCCGCTTCACTTCCAACTACCCTACAAATCCTAGGCCAGTGGGAGAGGCTCCTCCTGAAGGACGGCTTGCTATGCCGAAGAATCCAGCTGCCTCGAGAGTTTGATGTTAACTGGCAAGTGGTAGTTCCAGGAGCGCTAGTAACACAGCTAGCCAAAGAAGCTCATAGAAGAGGTGCTCACTTCAGAGTAGAAAAGACCTTCCGGTGTTTGCAACGGCTGGTGTATTGGCCTCAACTGCGACAAGAAGTCGAGGGGGTCTGCCGAACATGTCGCCAGTGTGAGTTGAACAAGCCCCCTGAGCAAAGAGCTCCCATTCAGACCATCCGAACTTCTGCCCCCTTGGAAGTCTTGATGATTGACTACTTGATGGTAGGAACTTCATACAACGGTTATGGACACTGTTTAGTCATGACTGATCACTTCACCAAGTTTGCAGTAGTGACGCCCACTAAAGATCAGATGGCAGAAGCCGCAGCCAAGGCCATCTGTCAAGATTTCATCCGGATTTATGGGTGCCCGAAGCGAATACATTCTGACCAGGGGGCCTGCTTCCAAGGACGAGTGATGGATGAGCTATACCGCATCTATGGGATCGACCGTTCCCGGACAACGCCCTACCACCCGCAAGGGAACGGTGCATGCGAGCGCTTTAACCGAACCCTGTTGCAAATGTTGCGAACACTGGAAGCGGACAAAAAGATGAAGTGGCCCGAATTCGTGTCCGAGCTGGTGTGGGTGTATAATAATCGAGTTCATGCAACCACCGGCTACACCCCCTACTTGTTGCTGTTTGGAAGAAGTGGCCGAGAAATCACCGAACTGGAGCTAGACTCAGAAGACCCCGGTCCGGGCAGTAGCCCAAGTACCTGGATTCGAGAACACCAGTGTCGACTCCATACCGTGAGAAGACTGGTTGCTCAGAAGTTTCAGGAAGTAGAGCATGCAGTTCGGCCCCCGACCACAGGTGGATCGCTTCAGCCAGGAGACCGAGTGCTGGTGAGGGCTAAACGATTTGGGAGTAAGCTGGACCATCGTTGGGAGGCAATACCATATCGAGTGGTGAAGAAGGTTCACCCAGACAACCCCGTCTACGAGGTTAGGCCTGAAGGGGATGACGCCGCGACATCCAGGGTGTTGCACCGTAATATGTTGCGACCTTGCTCCTCTGAAGCAGAAGTCTGTAACAGGGCTGGGCCCTCAGATGTGTTGGCTGAAGTGCCACATACAGGAACCTTGGGGGATGAAGAAGGATGGGCCACAATGCAGTTGGGCCCGTCAGAACCGTTGGTGCCACTCCCGAGTGGAAGTCAGAATGAGTCAGGAAGTGATTTGCAATCCCCAGTAGTTGATTCCTCGGATCTCCCGGAGTCTCCTCCACAAGAAGAGCCCCGCAGAACTGAGCGGGCAAATGCTGGAATTCCTCCTAACCGGTATGCTCAGGAAGAGTTTATCTGGTCTCGAATCCAACAGAAAACGCAGGAGTGTGCCCAACTCCTGTCTGAGCTTGCACTGCCTGGAAGGAGACATCAATTCTGCGAGGAGTCCACTCGCCCGAGGACTGGCGAGCAAAAAGGAGGGAGGAATGTAGAACGAGCAAAAAAGCTTGTAAAAGAACTTCAACGTGACGTTTCAAGGATGGGGCGAGACTGCCATCTACTGGCCAGAGACAATAAAGCGGAACCACAATATACAAAGGAAGTTGCAGGGAGGGCAGATTCAGAGGCTGGACCCGATCAGGTGACTTCCAGGAAGGAGTTGAGAGAGATAAGAGGCCAGCGCGCCAAACCTGAGGGGTCTTTGGCGCCAAGCAGCAGAGAGGAGCAGACGTGCTCCCTGCGTCCTGAGAAACCCCGCGTGACAGGCCAAATCCAGAGGCCTGAGAGGTGCTCCAGCCGGGCACCGATAAAAGAGCTCCGGATCCCTCACAGTTGTGACTCGAGTGCTGTGCCTGCTGAGGATACTAGGAACCTGATCGCGGTGCTGAGTGAGTTCGCGGAACCCGACGTCGGCCGCCGACAGACGAGGCCTGGACCCCCCTATCCAAGGCTCGAGAGACTGCCTCCAACGGCCAAGCAGAGAGGAGCTGCATACGTGAGCAGGGCCGTCACTTCCACTGCTCACCCACGGTACCGGGGACAATTGGGTTTAAGTACTCAGGTTGGGAGGGGGACGGTTGGGGCTAAAGTAGCACAACGTGATTTAATTGAATTCATCCGGAAAGAGACTCACGGCCTAGCGGGAATAACCGGTGACCCCCGCTAGGGCCAAATTCACGGTTAAAGAACTTGTGTGGTGCTTCTCATGCTTGAGGGCATCACCTTACTTTAAGAGACTGCGCCTTACTTTGAGAAATTTCGTATTTTTCTGATATTTCAAACCACTGTTCATTACCCTTGTTGCTAATCCCTTGTTTCAGTATACCTGTTGTATAAAACTGTTTACAATCATCTCTGACTGTTCTCGCCTTGTGTCTCTGTGCGTTGCATTCCGGCACCTGCATTACATAAGACTCATGCATTGTCGCTGAAGCTGTGTGAGAGTACGTTATGTTTAAGGTCTTACTCATTTTATTCAGATCTATTTTAATGTTAAGTTCTTTCTCCCAAGTTTTAAAAAAAGGGGTGGTAAGGCAAATTCACTTCCTCATTAAAAATGTTATACAATGCATTTGTCTTCCAAATGGATGCTTTCTCTGGATTATTTATTAATTGTACTACTATTTGTGGTATGGCGAACGCGAGGGAAGGTTTCGTAAGCAAATTAGAGGTAAGCTTCCAATTCGTCCTCTCATCTCTTGAGAGAGAGTATCTAGTTTGTAATGTGTAAAAGGGTAAGAGGGTACCATCAGAAAAGAGGTCATTAACAGTATCTATGCCTTTATCCAGCCAGGTCGACAGGTCGAGGTTTGTAATTAAGATTTCTAGTACAACCAAAAGGATATTTTTAACTTTAATGAAAGGGAAGTGTGTAGAGGATTCCTTTACCAAGTCTCTCCAGGCCAGAATAATGGCTTTTAAGGTGGGGTAGTTTGGCGGGGGCCTAGAAGGCTCAATAAGGTGGGCGAGAATTAGGGACCTTAGTTGTTCCGTTTTAGCAGCTGACGTCTCTATCTTGTTTCAGGATGTGTTATTAGATTCAACTAACCATCCCTGAGAAAGCTTTAATGTGGTGGCCAGATAATAATTCTATAAATTGGGAACACCCAGTCCTCCCATCTTTTTATGTTTTAATAATGAGAGGGTAGGGATTCTTGCCTTTTTTATGGTTCCAAATATATTTCATAAGTTGAGATTGTAGTTTCTTGAACCATTCTTATGGTTTAAAAATGGGAACAGATCTTATGACATAAATAAATTTGGGGAGTAAGAGCATCTTGAACGCTTCGATTCTACGTAGCCATGAGATTTCGAGCTTAGCCAGACGAATGTCATCTTAGGCTATGTGCCCACGATGCAGAAATGAAGCAGAAAATTTCTGCAGCATTTCTGCATCTCCCTGGCAGATTGTGCATGCGTTTTTCCTGCAGAATACATGCGGATCCACATGCGGACTGACAAGCGCTTTCCAGGCGATAGCATCACTTGGAAAGTGCTTGACAACTAGGTCACACTGTATAAATCCATGCAAACAGCATATATAGTGTGACCGTAAAAATTAAAACAAATAAAGCTATACTCACCCCCGAGGCCCCGGCGTGGCTGCAGCGCTGCTTCCTGGCTGGTTCCCGGCTGCCGGCATATCGCGAGACAGAGCGGTGAAGGGCCTGCGGTCACATGACTGTGACGTCACCGCAGGTCCTTCAGCGCTGCTGGCATTCAGAGAGAAGCCTCCGGAAAGGTGAGTATAAACTTTATTTGTTATTTTATAGTTTTTTTACAGGTACAATGGTACCCAGGTCTGGATGAGAGTCTCCTCTCCTCCAGAACTGGGTACCATCCGCACATAGAGACGCATAGAAGCCGCTTGTACAAATGTACAGTCGCGGTTTCTGTGAGTCTCAATGCAAGTCAATGGCGGGAGTTCCGCTGCGCTTCCGCAAAATTAAATGACATGCTGCGGATTTTTGTACGCAGCATAAACGCTGTGGAAAAATCCGCAGCATGTGCATAGAACATGCGGAATCCCCTTGGGGACCATGGGGTGCGGATTACCTAGCGTTTTACAAGCGTTTCCGCTGCGGAAATTCCACAGCATAAACGCTTGAAAAACGCTACGTGGGCACCCAGCCTAAATGGAAGGTGTTGAATAGTGCGGTCAAATTTTCTGAGACTAGATCTGAAGAAGGTTTAGTCAACTTAATTCCCAGATATATAATTTTCTTCTCCTCCCATATGTACTCAAATTCTTTTTTTTTAGGTATTGTAGAAATGTGTTTTCTATGTTAAAGTCAATTATTTGAGATTTAGACTTATTAACTTTGTATAGTGATAGGTGTGAGAATTCGTCAATTGTGGTGGTAATATGTCTCAGGGACTTAAGGGGATTTGAGATGGTAAGTAAAATATCATCCGCGTATAGGGCTATTTTGCTTTGCTTAGTATTGACAGGGATGCCAGTAATGTTAATGTTTTCTCTAATAGAAGAGGCAAATGGCTCTATAAACAGGGCAAAAAGAATGGGGGAAAGAGGGCACCCCTGTCTAGTGCCATTAGACAGGGAAAATCTTTGTGACAAAGAACTATTGGAATAGACACCAGCTGATTGAGCAGAATACATTGACTTAATTAGGTTGAGAATATTACCCTTGAGACCAAATTTTTGTAGTGTGTTAAATAGGAATGGCCAGTAGACCCTGTCGAAAGCCTTCTCTGCATCCAGTGCAAGGAAGGCCGAAGGAAGATTGGTACGCTCAACTAGGGTAATGAGATTGACTGCTCTTCTGGTGGCATCGGCAGTAGTTCTGCCAGGAATAAAACCCGCCTGATCCTCATGCACCAATTTACCGATATGAATTTTTAATCTTTCCGCAGCCAACTTCGCTAAAATTTTTGTATCCGAATTTAGGAGGGATATGGGCCTATAGTTCTTTGTGTCGAGTGGATCAGCTTTTTCTTTTGGGATTATGGTTATTATCGCTTCAAGCATATCCTGAGGAAGATAGGTCTGTTGTGCTGTATGGTTAGGTAGGGAACTAAACGAGTTTCAAAAGTTTTATATAGCTCATTCTGTAGTCCATCGGGGCCTGGAGATTTGCCCAGTTTAAGTCCTTTGATTACTCCCGAAATCTCTTTCGGTAAATATGGGAGGTTCAAATCTTGTAGGTCTTGGTCGGTTAGTGTGGGTAAATGTAGTTTGTGTCAATAATTATTAATGTCTGAATCAGAAGGTTTTGAGAAGCTTGGATCATCTTTTAGGTTATATAGGGAATTATAAAAATTTGCAAAAACTTTGACTATATCTTTAGGATGGTTATAGGAATGGCCTAGGGGGTCTCTAATCTCGCTAACACGTGACTTAGTTTTGTAATGTCTAATCTTAGCTGCAAGAAGTTTCGATGGTTTGTCAGCAGAGAAATAGTACCTAGATTTAGTAGTCTGTATAAATTTGTCATACTCGGTGGTCAGGAGAGATTTAAGGTTTGTTCTCAATTTAAGGATATCTTTTGAATAGTCAAATGAAGGATTGGAGACTTGTTTTTGCTCTAAAGCATAAATTTCTTGAACTAATTTTTGAGTTTTTTCTCTATTAGATTTGTTTAGTTGTGAGTTTAATTGTATAAGCTTGCCTCTAAGTACTGCCTTGAAGGCCGACCAAAGTGTGAATATAGAGATATCATCAGTGTCATTCTCATTGAAGTAGTTCTGGATGGCTTTGTCGATTTCTTTTTTGTAGACTGGATGGTTATAGAGGAAACTATTATTACGCCAGATTTTTTCTACCATGGTATTTTGGGGGTTTGTTACTTCGAATATTACAGGGGAGTGATCTGACCACACTCTGGGTGCTATTAGTATATTTTTGAATTTGGGAAGTGAGAATATGTTAGTGAGAATTAGATCTATCCTAGAGTGGGAATTGTGAGCACCAGAATAATGAGTGAATTCCAGGGAAGATGAATGAAGGCATCTAAAAACGTCATATAGATCCATTTTGAGCAACCATGGGCCTAGTGAGGAAGATTGGCGCCTTGACTTGTTAGAAGAGTCCAGGGGAGAATTTGGGACAATGTTAATGTCTCCGAAGAGAATTAAATCACCTTGTTTATTTTGGGTAATAGTACGCATTATTTTATTCAGGAAGGATATTTGGCCTTGGTTGGGTACATATACATTAGCGAGGGTAAAAATTTGGTGGTTCAGTTTGCAGATTAATATAATATACCTCCCATTTGGATCTTTAAGGCTTGAGATTAATTCAAACGAGACAGAATTTTTGATTAACAGGGCTACTCCCCACTTTTTCTTGATATTATTGGCGTAAAATATATTTTGGAATTCTTTATGAGCGAAATGGGGTGGCTTGACAGAGGAGGATTTAGTCTCCTGGAGAGCTACTATATCAGCATTATGGTCCTTAATTGTCTTCCAGGCAAAGAAACGGCGCTGTGGAGTATTGAGGCCATTGACATTATGTGTTAGAAATCTAAGTGACATGACTTATACTGTACAAGAAATGGTAAAAGCTCAATATTTGGTGAAATAAAATCGTCCATTGTTTTTTCCAAAGCATGTTTTTAAAAATTAACTATAAAATGTCCAGAAAGAATATAAATCAGATCAAGTCTACAACCTTAGACAAAGATAGAAATTAAATAAAAAAACAAAACAAAAAACTTAAACTTGAGAGATAAAATAACTCAATACAGGTCTAAATCCAGTAACTAAATACCGAGTTCCAAACAAGGAGGGACTAACGTTTCGATGATGACCTCCTAGGCGGGACTAAAGTTATGGCCTAATGCCTCAGCCCATTAATTAGATTGGAACGTCAGGTGATGTTAATTCCTAGGTCCCTGAAAAGTTTCCCCCCATCTGCAATGTCAGAAATACTGTAATTTTTCTCTTGGTGGTAAAACAGGACCTTTGTGGGGTTGAATCCCCATTTATAGAGGATCTGATTATTTCGTAATACGTCGGTGACCTTAGTTAGGTTTTTACGTTGGGTCATTGTCTCTCTCGACAAGTCAGCAAAGACCTTGATGGAGTCGTATGGTTTAGGGAAGGATTTTTTGTGCCTAAGAAACTCCATGAGCTGCTCTTTAGTCTGGTAAAAATGGAACTTAGTGATAACGTCCCTTGGGACATCAGGTTTCATGTGTTTAGGCTTGGGAAGTCGATGTGTCCTGTCCAGTGTTACTTCTAGGTCAGATAAAGATGAAATTGCCGTTTTAATCAAATTTTTGATGTAGGGGGCAAGTTGGTCGGATTTGACAGACTCTGGTATAGCTCTGAATTTTAAGTTCTGTCGTCTACCTCTGTCCTCCAGGTCAGTGAGCTTATTTTTTACTGTTCTAAATTCCTCCTTGAGGAGGTGGTACTCTTTTTCTAGTCTGTTATTTTTTTGCTCCAATTCAAAGATCTCAGACTCAGTCTTATCTATTTTGTTGGTAACTGAGTCGATTTGTTTCTGGAGTTTATCGTACCTAGTGTCGAAGTCAATTGCGAAGGGACTCCTTGAAGGCAGAGAATATCCCTTTAAAAAATGATTGGTCAATTGGCTGCTTCCAATCAAAATTCTGCAACGGGTCCGTAACGTCTAAAGACGGAGGGCTGTCTGTCCTTATCCGTTGCTTAGGAGGACTAGTTATAAGGGACGAGTCTTCATCGGAGTCGGGATTCTCGTGCATTGTCGGTTTTTGTGCAGATGCTAGCTTAGAGGCCGACTCCTTCCTCTTTTCTCTCCTTTGTTTCTGGGGATCAAATTCTGAATTTGTGGAGTCATCAGATTTCATGCCCCGATCCCTTGACCATGAGTCATTATCACTCTGTTTAGTAGGGGATCTAGATCTATTCCTATGTGGGTTTCCTAGTTGGGCTGAGTCTTTGTAAGTGGGTTTGGTTTTATCTAGCTTGGATTTCTGGGACGCCATGGTTTTCAGAGAGGCTTCCCAAATACTAGAGTTTACATTGATATATTGTAGATATATGCAAATATGTCTATACTACTTATTAGTGACACAGTAAGACAAGGATGATCGAATGAGTAAATAGGAGAGCAAAGCCCCCGTCTCACATAGCGAGATCGCTGCTGTGTCACGGTTTTGGTGACGCAACAACGACCTCACCAGCGATGTCGCTATGTGTGACACTTTACAGCGATCAGGCCCCTGCTGTGAGGTCGCTGATCGCTGCAAAGTGTCCTGGACCATTTTTTTGTCGTTGCTCTCCAGCTGGTTAGCACACATCGCTGTGTGTGACCAGCGGGGGCAGCGATCAGGCTGGTAACTATGGTAAACATCGGGTTACTAGGGGCACACGCGCACTTAGTAACCCGCTGTTTATCATGGTTATGAGCCTGCTAAAGTGAGCGGTAACCTCCCGCTCACTGTAGCAGAGTGGCAACCATGATAAACAACGGGTTACTTGGTGCGCGTGTGCCCCTAGTAACCCGATGTTTACCATAGTTACCAGCCTGCTCCTGCTTCAGCAGGCTGGTAACCAGGAGCAGGACATCGGGGAACGATTCTTTCCACGATGTCTCTGCTCCCCTGATCGTTGGTGAGCCTGCCTGTTTGACAGCTCACCAGCGACCACATAGCGACGCAGCAACGATCCCTGACAGGTCGTATCGTTGTCGGGATCGTTGCAGTGTCGCTAAGTGTGACGGGGCCTTAAGTCTCAGGTGTTAAATTTAGATAAACAATTACTCAATAACACAACAGTACGACACTAGTAACAATACCCCACATATAGTATATGAAAATCGTTTTATACTAAGCAATGGCAAATTATCAAGCTATATGTGCAATGGGCAGTTAAGGCAAACAGTTGTATTAATTACTTTACAGAGGAATAAGAACAGGAAAGGGTTAAGATAGAGAAGAAGTGAGAATGACTATCACAATATAAGACAAAAAACCAAGCAATGTGAACTGAGGTCTAAGATGGTACACATGCAAGAAATAGGAGCATGTTCACACTAGCAAAAAGAAGCAAAACCTACAAAAGACAAAAAATATATCTCATACCCTACCATCATTATATATAAATGTAAAGCAAAGTTGCATATGAAATATTGGGTACTTAGTGAACTATTTTTGATCAAAAAAAGTATACAAGCCTTCCCACCAGCGACAAGGTGACCCTAAATTGGGACGGTCCTATCCTGTCTATATTAAAAACCTTACTGTATATCCTTTTTGCTAGTGTGAACATGCTCCTATTTCTTGCATGTGTACCATCTTAGACCTCAGTTCACATTGCTTGGTTTTTTGTCTTGTTTGCATTCTGTGCAAATTAAGGGTTGAGCTGGTTAGTATATATGTAGCTTACCACGGGCCTAGGTGGTCTGATATTGGGACCCGGTTCTATTTGTCTACCCTTTTATATGCATTACTTCAACTTTGATATACAGTAAGGTTTTTAATATAGACAGTGTAGGACCGTCCCAATTTAGGGTCACCTTGCCGCTGGTGGGACGGCTTGTATACTTTTTTTGATCAAAAATAGTTCACTAAGTACCCTATATTTCATATGCAACTTTACATTTATATATAATGATGGTAGGGTATGAGATAGTTTTTGTTTTTTATCACAATATAAGACCTAATCCAAGGCTTCAGTGAGAGGTCGGTCCTGATTACGATCATCTAAGGGTTGAGGAGTCCAGATTCCTTTTTCAGTGGTTTTAGAGTAGAAGGTTCAGCAGATATATAAATGCATAAAATCCGTGAAATAAGAATTTTCCAGAGTCCAGTTCAGAGATTATTTGACAGA